>NC_062556.1:42244561-42870186 GCF_016906955.1 Phacochoerus africanus | reverse complement strand
CTTTACTGTTTTCAAAATCTTATCTCACTTGCTATCTAACCATAGTACATCCATGGACTCAGGGACTTGGATAGCCATTTGTTTACAGAATTATTTATTCCTTGAGAAACTTGTAAACTAGTGTAAGATACAGTTAAATATATAAGTGAAATAAGTAAGAGAAAGTAAAAAACTTTACATTGCAAGCCCGAAGCTTACAAGAAAGTGAAACGAAAGGCTAGGAAGTGCTCAAAGAATTTATACTTAAGGTATATTATGTAAGAATGGGTAATTCTGGCCAGGCAGATGGGCATGGATAGATTAGAAGAGTGATTCTCAAATAGCTGCAAAGCCAGCATTTCAAAATATATTTGTCATTGTCTGCAGACGTTCTTGACACCAAGACTGAATGGCTGTGTGTGCTACTCTCATCTACTGGGTAGAGGCCAGGGATGCTGGTAAACATCCTACAATCCTAAAAACTGTTTCATCTATCCCCCATCCCTATAACAAAGAGTTGCCTATCCCCAATTGTTAATAGTGCTGATGTTGAGAAACGGCAGATTAGAGACATTATAAACAAAAGGAATAAATACATGGTGGAAAATATTGACAGGCTTATTAAAATATAAATTGCTACATGTTAATGGAGGGATTAGGGAGAGAAGCAAGGGTTCACAGTGAGTTATGGAGAGGAAGATAGAACCTGTATTCTATCGCAATGTAGATTTTAACAGACACATCTTTGATTATATACAATGTGGCACTTTTTGTATAGTAGTAGAATATTAAAATAAGAATGAGTCTTTAATTACCCTAAAATCCAAAAATTAGCAGATATAGAAGCAGTTCAGTAAAATAGTACAATGATCTTAAAATATAAAGAAACTAAATAATAATATGCAATCTATTATTTTTCACTCAAATCGATAAAAGTATGTCTGTGTGAATGTACACTCAATCAAATTTTATTTTATTTTGTCAGAAATATATTGTGGGCTCCCACGTTACATGATAACATCTACTCCAACTTCACAACATACAATATTAGAAGAGCTGTTCAGATGAGTTGCTATTAAGCCCCAGATAGAGAGGTGGCAGGTATGGAAGAGAGATTATATTTTAGCCTATAAAATATAAACAAAGCCAATTCTCTATGTGGCATGCATACTTATAAGACTACTATTTCTTTTCAACTGTGCTATTTTTAAAATTAGTGTCTTGCACAGTGACTGTTAAACACTTACTGAATGACAATATAAATAAAGAAATGATTAATTAAAGAAGATAAAGGAGAGGAAAGGAAAGGAAAATTAAGAAAAAAGAATAAGAGAAGGAAGCAAGGAAAAGAAGGAAGAAAGGGCAGAAGGAAGAAAGGAAGGAAATTAAGTTATATCTGTTAAAAGTTCAGAATTAAACTCTAGGAGGGAAAGTTATTAGTCTTTTGACCACTGCTGAATTCCCAGTAAAAAGAAATTTGTCTGATACATTTTAGTGCTCAATAAATATTCATCAATCGAATGCATAATTTACAATCATCCAACTACCTATCCTTCAGTGCACACACAAATAAACTTTATCAAAGGTAGTATAATCAGTAATTACATCATTGATGACTGCCTATTTGAGTAACAAATATATTAATTATGCATTAAATTATATGATTTCAAAGTTATTCAAAAAAATACAAATACAAAAAACTATTTAGTCATGCTTGGATCTTTTGGAATAGATCACCAAATGACTGGGATTTTCAAAATTGTGTGTGTGTGTTTGCGTGTGTGTGTGTGTGTGTGTGTGTGTGTGTGTGTGTGTTAAGGGAAAGTGGGAGGGGTGGGATGGGGGAGAGAGAGAAAGAAGACATAAAGACATGCTCTGATAAGAGGAATAAGGAAAAGAAGATAAAATATAAGAAGCAATAGGAAATATTTTTCTTTCTGCTAAGTAAACCCCATAGGTATTTTATTATATACAGTGTTAGGGATTTCAAAAATATTCTCATTGGCTATACATATTAGAGAGATTTTTTTTTTCTTTTCTTGCTATTTCTTGGGCGGCTCCCACGGCATATGGGGCATATGGAGGTTCCCAGGCTAGGGGTGGAATCGGAGCTGTAGCCTCCGGCCTACGCCAGAGACACAACAACGCAGGATCCAGCCGCGTCTGCAGCCTACACCACAGCTCATGGCAACGCCAGATCCTTAACCCACTGAGCAAGGTCAGGGGCCGAACCCGCAACCGCATGGTTCCTAGTCGGATTCGTTAACCGCTGTGCCACGACGGGAACTCCAGAGAGATCTTATAACAGCAATTCTCTCATACTTTAGTCTCTATTTAATTCCTCAGCCTTGTCTTAAGGTTTTCCCCTTATAGCACTATTTGTAAACTTATTCTACTTTTTTATTGAAAAGTCAGGTACATTTTGTGATTTTTATATAAAAAATAAATATTTAATAATTTTTGTGTTAATTTTGACATGTTACCAAAAAATGCATATTTTTGGATGTTACCCAAAAAAGCTATTCAGAGAAAGAGAGTAAATCTAAAATAAATAATATTGGAATTTCCCATTGTGGCTCAGCAGATTAAGAACCCGACTAGTATCTATGAGGATGTGGGTTTGATCCCCAGCTTTACTCAGGTTAAGGATCTGTCATTGTCAAAACTGTCATGGATGCAACTCTGATCCTGCATTCTGGGGCTGTGGCATACGCCTATAGCTACAACTCCTAGCCTAAGAACTTCCATGGCCTGCAGGAATAGGTATAAATAATACACACAAAATTTAGTAAGTTCTGGAGTTCCCATGATGGCTCAGCAGTTAACACACCCAACTAGTATCCATGAGGAGACAGGTTCCATCCCTGGCCTCACTCAGTGGGTTAAGGATCTGGCGTTCCTGTGAGCTGTGGTGTAGATCACAGATGAGGCTTGGATCTGACGTTGCTATGGCTGTGGCATAGGCCAGCAGCTACAGCTCCCATCTGACCCCTAGCCTGGGAACTTCCATATTGCCATGAGTGTAGCCCTAAAAAGACCAAAAAAAAAAAGTAGTAAGTTATGCAACAGATTTAATAACAAAATTATAGGAAAACATAATAAAAAATTTGGGGGGGGTGGTTTGGTAGGGACTAGATTATGAAAACATTGTAAGCTAGTAGTTTATTATATTTTACGGGGAGCCACTAAAAGAATGTTTAGCTGGAAATAATTTTAATCAGATTTGTATTAAAGAAAATAACCACCTAACTAAAAAAAGTAATTAATAAAATGCTTCAACCACTAGCAAACTCCACCCCTCGCCTGGGAACTTCCAGGTGCCATAAGTGCAGCCCTAAAAAGAAAAAAAAAAAAAAGAATAAATAAAATAAATTAAAATGAAGTCAATAATATTGTTCTAAGAGCCAGAGCAATTAGGGTACCATGATTTCTTTATTTTTTTTTCTGGCACAAAGATATAAAAAACTATGTACCTTACATATCAGGTACTTAACAAATGAAGCTCTTGGCAGTGGATGTCCCCCTAACCCAAAGAAAGAAGGTCAACAGTTTGTCAGCACAGAGCCTTAGCATGACTCTGTGACTTTTATTTCTTTATCCATTAATGTCCTCATCTACCTAATGGATATAATAATTGTGTCTCTATTATCCCAAAGACTGAATGGACAATTAGATTCAAAATTATGTTTTTAAACATAGATGTTTAAATTGTGGATGCTTAATTGTAAAATTTATGAGCACTCAGTTATACTGTATGTTAAAATAAATGCATTTTCTATGTCAGAGTTTGTTCTCACTTTTCTGGGAGACAGTATTTTATTAATTTGAAAATGCTCTATACAATTTTGTGATGTATGGGATGTTGAACTTTTTTAATGATTTTTTAATTGAGACAATTTTTGTCTTTAGCTATAATTGGCCTTTCAAGTGGAATATTTAGTATTATTATGGAAGAATTCTGAAAGTTAAAATCTCATTTACCAAAAAAGGAATATAAGCTATTAATATAATTTTTCTTCAGAGCTCTTAAAATAAATTTGAGAGGTCATCTCTGGTGGCCTTTAGTATTTTTCTCATAGTTTGCTGTAACTGAATTATTCCAAGAGTAAATTATTAACCTTAGACTCATTTGAAAGTCCATACTATTAAAATTACTGGTCTGGGATGGCAGTTTTATCTTAGTGTTCCTTTTTTTCCAGCATGGAAGATGCTAATGGAGAAATAATAATTTCTTTGCTATTTCCTTTTGTTTTAATTGTCACTATAATAAATAAGTGAATAAGTATTTAGGAATAATTGTGCCTTTTAAGTATCATAAACATTAACAAATGCTATTTGATTCACTTACAAATTATATGAGAAGAGCCATGAAATTTTCCTAACCTTTTCTGTAGCTCAATAAATCACAAACAGACAAGAAAGTTAAGCACTACTTCAGTGGAAAATCAGCAGACAGATGTAGCACACATTCCCCTCAAAATAATTCAGAACCTGTTTCAATTTATCAAATGCCTACTTTATCTGTCAAAACAATGTCCTTTCTCAAATAAAGGGCATTGTTTCTGTTGCAAGAAAAAGGTTCTGATGTATTGTTATCTACAAATGGATGGCGGAATAATGGAACAACAGGCAGTGTTTCAAACTAAGAGATCAAAGGCCAGAATGCATTACAAATCTTGTTAAAATAAATGAGGGTAAGAGCATAATTCCAATAAAGACGTTTATGGTCTTAAACAATCTCTCTCTCTCTTTTTAAAAGAGATCTTTAAAAATGAACCTAAAATTCCTAACAAAAACTGAAATGTTTTATGCTCCTTCTCTCCAAGAAGTTCAGTATTCAAAGAAATCCAGATTTGTAGAACTCTCCTGCAAGCTGAATATCAAGACTTTTTTATGCTCTGACATTATAGAATTTTACTGACACTGCTAATCTTTCTATTTATTACATTTATCCAGGCACATAGTTTTCAAGGAGGAAAATATTTGTTCATAAAATATCCAAATCCAAAACATATTTTATTATGAAAATGCTTAACTAAATAAATATTGATCTGGTAAAATTAGGCTAAAAAACATAATTTCCCTTATTGTAAGCAATTTTTCTTCTGAAAGGATCTCATTGTTTGAATATATAACATCTAATGTAAATCTTTTAACTCCAATTTAAGATGTAATATTCCCATCTTTCACAGGATCAAGATAATTCAAATATGATTATGACACATAAACAATCAGCTGTTATTTCCTAGCCCTTGCCATGTGTAAACATTTGCTTTAACCTAAGCATGTCAGATATTTATGATGATTCCTGCAGCCTAGTTGATCTGAAGCTGAAATATGACAATGCTGCCTGATGTATCTGCCTTTTGTATGATTGCAGGTTGCTTGCCTCTTCTTTATTCTAGCTCTTTGTTTTGTTTAGTTTTGTTTTTAAATGCAACTATGACCTTCATCAGTTGCCAGAGTATCTTTTTAAACACATCTATAACCATCTTGTCTTGGAAAGAAGTTCTATATTCAGTAATAACCCTGGAATTGATAACTATAAAATGCATTAATTTGTGATAATCAGATGATAAAACAGACATTTATAACCATATATATTCACACAGTCATGTAGTTGAATAGTTTTTTAAAAATTGACTGGAAAGTGAATAAACTCATATTGACCACTTCAGTTATTTGAGAATAATCCTTGGAAATGAAAAGCCTTTTGTTTCACCTAAATTGGTGAATATGGATTGTGATGTTTAATGCCCGACACTAAGATTGCTAGTTAATATGTTTAAACATAACTTTGTCATCTACAACTTAGTTTTCTCACTTATGCCATGCCAATAAATATTTGAATGAAATAAGAATATTTAAAACAAAAGTGAAATAAGCATTCTGAAAAAGACTGACATTACATTAAAGTTATTACTTTTCTTACAAAAAAATGTTTCTGTATTCACCAAAATCCTTAACAAATGGAAGATTCTATGAACACAATTTCTATTCACATTTTTATATAGCCTATACAAGCAAACTATTAATTGGTGTCCCTTTAGAACATTCAGTTCAGTATTACTAGTTAGCCCATAGAATTTGTTCCAAAGTGTTTCAGTGGACAATATATAATTACCAGCCTATGTGAGTTTAAATATCTTCTAAATTTTCATTAAATGCCATTGACTATGCTGGCTATTAGAGGCAGAAGGAAGGCTAAGATTTCATCCTGCCTATAGGGAGGTCACAAGTCTCTATTATAAAAACATCCTAACAGTTTAATTATTTTGTTCACCTTCTTTCTACCATCTCATATATCCTAAGTCATAGGCTGAAGCAATATTAATTGAAATTAAAATACAAGGCTTCATATATTTTTAAATATAATTTATTACTTAAAAAGCTATTTATTATTTATGACATTAACTTATTCCCCAAATATATAATGACAAAAACAGGCTGTATATATCCATAAACCCTTTTATAACATCCATATATTCCATGAGTGTATAATGTGCAGATTTGTTCAGATATATAAAAACCTATAGTCATCTATTTATCTACCAACACATGCATTTATCCAACTATCCAAATTCAGTAATTATGACTCTTAAAGTCTGAGTTAGGAGTTCCCATGGATGCACGTTCAATCCCTGGCCTCACTCAGTATGCTAAGGAGCTAGTGTTGCCACAAGCTGTGGGTAAGTGCCACAAGCTGTTAAGTACAACTCAGACCCATATCCTGTTACTCTGGCTGTGGCTGCAGCTGCAGCTATAGCTTCCATTTGACTCCTAGCCCAGGGAACTTCCATATGCTACAGACGCTGCCCTAAAAAGGGAAAAAAAAAGTCTGGGTCAATTAAATTCAATTTCTGTCTCACCTTATATTTAGATGAACAAGTCAGTAAACCACTCTATTCACTTTTGCTCATGACACTCTTTTATGGCATAAGGCATTGAGGGGTTAGAGTAATAAACCCCACTTTTTTCTTCAGTGAAGCAAATTTTGGGGTAGGGAGATTGTCCCTGGGTACATTGTAAAATCTATTAGTTTACTGTAATATGTAAAATTTGTCACCTGGAAGATCTGTGGACACAGATCCTTGCGTGATGTATTTGGGTCAATCTCATTTTTTTTCCCCAATTTTATAGAGTGTTAGAAAACTTTACACCTATTAGGGTGAATTTTAACCAAGGGTGTCCAGGGATATGCCTCTAGTTTACAGAATATGTTTGAAAGAAACTCTAGGCTTTCTTGGTCATTATCATAAATACTGAAGGTCAAGATGTTTTTAATGTCCTACATGGAGTCTATCTATACTTAAGACATGTTGTTTAAAGTAGAAGTACATGTGAAGAGAGAGAGAGTAATTAATAAGAAAATAAGTGGGAGAGTCTTCATCATGGTGAAGTTTCTGTCTTGAAGACCTCCCAGCGCATAATCTGAATTCTGTCTTAAAATTCTCCTGGAAACTAGGGATGCCCAACAAAGGTATTAAACCTCTAAGTACCTGAGTATGCAGTATGGGGTACAGAAAGGAAGGAGTCTCCAGTAAGGTAAATATTTATCCTTACATTTTACCTTGATTTCATGCAACGATGAGGAATGAGTTAGATGCAAATAGAGGTTAAGAGCAAATGATGTTAACCATTTAAAATGTGATAGTAATCAATTATAAGCAATAGCATTTAGAAACACATAGGTATACATTTATCAGATTAAGATTAATTCCAAATAAAATAAATTCCAGTAGAATTCTCCACCAACTGAAGTTTAGGAAAAAATCGGTCAGAGAAAAATTTAATCCCTCCTTACAGAAGATGAGCCCTGGAGAAGACTTCTATAAAATGCAACAAGGTTACACTGATGAAGAAGATGAGGAGAAAAGACCATTCAAAGAATAACAGGGCAATGCTTATTCATAGTCAGTGTCTACAAACCAAGGTGGCAATATTTAGGTTGAATTTGAGGTCTACACAATTAGATAAACAGTGGTTTCTTTGTTAATTGGATCATTTGGTTAATACAGAGAACACAATGGGGGATAAAAATATTAATTTTTAATTACTAGAAGTTTGAATATTTTGCCCTGAAAAGTACTCATTGTTACTCAAATTTTTCATTTTAAAAAAGTTACAGAAGCAGTTTAATGTATCATTTTATTTAAAAGAACAAGATAATTATTTACAAAATGAGCTATTGCAAATAATTAGTGTAGGATATTGTTTAAATTGATGCATTTTTGTGATATAAACTGAAAATGGATAATAGTAAAGAGACTATTATAGAGATTTCTTATTTTTTCCCACTATTGTATATCTTTTAAAAAGCCCAGTCATCTTTTTGATCAATTTATCATTTGTCTTATTTTTAAATTTCTGTGAAAAACAATAAAACATTATTAAACCTTAAAAGAGAAGTTATAAAATTGGTGTATAGCAAGGGGAATTCTCCCAATATTCTGTGATAATCTACATGGAAAAAGAATCGATGTATGTATATGCATAACTGAATCACTTTGTTGTACAACAGAAATTATCACAGTATTATAAAACAGCTATACTTCAATAAAACTTAAAAAAATAAAAAACATTTCCTAATAAAAGGTAGAAAAAATTTATTAACTTTAAGGGCATTTGATAGCAAACATATATTACTAGGGAAGCTTCTGATTAATATGAAGAAAACATTAACAGACTATAGCAACAGTGATAATATAGCGGTTTAAAACAACAAAAGTGCCTCTATGAATATTGTCAATAACTTTCTTCTGAAATATAAAATGTGCATGGCACTGAAAGTTAATATGATTTCTTGCATGTAAATTACCATATTTTAAACAAAAGATAGCTACAAGACCCATTTTAATCTTTGCTCTATTTTCCATATAGTACTTTTAAATTCATATTTTAGTGTTGACATATTTCAAATAAAGAAAATGGACTGTTGTAATCCTTTGTATGGTGTTTTCATTCAATTAGCTCTATCTTTCTTTTTCTAAGCAAACAAGATGGCAATTTACTCAAAGTCAACCCATAATAACATATATCAGCCAGAGTCGAACAAACACAGAGCTGCTTATGCTACACCTTTTAAAATCAAACAATTTTAAATAAAAGCAAACATGAACATAAATAGTGTTTCCCTTTGGAATTTGACTGTTGACAGAAAAATGATAAAAACATAAAAATGGTTTGAGTTTGTAAGGAAGTTAAATAATTCAGGAAATGTTTTATTAACTGATAGCAGAGAGAACAGGATTTTGGTCTGCACATTATGTAGTAATGAAAGAATAAAATATATGATACATGGCTTATTTTTTTCAAAAAACTCTTCCTAACTGTATGAAAATTTCACAAGGTAGTTGAAAACCACATTCTTATCAAGCCCTCACAAAAATATAATTGTTTCAACACTTTTTTTTTCTAAAATGTTAGTTGCAACATTTTCAAAGGTGAAAGAAAAAGTTATTTGTCAGCACAGAGTTTTAAAAAAGGCTTGTGGTTTATATTTTCAACATATTATAACAGAAATTCAAAGGAAGCAAAATCCGAAACCACAGATACATACATTTATTCTTTTTAATATTTTTTATTTGAGATCTTAAACTGTTACCTGCATGAAAATATGGCTTATATAATGAAAATAGAAAATTATCTCTAAAATATTATCACCAATGCATTTGTTTTCTCTCTGACAAAATATAGAGCTATAAAAAAGATGTTGTTATGCAAGTGGAAAGTTTATAAATGTTCATAATTGTGAATTCATGTTAAATTCATTAACTGCAGGAACAAAATTTCTTAATATATAATTATTTGGTGTAATCATGTTCCAAATCATGTAGACTTAGCAAATGAATTAAAAATTTGTTTCCCATCCACCTCTAAATAGTTTAAATTACATATTAGTGTAGAGGTGTAGAATTACATATTCCTGGGCTTGGATGCTAGCTCCTCTGTCTATGTGACATTTGGCATAGTACTTATTTTTTATTCCAAGTTTATTTTAAAAGAGTAGGCATAATAAAATGGCTACAGTTAGAATGAAATAGTGAAATGCATTTAGGAGATTTAGCATAAGAGAACCTTGATTAGCTAGTGAGCCTTTATTGCTCATTTTAGTTTTCCCCATACTTCACAGTGTTTATCCAAGATGACACTCAATACACAGTGCTTGAAACAAACAAACAAAAAAAGTAAAACCAAAGAAGAATTAGGTTTACAGTACTTTCAGTAAAACGTATATCTTTCCTTCAGTGACCTAGGTATTTTCACTGAAAATACAGTCTGAATTTTTCATTTATTTATAGAAACTTATTTTTAAACCTACTAAACATTTGATATAATGCTGAAAGGAATACTTTCATATTAAGTTGTAGCACTATAACTTGATAAAACTTTGATGTGTGGGACTTGGTATAACTGTTTTATACAATAAAAGTACACTATGTAATCAGAGAAAAAACACATTTAAAATCTTTGGCATAGTAATTATGCTTCTGAAACTTCAATCTCAAAATATAATACATAAAATGTAAAATAATACAAAATAGCATTGTCATCCTAGCATTATTTAATATGAGGAATCATTGGAAATAATCTTTACATAAGTCAAAACACAGATTCTTAATGTCATGTCAGGCACTATGATTGGTGATTAATACTAGGACAAAGAGAAAATACTGGGTCTGCAATGATTAGCAATTATTTCAATTATTCCCTTGATGGGATTTTCTGCACCATCACAGTGAATGCAGGTTCCTAAACAAAGACCTCTGACATAATATTAGATGTAGTTAGGAAGGTATAAAAACCCATTCATATAGCATCTATCATAAAAAGTAATGTAGGAAAAGTATTTTTAAAAACAGATTTTCAAAGTGTTCTATTTTATAATGTTTATATTGATTTTTATATTAAAAGAGAGATAGAACTCCCAAAATAAATCTTGATAGTATTTTCACTGGATTACTTAACCAGAAGTGGAACATTTGGAAAGTCTACAAGTTTGTTGTGGTAATTGTTCAGGCACCTACATACCTCAAGTACCAAACTTATTGTTACCCCATCTTACCAGCACTTTTGAATTCCCATCTGGAAGCATTCGTTCACAGTCACTGATATAGCAAAACATAGTATTGGTATGAAGAAATGAAATATAAGAATTCTCATTATTCAGGGTCAATATTTTGAGTAAAAGAATATACATGTAGGAGAGACCATGAAATGATCAAGCTACTATCTAAATGGCTTCATCTGAGACTGTGTCTAATTGTGTGTGAACAGATATGATATGGACCCTGGATGTAATGATTATCTATTACCCAGAGAGATCATTCATGTCATCATGGCCTTTACAAAGTTTGCTAGCTGACACTATACTCAGTCAATACATTTTGAGAAACACATCTTAGAAAACATACATTGTACTTGTAAGAGAGAAATCTAAGCAAAACATTGTCACATAATAAACATGGAGAACTTTCATATTAATAATAGTATTTCAAGACAATTTAGCTAAAATCTTGATGGATTTTCAGATCAACTCTCATTTAAATTATCTTCTTTTCTAGTAGGTTTTAAAATTTTTCAGATGGATCTTTGAAAATGATACTCTCAAATTATTTTATAAATACATTTACATTTCATAAAAAATAAATGATTCTAGTTATGTAATCTGCTTAGGAACTATGAGAAACATTTCATACATATACATATATATTCTTAAATTCAAAGAAAAATAAAAATAATTTATACATTGATTTATATAAATAAACATGCTTTTTTATTTTAAGAATATTGGCTTTCCATTTTCTCTCCTACCCTGAGTAATGAGTTTTACCATAGAGTGTATTATTTGTATTAAGTGTATTTTATTATAGTGTTAGGTGGACTTTCTTACTGCAGGTTATCTGTTTGCCAATTTGCTGATACTTATCCAAAGTCTACCTCCAAGTAGTATAGGTTAAAATCCTAGAAAAATATATCCAGAGAAACATAAAATAAGTGATTAATTTCCCATCACTGGAGTTCCCTTGGCAGCAAGTTAAGGATCCTGCAGGGTCACTATAGAAGGTTGGATCACTGCTGTGGTATGAGTTAAATCCTTGGCCCAGGAACTTCTACAAGCCAGGAGTGTGAACAAAGAGAAAACTTCCTATTATAAAGTTCTTGACATAACTGCAGAGGCTTATCTATAAACACTATAGATATGCATAGGAATTAACAAAAAGATATTATAAAGAAAGTCAAAGCAGAAAAGATAGTAATCCAGCAATCTCCAGGCCCAGTAATAAATTCACTCATAAACTGAATTTCATTTTAAAATTATTAAAAGCATGAAGGAATCAACTTTTTCTGGTAATTTTTCAGATTCAAAATAAAAATACTGAGAAAATTAAATAACTCACTTTGTTTCTCAGAATTGAAAACATTGATTGAATGACACATGTTGTAAAACACAAACAGCACTCTAATGTCAAAAAATATTGGCAATCATAGACTATCACCCTGGCCTACAGAAGGGGTATGCATGGTCTGTGGGTGGAGTTAGAATGCTAAAACTAAATACATGTTAAAAGAAGTAGAATAAAGAGAAACATATCTTTTATCTTTTGATATTTTATCTTTGATAAATACTTTCTCAAAAAAATGGTAGAATGACAAATTGGTTAAATACCCATTATTTTCAAACATTTCAGACAAATTTTATCTACAAATCCTGCAAAAGACATAATTGAACCTACCTAAGCACAAAACACATAAAAATTAAGTAAAATTTGAGTTTTTAAAAATAAATTTAGAGACCTGTATTTTATTTAGCAGACCCAGATTTTTATCCTGAAGTTCGGAAAATAGAGAGTCTATGATTTTTAGAGAAAATTTTGTACTGGCAGTCATATATCTTTCAAGGCAATAATAACCATGACACTAAGTACTGTAGTATTTGGAAAGATATACAGTAAAAGTGATTGCTTAATGACAACGATAAAATGAAAAATTTCTTGCCTAATTAAAAGCATGATAATTAATGGTATCCATATTGAACCCTTCTGGATTTCTTATCTACTATGAGTTACAAATCAAAATCTAAGAATTTGCTATGCTCGTGTATGTGTCTTCAAGACCAGAGCCAGTTAGTGATATATGATTTATTCAACTATATCTTACCAAAAATTTATGGAATTACTTTGGGATTATGTGATACATAGCATTCTGTGTGAGATACCTAAAGTTACCTTCAGATATGCCCCATGGGCAAAGCCCAAGAACTGAATGTTGTTACTGCTACCATGATGACTAAATATTGACTAGTTACTTGGTAAAGCAGTCAGTCTTTTTAAGATAGGTAATTCTGACAATTACTGCTAAAGTGAAAATAACAAACATTAACTCTTGGCCTCATACACATGAATACACATAGTCTATCAACCCATGTTACTCTCATGACAGAAAGCATTCAAATTCCAGAGAGACATCTGGATTCCTATTGCTTTTCTATGATTAATGTTCTTCTTCAAGATTTTATTTAGTTTTACTTTAATGTAATTTTATTTGAATAAATTTTCATGATGTATCTGTTTAAGTTACTGGAGCCAAAAGGGTAGATAAAGTCAGTAGTGACTCGAGTAAGTAAGATTACAACATAGGTATCTATCTGTAGATGTGGAAAACCACGCTAGGACACAAGATGGGGCAAGGAAATCACTTGCAGCAGAGAGGAAAAAATGACCTCCAGAGATTTAAAGAGTTTACAGTCCTGAAAGTCTAAATATTCACAATGGAAGTCGGTATTATAGTTGCACTGGGAGAGAGGTTTATGTCCTCTGACATGCTCTATATTGCCTGCCAGCTGTGGTCATCTGTGAGAATGAAGGTGTTGACCAGAAGCAGACGCACAGTGTGGGTTAATTTTATCATAAACAAGGCAGGGGAAAATTGTTAAGATTATGATCTATGGTCAGGGTTGGGACATACAATTTTCCATTGTAGTTCTCACACATGTCTAGTGATAGACTTTTCTAAATTGGCAATCTAATATGCATTTCAAATTGAGGGGCTTGTTTCATCACATGATTTCATATCAAAGGTAGAAATTTTGAGTGAAATTACATCTAAATATTAATAATGGTGGTAGAGATTAAAACTGAGTCTTTTGGAATATGTAACAGTAAACTATAACACAGAGTATGTACTTATTAGCACAAATGTATTTAGCAAAATAAAAGGTGGGTTTGATGTTTGTAAGAGCACATACACTTTCCTATATATAAAATATGTCTAAGACTATGGAAAGAAAACTATAGTTTCTGTGCTGTTAAGAAAACCATGTTTAGAGTGGAATGGGAAAAGGAAAGACATGCAGAGATGACAGATACTGATACATGGTGTCAAAGAGTTCGTATTTTCTAGGAATCTCAGAGGTCATAATTATCCATAATGACTCAAATATGTTTTAAAATGCTTTTACTCACTTTTTCCTGAGCATCCATTTATATGTTACACCCCTCCTTCGTGTTTATCTTAGAAGACTATACAAAATGAAGAGTTTGGGTCCTACAGTCCAGAGATAGTGCTTGAAACAGGTTTTGATTTGTTTTAAACCCTTTTTACATAGCAGGTAGGTAAGAAGTTTTACAAGATTAATGGGAAAAAGTTTCTGCAAATTTTTTTCCTATCATCAGTGACTTATTGTTTCCTTTAAAACTAAGCTATATCTCCTAGCTTTAAGACTTGATACCAATGTCATTCCAACTTGCCATCACAAATTTACTTTATAGCCCACTCAAATTGTTACTTTCTTTCTGTCTAAATGTGGTTGCATTTTTCTTGTTAGTGTGATTTCATTTCACCTACATCTCACAAAACACATATAAAAAAACATGCTTATAATTATACATTGTACATTATTTTTTGTTGTAAGTGAGGACTTTCACACCTTTGTGTTCCTAGCCTTGCAAGAGAAATTCCCTTCAATTAATGTAATTTTACCTAAATTGCAAAATATATTTCTAAAATTTAATTAGAAAAACAGAAATATTTGATTTAAAATTAACTAAAAAATAAAATTGACTAGACCTCAGCTATTTTGTTTCACTTTTGAAAAGTGTAGCATATATAGTATATGAAAATCACCTTTTTCCATAGGTACTGGACCAAAAAAAAAACTATTGAAATGGTATTAAACCAACAAAACAACAATGGGAGCTCATGAGTTTGAGTATAAGTTTTAATTTAAAGAAGAGAGTGCAAAAATGGTTTCAGAATAAATTCCTAAAAAATATTTTTTTAATATTTATACATTTTAAAATGTATAATGAAATTAAAAATCTTTACTGTAATCCAAAGAAAAATAATAATAAATGACCATTAAATAACATACCATGCTGCATAAAACTGATAGTTATTTACTAATTTAATAATTAAAATTTTATAAGTCCTCTTACATATCATAAGAAGAAGATACCATGTAACTTTTTTCCCCTCAGACTCCCACTCTGAGGCTTCAGCCAGATTTCAGAAAACAGCAGAAGTGGAAACTGACAAATTTTTGAGCCAGCCATTGCTCAAGAATAGTATTCAAACGCTTACATTCAAAACTCTGAAATTAAGCTTTTGTTCCACCAGTTACAGTGAATAAAAGGAGAGGAATAATGATTTTATTCTTTGCAACATTAGTATTAAAGTTTCAATTCCTGCTTTCCTTCATCATGTACTGACAGTGAATGTTAATTTACATCTATGAAGTTGTTTGGGATTATGGAATTTAAAGATAAAACTGACAAGCCCATACACTGAATTACATTTTCACCCTATTGCTGTTTCTATAAATTCTCTCCATGAATTTCACCAATTATATTAGAAGATCTAGTTCTGTTTTTCTTACACAATTTTAATTGACTTAAAATGAACACTTCGATAGTATGTTTTAGTGGTTAAAAGCAGAAATTGCAGTCAAACTGATCTTTAATTAAGATCTTAGCCCTTCCACTGACTAAATTACCCTTGGACACTGTAACAATTCAAAGCTCTGGTTTCCTCAGCTGTAAGATAGGGACAAAAATTTCATTTATCTAAGGAGAATTTTGTAAGGATATAAGCAGAAATTGGTTGTAAATCAATTGGAAAATTCCAGCATGGATACCTATATTAAATTGCAGAAAAGGGGATCTCATTCAGAAGCATAATGAACTAAAAATTAAAAATCCTTGCAGCTCTAAAAATAGGGAAACATTTTAAAATAGTCATGTCATAAAAGATAGCAAAAAATGAGATATATGGACAAAAGGGAAGAATGCTTTAATGTCTGATGAAAAATCCTTTTTATATCAGATGCTAAGGAGAGCAATTACTACCACATTTATGCATTTACCCAAGATTCATAGAAACAGTTATTTATGGTTTAAACTAAATAGGCCATTTGCAGCAACATGGATGGAACTAGAGACTCTCATCCTAAGTGAAGTAAGTCAGAAAGAGAAAGACAAACACCATGTGATATCACTCATATCTGGTATCTAATATACAGCACAAATGATCCTTTCCACAGAAAAGAAAATCACGGACTTGGAGAATAGACTTGTGGTTGCCTGGGGGTAGGGGGAGGGAGCGAGAGCAACTGGGAACTTGGGGTTAAGGGATGCAAACTATTGCTCCTGGAATGGATTAACAATGAGATCCTGTTGTGTAGCACTGAGAACTATGTCTAGACACTTATAACACAGCACGACAATGGGAGAAAAAATTATGTATACATGTATGTGTAACTGGGTTCCCATGCTGTACAGTGGGGGAAAAAAAAGTGTGTTGGGGGAAATAACAATTAGAAAAAAAAAAAAAAACTAAATAGGAACATATATTCTTCTTTGTCTACCTTATTTTTAGAGAGTGATTTGGCTGTTTCCAAAGCAGCCATAACCATGCACGTACAGACATATGTTCTAATTTTTGATACTGTGCATCAGCAGTTGTTAGGAGTTTCAACTATGAGTATTTGGTAGATAGGGGGAATTAAGTTCAGGAGTTCCCTGTTGGCCTACTGGTTAAGGATCTGACATTGTCATGGGTTTGATTCCTGGCTTTGGAACTTCCTCATGCCATGGGCACAGCCAAGAAAAACATATATATAGGATTATTTCATTTGTTTCAAATATATATAAATATAAAATTATGTCATTTTGTTTTAAGTTTGAAAGTATAAATATGCATTTCATAAACATTTTAAGATAATCATCCTAAAATAAATCTGAAAACCAAATATGAAAATATGTTAAGAAAATGAAATAAGAGGACAGTAGAACTGGTCATATGTGTTTCAGGATATAAAAGATATTTTAAATGCTCAAATATTTATCTATATTTGATTAATGAGGTGATAATTTTTTAATTTTAATTTTATTTTTTTTAAATTTTTGACCATGCCTTAAGCATGAGGAAATTCCCAGGGTGAAGACTGAACCTGTGCTAGAGCAGTGATAACACTGGATCCTCAACCCACTGAGCCATCAGGGATTTCCAAAAAAAATTTTTTTAATAAATAAAATTCAAACAGTTATTTTTTACCATGTACTTCGTGAATAACCACATGAAAATTTATTGCAAAAGTATAGTTTAGACTTTAAAACCTTAATTGGACTTGGACTTATTGGAAAATATGGCAAATAATACCAGGTCTATTTACTGCTGCTGTATTCAAATTGCCTAAGTGTCCAAGGCAGAACTTCTAATTTTAGTAATATTCCTGGTAAAATAGATTTTCCTTTATTTCCATTGGCTAATAGGCAGACTCTTATAAATCATAGGATTTTGGAACTAAAATAAATGCTATTGTTGGATCATCTAAACCAATCTACTTACTATATAAATGAATAATCTGATAGCAAGAATATTTTAGTGACTTGGTGAAAAATTCCTGTAGAATTGGAGGACAAAACAAGGATAAAGTCATTGTCTTAATCTTTCCACTAGTAAAGAAAAAAAATCAAAAAATTCTAAAGGCATCTACAAAATTATTATAAAGGGTGTGATTGCTTCCTCTGTTAACTCTGTTTACTCATAGATATGGCCTTACTATGCCAGCCATAATAACTAGATGAAAGAAGAAAGACTGGATATTTGCATTCAGATTCATGACTGAACAAAGGAGAGAACTTAGAGATAAATTACCTATCACTAGTATGCCAATAGACTTTGTGTCCTCCATCTTAACAGCACTTTCTAGCACCTTTTAGACAGTACATCTCCACACCCCTGAATATAACCTATGAAGATTTGCCTTACCAAAGTGCACCTTTTTCCCAAATGTGTACAAATTGTAAGATTAAATAGATAAATTCCAGACCTGGAGATTCAGGAAGCCCAGTGCATTAGCAAATATTAAGTTCAGATGTTTTTAGCAGAAACTTCAAAAAAGAGAAAATTAAACAAGGCAGAACTCCATTTCTCTCATATTTCAGTGCAACAGGAGAAGAGATAAATGTAGGACCCAAATTTCTGTGTAGTCAAGAGGAGAGGAGAATCTTCAAACACATGGAAGGATTGGTCTTTATAAGAAATAATGATTCTTGAGATATCACAACAGGAGAAGAGATAGAATATGTAGGTAAAGAAGCAAATATACTGGTCATTCTGGTGGTGGAACCATAAGGCAGGCAGTTCACAGATTATTCCTTTATTAATTTGAAAATGTTTGAGATGGGATGATTAGAAGAGCAGAGACTTAGTTGTGTATATGTATGGAGCGTGAGGTTTTACTTCATGACATAGAATGTACATAAGTTACAGAAGCCAATAAACAGTGAACACAGTCTAAGTTTTGATATGTGGGTACACCTTGGAAGATTGTCAAAATCTGCAGAAGCTAAAACTGCATGAATAAAATGATATCTGTGGTTAGTATTCATCATATAATAATATGACCTTTTATTTCTTCCCCTTATCAGACTATGAACTCATCAGAAATAAGAACTTACCTCAGTTCTGGATCTCTAGCATTTCATGTAGATCATATTGATAAAAACTTTTTTTTGGGTGGGTAAATAATGTATATTATTTAAAATATGGAAGAATCGTATTTTGTTATGTCTATATATTGTGTCCAAAAATACCACTTGATTCAATACAGCTTTCTATGTCTTATCTACTAACATACTTTCCACCCTTGGTCCTTGAAACTCATAAGAAAAAAAAACTTTTATGTAGAGCCTCTATTTTGGTTTAAATTCAGCAGCTAGTCATTTTTCAAAATGAAGAATCAGATTTCTCACTGCCTCTGTCACTGTGATTTCTACATAATAGTGACTTTCTGAGATTTTTTTTTAAACATGTCTTATAACAGGCCATTCTTTCATTTGAACCTGAACTCTAAATATGGCCAGTGGTTTTTTGTTTTTTTGTTTTTTTTTTTTCTGTGTATACTGTATAATTCAGATCTATGGAGCATCCTTAAAGAAAAAAAATCTAAAGACCTGGCCTAGGAACTCTACTATGCATCCATAAAATCCTTCACAAAATAGAAAATGGAATAGATACATTGATTATTTTAGTGTCAGAGATGTTCTATGGTTGCAGGTTTGGCAACTTTTGAAGTTGCATTTATACTCTTTTAGTCTGTTAAAGCACTATTTAATGAATCAATCCAGTCATTTAGTCAATAAGAATACCCTTGTGTCCTAAAAGAGTTAATACTCATTTTCAGTGGTACTTCACTTATGAAAAAAGGAACAGCTAAAATGATCAACAAATCAGACTTAATATTAGTTAAAATGCACATTTTTCAAAAGGATGGATTTTCCTCCTACCCCCTAGAAATCCATATTATTTGTGAACAAATTCATAGACCCACATGGAAAGAAGCATTCTCTGTTTAGAAATGTCAGCAGAATGAAACACTGTCATAGAATAATGATCTCTTGTTCCCACATAAATGCCTAGGGAAAACTAAGATGTTCATTTTCAAAGCAAGAAACATTGATCCGCTGGGTATGTCCTATTAAAATGACTTTATTTTATTCCATCAAACAGCTGATGTAAATTCAGTCATTTACTCTGATAGATAGGGGTTCCACAGAATGACATTTATGTGCTCCAGTAGTACTAAATAGATGAAAATCACTGCATTTTGCTTTGCTTTATTTATCAGCAAAGCAGAATTAAGTTTGTTCGTGAACACTCTAAGGTTTAATAGTGGCAATTTAGAAATGGTATAGACTGATTTTATTTTTCTTTAATTTATTTTAGTTTTTTTTATAGATCTAATGGTCATTTCAGTTATGTAATTCTGAATTATATGCATTATATTGAGAATTCTATATACTGTTATAAATCAGAAAGTGGACACTGCAACGCCATTTGAGATTTGTGGCCAATGACTGTTCAAATGAAGGTAAATGTTACCATAATAAAAAAAATGATGGAGAATCATGTCTATTTCTGATAGTATTTTAATCTGAGTGGCAAAAAGAAAAGATGGCCAGAGCTCCAGGGGGAAAAGACAGAAAGTCACAGAGATTTATTTTTTCAAATAATACACACTCACGTACATATAAGTCCCTGCACAGATGATCCATAGGTGGACACACCTTGCATGATGAATAGTGGCATAATCCCTTAGAGCAGGTTTCATACCTGCCCTTACATTGAACATGGTATATAGGCTGTGGCTTATAAGCAGCTCACCATACAGATTGTGACATAAATTGATCTGCTCAGAGTAAGTCTTTATGTAATTATTTCATTTCATAGAGATTTAAATTTTTTGTTACTACAATTTTTTTATGGCTGGGTAAAAGTAGTGATATTTTTTTTGACATCAGAACACATGAAATTATAGAAATAAAAGCTAAAGTCATGCATTCCCTGGTGACTCAGAGAAATAAGGATCTAGCATTTTCACTACTGTGGCTCAGGTCACTGCTGTGGTACAGGTTCAGTCCTGGCCCAGGAACCTCCACATGCTTCAGGCATGGAGTCAAAGAAAAAAGTACTTTTTATTAAAACAAGTTACACTTCCTTTCAAAATGGAGTCATTGCATGGTATTTCTGAAATTAATGACTTTATAGGGTAGTGATTATCAACTAATAAGGTGAAAGCTGCATATAATATAAAGATGTAGACTTATCTCAGAGTTTAGTATATTATTTAAAGCAAATAAGTTTCCATTTCTTGCCAATATCTTTAAGAAGGAGTCTTGTCATGCCTATCATGGGGCATTCCTCACTCTAGCCACTCGTTCTAAATTCATTTCCTTATATTCTCCATTTTGAAACTATAACAGTAGCACCCACTTATGTTCTAATTCTTCTGTATCTTCTCTGTATTACTTTTGCTCTCTGTTCAGAGTCTCTTATGGTCATAGTCCCTGTAGAGGCATGATGCTATTTAACATAGAAACATGCCTTTGGGCCTCATCAGGCAAGGAAGCACTTGTATGGTTGAACCTGAAACATTATACAGATAAAACGCGCTGCAAAGAGTAAGTAGAAAGGGCAGGCATGAAGACTTAACATAGGAAAAGTAAATCAAGTACTTGATCGTTGTAGTTGGGGTCAAGTTTTTGAAGCCTTGCTGATTATTGAGCTAATATTCAAGTGGCCTCATACTCAAGGCCCTTCTCTCCTAAGGAAAGAGTGCTGATGGAAGCAGAGCTCCAGCAGGTACGCTGAGAGGACACATGCAAAATAAATGACCCTTGCTTCACAAAGGAGGTCACTGCTGGGACAGGTAGCCATATCCATCTGAACAGGTTGCTTTCACATATTCTTATTCTGGGCAGGCACAATTGGTGATGTAACTGTCTCCCACTCCCCTCCTTTATAGTACACAGAACCAGGAACTGGATGGAATAGGCTCTCACAAGCATGTGTTGAAAAGACCTTTATAGAGACAAGACTGCTCCTTTGCTTCACCTTCACTTGACATGGTGACTGCTTAGTCTCTTCTTTTTCTCTTCTTCTGACCCTTTAGATTTAGACACGCTATACTTTTTCTCCAGTGCCTTTTTACTCTTTAAATAAGCAAACCACAGCAGAAATGTGTCTCTTTCTATCAGGTTCTGTAGTCCACTTCCACCTCCCTCTTCTGTACTTCTAGCACTTTCCATTTGGCTCCAAATATTCGAAATCCAGAGATTCCTTCATAATGAAATATATTATTTTACAGAATTTTTCCAATTACATGAAACAATTTATTAACTGTAGCTTTAGAATTTCTTTTAAAGCCATAAATCAGAATAGATGTATTTTAACTTCATGCACAACTCAAGAATTATTTAAGAAACATTTTTCATTTCTCCACCTGCCTATGTTTTTACACACTTCACCAAGTGCTATTTTTTCCAAATTATTCTACTATTTTAGACACACAAGGGAAGACACATTTCCTTTCAAATCTAATTTTAGTGACTCTTTTGCTTCATGAACAAAATCAATTAGGATATACTTAAATACTCTAATTTAGTATCAAAAATTACAATCTGTAGAACTAACACTTTCTTGGTTATATTTCTAAATGAGAAGTGAAAGGAGATATATATTGCCACATTTAACTGGAGAAATCAATACAATTCCAAATCATTCTGCTTTATTTAAAGTGCCTTTGTTAAAAAAAATCTATAGTGACTAATTTATGAACTCCTAGAACCATTTAATAACCTTGTTTAACCTTTGAAATGTTTCATAACTTTAAAAAGCCCAATGAATGCTATAATCTCAGAATTACTAACTTCCTTTCAAGTAGTGGAATATACATGAAAAGGTCTAGATCCTTCTTAATTTCACTGAATACACTTCCTCCTGTGACCCTTTCCACTTCTCCATTATATCTGCTATCATAAGTCAAATAGCCTGTTATGTTTATAAATGCTGAGAATGGGAGTGAATTTTAACAAATTCACTTGCAACTTGCATAGAGTAAATAAAAAGTGTATTGCCAGGAGATAAAATTTTTTAAGATAATTTATACAGATAAGAACATTCTTTGCTTGTTATGTGTCATTCACCAAATGTGAATTTGTTTCCTACTATATAGCAGAAACTGTATGATCACAGAATACTGAAAGTACTTAGCAAATGAACAAGGTAGGTGATTTTTTTTTCTTTTACCAAGATACTCAGTTCTCTATTTCCTACACGTAGCATGTGAATGTGTGTATGTGTGTGTGTATTTAACTCTTGGAAACCCAAAACACTTATTATGAGCATTTAAACACTGTTGATCACACACAGAAAACAAAACATACAAAGACATATTTGCTAGTCACAAGCATACAGTCCCACTGGGGAAAAAGTCAAAATACATACATCAATAGAAAATAATATAAAATTATAATGCTTTGTTTTATGGCCTAATAGTTTCCATAAGAACAAAGAACGAAATGAGATAATTGGACAAAAGTCAGAACTAGGTAAATGGCAGTAGTAGTACTTTGTACTGGCAGACAAAGAGAAAGTTACAGCTAGAGATATGGGAAGGGATATCCACATTATAAAAAATAATAATAATAATAAAATGAGCATGAATTCAAAGTTCTTTACAATGTCTAAATCATTGTTCTTACATAGGGTTATTTTAAACCAAAAAGATGTGTGGCATCATCTGCAGACATTTTTGACTGTCACAACTAAGCTGAAGGTTTGGGTATTAAGGAAAATGAGAGGGAAAAGGGGCTTGAATTTCCTCTAGTAGATAAAGGCCAGAAGTGAGCTAAAGATGCTACAACACACAGGCTAGTTCCCTCACAACAGAATGAATCATCTGGTCCAACATATCAGCAGTGCCAAGTTTGAAAACCCTGGTCTAAATATGCAAGTCTGGCAAACATTTCTCCTTCTTGCATCTCATACCAAGTTGTAGGGGTGCTGAAACAGAGCCTTCCCAGAATTTACTATAAAAACTGTAGTAATAGGATTTGTATATCCCAAATAAAAAAATAAGAAAAAGTTTATTCTGGGGCATGAGAAGAAGGATGAGTTATACTTAATTATGATGTCCCTATAATTCCAAAATTCCAGTTGCTTTATTTTCCTGTGTATTCAGACTACTATCCAGTGTCGATGGCTTTCAGCCTAAAGAACTTCCTTTAGTGTTTCAGTTAGGACAGGCTCAATGGAAACACATTATAAAAGCTTTTGTTTATTTTCAAATGTCTTTATTTTGGAAAGTTTGTTTTGCTGGTCATAGGATATTTGGTTGAATTTTTCTGTTTTTTTCTTTGTTAATTAGATGCTTTCATATCATCCCAATCCTTCAGTTCTTAGTATGTTTCTGATGATGTCCGCTTACAATATAACTGGGCTTTGCTTGTAGTTACTGAGTTGTTTTTCTTTTACCCATTTTCAAGATTTTCTTTGTATTTTCACATTTGTAGTTTGATGTGTTTGGATGTGAATCTTTCAGCATTTATTCTTCTTGGGAGTTTTTTAGTTTCTTGCTTATATAAAGTTTTTTTTTTTAATTACATTTGGCAATTTTCAGCAGTAATTTCTTCAGATATTTTTCTACCTTTTTCTCTCCCCCCTGTTTCTAATTACCCTCATTACAAATATCTGGGTGTGCCATGGTATCACATATTTCACTGAGTCTTTTTCATTTTTCTCCATAGTTCTTTATCTCTTTTTAAGGCTGTATACCATCTATGGATTGATTTTTTAAAATTTTTTATTATAGTTGATTTACAATGTTCTGTCAATTTCTTCTGTACAGCAGTGACCCAGTTGTACATATATATACACACACACACATATATACATATATATACACATATATACATGCACATATATATATATACACACACATATATACATGTATATATATATATATATATGTATATACTTTTACTCATATTATCCTCCATCATATTCCACCACAAGTGATTGGATATAGTTCCCTGTGCTATACAGCAGGATCTCCTTGCTTATCCTCACAAAATGCAATATTTTGCATCTATTAACCCCAAACTCCCAGTCCATGCCACTCCTTCCCCGTCCCCATTGGCAACCACAAGTCTGTTCACTATGTCCATGGGTTTGTTTCTGTTCTGAAGATGGGTTCATTTGTGCCATATATTAGATTCCACACATAAGTGATATCATATGCTATTTGTCTTTCTTTTTCTGACTTACTTCGCTTAGTATGACAGTCTCTACTTCCCTCCATGTTGTTATAAATGATATTATTTTGTTCTTTATTATGACTGAGTAGTATTCAATTGTATATGTATACCATATAATCTTTTTCTTTTTTCCTTTTTTTAGGGCTGCACTGCAGCATATGGAAGTTCCCAGGCTACAGGTCAAAGAGGACCTACAGATGCTGTCCAAACCCATAGCCACAGCAACGTGGGATCTGAGCAGCATCTGTGACCTACACCACAGCTCATGGCAAAGCCAGTTCCTTAACCCAGTGAGCGAGTCCAGGGATTGAAATTGCATCCTTATTGATCCTAGTGTTCCTTACCACTGAGCCATAATGGGAACTCCTGTACCACATCTTCTAAATCCATTCACCTGCCTATGGAAATTTAAGTTGTTTCCATGTCTTGCTGTTATAAATAGAGCTGCAGTGATTACGAGTGCATGTATTTTTTTCAATGAAAGTTTTGTTCAGACATATGCCCAGGGGTGGGCTTGCTGGATCATATGGTAGTTCTATATTTAGTTTTCTGAGGTGCCTCTGATTCTGTAACAGTTTCCTTAGTCCCCATATCACTCTAGCAAAGCATTGAAAAGGCAGACATTTTACAAATTTATTAAAGCAAAGTACATTTTTAGGCAGAGGCGGAATTATGTGTGTGCAGATTAAAAAGATGGCCCAACCCACTCTGCAACAGTCTTTATACTCCACAATGTGGACCTGAGTGGAGACCTAATTTGACCTTCTGATTGCTCTTGGGTAGGATATCTTATTTGCATGGGTAACAGGTTATATAGTGGTAGGGTGAGGAATGAGTGACATTCTCTCTCTAGCAGGGAGTGACCAGCTCAGGCTCGTCAAGGTGGGGAAATGGGCATTACAATGAGACTTGACCAGAGGCATTTGGGTTTAATCTTCTTGAAGGGCACTTGAAAACTGTAACACCTCCATACTGTTTTCCATGGTGGTTGTACCAATTTACATTCCCATCAGTGTAGGAGGATTTCTTTTTCTCCACACCCTCTCCAGTATTTGCTATTTGTATACTTCTAATGTTAGTCATTCTGAGTAGTGTG
Source organism: Phacochoerus africanus (assembly GCF_016906955.1). Taxonomy (NCBI): domain Eukaryota; kingdom Metazoa; phylum Chordata; class Mammalia; order Artiodactyla; family Suidae; genus Phacochoerus; species Phacochoerus africanus. The sequence continues at coordinate 42,844,011 of NC_062556.1, read as the reverse complement.
AGGTATGTGGTACCTCATTGTAGGTTTTTTTTTTTTCTTTTTTTAGGGCTGCACCTGTGGCATATGGAGGTTCCCAGGCTAGGGGTCTAATAAGAGCTGTAGCTGCTGGTCTACACCACAGCCACAGCAATGCCAGATCTGAACCATGTCTGCAACCTACACCACAGCTCACAACAACACAAGATCCTCAACCCACTGAGCAAGGCCGGGGATCAAACTTTCCTACTCACAGATGCTACTTGGGTTTGTTAACGCTGAGCCACAGCAGGAACTCCCCTCATTGTAGTTTTTATTTGGATTACTCTAATAATTAGTGATGTTTAGTGTTTTTTTCATGTGCCTATTGGCCATCTGTATGTCTTCCTTGGTGAAATGTCTATTTGTGTCTTATGCCAATTTTTCAATTTGGTTATTTGTCTTTTTGTATATTTTGGAGATTAAGCCCTTGTTGGTTGCATCATTTGAAACTATTTTCTCCCATTCCATAGGTGGTTTTTTATTTTATTTTTTATGATTTCCTTTGCTGTGCAAAATCTTTTAAGTTTGATTAGGTCCCTTTAGTTCATTTTTGATTTTATTTCTATTGCTTTGAGAGACTGCCCTAAGAAAACATTTGTATGGTTGATGTCAGAGAATGTTTTGCCTATTTTCTCCTCTAGGAGTTATACATTATCTTGTCTTATGTTTAAGTCTTTAAGCCTTTTTGAGTTTATTTTTGTGCATGGTGTGAGGGTGTGTTCTACTTTCATTGATTTACATGCAACTGTCTAGTTTTCCCAGTACCACTTTCTGAAGAGACAAGAAACCTTTTCCCTATTTATATTCTTGCCTCCTCTGTCAAAGGTTAATTGACCCTAAGTACCTGGGTTTATTTCTGGGTTTTCTGTTCTGTTCCATTGGTCTGCATGTCTACTTTTGTACCAGTACCATACTGTCTTGATTATTATAACTTTGTAATATTGTCTGAAGCCTAGGAGAGTTATGCCTCCTGCTTATTTCACCCCCCCCCACTTCTATGATTGCTTTGGCAATTCTGGGTCTTTTATGGCTCCATATAAATTTTTGCACTGTTCTAGTTCTGTGAAAAATATCATGCTTAAATTGATAGGGATTTCATTAAATCTGTAGATTGGTTAGGTTAGTATGGACATTTTAATGATATTAACTTTTCCAATCCAGAAGCATAGAATATCTTTACACTTCTTTGAATACTTTTCATTTCCTTGATTAATGTTTTATATTTCTCAGCCTATAAGTCTTTCACTTTCTGGGTCTAGTTTATTCCTAGGTGTTTAATTTTTGGGAATGAAATTTTAAAAGTTAAAATATTTTTGTATTCCTTTTCTAATATTTCATTCTTAGTATACATAAATGCAACCAATTTCTGAATGGTAATCTTCTATCCTACTTTGCTGAATTCGTTGATCAGTTCCAGTGGTTTTTGTGTGGAGTCCTTAGGGTTTCCTATATATAGTATCATGTCATCTTTATAGAGTTACAATGTTACCTCTTCTCTTCTAATTTGGATATGTTTTATTTATTTATGGTCTGATTGATGTGGTTAGGAATTCTAATACTATGTTGAATAAAAGTTGTGAGAGTGGGCATCCTTGTCTTGTTCCATATTTTAGCAGGAAGGCTTTCAGCTTTTCTTCATTGAGTATTATTTTGGCTATGGGATTGTAATAAATGGCGTTTACATTGTTGAGACATGTTCCCTCTATACTTTGGTAAGAGTTTTTATCATGAATGGATATTGAATTTTGTCAAGTGCTTTTGTTGCCTCTATTGAGATAATCATGTGGTTTTTGAGTTTTCTTTGTCAATGTGGTATATAATGGTGTATGGTGGTGTATGTTGTATTTTTGATTTGCATACTTGTGAACTTGGGATGAATCCCACTTGGTCAAGGTGTATGATCATTTTTAAGTATTGTTTTATCCTTTTGGCTAAAATTTTGGTGATCATGATTTCCTCCATCCTATAGCTTCTTACTTCTTTCCTTTTTAGAGGAGACCTTTCAGTATTTCTTTTAGAATGGGTTTAGTATTGCTGTATTGTTTTGTTTTTGTTTGTTCAAGAAATTCTTTATTTATCCTTCTATTTTAAATTACACTCTTTCTGGGTAGAATATTCTAGGCTGAAAAATTTTACTTTTTTTTACTTTTAATATATCTTGCTACTCTCTTCTGCCATTTCTTTCTAAAGTAATACGCAACACTGCTCAGTCCTTATGGGGGATTCCCTTATAACTAATTATTTGTTTTTACCTTGCTTCTTTTATAATCCTCTTTTTATATTTGACTTTTGCCATTTTTTATTATAATACGTCTTGATGTGGGTCTGTTTGGGTTCAACTTGTTTGGGGCCCTCCATTTTTGCTTCCTGTATCTTGATATATGTTTCCTTTAGATTTGGAAAGTTTCCAGCCTTAATTTCTTCAAACTTCAAATTTTTTCAATCCCCTTTTCTTTTTCTTATCCTTTTGGAATCCCTCTTATGCATAGGTTGGCCTGCTTTATATTATCCCATAGATATTTCTTTCATGTGTTTTCATTTGGTTTTCTGTCTGCTGTCCTTATTGTGTGATTTCCACTATTCTATCTTCCAGCTCACTTACCTGTTCTTCTGTGTTATTCATTCTGCTCTTCCGTGCCTTTAACTCAGCTTATGTCTCTGCTAATGAATTTTCTAATTTTTCCATGTTCCTTCTTATATTTTCTAGTTCCTTTCTAATGTAATCTGCATTATGGTTCATATCCACTCTTAATTCCTTCATATCTACTCTTAATTCCTTCAGTATTTTCACTGTCTCCTTTTGAACTCTGTGTCTATTAGACTGCAGAGATCTGTTTCATTGTTTCCTTCTTCAGGGGAATTGTCCTAACTACTGTAGTCTTAGAGGGCCATTTATATGCAAGAGAACCCCTGGATAGTTTGTGAAGACCAACTACTTTTTGTGTTGGGGGTGGGGGCTGCTTTTGGTTTGGATGCTTGCTGTCTCTTTCCTCACTGTGTGCTGGCTATTATCCCCCTGACAGGGGGAGAAGGGGTGTTCTGGTGTGGCCTGCATGTGCTTCTAGGGGGATGGAGGCAATGGGCAAGTCCAGTAGCTGGTGCCTATTTGCTAGGCCCTTGACAATGGCAAGGACCTGCAGGGAGTTTGTGCAGGCAGCTACTGGTTTCAGGGCCCTGAAGTAGCAGTGACCCTCAGGTAGGTATAGGTGGTGCTCAGAGCATTTGGGAGTGGCAGCAGTAGGGAGTGTGCAATCCCAGGTGAGTGAGAGCAACAACAGGTGGTGCTCAGTTGGAGTGCCCTCCTCTGTGCCAACCCCTGAGGTGACAGGGGCAACAGGAGGTGCCTGTTCAGAAACCTGTAGTGGTGGCAGGCCACACCCACCTTTCGAGTCTGATATGGCTGTGGCATTTTGCCCCTGCTGCCCATTGCCCACACAAGAGGTGCCCTAGAGCCTGTAGCCTGCACAAGAGGTGCCTCATTGCCTGAGAGTCTGCACAAATGCAGAAAAAGATATTTCTATGTCAGTCCCACCCTTCTTCATCTTATCCTCCACAATAGTGTTACCTTCCTTGACATACAGGCACAGGCCTCCTCCTGGGTTCCCTTGGCTGTGGTGCTCCACTCCCCAGCCCTTGGAGCACTGCTCCCTAGCCCCTCTGTCTGTATCCACACATCCAACCTATCCTCTCCCCTGAACTGATCTCTGGAGCCTGAGTCTCAGTGCCCAGCTTCTGCCCCAGCATCTCAGGCTTTATTGTCTGGGGGTGGTGGTACTAATGGTTTGTGCAACTCTTTCTCTGCTTTGCCCTCCTCATTCTGGCTGCTGTGCTTTCCTCCAAGGCTTTGACGTCCCTCCATCTTGTCTGATCTCTCCATCAGTTATGTGGCCTCCCAGGGTTCAGGTTCCTTTCCTCTTTCACTGTTCCCTCTCAGGAGTGCTGGTCTCATCTTGATTATCTTTCTTTTTTATCTTTCCTCTCTCTCTCTCTCTTTTTCCCCCTTTTGTTTTACATAGTTATGTGGAGGGTTTCTTGCCCTTTTTGGAGGTTTAAGATCTTCTACCAGTGTTCAGTAGGTGTCCTGTGCAATATGTAGATGGCATTTTTGGATTTGTTTTTGGGAGAAAGTGAGCACCACATCTTACTTCTATGCGATCTTGATACCACTCCTATGGATCTATATTTTTGGCCACTCATGTGGTATATGGAAGTTCCCAGGCCAAGGATTTAACCTGCACCACAAAAATGACACAAGCTGTTGAAGTGAAAATGTCAAATCTTTAACCTGCTGGGCCCAAAGAGAACTCCTCTACGATCTATTTTTAAGTTTGGTGATTTTTTTCTTTTGTCCATTCAAAACTATTGCTGAGCTCTTCTGGTGATTCTATTTTCAGTGCAATTACTATAATTTTCAACTCCAGATTTTCCATTTCTTTTATACATTTTTAAAATTGCAACAATATTCTTTGTTTGCTGATATTGTTATTACATCTTTCTTGATTATTTGGGCATGGTCTCTTTCTATGAGCATATACATAAGAAATAACAATATAATAGTTGCTTTGGAGACTTCTCTGCTAAATATGCACTCCTTCAAAATAAATTTATATTGATTTCTTTTTTCTTTTTATTTTGCTTTTTAAAAAATGTCATAATTTTTGTTCAAAACTAGCCATTTATGTAATAGATTGTAGCAATTCTGGATACTGATCTCACCAAGGTGTTGGGTTTTCATGGTTTACATAATCATTTATTATATTTAGTGCCATGGTTGAAATAATTCTGTTCAGTCACTTTCAATTGAAGTATGCAGATCTGCAGTCTCTTGCTCAGATATTTTTCATACTGTTTTTTACATCTTTTAGATTGGTTACCTAGGCCTCACCTTTGTGTCAATATAACCACTAATTGGACAAAAATTGTACTTAAACCTAGACAACCAGTTAGATTATTGCCCATTAAATTGAATATGTGCATGTGTGTGTGTGTGTGTGTGTGAGAGAGAGAGAGAGGTTTGGAAGTTGCTATCACAGTTCGAATTCATGTTTTTTCCATTTATTTAACCAATTCCTACTGGCTTGAATTTTTTTCTCTTATTACTCCTAAAAGGGTACACCTTTAAGTTTTCTCATAATCTTCCAGATATCCAAGAATTCAAGTGATTTTTTTAAGCCTAACTTCTATGGAATTACTCCTGGGTCAGTGCTGTTTATTTTCAGTCAGTGTTCAATCAGAGATTGCACTTGAATCCTTAGTTCCACTGAGGATTCCACTCTCTGTTGAAAAATCTGTATGCAGTGTGTAGAATGTTTTCAAATATTCTCTATGCCCTGCATTGTATGCTCTTGGATACCAGTTGCCTTAACATTATGTACAGCTTTCCCAAGCAAAGACAGTGACTGTGATCTCAGGATGGTTTTCTTGGCTGTCTTTTTTGGTTGTTGGTTTGGTTTTTCTTTGTTATTATTATTTTTATTGTTCTACCTTCTCACTTGTAGCTATAGTATCAAGGAGCTAGAACTGTCTTTGTGTTTCTCTACCTTTTTTTCTTAATTTTATATAAATATATATATATATATAAAATGATTTTTATTTCTTTCCATTATAACTAGTATACAGTGCTCTGTCAATTTTCTACTGTAAAGCATGGTGACCCAGTTGCACATACATGCATACATTTTTTTTTCTCCCATTATCATGCTCCATTATAAGTGACTAGACATAGTTCTCAGTGCTACACAGAAGGATCTCATTGCTAATCCATTCCAAAGGTTATAGTTTGTATCTATTAACCCCAAGCTCCACAACTACTCCACTCCCTCCCCCTCCCCCTTGGAAACCACAAGTCTGTTCTCCAAGTCCATGATTTTCTTTTCTGTAGAAAGGTTCATTTGTGCCTTATATTAGATTCCAGATAAAAATGATATCATATGGTATTCATTGTTCTCTTTCTGACTTAATTTACTCAGTATGGGAGTCTCTAGTTCCATCCATGTTGATGCAAACAGCATTACTTTGTTTTATTTTATGGCTGAGTAGTATTCCATTGTATATATATTCCACATCTTCCTGATCCAATCATCAGATGATGGACATTTGGGTTGATTCCATGTCTTGGCTATTGTGAATAGTGCTGCAATGAACATGTGGGTGCATGTGTCATTTTTAAGAAAAGTTTTGTCTGGATATATGCCCAAGAGTGGGATTGCTAGGTCATATAGTCATTCTATGTATAGTTTTCTAAAGTACCTCCATACTGTTCTTCATAGTGGTTGTACCAGCTTACCTTCCCACCAACAGTGCACGAGGGTTCCCTTTTCCCCACACCCTCTCTAGCATTTGTCATTTGTGGACTTATTAATGATGGCCCTTCTGACTGGTGTGAGGTGGTATCTCGTGGTAGTTTTGATTTGCATTTCTCTAATAATCAGGGATGTTGAGAATTTTTTCATGTGCTTGTTGGCCATCTGTCTATCTTCTTTGGAGAAATGTCTATTCAGGTCTTTTGCCCATTTTTCAATTGGGTCGTTGGCTTTTTTGCTGTTGAGTTGGATAAGTTGTTTGTATATTCTAGAGTTAAGCTCTTGTCAGTTGCGTCATTTGAAACTATTTTCTTCCATTCTGTAAGTTGTCTTCTTGGTTTCTTTTTGGTTTCCTTTACTGTGCAAAAGCTTTTCAGTTTGATTAGGTGCCATTGGTTTATTTTTGCTTTTATTTTTGGTGCTTTCGGAGACTGACCTGAGAAAACATTTGTAAGGTTGATGCCAGAGAATGTTTTGCCTATGTTCTCTTCTAGGAGTTTCATGGTGTCTTATCTTATATTTAACTCTTTCAGCCATGTTGAGTTTATTTTTGTGTGTGGTGTGAGGGCATGTTCTAGTTTCATGGATGTGCATGCAGCTGTCCAGGTTTCCCAGCAATGCTTGCTGAGAAGAATGTCTTTTTCCCATTTTATATTCTTGCCTCCTTTGTCAAAGATTAATTGACCATAGGTGTCTGGGTTTATTTCTTCATTCTCTATTCTGTTCCTTGGTCTGTCTCTTTGTTTTGGTACAAGTACCACACTGTCTTGATGACTGTAGCTTTGTAATATTGCCTGAAGTCTGGGAGAGTTATTCCTCCTGCTTGGTTTTCATTCCTCAGGACTGCTTTGGCAATTCTGGGTCTTTTGGTTTCCATATGAATTTTTGGATGGTTTTTTTCTAGTTGTGTGAAAAATGTCATGGGTAATTTGATAGGGATTGCATCGAATCTCTAGATTGCTTTGGGTAGTATGGCCATTTTTACAATATTAATTTTTCCAACCCAGAAGCATGGAATATCTTTCCATTTCTTTGAATCCTCTTTAATTTCCTTGATTAATATTTTATAGTTCTCAGCATATATGTCTGTTACCTCCTTGGTCAGGTGTATTCCCATGTATTTGATTTTTTGAGGTGCAGTTTTAAAAGGTATTGTATTTTTGTAGTCCTTTTTTTAATATTTCATTGTTAGTATACAGAAAAATCAGTCTCCATTATTTTGAAAAATGCCTTAAAATGTGGAAATCTTCATGTTTTGCTCCAAGTGAAATCAGTCCTTTAAGTGGAGTTGTGAAGCTCTTAGTCCTGTGGCCATTCTATCTGGCAGCACCTTTATACCCATTCATAAGAGCTGAGGGTGAGGATTTCACACCCCCTTTCCCTGGAGTGATATACCTGCTCTATAATCTGGACCTGGTTGGTATTGCCTTGCCCCTTCTGCTTGGAACCTCCACCATAATTGCTAGCTGGTTTTTGAGTTTTTCAGGACCCAGTGTTCCTGCTTGCCACACCTTGAGTATAACTTATGCCCAGCAATTCAGTGCTGGCTGAGGAAGTCTATTCTAGTCATTTTATGTATCTTTGCCCATAATAGGACTCCTGTAATGAGGGGCTAGAAGAGATGAAAAACACTAGCAGTCTCCTTGAACAGCATGGACATATAGCCTCAGACTTGGACCTGAAAGGACAGAAATCCTCATTTTCTTGATTGTACCTATCTGGGCAAGATGGCAATAGTTTCTATAAAATGGAGGAATTTATAAGAGGGAGTTAATTATGGCTCCAGTGTCACAGAATCTTACTTGGATTTAGTACATTTTCTAGAATGACTGTTTACCTCTTTATTGCATATCCCATACAATTTCTAGAGACTTTAATGATTGTGTTTTAATATAATTTACTCCAGATAAACATTGTTTGTTAGGCTATCTTCTGTATTCTTTATTCTGCTATTGCAAAAGTCAGTCAAGTAATGCATTTACCTGTGTGTGTGACTGCTGACCACATCTCAAACCCTAGTGAGAACAAAGTGTTCTAATGGTCCAAGGACAACTGATCCTAGGGAATGAGAATAGGTTGTATAAAAAAAGAAAAAAACATAGTTCCAGGGAGTTCCCACTGTGGCCAAGTAGCTTAAGGATCAGGCATTTTCTCTGTGGAAGTGTGGGTTTCTTAGCCTGGTGCATTGGGTTAAGGATCCAGCATTGCTGCAGTTGTGGCATAAGCTACAGCTGCAGCTCAGATTCAATCCTTGCCCAGGAACCTCCATATGCCACCAGTGCAGGAAAAAAAAATTCCACCACAACAAGCTCCATAATATCTGAAAAATTTTGTTTGTGGCAGGAGGTGGCAAAGACTAGAGAAGTGGGTGAAGAAATTGTTGTGCAAAGCCAAGCAATATCACAATATTTACTGCTTGTAGGAGACAAAAAAAGAGGAAAGTGAAAGAATATTTCAATTACTATTTTAAAATACCTACTTCATTTGCAGTATTAAAATTATAAATAAAAGTATGTATAAATATTTAATTTAAATACACCTGTTAAACAATTACCCATATCTCTTGTGTGCTATTAAGCTATTTATAAAATTCAGGGGAATCATGCTTTAAGTATCAAATTATCTTGAGATTTTTAAATTTATTTCTCATAGCTTCAGAAAAATGTAAACTTCCTCTGGCTTTTCTCCTTGTGCATATTAAACACTGGTTTAGAATATTCCTCAGTAGATAGTTTGTTCTTCCTAAAATATTGCCTTTAGAGAAATTCTAATGACAACCACTCCTCTAAATACTTTATTACAACTGCTTATCAATTAATTAATGAACAGAGGGATATCTTTAATGAAGCTTCTCACCTTTTTGGGAAGACTAAATTAAAATCGGAAATCCCCTCTAGTGTGAAATAACAATTTTCCACTTCAAGCTAAATGATGTTATCAAACTCATACAACCAAATGGTATGTTTTCCTTTTATTGGACAAAATTTCCAGTGTCCACTCTTTCCTAAAATAACAATACCCAGTTTATAACATTAGCTTAAATGCTTTCCATGTAACTCACTAGAGTTAAATCATAAACCATCAACAGCATGGTTCCATGTCTGCCATTGTTGGATAGAAATAGAGTAAAAGATCTCTCAAAATAACCAAATTCAACTCAGCTGCAAAACTGCTTAAAATTTTTGACAGGTAAGAAATTATCAAGATGACATAAAGAGTGGGAAATGATAGAGAAGCTTCTGTTCTAATATGGAATAATCTTTCTAATAGAATGTGTCTTCTTCTGGCTTTCCATGAAAAATGATTACTTGCCTAATGATTATAACTTTATCTACCCAGGATATTAATCAGTTAATGAATTTAATCAATGTAAATTTTGGATAATTTAGGGTTCAAAAGCACTCTTTAGTCATGTGCCAGGGGCAAAATGCAGAGAAAATGTCCCAGTATCTTACTTGAATAGTTAAGGTAATATTGTTCTCCTCAGTATGGTTTTTGACATTCATTCAAATGTAATTTTTTTTTTGCTTGTTTAAGGCCGCATCCATGGCATATGGAAGTTGCCAGGCTAGAGGTCTAATTGGAACTGCTGCTGCCAGCCTATGCCACAGCCATAGCAACAGGGGATCTGAGCCATGTTTGCTCCCTACATCACAGCTCATGGCAATACTTCACCCACTGAGAAAGGCAAGGGATCAAACTTAAATCCTCGTGGATACTAGTGGGGTTCATAACCTACTGAACCCTGTGGAACTCCCAAATGTAATTTATTTTTAGTTAAATATAAGTTCATTTTAAAGGGATTCCTCTGTTCCCCTATACTAGATACGAAGTTCTTCAAAAATATACCTGAACATACTTAATACTGCTTACTATGTATCAGGAACTGTTCTAAGTGGTTCTCTAATAATTCTTTTAATGAAACAACACTGCAAAATAGGATAAAGATTTTTCCTCTTTCACAGAGAAATTCACCTAATTAGCTGTGGTTACAGAGAAGTTTCGCACCAGGAGTTACCCTAAAGGTAAATGGTGAAGCTGGAGTTGTGACACTAACTCTAGACTACACACTCCTATCCACCATGCTATGCTGCCTATTTTTGAAAAACAAAGATTTTCATCTGAGTTATTTTTTAGTAACATGTTTCATCATCATTATCATAAGTATTAAATACTGGATGATGCTATTCAGTCTGTTCCAAGCAAAATTAGTTACCGAGGAGGTTCTAGCTAAGGATGTCCATATAATGTAACATGTATTATAACATACCATAACGACAGTATTTTTGAAAGATTTGGTTTGCTCATAATTTCCTTTCCCACTTTAGAGTAAAATTATGTCATTAAAAAAAAATCTTGTAATACAAAGGAACAAACATAACCAAACTGAAACACTCATAGATAGACAGAGCAAACAGGTGAGATTGGGGGGAAGAAATATAGATGAGGGAGATGAAGATGTGTTAACTTTCAGTTACAAAACAAATGAGTCAGGTATAAAATGTACTATGTCAGGAATATAGTCAAGAATTATGTAATATTTTTGTATAGTGACAGATGATAACTAAATCTATCATAGTGATTATTTTGAAATGTGTAGAAATATCAAATCACTGTTAGGTAACAGAAAGTAACATAGTATTGTAATCAATATGCTTCAAAAATAAACAAACAAACAAGAGAGTTCTCACTGTGGCTCAGTTGGTTAAAAATCCAATCTGAGTTCAGGGGCTTAGGTTGCTACAGAGGCACAGGTGTGATCCCCGGCCTGACACAGTGGATTAAAGGGTCTAGAGTTTTGGCAGCTCTTTATAGGTATTAGCTCTGGCTGGAATTCAATCCTTGGCCCAGGAACTTCCATATGCCAAGAGTATGGCCGTAAAACAAAGTAACAAACAAAAAAACACCACCACCACCACCACCAAAACAAAGCACAGAAAAAGATATCAGTTTTGCAGTTATCAGAGGTAGGAGGTGGGGAGGTGGGAGAGGAGGAATTAGATGAAGCTAATCAGAAAGTATGATTTTCTAGTTATAAGATAAATAAGTGCTAGCAGTATAATGCAAGACATGATAAAGATAAATAACACCAGTGTATGTTACAAATGAAAATTGTTGAGTGTAAATCCTAATCTCATCAAGGGGAAATTTGTTGTCAGTTCTTTAATGTTGTGTCTATATGTGTTGGTGAATGTTTACTAAATTTATTTTGGTAATCATTTCATAATGCTATGTAAGTCAAATGATTATGTTTATACCTTAAACTGATACAGTGCTTTTTGTCAGTTATCTCTCAGTAAAACCAGAAATATATATATATAATATACATATTTAAATCTTCAAAATATGGGAAAAAAATATTAAATGAAGAACAAGAAATATGGACCCAAGTTTCAAAAGACTAAAATAAGTTGAGTATGCAATAAGTGAAAAAAGTCTCTGGTAGAGATGTTTCTTAATCCAGAAAGTTCTAAATAAATAGTCATAATAACATGATTATTTCTGTAAAAAATTTTCTTTTAAGTCAGTTTATTTTATTTTTTAAAAATTTTATAAATCATTTGAAAACTCTGTGGAAGTATTAAGTATTATATAAATTGTCTTTCGTATCATATTGTTTGTTTTCTTGTTTGTTTTGTTTTCATCCACACCTGTGACATATGGAAGTTCCCAGTCCAGGGATTGAACTGGAGCTACATCTGTGGCCTATGTCACAGCTTGTGCCAACTGCGGATCCTTAACCCACTGAATGAGGCCCAGGATTGAATCCACATCTTCACAGAGGAAACATTAAATGTCCTTAACCCACTGAGCCACAATGGGAACTCCATAAATATACATTTTTTTTTATATATCACACATTAGAAAATTACCTTGTTTTGTTTAGTTCTGTAAAAATAAATACTTTCTAATGCATACCTTTCTTATACCCATAAAAGTATTTCTATCTCTATTTTCTTTGCTCTTTCTTGTTTCTAAACATTCAATGTATTTTTTTTTGCAGTTAATGAAGTCAAAGTCTTCAAATGTCATGTTTGAAAGTACAAACAGTATTCAAAGGAAATTGGAGTAATAAAATATGTTTTTTATCAAAGAACATAAAACAGGCTGTACACATATATTTTTAAGAAAATACAATTAAAATAACCTCCAAAATAAAAAGTAAAATTATTCTTTGGGATTTGATTTTTAAATCAGTGAAAGCAAAGAGTAGTGACTATACTAAAGATATTTACAATATCTGACTTAATTTAATACACTTAAAATTTTATTTCTAGTAAGAGCTATTGCTTTCTTGTGTGACTTCCTGATTAAGTTTCAGTAAAATGTGCATATAATAACAACAAACTGCATTCTGTATGAAATATTTCCTATGCATGCATCCTTTTTGACTGGTCAATTTTTTTGTGCATTAATAACAATAGTAGTATTATTAATGTCACATTTATTTGAAATACTTTAAATTCTATCAGGAAATCATTGAGAAAGAAAGAGAAATTAGAGATAAATAAGGATTGAATTTCTTAGATTTTCAGGAAGCTCTCTAACTAAAGAATCACTTTCAAACTCTTTTTTTCAAGACTGTGACAAGATAATTTTGTTAAAATGTCTCATAATTGCCATGTGTATGTTTGCATGTGTGGAGGGCTCAGGGTGGAGGATTAGCAAAACTTTAGCTAAACTGAATATCACTATAATACTTTAAAACCCATCATTTAAATTATAAATTTTACTCTTTGAATTTAGCCACACCATATTTGTCTTATAATATAAATTTCAAGTACTTGGAAAGGAGTGTTTAAGAAAGGTTTTGTTATTTTAAGTTTTTTTTTTACTTATTTTATTTAGTTTTTCATTTTTAATGCTGAATACTTTTCCCAAGCTGTAACTTTTTTTATCCTCAAGTTTATTTAGGTCACTTCTATAAAAGACTATTGAATGTTAAGGTGATGAAAGCATAGTATAAGGAATAACCCAGTGTCTTTCTTATCTGGCATAGCTGGGCTTTTATCATACTTCCTTGGCCATGGAATCTTTTATTCATTCATTTTTTGGACTCAGTTTACTGATTTTAAAAAGTCTCAACGTTTATTTCAGGGAGCAGTTATGAAAAGTAATAAAGATTATATACACATATAAGTATATGCATGTATATTATATTTATCACAGTAAATTATCCCATTAGTGTTTAATGTTTGATACATTTTTACTTCCTCGATGTCTTATAATCATCCATTTATTGATTTATCTCTTTATCTTTACATTTACCTATTCAACCAATTCATCAAGATTTTACAATATTCATCTGCTGTATAATTTTGGAATATACATATATATAATAGAGTCTTGGCCCTCCCAAAATACACAGCCAAATGGGAAGAAATGAAAATAAATAAGCCTAATTAAGTAAATATGATAAATGCTCCAATAGAGGTTTGTTCTTGGTGGATTATTACTATTTTAATCATCATGTGCTTCATTTTTAATATTCTGTTTTTCACATTTTATTTCCACAAGTCCATACATAAGTTATTCATTTATTAATAAATGATATACTATTTTATTTTTAAATAATTATTTGATTTTAGTAACATATAGCAAGAAGCCTGCATTACATTTATATATGCAAATATGCTTTTGACTTTTTCCTTGAAAGGTAGCATCTAAACATTATTTTGATGGGTCTATTTATAGTAGCTAAAACTTCTCAATTGAAATTAATAGAGTCTTATTGACAACAAATCCTCCATTGAAATGAATGGGTTTTAGGAATGAGTCATTCCTACTGGAATGAATGGCCTGTGTAATTTAAAGATCATATAGTTAGAGAAGGAAGGGACCTATTAGATCAGCAAGTCTGAGTAGTCTGCTTGTTAGAATACAGTCCCCAAATAGAGGACAGAACGTTTGATCTTAGCCAAAAGGCCATGAACAAAAGCTATTTTAATTTATTGCAATTAAAATGAATGGGATTCAATCTAACACATTTATGAGGATGCGATAACTATCGAATCACATTCATTTCAGTGGGGTGTGTTAGTCATCCAATTCTATTCATTTCCATGGGGATCCATTATTTATCGAATCACATTTATTTAAATGGGGATTCATTAGCTAAAAAATCTAATTAGTTTCCATGTGCATGCATTAGCTATCATGTCATCCTTCCTTTCAAAGACAATTCTCTAGTTATCAAATCCCATGCATTTATGTTTGGATTGGATTCTAGAGTTTGAAAAAGCTGTTACTCTTAATTAAATGGTTGCAATAAACTGTTGTCGTTATTATACTGTTGCATATTTAAGAGTATTTTCTAAATATCCAAAGACTTAGTCACCCCAATTTTCAATAGCTAAATGAAATGATCTCTCAAACACTAAAACATTTAATTTAGCAAATGTCCAAAGGTCTGATATGTTTTTAAAATATGAACATTGTATTACTTTTCTAGGTCATCCTGTATCATTTTTTTTCCTGATACCTGGGCATTTGGTGATGTTTTCATGTCCAGAGAGGCTTTGAAAATGAGGGGGAAAATGTCAACCTGCTAAAAGGCCACACAATTAAGTACTTAGATTTATGAGTTATGTACACTAATGTAATTGTATATGTGTTATTAGAATAATAATTGGATAGATTTCATTTTCACTTCTTGGACACAATTCCAACTCCTCAATTATTAAAAATAATCCAGGTTTTGGAGAAATCAGAACTTATGCCATATTTACATAGTACAAATTTAAACAGATAGCTAGCTGACAATCTACCATTCAGGTAGGTTAAGCAACAAATACACTTATTCTAGGCCAATACACACATCTTTCTTAAATTTCCTTGGTACATTCTGGATTTATACAGGTAGCTTCAGCTTTTCCTAACTTTAAAATAAATTGTCTTTTAAACAATAAAGTGATTTAAGGCATTTTAGTTTATGAAAATTTCAGGGACACAGAATAATGTGAACATATTATATTAGTAATATTTTAAAGCTGTGTTGACCCAAGAGACTTTTTGAACTACTGTGAGCTTAATACATTAAGGTAGTTATTGAGTTATTTAGTTCTTTTCCAACCTTATTACCACATTTTACAGGTTGGATGGCCATCAACGCCTTAATGATTTACTCTAAATTTAGCTGTGCCTTTTTTTTTTTTTTGTCTAAATTAACTTGTTTGGGAAAAATACATGCAAAAAAGATAAAAATTGCATATACAAAAGAACATAACAAAATATGAATATACAGCATAAGCAAATAAAATTCTGTGTAGCAGTGACTAATATTTTAGATTGCCTATCATTTTTCATCTTTTAAAAATTAAGAAAAATATAGTCCTATGTTAGCATTTCTGTAATATTGGAATTTTGTAACAACCAATATATTTTAAAAACCCATGAGGAAAACAAGTATAAATATAAATTTATACTGATTTTTTGCAAAGTCAAAATGCCTAGGACAGAATCTCACTAACATCATTCGTTCTCACCGAGACTTTGGTAAACTTACTTAAATTTCCTGTGCCTTTATTTCTTCATCTACAATATTAAGGATAAAATCATGCTACCTAATCAATTGTCTTCTAATTACACCATATAATCCTTTTGAACAGTTTACTGCGATATTGGTACACATGCTCAATGCAATAACCATATAAATCTGTAGCACTTACCCATATGAATAGAATTTATAAACAATGTTCTATAATTAGTTGTTTTGTCCTTAATAAATTTTTTAAAAGACAAGAAAAACAATTAGTAATAAATGTAATCATTTCCCTTCATTTCTTCCTATGAAAATAACTAAGATCAATTACATTTAAAATTAATGCCTTTATATCCCATAAAATATTCATTTTTCAATATGTTCAGTATTTTAAATATATATTTATATTAAAATTTTAATTATAACCAAAGGCAAATAAAGGAAGACCCAGATTCATTAAGTTGCATTCTACAATTAGATTGGAACTTAAACTTGTTTTTCCATAGATATAAAAGTCAACTTGGTAGCTGTGGCTTTCATCTCAGTCAAACATGATGCAAATAGGAGTGCAGAGGGGCTGTGGAGAGCAGAAATACATAAGAGCCTGTAAATAACATCCAAAGGATCCAGGGTTTACTCCTGCCTTGAAAAGGAGCATGGAAGTTCACTGAAAAAGTCAATACACTAGCAAAAGCATAGAGTTGAAATGAAATGTCCACTTATTCAGGAACTTCACATCAGAGTGCCTTGGTCTAAGAACGTTAGAACATAACAGTGTCTTGGTCTAAGGCAGTGGATATAAGCATGTTTCCTGGCTCAGTGGGTTAAGGATCTGGCATTGCCACTACTGTGGCTTGGAACTCACAGATTCACTTCACTGTAGCTTGTCTCTTCACTGCTCCCTGTTTAAATACTCATCTGTTTTCATATTACAATCACCTCCCTCAGACGTTTGTCTTTTTCCTACTGCTTTTCCATATTGATATTATTTCAAATTGATATATTAAATATTGATATTAGTCTCATCTGTCAGTTCTCCAAAGGCTAACTACAACCAGGTTATAACCAAATGCTTTAGCATAACAGACAGGAATTAGAAATGGGGGTACTAGAAACATAACATGATACATAGCTCTTCTCAAATGTCACAGGACTTGACCACTCCTCAGTATCTCCTACTAAGTAGTATTCTTAACTTTCTACTTTCCTTTATATAGTTACAGAAAGTTTTCTGTCTGCATTAGGAGGACCTTTGGACATTTCTCTCTTACCTGGAGCCTAGGTGATTTCTTCTTAGACACAAATTAAAACCAACAATAACAACATGTTTCCATCCTGCCTTCCTACCTCAAGCAGTGGACCTCCAAAGTGTTAAATTCTTGCTCTAATGGGGCCACTTCTCATGACATTTTCTAAGGATGATTGATCTCTGGGAATTGGCTTTGCCATAGAACTCCTACCATGCATCCATGGGAGTCCTAGATTAAATGGTGAGATAACTAGAGTATTTGCAGAATGTATATATATGTATGACTGGGTGACATTGCTGTACAACAGAAATTGCCACAACATTGTAAATCAATTATACTTTAATAGAAATATATTTGCAAGTAAAAAGGAGAGTAGTTGGAATTTGCCCTTGGGAATTTATAATTCTAGAACAGATCATAGTTATTTTAGTCTGTATCCATGGGTGTACATATCAAAGACTATGTTCATATTTATATGTCAATACTTATATTTCAGCATATGTCAAAAAGTTGCAAAAATTCAGAGTATGCTGGCAAAATTGTAAGGTTATAAGATCTAGGTTTTAGAATATATTCCTTCAAAAATAACTAAGACATTGGGAAAATCTGTTACTTTTATGAATCTCTAAATGTTCTCAGTTATGAATAGAGAGTGTCGAATGATCTAAAATATTTGACTATGTGCTGCTTGAAGATGAAGACAATTGATGTATTGAAAATATTTAATCATATAACTGGTAACCACACTTTTATTTATTGTTAGTAATATCCTTTAATTATCTGACCCTCCTATCCCTGGGCAATAGAGCTCTTTCACTTCTCCTTCCAACCTAGCTCTCTAGTTTCATTCCTATCAAAAAGCTTCTCCTATTCCCTAAGATCCACTCAAGCTGAACTTTTCATGAGTTTCCCACATCCAAAAACCTTTCCAGTACCCTATGGTGGAATTCTCTGACCTTTTGTCTTTTTGCCTGACAAAACATCTTTACTTCCAGACACGACTCAGGTACTTTCTTTTCTATTAAACATCCCTGACCCCAGCATTCCTGATCAATGTCACTGGCGGCCTCTCTCGTCTATCTTCCATGTATTTTGTTCATCTCTCTATGAAAACACTCTATAAAACAAGGTGAGGGTGTGACATCATGAAAAGAGCTAAATATTGTAGTAAGAGAAACTCAATTCTCAAATCTCAGCTTTGCCCCTTTATGTTATACCTATAAATTTCTAATCTCTCTAAAACTTAGTTTTTAACACTTAAAAAGGGATATACATTCCTGCTTTAGATTGTTGTGATTACTAAATGCCAGCATATACAGTGGTTCTAATGTAGTAACTGTCCCCAAAATGATCATTTCCTTCCTCTTATCCATTACATTATCATATTAAAAATGGATGTTAATAGGTGGAAAAAGTTTATCTTATTCACATCCTATGTAAAGAAAACTTCTTTGTGTATATTCTAAGCCATGGAAACTACTTTTGTGTTTTCATCCTTGCAAACTAACTACATTTCTTAACACCATGCCCCATCCTGATATAAACATTGCAATTATACTCTCTCAAGGAATATGTCATTTAGCTTATGCAGGTTTCTATTGTGAGTCCAAGTAAAACATTCTATTTCATATTCTCTAGTCCAACTCTTGCGCTGCAAGCTGTCATTTGCAACACTTTCTTTTCCAAAAGTTATAGCCTACACTCTGCCCTGGATTTCCTTTATCCCTAGAATTGGTTCATTAGGCAGAATTAGAATGCATGGTTGTAATAATAAGGAATCTCCAGCAATTGCCATGAAAAACCTCCAGTTGGTACAAAATTCATTGTAGTAAATGTCTTTCAACTGAAAGAGCCACTAGCATTAACAGGATATGTAAATGTTTTACTACAGAATAAACAAATAGGAACAGTGATGAGAAAAAAAGTGAAAAACTGAGAACCCAGATTCAAGCTTTTTGTAGGAAAAAGTCTTGAGACACCACGTAGTTGCAAAAGTAATTTGTCAGTAGCAAAATGAGTATGCCCAAACTATTTTATAAGAGATTGTGAAAAAAGGAGAACTACTGATCTGATGATATATTTTTGCTATAAACTCCAATAGCAAATTTAAATGGCTTGTTATTTTAGAAGGGAATATGGATGTTAGAGTTATGAAGGAAGGGTCTCTCTTATATCTGCTGACCATATAACTGGTAAGGGAGGTTTTCATGCAATTCATTTATTGACAAATATTTATTTATTAAATATCCTTTATTTTTATTTTTTTATTCTATGATTTTTATTTTTTCCATTATAGTTGGTTTACAGTGTTCTGTCAATTTCTACTCTACAGCGAAGTAACCCAGTCATATACATATATGACTTTTTCAAACGTCATCTTTATCATGTTCCATCGCAAGTGACTGGATAGAGTTCCCTGTGCATGATTTCATTGTTTATCCACTTTAAATACAATAGTTTGCTATAATAAATATCTATGACATGGAGCTACAGCTAATGAAAGGAGGAAGGAAAGTAACAAGATTATTTCTGTAGATAACGTTAAATATAGACATTGCTATAAAAATCAAGATATGATATTATAAATTTATTATACAGTCATTTATGCAGGAATGTTTTTCATGATAGAATTGTAACACTAATACCTAGAGCAACACAGGAGAATGCAAAACTAGATCTTCATTTCAGAGTCAGAACATTCCTGGCTTCTATTGGTAACTCTTAGGAATTTCCAATAGAACCACAGTCTACATCTAATTTCTCAAAGACAGAACCATATGAACTATAATTTTATATGTTTTTAATTAGCAATTTTTAATACCTTATACTGCTGTGATGACTTTTTTATGCTGGAATCCCCCCTTCCCCCCCACCCATGAAGGTGAACCACATATCACATGGCTGATTCTTGGCACTTTAATTTCAACCACCCTGGCTTCCAAAAAGCACCCTCTACACCTCACATTTTCGGTTTTGCTATCACTGTAACAGCTTTCTGAGGTATGCAGCAGTACGAACTATGCATTTTAGATTAGAACCTTCCCTCCCCCACAACTTTTAATCTTTTAGCTTTCTGGGGTCTTCATCATTTCTGTTAATGGAAAGAAGACATTTAAACATTTGTGCAATCATTTTATTTGCAGTCTGATCCATACACTAGCTCTAATACAAGGACGTTTGGTCATATATACTGTGACATCTTCTCTTCAGTACCTCTTCCTATTCATTAAAGGAGAGAGATTATTTTTTCATCTAATAGGGTGATAAAATAAAACACTTATATTTGGGGGTTGAATTACCTGGACACAGTCATCTCAGAAATAATTTCCATTAGATAGCTGGGCTATTGAGTGTCGAGTGATTAACAGTGCACTCAGAAAGTACATTTTGTCATTTGAATTGGTGATTTTATTTTTACCAGAAATCAACACTAGGAGGATATGGAACCAAGTGTAAGAATTGTCTTGAAGGACTTTTATATATTCCCAATAAAATCAGAATTTCACCTTTCTAATTACTTTTAAAGTGACAAAGAGTAACCAAGAAATTCTACTAATATTTTTATACTGGTGACATCAGTAAGAATTTTGATCATTTTTCTAGCTCAAAATAACTGCAGCTCAAAATAACAGTAAATGCTCTTAATAGAATCCTTTTCTAGGAGTTCCCGTCTTGGCTCAGCAGAAATGAACTATTATCTGTGAGGATAGGGGGTTCGACCCCTGGCTTCTCTCAGTGGGTTAAGTATCCAGCATTGCCATGAGCTTCGGTATAGATCACAGATGTAGCTCAGATCTCGTGTTTTGCTGTGGCTATGGTGTAGGCCAGCAGCTGCAGCTATGTTAGACTCCCAGGCCTGGGAACTTTCATATCCCACACTTCTGGCCCTAAAAAACAAAACAAAATAAAGCAAATCCACAAAAATCCTTTTCTATAAACATTTTTTCATGTAACCATACACTCCCCAAGAAAATGTCAATATAAATAGAAAATCTATCAGTTATTTTTCTCCTTTAATTGTTTGGGGAGACAGAGCTAAAAATACGTGTTGCACAATATTAAAATGGAATCTTATCTTTTTATTTGACTGAGTAATCAATGAGAAAGAACAAAGAACATTTTTGAAGATTTGCTTTTCAGAACATTATTTATCAAAAATATAAAATAGTTTTAAAAAAAAAATCTCTGTCATCACCAACTCTTCATGCAGTACTAATAAAAATACTTTTAGTGCATTTGAACCTGCAGATTTATTTCAAGAAAATATACATTTAAAAACTCAAATTAATAACCAATAGATGATTTGAAATTTGTGCTAAAGCTTAGCAGTTTTCAAATGCTCTTCATATTTCCTTGAATTGGTAAGTTTTATTTCTTCTTCTAGGATAATGCTGAAGCCTGATGTTTTTTGTGCATTTTCTAAGTATTAACATAATTATAAAAATGGGAGGCTGATACCATGAAATGCATGTTATACTGTACTACGAAAAGACTTTCACCACATGGGGAAAAAAATAAGACAAAGTTAGGGGCTGTTCCTAATTGTACTGCTGGATTTGTGAAAATGCATTCATTTAGAAAAATGGTGGATTGTGGTAGATTGTGAAATGATGAGATGGAAAGTAAAGGTCCAAATTAAGATGTGTGGCAAAAGGAAAACGACAGTTTAAATTTATTTCCAACAGAGCAGAACCTTGTCTTCAAAGACCCCAAAGTCCAGCCATTAAATAATAAGGTAGTTTTTATTGAGGAGACATGCAGGATATCCAATATAATTAGATAGTAGGCCCTAGAGGATTTACAGGACTTGGGATTTTTTAGAGTCAAAGAGCTAAGTAAGCCAGTATTAAAAGACCTACCCCTGATATGAGTAAACCCCACATCTGTAAGTTGTTTTGGAATTTTTCTTTGAACCCTGTGAGATTCTGTAACTCAATGGTCCTTTCTTTTGGATGGGATGTGTCCTTGTTTAGTCATGTTTAGACGTGTTAGTGGACAGTCTTGGGGTGTCTCCTTTTTCTTTCTGCCTATCTCAAAAGTTCTTTCTTCTTATTTTTACTCATATGTTTTTCCTTCAGGGGTATGCTTATCTTCAAATCATTTAAATTAAGTGCCAAAATACTTTGAATACCAAAAGATTATTTTCAGATTTTAAATGTTTCATAATAATTTCACACTACTTTTTAATTCTCATGATTTAACATGGAAGTATATTTCTTCCACAAAACTGAACTCTCAATATTGGTGTAATTTTCCAAAGTATTCACAATGAACTCTTAATTTTGAAAGGGAAGAAAAATGAATCAATGTGATTCAACATATGATGGAATTTCATAGACAGAAAATTCAGTAGCTGATCAAAATATGTTTTGTTCTCTGATAGGCAGTCCGAGGCATTGTTTAGATTTATTATATTTCTCTCCAGTTCAATCTTGTCTTGTAGCTTTTCTTGTCTCCCATGGGCCCATTTCTCTTGGTTTACTTTGTCTTCAGTGTCTAAATCTGGAAATCCCCTCTCTTTTACTTTCCCCCATTCTTTCCTTACAAAAGGTTTCTGGATGTAAGCACTTTCCAGTCATTTTAATTTTTTAAACAAATAAAAGAGAGCTACATGAATGTATTAATCCATTTTTAATAGCCGCTACTCAAAGACAGGGCATTTTCCTGGTATTGTTTTGAATTGCTATTATCTTAAAAGAGTTTTATTTTCATCAATATCTATTGTGACATTCAGTTAAAATGACAAAGACTCTCATGCTGGGGAAACTGAAAAAACCCTTTAGTTCATTGAATAAAGGACTGAGGCCGGCTGTGGAGGATTTTTAAAAATATTTTGTTCATATTCTATTGATTCTATAGTTCCTCTTAAATAATTTTCATGTACTACTAAGAGAACATGTTATTTATTACACAGATAACTTTTTTCACCAGGTTGACTATATGTAAGATTTGGTTCATTGCTGCCATCTATGGACAGAAAATGAGTACTAGTTTTAACCCTAAATGTATGATATTTTCACATGTATATACATTTCCTCTTTAAAACTCTAGTGAGCAATTGCATACTTATTTGTACATTTAAAGAGAGTCTACTTATTAGCATCTATTAAAATTTAAAAGAATAAATCTAAGAGATTCTCAGATATCGTGAACCCAGGTACCAATATAGCACTGGACAGCACAGTCTCAGATGAGTTAAGAAATATTTTCACATACTTAACCTTCAAGACCATGGGTAGAGAAAACACAATTATATTATCAGCCCTATGCAAATGAAGAAAAAGGCTGAGAGGGTAATAATGATTTGCCCAAGTCATGGAACTCATCAGGGGAAAAGTTGACTTGAATGGAATTCTACTGATTCTATTCTCTGGGATCTCTCTCCAATACTTTGCAGGGCCTGGACCTTTAGAACACTTACTCCTCAACCGTTGCTCAAATTAGCCATGTATCTACACAGCTACTCTGCCTTTTCGCCCTTTCAACAAATATTTCACAGAACTCTGCCTTTTCACCCTTTCAACAAATATTTAAGCACCTACTGTTAGCCAAGAACTCTTCTAGGAATTGAAAAGCTGCTGGAATCCAGAAAGACAAGGTTCCTGCACGCTTTCAGCTCACAATTCTGATTTGGAGAGAGGTGATGAAAATATTTTCATATGTGGATGGACAAGATCAGTTCAGAGAGTGGTAAACTCAATAAACGAGATAAAATTTAGTGATAGGAGAGTGGGAAACAGGGCACTGCTAATCCTTATGGAAAATTAAAAGAGGTAAAATTTACCATCTTTTAGGAAAACAGAGTGTTAGTGCATTTCCAAAGCTTTGCTGGTTTTCTTGGCCTTGGTTTCATGTCTAGAACCATATTCTTATAATAATATTTTTTATCACATAGGGATTTCCTTTTAAAAAAAAAGCCATAATTGCTATTATTCTTAAGCATTTATTCTGATTTAAGTTCTGAAAGATTTAAGAAATATGTATTGAGAAAAACTCCAGCAATTATCGAACTTAGAAGAACATAGCAAGTAAGTACTTGCTAATAAATATTGTCTTCTGTACAAAGTGGGAATTTGGAATATTTTTTATTCTCAAAAAAGGCTTCTATATAAGTCTAACTTTGTTTCTGTCATATCTCATTAAATATCCTTTTTATCAATTAATTCAACATAAATTCTAATGAGAATATTTCCTACTTTAAAGAATATGCAGTAGTTTTGTGTTCTAGAAAGCAATAAGGAAGTATGAGAAATTATTTTTTTTGCAAATAAAGCTACAATTCCCATTCCTTGTTAAGGGCTCCTCATTCCATTTCTAAAGGGAATCATCAAAGAATCTAGTACCAATCCAGATTTCAATATCTTAGATCAAATACACAGAAGCAAAAATATATGGTAACCATGTTAATTATGAAGTTTGGAGTATAGGAATTTGAGGCAGCAAGAGTTTTTTAATGATTTGTTGGTATATATTCATTTCCAAGTTACATACACAGAGTTGAAGATTTACCTCTAAACTAGTTAATTTGATCAGTAAAAATAATTGCCCCTGAATCTAAAACCAAAACAGTTCTTTGGGTGTGTAATTGAGACAATGAATTGACAAATTTTCAGTTCACCTCTCTATGCAATTTTGCCACACACGTTTGACTCTCTCTATAAAGGTGGTAATACTAATTGCAAGTACAAGTACATTTTAGCCATTATTCAGACAAGATACATAGCAATAAGCCAAATTTCTTAGTTTTATTCAGCTATCATGAATAATATTATTACTATGAATGCATTTTGTAAGCTATATTTTATTTTCTTCACAAATTACATGAAACCTGAACCACACATTTTTATAGCATGCTATAATAAGCATTTGGGGGCTCAAGTCCTTTCAGTGTATTTTGTTCTGCTTTTGAAACTTGCCTTATTTGTTACACCATTACTAATTTGAAACGATTGACATTGTTAAGAAAGGAGTGTAATATATTTTATCTGACTTTTCATTTAAGTGTTCTGGTAAATAATCCTGGGCATGCCAGCAAAGCATGGAAAACACCTCCTTCAATCCTGCTTCTCATTTTAAAAGCAAGGACCAGGAGATGCTCTGCATTTGTTCCTCCATGTTAACTTTGTGTTTATGATTTCCAATATTTGTAGATTATGAATCCTCTTGCCTTTCTGAGTCCATCTAATTTCCTGTAACATTTGTTTGATTATAATTTTCAAAGAGATATATAAATGATAGATATAGATGATGATGATAGATAGATAGATAGATAGATTGACAGATAATAGATAGAAACCTATAATATTCATTTAAACCAACTTAAGACTATGGTGTAGTCCGAGAAAATTTTTCCATGGAAAATGTATTTCTGTTTTTAGGAATATTTTGTATAATATACTGAGGTCAAGGCTGTGGGTGGAGGGAAAGGATACTGAGAACATTCTAAGAAAAGAAATTGAAATGTATAAAACTCTCAAAACATGGGCAAGCTTGCCGTCTCATAGGAGTACTGTCAATTCCAGAACATAAGATGCATGAGAGAACATGAGGAGTCTAGTGAGGGAAGTGGAAGCTGGGTCCTGAGGGAAATCATTTTAATATATGCTAAGGACTTTAGGGTTTATATTTTCTCATGTAGTAGAGGGAAGAGAGGGTAAGAAGTACTTTGAAAGTATGGCAGTATTAGAGTCTATTTAAAAAAAAAATTGCAGTGTGGACAAAGGATTGGAGAGAATTAGAGAAATTACTTTTATGGTCCAGGAAATTTGATGACCTAAAGGTATGAATATGATGACCTTAGGTATGAAAAACAAGAGATGGAAATGCCACTTTGGTGGCACAATTATCATGGCTGGAACAAAAAATAAATATGGGGGCTTTTGGATTTGAAGAAAAATACACAACATGAGAGTTGTGAGTTTCAATTTTATTGAGGGACCTTATTGAGGACTACAACCCAGGAGACATTCTCTTGGTAGAAGTTAGCAGCAACTCATTTATATATTAAGATTTTTGGCTAGGAAATACAAGTAGTCAAGCATTCATCTTGGTTAAAGATTACTGCTAAGCACAGTGAAAAAAAAGACACTCAAGGTAATAATTTTAGTGTTTTTCTACATATGGGAAGATGCGAGAACTTGAGATCACTGAAATTTTCCTGGAGCTCTGACTGTGGTGTGATGGGATCAGCAGTGTCTCTGCAGTGCCTGGATACAGATTCCATTCCCAGCCCAGCACAGCAGGTTAAAAGGATTCAGCTCAGCTGCAGCTGCTGTGTAGGTGGCAACTTTCACTTGGATCTGATACCTTGGCCCAGGAAATCCATATGCCATGGGGCAGCCAAATAAAAAAGAAGAAAAGTTTTCCTGAAATATGCATCTAACTGTCTAAGAACCTTTTTATCCAAAGAGCAGACTGACTGTTTCTCATACCGAATTCCTTTCAGGGTGCAGGCTGGTGGGCAGGTGCAGTGGGTTATAATTTAACCCTTGCAGAACTGGATAGTGAGCAACATTCTTTGTTTTTCTTTGTTTCACAGGCTGAAAAAGAGAAAGAAGCGTTCAGGAAGACTTCATTTTTTTTTTATGTCTTGAGGAATTAAATGAATAATGCTATCATTATCTGCAATAAATTATAAAGAAAATGAACAGATTTTGGAGGAAATATTATTAATTCAATGTTAAGTCTGTTGAATATCCTAAAAGGTGTGTACATAGACCATTCATTTTTTTCACCTGGAAAAAATAACTGTATATATGCAGAAATTTTGTTCTGAGGTGTGAAATATGTAAGTATTAGGAGATCCAAAGGGAAAAAAAAAAAAACAAATGACATGAGGGAGAAGGTTTAAATAGTTTCTGACACATTTTTAAAAATTTTTGTTTTTATTTTTTCTATTATAGTTAATTTACATTGTTTTGTCAATTTATGATGTACAGCAAAGTGACCCAGTCATACATATGTATGCATGTATATATGTATATTGAGATTTGTAGAGATTTGCTCAATGAATAAACAAATAAATTCTATGCCAGGTTCTGGTCTATATGCTACGAACACATGGTGGCAAGCACAATAATTGCTTTCAAAGAGCTTGCAGCCCCCTGTGGAAGATTGAACAACATAAACACCATTACTAAAGGATGCTCTCAAAGATTTTCATGAAAAGGGTAAATGGATTCAGAAAAACTTCTAACAGGAGTTATTAAAAAGAAACTTGCTGCTGTGTGAGGAATAGATTGGAAGTGACCAAGGCATCCTGAACATACCCCTCAACTTGCCTAAATTTTAGATGTTTTTTTCCTGACTAAATATTGCTAAACTCCCTTTTAAGAACATTTACTTTAGACAATTTGGAAAAAAATAATTTTTTCTCTGCTTCTTTGAGATGTAAATCATCTACAGCCTAGGAATGTCTTCCTCAAGGACTTGGGATCTATCCCTTTGAAATATAATCATTAAAGTAGTGACCTATATCCCAGTCTCTGCAGGAGGGTAGAAACCTAAATTCAGTGGGCACCAATTAACAAACACAGATATCCTCATCTTGATGACCAGCCTTCATACTAACTCCCCACATTAATTTCCCACTAGCATGCCCCAGAGCTTTAAAACCCTTCTGCCCTTAGTTTCAGCAGAGTTGACTTTAATCTTTCTCCTTTATTGCAATAGTCTCTCTGCCCTCACACCAACATTCTTCAGGTAAGCCCAGATTTACTTGTACTTGTGTGTGTATAATTATTATGTGCAATTCTACCACATGTGTTGATTCATCTACACACAGTGAAGATACAGAACCATTCCACAGACCAAAGGATCCCTTCTATTGCCTTTTTCTAATTTGATTTCTCCTCTGGTCTTCTTCCTACCAGGTCCTTTAACTTTTGGCAAACACTGACCTTTTCTCTAGTTCTATCATTCTGTCTTTTCAATAGTATTATTGAAATGAATTGATACAGCAAGTAATCTTTAGGGATTAGCATGAGTCTGCATGATTCTCTGGAAACTCATCCAGGTTGTTACATGCATCAATAGCTCATGCCATTCTTTTGTTAAGCAGTGTTCCATACTATGACTATATTACAGTTTGTTTATGCATCCACCCACTGAAAGACCTCTGGGTTGTTTCTACATTTTGGCTGTTATGATTCAGCTGCAATAAACACTCATGTACAGGTTTTTGTGTGAAAATGTCTTCATTTCTCTGGAATAAATGTGGGAGAGGAGTACAATCATTGGGTCCTATGGCAATCAGATGTTTAGTTTTATAATAATGGCCAAAATGTTTTCAAAGTGATTGTACCACTTTACATACATACCAGCCTAGCATCAGGGATCCTATGTCTCTGAGTCCTCATTAGAATTTTATGTTTTCAATTTTTTTTTTAATTTTAGTCATTTTGATAGATATTTAGTGATAATGCCATTGTTGTTTCTACATTTCCCTGACAATGGATGATGTTAAACCCCTTTACCTGTGCTTATTTCCATCTGGTCATCCTCTTCAGTGAAATGTCTGTTTACGTCTGGAAGTTTTCAACAATGTAGACAAGTTTGGCTACTACAGTAAACTGTAATGGGAGCCCACACTAAAAAGTGTAGGGACATGAAGAAAGGGTGTCGATTTTGAGTGATCTTTAAGGGATGGTAATTTGAAAGTAAGGAGGTGGAAAAGAGTAAATTCGTGGATGACACCCAGGTTTTTGACCAACTCATTTTCAATTGAATGGCCAATTCAGCTGGTTTTATATAAACACGGAAAAGGATAAACTATGATATATTTTTGAAGTTTGAGATAGTTGTAGACATATGTGAGTTTAATTTTATTCAAGAGAACTAAATAGCATTTGAGTATGTGATTAAATGTGTTCATTGTGTTTGGTCATCTTAGCTTGTCAGTAGACTGTTATAACCTAAGAATTGGTTATTTTCTGGAAAGATGATTTAAAACAGAAAAATAATTGTAAATAAAATGCATATAGGAATATTTCAAAATATATTGTGCAATAAAATCTTCCTTCCCTTATGGTCAAGAAGTAGTGCTTGCCAACTCTTCTGCTGATCTCTACAGACTTTCCTGGGTATTCCCACTGTGGCTCAATGGGTTATGAACCTGACTAGTATACATGAGGAAATTAGTTCAATCTCTGGCCTCACTATCTTTGTTAAGGATCCTGCATTGCTGTGAGCTACAGTGTAGGTCACAGACATGTTTCAGATCCTGCATTGCTGTGGCTGTGGTGTAGGCAGGCAGCTGTAGCTCTGTTTGGACTGTTAGCCTGGGAACTTAAATATGTCACAGATGCTTCCCTAAAAAGAAAAAAAGAAAAACAAAGCATACAGGCTTTCTTTGTTTATTACGTGGACTATTACATAATTCTATTCTTTCTTCAAACATACACACAAACACGCATATACATACACATAACAAAGCAGGAATTGTTCCCGCATGTAAAATAGTAAAGACAATGAAGAGCATTTCTTTAGAATTTTATCTGTGTATTTCAAAGTATAGACTTTGGAACTATATTGTCTAGGAATTTGAAACAATTCTATGCAACTACTGTGGAAATTACTGTCCTCTGTACAAGAATATCGAAACATCAAAATTTTTTGTACAACTTTACTGTATAAGAAGATGTAGTTTTAAACTCTTGAACCATAGGAAAATAAGCTGCAGGTGAAAAGATCATAGACAGTAAATGCCAAATAAATACTTTCATAGGTCTGCAAGATGATAACAGCTCAGTTGATGGTAACTTGATATCCTCCAGTAAATGATTGTGCTCTGGAGGATCTGGATAGAGCTTAAAGGTTAATGGCTGCTTGCATAACTGTGCACACTATGTTCACATAGGCATCAATTTCTTTTATAAAACACTGTTCCAATGTCACCAGCATTTCTAGTTTCTGAGTTCCAAGCCAAGTCCTAGGATAAAAAAGAAGGCAGAGTATTACAGAGAGCCTCCACACTGCATTGTCTGTTGGTGACTTTTTATTTTATGTCTTAAAGTTTTCAAAGTGAAAACCAAAAATTGATGGAGCACTCAAAAAATTGGACGTTTTAAATCCCCTCAGGTGGGACAGGGGATGGAGTGTTGGAAAAAGATGGTACTGTGAAAAATATCTAGGCTTTAAGGAGGAGTATGTTCCCTGTAATTGAAGATAACTTAAATGTATTCATTAGTTTGAGAAGAGGGGTTACTATTTTTTGTGAAAATAATGAACATGATTACTGAAATATGCTGAGGAAAGCAAAATGACAAAAACTAGGGGAAAAAAAGGAAAAAAGAATAAAATCCGAGTACTATGATCCAGGAATAATAATTAGCTTTTATATTCATTGAACATTTAATTTTTCAAAATCTTCATGTAAATGTCATTCTTATTACAATGCACTACTCTTGTCCACTTGTTAAAAATTAAAAAAAATATATTTGAAAGGTTTAATGTTTCATAAGAGAATTCATAAGAACAAAATAATTCAACAATTTTTATTAACAGTTGTTTTATTTTTATTTTTTATGGTTTTCAGCATGTAGCTTCTCTGATCTGTGGACTTTTGAGAAAATGTTAAGGGCTTAAGCACTCCTGATTTTAGTTACACAGGCCCACCCCAAACCAAAAGTTCAGCTAATGACTTTAGAATGGCTGTCCTTATTTGCATTAAGATAATGGTATGCCAGGTATTACTCAGATACTGATCTGTCAGTCAAGCCCTTTATCTTGAATATAATATCTAACTTCCACAGTATAGAAAGCTGTCCATTTATCTAAGACAGTCCCAGGCAGGCAGGAATATGCTGTCTTGAACTACATTCTTTCCTTAATATATAACCCATGTCTCTTGAATTGTCAGGTAATTTGAAAGGAAAAGTATCACTGTACATCTTTCTCATTCAAATTACATTGTCCATCTTCCCTTCCTAGCCCTTACTCTGCCTGTATCTCTGAGAACTCTCTCAGCATATAAAATTAACTAGGCAAAAAATAGGAAAGTTACCTGCACTCGTTATTGAAATATGAACCTAATATCTAAGTCCAATTTCTTTTCATAGCCTGGTGTTTTATAAAAGTATATAAGCAATTAAACTATCCAGAGAAACTATCTAAGATTATTGTACATCCAAGGAATTGTAGATTTATAAGGGAAATTCTCAGATTTCTCCCTCAATGAGACCGAGGGTAAAAAAAGGAGAGTTTTTGCTTCGGTCACTAAAGGGTCTCAGTTAGAGGGGGGTGGAGGTCGGTGGATGAAACATTGGCTTGGGTCTGAAGTGAGGTGAGAACAAACTCTTGCAAATGCCAGATTACAGTACTTCGTTCTTCAGATTTGTGGTTTCCAAGGGGGAGGGTGGTGGAGAGGGAATGGATTGGGAGTTGAAGATTAGTACATGCAAACTATTATGTATAGGATGGATAAACAACAAGGTCATACTTCATAGCACATGGAAATATATTCAATATCCTCTGATAAACCATAATAGGAAAGGACATGGAAAAAAATGTATATGTATATATATATTCTGTATATGTATAACTGAGTCACTTTTCTGTATAGCAGAAATTAACAAATTATAAATCAAATCTCCCTTTATGAAATGTTTTTAAAGAGTACTTGTTCTTTTATGAAGTTTATGTTTATAAATACATGTGGACAAACCTTGGGGGTGGGTGTGTGTTTGTGTAACATGCCAACATATTTTAAAGCTACTTTTTTAAAAACTATTCCGAATGATATTTTAATAGTGGGTACATGACATTATGCACTTATCAAAAACCACAGAATTGTGTAACACAGAGAATGAGACAATATAAACTATAGGTTTCCACAATTCTTACAGCAATGTTTAGTTCATCAACTGTAGCAAATGCACAACACTAAAGCAAGCTATTAATAAAAGAGGAAACCGTTTCTGGAGGAGAGGAGATATATGGGAACTCTCTTCTTATGTACACTAAAACTCTTCTGAAAAATTATATTAATTCATAAAATAGTAAATTAAAGTTAGAAAGTAGTATAAAATATGCAAACTTTAAACTGAATATCCCATAAAGTTACATTTTTATTTGAAACCTTTATTGAGAAAAAAATGAAAGAGATCATGAGTT
The DNA here is from genome assembly GCF_016906955.1 of Phacochoerus africanus. NCBI lineage: Eukaryota > Metazoa > Chordata > Mammalia > Artiodactyla > Suidae > Phacochoerus > Phacochoerus africanus. The sequence goes on along the minus strand of NC_062556.1, from coordinate 42,811,849 downwards.
GGAAATGTATCTCACAGCTAGGTAGAGAAGTTTTAAATTGGAATTTTAACTTGCTTTGAGCTGCTACTGGGTTGGGAAATACTAAGCAGGAGTTTTCCTTGGGAAAGGGCATCTATAGTTTAATAAGTATGTGTGACCATAATAACTCCATAATCACTAAATTAGTGTAAATAGAAATAAATGATTTGGACATTCTGTTATCTAACAGTATCTAGGAAAGTCACACATCCAATATGAATTTTGATCAAAGAGGAAGCAGATCATTTTTTTTGACTGAATTTGGAGTTAGGTTGTTGACAGTTTCAAAGTTACTGGGAAAGCAACAAAAGCATGTACTTATTTGACGTGTATGAGACAGCAAGGATAAAATAGAAAGTGGAAGGAACTTATGAGTATCTCTTTGCCTTATCTTCAGATATATTTCTAAATATGTTTATTTGTTTTCAAATTAACAAAAACTTGAAATGACGAATTCTTAGTTTGACATGGGAGAGGAAACAAGTTTCCATTTATGTAAAATGAGGGTTTCAGAGGCTCTTTAAGAGATTTTAGTCTAGGTAATTGTTCTTAGAAATATGACATTTAAATTCTTTTTTTCGTTTTTTAATAAGATTTTTATTTTTGTATTATAGTTTATTTACAATGTTCTGTCGATTTCTGCTGTACAACAAAGTGACCCAGTCATTCTTATTATCACATTCTTTTTCTCACATTATCCTCCATCATTTTCCATCACAAGTAACTAGATATAGTTCTCTGTAAGACATCTAAATTATATTTGAATATTTTTGAAAGGCTTATGTAATTACAACAGAAAAACATTTAAGTAATCAAAATTTTATGACAGAATTCTCTACAATATTTTATTAAATGGATCAAGTCTGGAGAATACTTGCAAAGGAGCAATTTGATATATTTTATAAACATTGTATAGTATATTTCCTTGAAAGACATTTGTTCACCATGCTAATATTTCTACAGATTATTCTATAAGGTGTTATATTACCAGAAATCCTCTGAATTTGAATATCTTATCTTGCTTTTAAAAGGAGATTCTGGATCTTGGGATATATTTATTCTTAAATATCAATATATTTTTAGAAAGCCATATTTTTCAGAGTTGACTAAATAAGCTAGCAGAATGATTGAAGTGAAAAGAAAAGAAGGCAGACAAGTAGGCATGAAGAGATAAGGAAGGAAGAAGGAGAAGAAGGAAGGAAAGCAAAAGATGAAGGAAGAAGAATGGAAGGAAAGAAAAAAGAGAAACAGGAGAAAGGAAAAGAATGTTAAGGAAATGGAACCTTGGAATCTATGGAAAGAGCAACAGTGAGCTCTAGTGACAAGATGTTATAATGTCAAGTGTGAGTGAAATTCGGTGATTCTACAGTCTTCCTTTCTTTCATTCATTCAGTAAAGAGTTCTCAGTCTTCAAAATGAAGATTAATTTGTGGAAATAGTATTCCTGTAAATCAGAATGTAATTAACTACCTGGGTACTATATCCGCAATTTATATTTTGCATTTAAATTATCTACCATAGTTTAAAAAAACAAAAACACAAATAAGATATTTCTGGTAACTACATATTTTATGTTGGAGTTGACATAATGTATCCTGCATCTAATAAAGTCATTCTTAAGTTGAACTTGGGTTTTAAAAGACTATTGATTTATGTGCTGTGTACTTGTCAAAATATGCGAGCCATCTCGTCCCTCTGCTGGAGCATCTGCTCTTTTCACACACAAAGGCACAAATTTAAAAAAGGAAGAATGTTTTTTTTCCCTCTAAAAGTGACAAGGCAAAATTTTAATTCTTCACTTTAGGGCAGTGGCAATGGACAAATTTAATTTAACAGACATACACCAGACACCAGTTTAAAGAAAACTTTTGTTTTTCATCTGTTCTCACAACTTTGGGCATAAATACTTTTGAATTTTTTTATAGCTATACATTTTTTGAGAATTTTAGTTTCAGTTACTTAATCAGAACAGCAACTAACATTTGTAATCTGATGTAGAATTTTTAAAACTCCTTATTTGAATATTTACTGAATAGTGAAATATGCTTCAAACGGGGTTAGATGTTAGATGAGGTTTACGGAATTTTTTTTTCCAAAAAGCAATGATCCTTGAATTACCATTCACATTCACACTTTCCTGAAGAGAATGCTAGGTTTAGAAAGGCTAAGTGAAACAAAAAGCTCAGATATTTCAGATCCAGGTTTTAAACTTAGATAAACTGCACACAAATTCTAAGCTTTTTCTACCACACCTCACTTCTGCCGCCGTGGTTCCTTTATAAAACATTTCATCACAATGGATATACAAACATAATACTACAAATAACAAGTAAACTTTATTTGTATCAAATCTTGTTATTTATAAGCTGTTCTCAGATATTTAATATATTTAATACTTTTAAAATACACCTGGATTTAAATAGGAATTTTTATTTTTAAAGTTTCATTGTGAAATGTCCATACTCTTAAAGGAAGTATTATAAAACAATTTTTCAGGTGTTCCCATCGTGGTGCAGTGGAAACGAATCCGACTAGGAACCATGAGGTTGCGGGTTCGATCCCTGGTCTTGCTCAGTGGGTTACAGATCTGACATAGCCGTGAGCTATGGTGTAGGTTGCAGATGTGGTTCGGATCTGGAATTGCTGTGGCTCTGGCATAGGCCAGCAGCTATAGCTCTGATTAGACCCCTAGCCTGGGAACCTCCATATGCCAAGACAAAAATATCAGTAATAATAATAATAATAATTATTATTATTATTTTTTTATTCATCTGATCTTAACTGATACAGGAAGGAAAATTATCGTGAGCTTAATCCTAAAACAAAATGTGGCTACATATGCTCATCCAAGCTATAGAAAGGTAGAGGGGAAATCTTTAATTTTTGCATGACAGTTTTTTCATATTTCTTTACAACACTTCCAATTGCAAGTCTAAATTAGTCAGGGATTTTGATCAGATCCAAAAGGAAGGAATTTTCAGTGTGGGCAGTCCTGCCATATGGGATAACAGCATGGGGCACATGACAGCCACTTCCCACTGGACAAGAGTGTAGAGTGTGGTTTAATACCTGCTAAATACATCAATTAAAAATCCTTACTACTTGTAAAAAATGCCATTTAAAAATCACGTTATTTAGCAGCTGTTACATTGCTTTCCCTGTAGAATTATAGAACTACAGATTCCACTTCCGTCAGTTCTAGAGAGAGTACCTGTCATGTTTTAAGCAACAGGGATACTGTATCTCAAAAACCTTCTGGGCCAAATTTGTGTATTAGCCTAAAGTTGTCTTCTAAATCAATGTACTTATATAACATTGAATAACCAAATTTTGTGTAAAGCAAAATAAACACACAAAGAGAAATAACAATTCTATGTAGAGCTCAAAGAGCTCTGCCTGCCTGGTGGGGGTGGTAACTGTAATTCTCACACAACCCTCTGAATTTTTTCTTTTGTTATTTGATATATATTGTGAAATGATTAGAGCAAGAAAGTTAGTAACACATCCACTATCTCTAGAGTTACCTCTGTGTGTGTGTGTGTGTGTGTGTTGAGAACATTTCAGATCTACTCTGAGCAAATTTCAGAATACAATACTGTTAACTATAGCCACTATGTTGAATGTTAGATCTTCAGAACTTATTTATCTTATGACTAAAATTTGCACACCTTGACCAACATCTCATTTCTGCACTCCCCAGACCTTGGAAATCACTATTTTATTATGTTTCTAGGAGTGTGACTCTTTTAAATACCACACATAAGAGAGATCACATGGTATTTGTTTTTCTGTATGCGATTTACATCACTTAATATAATGCCCTCAGCATTTATCCATGTTGTGACAATTGATAGAGTTTCCTTTTTTTATGAAGGAATAATATTCCATTGTATATACACTTGTGTTCATGTTTTATTTATCTATTCATCCACTAATGGACACAGGTTTTTTTCCTAGGTCTTAGCTATTGTGACCCAGAGAGGTTGCAGTAACATGGCAATGCAGCTATCATTTCAATCCTACTTTAATTTTCTTTGGATTTATACCCAGAAGTAAAATTGTTAGATAACATGAAAATCATCTCCTATCATACACCACATTATTGTGGAGGATAAAAACCACATAACTCTTTCATTTGATGCATAAAATTTGAAAACAATATTTTTTATGATAAAGACTCTCAACGAAATAGGTTTAGAAGGGACGTACCTCAACATAATAAAGGCACATGTTGCAAGCCTACAGCAAATATCATACTCAATGGTCAAAAGCTAAGAGCATTTTCTCTAAGATCTTGAGCAAGACAAAGGTGCTGCCTCTCAACACATCTATTCAGCACAGTCTTGGAAGGCCTAGGCAGAGCAATTTAGACAAGAAAAAGAAACAAAAGGCATCCAAGTTGTAAAGGAAGAGGTAAAACTACCTGTTTTAGAATATATATATATTCTAAAATTCTTTCAGGTTTTAACCTGAAAGACTCTACCAAAAATTTTAAGATTAAAAAAAAAATCAGTAATGTTACAGGTTAGAGAGTCAAAGTAAAATCATTTGTGTTCCTATTTATTAAAGTGAACCATCTGAAAAAGAAATAAACTATCTCATTGACAATAGCATAAAAATAATAAAATACTTAAGAATCACTTTAACCAAACTGCTCTAAGATCTGTACACTGAAAACTGCAAGACTTTGATGAAAGAATTGAAGACACACAAATGGAAAGAAACATACACTGTGTTTATGGATCACAATAATTAATATTGTTAAAATGTCTATACTACCCAAAGTGATATATACATTTAGTGCAATCTCTATCAAAATGTCAATACATTTTTCACAAAAATAGAATAAGAAATCCTAAAATTTGTATGGAACCAAAAAATCCCTAGCAACTGATTTCAACTTATGTTTATTTACTGACATTTGAAAGTAAATATGACACTGCCTTGACAAAATAAGGCAGAGATATCTTGAGCTAAGCAAGGAAATATTCTTTATATAGAACTTTTTTCCTAATCACCAACTTTCTTTTCTTTGATCACTTTTGAATAATCAGTATGTGCCAATACTATACTGAGTGAAAAAGACATCCCAGTTCTCTTCCCCCAAAGAATGTCAGTAGCTCACTGGGAAAGATAGAATCCCGGCAGGAGGATGGCCAAGCCAAAATATGGCATACTTGGCTGAATGGCAAAGTTTTAATTTTCCCCATTAAATATTCTAAATAAACAGATGAATTATTCATCCCTTTGCAATCTGTAAATATAAGTTGATTTTACACGTAATTTACCTTAATTTATATATACATCTTCGATCTGAAAAAAACCCTAGTTATCATTCTTGTTCAATAACAACATTATTTAAGCTCTAAAAAATCACTTAATCCATATAATTACATTTCAGAACAAAAAATAATTTTGGTACTTTTGTTTGTAACTGGACCACAAATGAATGACACTTCATTGTGAAGTTTATCTCTCACTTCTCTGCTCTCACTCCTTAATTTATTTCTATCACATTCTAACTCTCTCATGTTAGGACACTGGGGAGTATCTGTAACTCCAAATATATTTATAATTAGTTATTTTGATTAACAGATCCCAATTAAATGGTTTTCCATTTTGACTATTCCATCGGCAATTAATAGTAGAGATGATCGAGTATGACTTCTAACATGTGACTTTATTGCCTTCCCCATTTGATTCTCCAGTGATATTTCATCATTTACAAATATCTACTCCTGTTGAGACAGACAGGTTGTAGGCTTCTAGGGCTTGTCAATTTTTTTCCCAAATTTTTAACCAGCAGACTGCTGTGCATATCTTGAGTATCTCTCAAAAATGCCCTTGCCTGTCAAATGTCAAAACATACTGACATTTAAAGGACCAAAATTTTGTGCAGTGAAAATGAATTATTTTTTGTAATACCTTGAAAATATGTTACTGAGAGTATTTTAAAATTAGACATTAGAACTCCACTGCTTTACCACAGAGTTTTTAAAATTGTATAAAACACACAGTAATAAATCATCACAAGGAGATAATACACTCAGTTCTATTTAGACAGTATACAAGTAAGGTGATTAGATATTCAACAAGTTACCCTTTACTTGAGCTCACCCTATCATAAAATAAAACGATTTTTATTTTAATTAAACAATTTTTATTTATCATAAAATAAAACAATTTTATTTCTCACAAAATAAAACAATATTAAAAAAAGTTACTATATGTTGACCACAATGGCTCTTCTCTTCTTCACTAACACAGTGTTTGAATCAGGAAAGTGGTGGAGCTAGACACCCTGGTAGGTTGATTGCTTTTGGAATACCAAGATGCACCTCTTCAGCTCTTTCCATAGCAAGGAATAAACTGCTCTTTCTTTTTTCCTTTTAGAACTCTAAGAAGTCCTTCAAGTAGATATATCTATAGGCCATTTGATTTTATAGAAAATATTTCTGAAAGTTTTATTCTGAAAAATATACTCCGAGAAAGATTATTACCGTTGTGCGCAAAATAAAATTATAGCTGCTTGTTGACTCATGATTTTTAATATCAAATAAAAAGTTAGACATCACCTTAGAAAAATGTTTTTTTCTTTTTTCTTTTCTTTCTTTATTTTTTCTTTAATGGCCGCACCTGTGGCATATGGAATTTCCCAGGCCAAGGGTTGAATTGGAGCTGCAGGCTTCCACCATAGTCACAGCAACACCGGATCTGAGGTGCATTTGCAAACTACACCACAGCTTGGAGCAATACAGAATCCTCAGCCCACTGAGCAAGGCCAAACCCACATCCTCATAGATACTATATTGGGTCCTTAACTTTCAGAGTCACCATGGGAACGCCTCACGTCATAATTTCTAGCTAAAAACAGGATTTCATAATAGACGTGAGAAAAATTCTAGCTATACCCAGCAAATGTTCTCATATGTCTTAAATGTTTTTCTGTAAGTCTAGAAGGAAATCATTGAGGCAAGTCCCAGAACACTGTACTGTTAATAATTGAATAGTACTCATCGTGCAAGAGTGATATATTGAGCGATAAAAATCTGTCCATTTGTATTAATTGATATCCTCTAACAAGCTGCTCCAAGGCATCTTTAGTACCACCCTTCAGCCAGATCCGTTGCTTGAGGGCATTGGGATTTAATAGTGGAAGTTTGAATATATTTTTCCTTTTGATCTCAAACCAGTTCAATGAAGATTCACTTTCAGGAAAGAGATACTATTAATCCATTTAATACTAATGACAGGTACAAAGCTGTAATTAGAGAAGTTAAATTTTAGATTAAACTGGGAGCACATTTTTTAAAGAGGTTTCTTCCAAAGATCAAAAAGGTCTCTCTTTGAAAGTGTTTCACAAACTTAATGAATGTCAATGACAAATAGGGTGCCTTATAATCAGATTACCCTGAGTGTCTCCATTCCATTTTAAGACTTACAGAGTTGACAAAATTCATTTAAGATAAAGAGACAAAACCTCTTCCCAAAGAGCTAAGAAGAAGATTCCCTGGACTTGATGCATTGAGTGTACCAAGATAACCTGAGATTTTTCAACTGAAGGAAAAGCATGTTTTCACTAAAACACATAAATTGCAGGAGTTTTGTGAGGTTTTTTAGCTGTACTCACAGCATACAGAAGTTCCCAGGCCAGGGATCGAACCTGCACCACAGCAGTGACCCAAGGCACTAGGTCACCAGGGAATTCCACATTTTTTCATATTAGAATTGTAAATCATTTTGTTTCCTCAACTCCCTTCTATGTCAATCACCAGCTTCACACAATTTGACATTTCTGTTTTGAGACATGGTCCGCTGTGAAGTCATATGCAATTACCAATGTGATCATACATAGGCTTGAAGGTGTGGGTCACAGAAGACTATAACTCCTGGGAAATATGACCCAGCATGGCCTGAGAACATCAGGGGAAGTTGGCTCATAGAGTCTGCCTGAACTTGCTCCCTCAAGCTTTAAGACAGGTGTCTGTTCCTAAGTATTGAACACACACTGCATTTTGCAGTATCAAAATTAAAGGTCCGAGTTTAGAAACGAATCCTCTGACAGAATTGGGATCAGTTAATACTACAGGGCACTGCATTTGCTTGCTTTTTAAAGAAAGAGACAAAGATAAGTTGTTCTAGATATTGTGACTCTTGATAACATCAATATTTTCATCCTAAAGAAGTAAACTTACCTTCTGTAGCTGTCATTGGTTTTCAGTAGAATGCACAAATGATGTCTCAGAGATGGCTCCAGGGACTAGCTGGAAAAAACATGAATTTGGAGGCATAAGTGATGGACTTAATGATTAATTTTTATCACTGATGAATCACATCCCTTAAGGCCATTTACTTAATCTATTTATTTTTATTGACTTTCTTATCTGTAAGTTAGATAAACAATAAGTCTCTCTGAGAGATATTAGATTTTTTTTAAGTTAGAGGAAACACTTAGAAGAATATATCACATGAAATGTAACCAATAAACATTAGTTTGGTTAACTTCAAATTATCACTATTGTTTTATATTTCTAAACATTTTAAGTGGTCATTCGGTGTTAGGATAGAACATTTTACTCATTTTTTATTCCACATAAGATTTAAGGCCATTATAATATTATAGGTATATAACATGTATTAATAAAATTATTGTGAAAGTTAGATAAGTGAAATTCAGAGGAGGAAAAATTAAGATGGTTAAGAACAGAATATTGATATTTAGACCCAGCACATCACTGGAGGAGGATCATAAGTTTGACTTGAAATCCTTAGTAACTAAAGAGAAGATAACAAATATTTACACAAGAAAAAAACAAACATATGTTTCAAACATACACTAGTTTCTTAATGCTGAGAAATTTTCACTGAGACCACAAAGTAGTGAAAACCCTTGGAAACATTTCTATAATAAGTAGAGTAAGTAGATGTGTATGATGCTTCTTACAGCATCTCTAATTCAAGTAGATATTATATTAAAAGCAAGGATCTAAAATTTGCAATATTTTATTGTCTGTGTCTTGCAGATCACTGTTCATTGACATTATGTCATATTCCACAATTCACTATTGTGGATTCTTATAGCAATGGTGAATAGAAAAGGTATTATTTATATCCATATGCTATTTAAAAAAATCTGTGGAGTAAGATGGAAGTTAAAACACAAGTAAATAATGTAATTCTGAATTGAATTAAATATTAAACAGGGGGCACATCAATAATATGAATAAAATTTGAAAAGAGCCATGGGATAGAATAGAATCAGAATTAGCTATGCTCACTCTAATTCTCACTCATACTTCTCAAAGTATTTGATGGTTCCTTTCACTAAGATGGTTAAAAAGTTTTTACAATTAGGTGAAATTTAATGTGAGAACCATGTAATTAGTATGAGTATTTATGGTAATGAAAAAGGCTGGGACTTGGGACCTGGGACATTTTGCTGCATGGCTGCAATTCTTGCACCAGGACACAATCTCCAGGAACAAAATACAAAGAAAGTATAAGGGACTAAAAATAACTGTGTACATGCAGTTGGTGAAAATTATAGACAATAAGATACAAAAAACTAAAAACCCAACTGTCACTACTGAAGAGCCAAGAGCAAAAGCAGATTGTTGGGAGCAAAATCAGGGTATTGCCTCCTACACATAACACCACCAATGGAATGGGCACAACTCCTAAGCCACCCTTCTGGCCCATCCCTAGACCAGCCCCTACTTGACCCATAAAACGTACCAGCTTACCACTCCCACTCTCTCACCCCCATGCCCAAGCGAGCAAGTAAGAAAAACTGTTGTTTGTTGTCACTCCCAATGAAGCCTTGCCTGAATTTTCCTGTCTGACCTTTTATTAATTTCTGTTGATTAAGAAGGCCAAGAGCTCCAGGTAAGGTAAGAGTAAGTCCAGAGAGAGTAGTTTTGAGGAAAAAAAGGATGGAGTATTTATAGGCACAGAAACAGAAATGAATTTGTTGTGTTCAAGGGAGAGAAGAAGCCCATATAATTAGATTACAGCAGATGGAGGCAAAAAGGCAAAGCGAGATGAGTTTGGAAAAGTGAACGGGAATCAGGCTATGCATAGCCTTTAGGTCAGTTAACATAGTTACATTATATTTTCATCTGCAATGAGGACTTACTGGAGTGGGGGGCTTTAAGAAGAATAGTGATAGGACATGAGTTTAGGTTGATAGATTTTAAATTAATAGTATAAAATTTAAGAGAATTACATTGATGATTTAACTCAATTCTGTACACAATATTTTTAAAATTAATTTTATTGGAGTATAGTAGATTTACAAGTTTGTATTAGTTTCAGATGTACAGCAAAATGAATCATATATATATAAACATATCCATACTTTTTTCCATATAGACTATTAGAAAACTATTGAGTAGATTTTACTGTGCTATATGGTAGATTCTCATTAATCATCTGTTTTATACAGTAGTTTGTATGTGTTATCCTCCCACCCCAGTTCTTCCCTCCGCCCCAAAGGATTCCCCTATGGTTATCATAAGATTGGTTTTGAAATCTGTGAGTCTGTTTTAAGGAAGTTCCTTTGTATCAATTTTTTAGACTCCACATATAAGTGATATCATATGATATTTGTCTTTCTCTGTCTGACCTACTTCACTCAGTATGATAATTTCTATGTCCATCCATGTTGCTGCAAATGCCATTACTGTTCATGTTATTTTTTTCAACTGCATTCTAGTAAGGATTAGAATTTACATTCTTAAATGTGTAATATGGTAAATATTTTGAGAGTAGGAGTATTTTTCTCTCTGTCTGAAATGTATTTTCAATTTATACATTGTGATTTGTCACAAGGTACAAGTTGTACATCATGGAGTATGTCACAATGTGAATAGTACCCTCTTGGTGGTAGAATATATGATATCATAATTTTTAAAACAAGAGAGTGGGAAAGAAATATCTATATTGCATTGTAGTATGAGGAGAACAATGTCAATAAGGCCAACATCTTCTAGGAAATATCCTCATATAGGTAAGTCCAATGTGATAACACACCTAGTTCTGCTAAGCAGTGAAGAGGCTAAGAAATCACACTTTTATCCATATGTAATAGATATTAGATGTGGCATTATTTGAAAAGCATACTAACTTGTTTTCTGAATTAGGCTGATTGTGCTTTCACGTATATGTATTTTCTTCTAGAATATGGTAAATATATTGATAGAGCAGGCTAAGAAATTATGTGAAAAATATATTTGCAAACATTTCCCTTTTTCTCATTTTTTAATCTATTCGATGCATCAAGATGGCATATATTTATTTGTGGATATGTGTATCAATAGAACATCATTAAAGAAATATCATTCTTCTGATGCAAGTACTTCATGTCTATTTATGTGCATATTCTTACAGTATTTTAACACTGTTGCTGTTATTCATATTTTGAACAGTATTCATATTTAAGCCTTACCTTTAATTTCTGTTATATTTTGTGATACAGTCCAACAATATTTTTCCCATGGCTATTTCATTACAATAATGACATTTTAGGTAGGAAACATTTTTAAACGAAATATAAGAGAAAATCCAGCTAAAGCTTCATCAGCTGAAGTTCTTGGCAAAAACATATATCCAACTTCTTGATCCTGATCATTTGAATCTTCACCCAATTTATGTAGAGACTTTCCCTGTTGATGAGCACCCTGCTCTGTGATAGTTTCAGATTTTCAGGGTTAAGAGTTGTGATACAACTCTTAAATATAAAGAGATATGTCTTAATGAATCTGTTGCAATGTGCGTGCAAGTGTCTGTGTGTATTAGTGTGTAAAATGTAAATTTGTTAAAATCATCTGCCCCCTGCCTAAATATCCTCTGAATTTATTGCAAATCACTCTTCTACCTTTTCTGTACAATTCAGAAATATAGACCTTTTCTCTGCTTTGTTGTTGTCATTTGTTTCTTGTTAAAAGCCAAATTGGGCCTCTGTTGTAACTCCATCCTCTGTCCTTAGTTTAGTGTTACCGGTTCATAAAATCTTTTACTTTTACTGACTGCACCACTCCTCCAGCCTATTATTCTACATGGTAGCTCCCACCTTATTTTACTTATATAAGGTCACTCAGTTATCTTATCCATGTATTGTTCTTCTCATTGTCTGTCTCTTTCTTCATTCCCCACCTGCAAATGTGAGTACAGGAGACCATGGACAAAGTATATTTCAGGTCCTGGAACAGTGCATGGATCTTGGTTATTTCATTAAATATTGAAAAATAAAATGTATAAGAAAGAGAAAAATTGTTACAAGAATCCAACTCCACAATTCTTTAAATTGTCTTTTCTTAGGTAAGTAAAAGGCCCTGTGAGACCTCACCAGGATATATGTAATTCCTATAAATGAGCGAGTCCTTACTGCCTTAATACAGAATGAAAATTGCTTAGCCTATTAAACCAGGAAACAAACTGACTAATGTCCTAATCTGTAAGAGATCCCACATAGCCATATTAGGCACTGAGTCTGTTCAAATACTAGAACAGATCTCATCAACCTTGCTCACCATTGATAGAAGGTGATGTAGACAATTACACTGTTTCAATTCTTTTTTTTTATTTTATCAGCAAGGCATTCTTTTTTTTTTCCCCCACGTACAGCAAGGGGATCGAGTTATCCTTACATGTATATGTTACAATTACATTTCTTCCCCCACCCTTTCTTCTGTTGCAACATGAGTATCTAGACAAAGTTCTCAATGCTATTCAGCAGGATCTCCTTGTAAATCTATTCTAAATTGTGTCTGATAAGCCCAAGCTCCCAATCCCTCCCACTCCTTCCCCCTCCCATCAGGCAGCCACAAGTCTCTTCTCCAAGTCCATGATTTTCTTTTCTGAGGAGATGTTCATTTGTGCTGGATATTAGATTCCAGTTATAAGTGATATCATATGGTATTTGTCTTTGTCTTTCTGGCTCATTTCACTCAGTATGAGATTCTCTAGTTCCATCCATGTTGCCGCAAATGGCATGATGTCATTTTTTTTATGGCTGAGTAGCATTCCATTGTGTATATATACCACCTCTTCCGAATCCAATCATCTGTTGCTGGACATTTGGGTTGTTTCCATGTCGTGGCTATTGTGAATAGTGCTGCAATGAACATGCAGGTGCATGTGTCTCTTTTAAGGAGAGTTTTGTCCGGATAGATGCCCAAGAGTGGGGTTGTGGGGTCATATGGAAGTTCTATGTATAGATTTCTAAGGTATCTCCAAACTGTTCTCCATAGTGGCTGTACCAGTTTACATTCCCACCGACAGTGTAGGAGAGTTCCCTTTTCTCCACAGCCCCTCCAGCACCTGTTATTTGTGGATTTATTAATGATGGTCATTCTGACTGGTGTGAGGTGATATCTCATGATAGTTTTGATTTGCATTCCTCTTATAATCAGCGATGTTGAGCATTTTCTCATGTGTTTGTTGGCCGTCTGTATATCTTCTTTGGAGAATAGTCTATTTAGGTATTTTGCCCATTTTTCCATTGGCTGATTGGCTTTTTTGCTGTTGAGTTGTATAAATTGCTCACATATTCTAGAGATTAAGCCCATGTCAGTTGCATCATTTGAAACTACTTTCTCCCATTCAGAAAGTTGTCCTTTTGTTTTCTCTTTTGGTTTTCTTTGCTGCGCAGAAGCTTTTCAGTTTGATTAGGTCCCATTTATTTTTGCTCTTATTTCTATTGCTTTGGGAGACTGACCTAAGAAAATATTCATGATGTTGATGTCAGAGAGCGTTTTGCCTATGTTTTCTTCTAGGAGTTTGATGGTGTCCTGTCGTCTATTTAAGTCTTTCAGCCATTTGGAGTTTATTTTTGTGCCTGGTGTGAGGGTGTGTTGTAGTTTCATTGCTTTGCATGCAGCTGTCCAGGTTTCCCAGCAGTGCTTGCTGAATAGACTTTCTTTTTCCCATTTGATGTTCTTGCCTCACTTGTCAAAGATTAATTGACCATAGGCGTCAGGGTTTATTTCTGGGTTTTCTATTCTGTTCCTTTGGTCTGTCTGTCTCTTTTGATACCAGTACCACACTGTCTTGATGACTGTGGCTTTGTAGTATTTCTTAAAGTCTGGGAGAGTTATGCCTCCTGCTTGGCTTTTGTTTCTCAGGATTGCTTTGGCGATTCTGGGTCTTTTGTGGTTCCATATAAATGTTTGAATTGTTTGTTCTAGTTCTGTGAAAAATGTCATGTGTAATCTGATAGGGATTGCATTGAATCTGTAGATTGCTTTGGGTAGTATGGCCATTTTTACAATATTGATTTTTCCAATCCAGGAGCATGGAATATCTTTCCATTTCTTTACATCTTCTTTGATTTCTTTGATTAAAGTTTTATAGTTCTCGGCATATAGGTCCTTTACCTCCTTGGTCAGGTGTATTCCGAGGTATTGGATTTTGTGAGGTGCAATTTTAAAAGGTATTGTATTCCTTTTCTAATATTTAATTGCTGGTATACAGAAATGCAACTGACTTCTGAATGTTAATCTTATATCCTGCTACTTTGCTGAATTTGTTGATAAGTTCAAGTAGTTTTGGGGTTGAGTCCTTAGGGTTTTCTATGTATAGTATCATGTCATCTGCATACAGTGACAGTTTGATCTCTTCTCTTCCTATATGGATGCCTTTGATTTCTTTTGTTTGTCTAATTGCTGTGGCTAGGACTTCCAAAACTATGTTGAAGAGCAGTGGTGAGAGTGGGCATCCCTGTCTTGTTCCAGATTGGAGGGAGAAGGCTTTCAGTTTTTCCCCATTGAGGATTATATTTGCTGTGGGTTTCTCATAAATGGCTTTGATTATATTCAGGAATGTTCCCTCTATACCCACTTTGGCGAGGGTCTTGATCATGAATGGATGTTGGACTTTGTCAAATGATTTTTCTGCATCTATGGAGATGATCATATGATTTTTGACTCTTTTTTTGTTAATGTGATGTATGATGCTGATTGATTTGCGTATGTTGAACCATCCTTGTGAACCTGGGATGAACCCAACCTGGTCATGGTGTATAATTTTTTTGATATGTTGTTGGATTCGGTTGGCTAAGATTTTGTTGAGAATTTTTGCATCTATATTCATCAATGATATTGGGCGATAGTTTTTTTGGTGGTATCTCTGTCTGGTTTTGGAATGAGGGTGATGGTGGCATCATAGAACATCTTTGGGAGTATTCCTTCTTCTTCAACCTTTTGAAAGAGTTTCAGGAGGATGGGCACCAATTCTTCTTTATATGTTTGATAAAATTCACCTGTGAAGCCATCTGGTCCTGGACTTTTATTTGTAGGGAGTGATTTTATGACGTCTTCAATTTCATTTCTAGTGATGGTTCTGTTCAGTTGGTCTGTTTCTACTTGATTCAGTTTTGGCAGGCTGTAAGATTCTAGAAAATTGTCCATTTCTTCCAGATTGTCAAACTTGTTGCCACATAGTTGTTCATAGTATTCTCTTATGGGTTTTTTTTTTTTTTGTATTTCTGCTGTATCCGTTGTGATTTCTCCTTTTTCATTTATAATTTTGGTTCTTTGGGTTCTTTCTCTCCTCTTTTTAGTGAGTCTGGCCAGGGGTTTGTCAATATTGTTTACCTTTTCAAAGAACCAGCTCTTGGTTTTATTAATTTTCTCTATTGTTTTTTGAGTCTCTATTTTATTGATTTCTTCTTTGATCTTTAAAATTTCCTTCCTTCTGCTGACTTTAGGTCTTTTTTGTTCTTCTTTTCCTAATTCATTTAGGTGGAGGGTTAAGTTGTCAATTTGGGATCTTTCTTCCTTTTTGAGAAAGGCCTGTATTGCTATAAATTTCCCTCTGAGCACTGCTTTCGCAGCATCCCATAGATTTTGAGCAGTTTTGTCTTCATTATCATTTGTCTCAAGGTAGTTTTTAATTTCCTTCTTGATTTCCTCATTGTCCCATTGGTTTTTTAGTAGCATGTTGTTTAGTCTCCATGCAGTAGGTTTTTTCTCTTTCCTTTTCCCATGGTTGATTTCTAATTTCATGGCATTGTGGTCAGAGAAGATACTTGAGATAATTTCTATGCTCCTAAATTTGTTGAGATTAGCTTTGTGTCCCAAGATGTGGTCGATTCTTGAGAATGTTCCATGAGCATTTGAGAAGAGTGTGTATTATGCTTTTTTTGGATGTAGTGTCCTGAAGAGATCAATGAAGTCTAACTTTTCTATTGTTTCCTTTAGGATCCCTGTTGCTTTATTGGTTTTCTGTCTAGAGGATCTCTCCATTGATGTGAGGGGGGTATTAAGGTCTCCTACTATGATTGTATTCTCACCAATATCTCCCTTTATGTCTGTTAATATTTGTTGTATGTATCTGGGTGCCCCTGTATTTGGGGCATATATGTTGACGATAGTACCATCCTCTCCTTGGATGGATCCCTTAATCATTAAGTAGTGTCCTTCTTTGTCTTTCTTTATGTCTTTTGTTTTAAAGTCTATTTTGTCTGATATGAGTGTTGCGACTCCTGCTTTTCTGTCATGTCTGTTGGCGTGGAATATTTTTTCCCACCCTTTCACTTTCAATCTATATGTATCTTTTGTCCTAAGGTGAGTTTCTTGTAGGCAGCATATTGAAGGTTTTTGCCTTTTTATCCACTCAGCCACTCTGTGTCTTTTGATTGGGGCATTCAGTCCATTGACATTTAAGGTGATAATTGATAGATGATTTTTTATTGCCATTTTGAACCTTGTGTTCCAGTTGATTCTATGGTTCTCCATTCTTCCTTTCTTTTCTTTTTTTTTTTTTTGGTTGGATGGTCTCCTGTTATTATCTGCTTGAGGGTTTTTTGTTTGTTTGTTTGTTTTTTCATTTTTTGCGAATGCAATATTTGGTTTTGGCTTGTGGTTGCCCTGTTTTTTAAGTATGCTAACCCCTTCCTATAATTGTGTGTTTTAGCCTGATGGTCCTGTAAGTTCAAACACTTCATTACTATATTAAAATTAAGAAGAGAAACATACAAACAAACAAACAAGAAGGGTTATTTGCTTCCTAACATCCCTTGCCCACATTTTATGGTTTTGATGACTTTTTCATTTTTTTTTAATTTTATTTTGTTTGAAGCATGTTCATGATTAAATCTGTATGCTGGCTTATTTGAGTGACTGCTCTCTGATTGCGGTTTCCTCAATCCTAGTTCTTCCTCTTCTTCTTCTTTTTTTTTTCCTTTTCTTTTTTCTTCCCTTTCCTTCCTTTCTTTTTGGTTTAGAGAAGCCCTTTCAGTATTTCTTTTAACCTGGGTTTTGTGTTGCTGTATTCTTTTGTTTTTGTTTGTTCAAAAATTTTTATTTCTCCTTCTATTTTAAATATTCTTGCTGGATAGAGTATTCTAGGTTGCATATTTTTTCCTTTTAGCACTTTAAATATCTCTTGCCATTCCCTCCTGGCCTGTAGTGTTTCTGCAGAGAAATCAGCTGATATTCTTATGGGGGTTCCCTTGTAGGTAACATTCTGTTTTTCTCTTGCTGCCTTTAGGATCCTCTCTTTATCACTAACTTTTGCCATTTTTATTATGCTGTGTCTTGGTGTGGGTCTATTTGGGTTCAGTTTGTTTGGGGCCCTCTGCGCTTCTTGTATCTTGAACCCAGCATCCTTTAGATTTGAGAAGTTTCCAGCGATAATTTCTTCAAATACATTTTCCATCCCCTTATCTTTTTCTACTCCTTCTGGAATTCCTATTATGCGCAGATTGGCCCACTTTATATTATCCCATAGGTCTCTTATATTGCTTTCCAGTTTTTGGATTTGGTTTTCTGTCTGCTGACCTGATTAGGTGATTTCCATTATTCTACCTTCCATATCTCTGATTCGTTCTTCTGCATTATTCATTCTGGTTTTTACTGCCCTTAGTTCAGTTTGCATCTCTGCAAATGAATGTTCTAGTTTCTCTTGGCTCCTCCTCATATTTTCTAGTTCCTTTCTGAGGGTATCTGCATTACTGTTCATATTTTCTCTTATTTCCTTCAGTCTTTTCACTATTTCTCTTTTGAACTCCAGGTCTGTCAGACTGCTGAGATCTGTTTCATTGTTGACTGTTTTAGGTGAGTTCTCCTGTTGGTTTGACTGGGGGTGGTTTCTCAGCTTCTTCATCTTGCTTGTTGTTTTCTTTCTCCTGAGGATGTTGTACTCTCCGTTATTGGGCAGTGTTTGCCTTGTCACTGCCATGGAATGTTTCCTGAGGGCTGGCGTTGTTGGTCAATCTTTATTGAGGCAGTGTGGCTTTTCTGGAGTTCTGATGGGGCTAACAGGGTCTCTTTGCTGCAAAGGAGGACTTCCTGACGGCAGACAGGACTGGGAGGTCCACACCACGATGGTAGCAGATTTCACTCGGTCAGGCAGAGCTTGCTCTGGTGTTTTTAAGCTGTGGGGTTCTTGCAGGGGGTTGTGGTGTTGGGCAGCTGTTCCTCAGGAGTGCAGCACCCCCTGGGGGCTGGAGCAGCTATCTGGGTCACTGAGAACCTAAGAGCCTCTTCCTTAGGGCAGCCCAACTCAGAAGGACGGCCTGAGAATGTAGGCAGATCTTTTCACAGTCTGGCCAAGCTTGTTGTAGCTTTTCTGGGCTGCAGGGTGTCTTGCAGAGAGCTGGCAGTCCTTTGCAGCTGTTCTGCAAGAGTGCGGCACCCCCTGAGGGCTTTGGTGGCTAGCTGGGCCGCTGCCAAGCCAAGAGGTTCCTCCTCAGGGCAGCCCGACTCAGAAAGACCGTCTGAGATCTTTTCACGGCCCGGCCAGGCTTGTTGCAGCTTTTCTGGGCTGCAGGGCTCCTGCCTGGAGCTGGCAGTCCTATGTAGCTGATCTGCTAGAGCTCGACACCCAGCAAGGCATTCTTATTGATAGCAGATAATGTTTCGGGAAATAGTGAAAGGAAATAGGGTACAGGATGAACAGATCTTCATCAATTATCCCTTGCTGTCCTAAAAGATAATCAAAGTGATACTTTAAATATAGCAAAAGGACACTTAGCTATACATTACAACCATCATCATGATAGTTACCATCAATTTTATTCACAAGTTAGATTCCACTTAAATTCAGAGAAAATCACTCCCACTAGAGGGAAGCCCTGGGCTTGAATTCCAGTGTGTAACTTACAGGTCTGTAACTTTAGAAAAGTTATTTGAACTCCCTAAAACACAATTTTCTTATCTAGATTTAAGTAAATTGTGATTTTTGCCTAGAAGTCACTGTGAGGATTAACAAAGATCATGTGTATGCAATTCTGGTGTGTTGTTTCACACATAATAAATGTTCAATATGCAGAATTTTTTTCGGTCATCATTATTATTATCATGAATTAGAGAAATTTAACAATTTCAACTTCTCAGTGGAATAATTATAACAGAAGACTTATGGAATGGAAACATTCACTGTAATAAGTAAAAGTATTATATTTCAGATATTCTCTAAAAATAATGACCCTACCAGGATACAGTTTTCAGAGTCTAAGTTTAAAAAAAAAAAGTGCTATATAATAGCCCTCAGAACAATTCCACACTAACACTTACATTGTCAATATCAAGATTTGCCACTTAGAAAAAATTTTACACCAAAAACATTTCTTGTCTAAATCACATGCCACCAAAGAGCACCTTCTCATATTCCTTACAGGAAATACAGTTTGTTTAAACATCAATATTGATTTATTTCATAATACATCATATAATAATCACTTTCAATACTATTTTTGAGATATAAGCATCACTAAAAAAAAAGATATAATTTAAGATTTTAAGAAAATGTGTTTTAGGGAGGTCCTGTCATGGCTCTGTGGTTAATTAATCCAACAAATATCCATGAAGGTGTGAGTTCGATCCCTGCCCCTGCTCAGTGGGTTAGGGATCCAGCTCATTGACATGAGCTGTGGTACAGGTCACAGACACTGCTCAGTGGGTTAGGGATCCAGCTCATTGACATGAGCTGTGGTACAGGTCACAGACACGGCTAAGAGTCCATATTGCTGTTTCTGTTGTATAGGCTGGCAACTACAGCACCAATTTAACCCCTAGCCTGGTAACCTCCATATGCCATGGCTGTGGCCCTAAAAAGAGAGAGACAAAAAAAAAAAAAGAAAAACAAAAAGTGTTTTTAAATTAATATTCTATAGAATGTCCAAAGACAGTCTTACATTATTTTGTTGTCAAAAGAAAATTGAGAAATTAACCTTCATTCCTTACTCTTCAAATTTTACCTCCTAATCTATCATACCTTTTATCTTTTTAAGCCCTTTTCAACTTAAGAAAAATACAACACAAAAATTAATATAAATATTAGGAACCCAAAATTCAACAAATAAAATTTAATATATGTCTCTCTCAGTTTGTATTCAATAATATAGCCAATGGAGGCAACTATGATTCAATCACTTCAAGTTCAGTTAGTCAGTATTTTCTCTTGAATTGTGTATTTTTGTCTTTTTTTGTAATTGATCTCATATCTTCCACAGAGATGTGAAAAGGTTGTTAGAAATACTGTTCTTCAATTATTGATATACAGAAACATCTACAATTTAACCTCTAGTTTGAAACCCTGTACTGGAATGAAATATGGACATCTAAAAATATTGTTCGGTTGAAATGTTTCATGAAAGGCAGCAAGATTGACAGTGCATTTTCACTATCCTTCTTTGTGATACCAAGAAATCCACTTTACAGTGATTTTGACTGTTACCTTAATTGACAATATCCTTGGAAGCAAACCCAGTGACACTACTCTATTTCACTGTGTAAATATAATTGTAGGCTGGGCAGTCTCTTATTCATGCATCCTTTTGACTCTTATAAATGGCAAACTGCCTTTTCCCTTTGCTAGGCTTATTAATTTCAGACCAAGTGAGTCTTCAGGGTTTTCATCTCTACACAGCAAGAATAAGCATTAAACAATTGGTTACACTGGTGACTCCATTAAGATGGAGAACAGCATGATGTAGTTTCAGGAACTACTTTTAAACTCAGGCTGCAAACACTCTGTCATTTTTATACTGATCATCTTAGCAGAAAAATAAAATATAGCTCTCCAGGCAGAAATCCTCTCACAAAGTGCACAGACCTTGTGTACCCAGTGACAACATAGATGATAAATACAGAACAGCCCAGAAGAAAAATCCCCCAGATTCCCCACACCCGTGTATCCATTATGCTGGCATATAAAAAAAGGCCATGTGCTCTGGAAAATGAAATCTAAATGATCCATTCTTCATCTTACTCTCCATCTTTCATAGGTCATATGAACATTATTCTACCAAGAAGATGGAGAATTCTGAATGTACATTTAAAAATTCATTTTGGCCAGCATTTATTAAGTGAATACTGTATGAAAAGAACTATGTTTGCTGTGGAGGGCTATGGACATAAAATCTATGTGGCCTTTAAAGATGTGTTCAAAAATTACTAGACTATAAATAAGGTAGAATGTTATAGCTTTAGTTAATCAGAAGAGATATAAACCTCAGAATATTTTGCAGTAGAAAGTCTTAAAATTTGAAAAGCTAATGTGTCACTATCTAGATTCTTTACCATATAGAAAATAAAGTATATATATATAATTATATATAAATAATACATATATTCAATTCTTATAGATTTGAAAATCCCTAAGCATTTGATTAATTGTACTGAAGGATGAATAGGAAAATAGGAAAAACCATTTAGAAATAACCATATTAATATATTTTATTTCTTATCTGCTGTGTTTTCAATAGCATTATACAATTCAAAATTGCAGTTCTTCCAAGTCCAGATATACTTTATTTATTTTAACTTAAATATATCACTGAAGATATAATGAAGAAGCAAATATGAAAATCCAATTGCCTCCAAACAAGCCAAATACTGAAGAAATTTGTAAAAATTATGACACTCTTCCCAATGATTTTTGTTAGAAAATGTGGTTGTTTGTCATAAAATGTTACTTTTGTAAAATGAAATGAACTTACTAATGTCATTTATAGTGAGCTAAAATACATATTTTTAAAAAATTTGTTTTGATTTCTAATTCAGTAAATAGTAATAGGTAACATCCAAATAAAAGTTATTTGGAGACCTTAGTGGTTTGGGAGAGTGTAAAAAGCCAAAATGTTTAAGATACACTGCTTCTAAAGAGTAAATTTTTCCCTTTAAGCTTGCTTACTTCTTCATGTGTCCTCTACGTAATGCGAGGTTTACTAGATAATATCTAAAGAGATAAAGAGAAAGAGAAAGGGACAAGTATGTCCATGAGCTTATTTACTGTCATCTGCATAGGAGGCGAAAGTGGAGAGGTACTGAGGTTTCAGATATTATGCTACACTTTGGAATCAGGAAACCATAACATCCATATGTAATCCATATGTTCTGCAGGATAGGATACTTCATGCATCAAAAAATAGAAAAGTTAACAAGTACTGGAGGGGCTGTGGAGAAAAGAGAACCCTTCTGCACTGTCGGTGGGAATGTAAACTGGTACAGCCAGCCACTATGGAGAACAGTTTGGAGATACCTTAGAAATCTATACATAGAACTTCCATATGACCCCGCAACCCCACTCTTGGGCATCTATCCGGACAAAACTCTACTTAAAAGGGACACATGCACCTGCATGTTCATTGCAGCACTATTCACAATAGCCAGGACATGGAAACAACCCAAATGTCCATCGACAGATGATTGGATTCGGAAGAGGTGGTATATATACACAATGGAATGCTACTCAGCCATAAAAAAGAATGACATCATGCCATTTGCGGCAACATGGATGGAACTAGAGAATCTCATACTGCGTGAAATGAGCCAGAAAGACAAAGGCAAATACCATATGATATCACTTATAACTGGAATCTAATATCCAGCACAAATGAACATCTCCTCAGAAAAGAAAATCATGGACTTGGAGAAGAGACTTGTGGCTGCCTGATGGGAGGTGGAGGGCGTGGGAGGGATTGGGAGCTTGGGCTTATCAGACACAACTTAGAATAGATTTACAAGGAGATCCTGCTGAATAGCATTGAGAACTTTGTCTAGATACTCATGTTGCAACAGAAGAAAGGGTGGGGGAAAAATGTAATTGTAATGTATAGATGTAAGAATAACCTGACCCCCTTGCTGTACAGTGGGAAAATAAAAAAAATTATTAAAAAAATAGAAAAGTATCTGAAATTGCATTCAAAGTATATTTGAATGTCAAACAGTAAAATGTTTGTAGCTTAACACGTTATTAGCACAAATTCAAGAAAAAAAAAAGCTCCTTAACAAAAATTTAGAAAAAACAAGGTCCTGCTCTATAGCTTAGGGTACTATATTCAATATCCTGTAATAAACCATAATGGAAAATAATGTGAAAAATAATATATACTCTCTCTCTCTCTCTCTCTCTCTCTATATATATATATATATATATATATATATATACACACACATATGTACATATATGTACACTGTTTGTATATTTGTATAACTGAATCACTTTCCTCTACACCAAAAACTAACACAACATTGTAAATCAACTATACCTCTATAAAATATTTTTAAATTACTTTAATTTAAAAAAGTGAAATGATTGCCTTGAGTCTATGAGTTGCCACATTGGGGGGGAAAACTACTACCACTTCTAAAATAAAATAAGAATAATTACTTTGTCCTAGATACTACTGTAAGTATTTTGTGTATATTATGTCAACCAGTCCTTTCTCTAATATATTGGGCTAGGGACCATAATTTACCCTATTTTACAAAGAGAAAATTGAAGTATACATCTAGATTAGATTAAGTAGTGTTCCCTGTATCACACAACAAATAAATGATTGAGCCAGAATTTATTTTTCTTTTTTTTAATTCCAGAAACCATGCTTTTACTCAAAACATCCTGCACACAAATGAGATAGCTTCTGGATCAGATGGGGAGATTTTATGAGACTTGTGAACCATTTAAAACTTGCCTCAATAATAAATCCATTTGCTTGGATTCAATAACTACCTTATAATCAATCACTTGGTTTTT
This sequence comes from Phacochoerus africanus, assembly GCF_016906955.1. NCBI lineage: Eukaryota > Metazoa > Chordata > Mammalia > Artiodactyla > Suidae > Phacochoerus > Phacochoerus africanus. The sequence goes on along the minus strand of NC_062556.1, from coordinate 42,787,849 downwards.
AAGAAAAAAAAATGCTTATCATAACTCTGTTCATGAAGCAATGATCTAAATGTAGTTGATTAGAGTTGGTCTCAATGACCTCACCTAAGGGCTATTCTGGGCAGATCTTGAGTGGCAGGCTAACTTTCCTGGTCCCTTTTTATAGTCTTTGCTCTGATGTCCAAAGACTATGCGTTGTATAGCAGAACATTTAAAACTTTAATTGTATATAGATCTTTATAGAAATTTTATGAGAAATAAACTGGTATTTCATAAGAAATATTAAATAATATTAATATCTCATATGAAGTTACTACAATGTATAAAGGTGGCTGTAAATTTAGAATGAAATTCTGCTCTTCTCATTATTGAATACCATACTATAATAAATTCTTTGAGAGTATATATAAGCAGATATTGAAGCAAAGTCCAAGAGAAGCTTGGATTTTAAGGAATATTCATAAAAATACATCCTTTTGGGAATTCTAACTGGATTAAGGAGAAGATTGCGTGATTTCTATATGGATTTCTTTTCATCCAAATGCTTTCCTTAGCCATTATAAATTATTTCTGTAAATGACCATATATAGACACTCATGTGCTTTCTAAATTCTAATTATTCCAAGATTCAGTCTCAAAATAATCTTTGTTGGTGTTATTTGTGCCATCAATATATTTCCTGTCCCTTTCACCATGTTATAATGAGATATATTACAGTGTGGCTTAACAAGAGTAGAATTTCTTGGAGTAGAGTAGTCTATGAACCTTTGGCTGGAAGACATGAAAAACTGTATTTTAAATGGATTTTGCTGTGTCACTCTGACCAAGTTGCATACTTGTTCTGACATTCATCTGTAAAAATAAAATTGAAAAAAAAAAGGGAGAAAAAATTGATCATAAGGCGATCAGCACAGTGTCTGGCAAATAGCAAGGTTCAATGCATGTTAACCATAGTAATAACATTAACCCTATTGAGGAATGGTTTCCATTACTTGTTCAGCCATTAGTGTTTTTATGCTCATGAAATGTGCAACTTCAGGTGTTCAATATAAATTAAAAGATTTTGTTTTTGGAAAATGGCTTGAACCTCAAAGATGGAAGTTAGAAGGCTGAAATGGAAAATTAATACTTCTTGAATGTTTTGTTGTGGTATTCTGAAAAAGTATCCATATATTCCAACCTAGTAAGAAGTTATCTTAGTCATATTGATTTTTCTGGTCTTTTCCTAGTGTGGTACTCCTTATTAGTCTACAATTATTTTTAGGAAATTTGGAAATGAGCTATTTATTTCTTCATCAATTAAGAACAATAATTTAGAAAAAATAAATTATATATTATCCTGTAGAATGCAGAATCAGGTGATATTACTAGTGGACTTAGTTTCGAGAAGTAAAATACATTGTTAATAATAAATGTACTAAAAACCTGAAATTTTAGACTGGAAAATCCCCCCTTAATATTTCCACATAATAAAGATTAGGAAAACATAAAATTAGTGTCATCACAGTCAATTAATACATACATTTGTACATAGATAAAGACATAGACACATAGTCTATGAAACATATATATATGTTGCACAAAAGGAATTATCATTATTTCTGGAGAAAATATAATTCTTAATGGATAAATATACATATCTGATTTTTAAAGTGACAAATTTGGAGTAGCGAAACATGTTATCACTAACATTTATATATATATACAGTAACAGTATGTAATGCTGTGTAAGGGGGAATATTTATTTACATTTCATGAACTTAGTAGAAATTATAATTGTTTGGTGTCAATATTCACACAGAAGAATGCCATTACTTTTGATTTGTTTCTTTCTGTACATTTACCTATGGATTGCTGTGCTTTCACCTTGATTGATACTAATTTATCATGTTTATTTTCTCTATACATTTATGTTCACATTTTTAAACACTCTGCAATACTGTGAGATGAGTAGAAATAGTATTACAGGCTCAATTAGTTAGCTGTCTTGACACCTCCATACCTCTTCTTATAGTTTTCTATCACTTCTTTAGTGAATATTTAGATTTGTCCTAGCAAGAAGGATCTAATTTCCTCAAAGAAAAGATCCAGGAGCTAGCCAGTGATTTTTCTATTGCCACATTTTATACACCCCACATTGTCATGTGAGCTTTTCTCAGGCATCAACCATGACTTACTATTCCCTGCATTCTACCCAGGCCCTGGCACAGAGGTGGTTTATTCAGATAGTTCATGCTCCGTGGGTTCCTCTGGTAGGCTTTATGTTAAGTACTGGGTAGACAGATATAAAAGACAAAAATCCCTGTCCTTAGAAATTCATAACCTATTGTGTATTAAAATTAACATATGATTAAAATGAAGCATGATCAGTGCTCTGATAAAATACCGTACAGTGATTTGAAAAAAAAACAAACAGGTTATCCCCTCAGCATTCATAATATTTTCTTTCAAATGGTTAAAACAATATTTTCCAAGTAAAGAAAAGCTTTGTTCCAAGCTTCTGATAAAGGCCAGTGACAGAAATAGGGAAATCTGGCCCAGGAAAGAGATGTAATTAGTCGAGATATTATATAGTACATTTGAAATGGAAAGGATCCTACCATTAGCAATTCCAAAATCCGCACTGATTTATTCAGGGCAGAGATTTCCAGGGAATATCTGAAGAACTCTAAAGACCAAGTAATCAAATAAGTTAGTAGCTCTCTTAGACAAGATAAGATACAAGTTTGGGGCAGATAATCCTGTTCCTTGGTCCAGTGCACTTTTACTAAACTTTTACTCTACCTTCCAGGTGTATATGTCATTAGAAGGTCCTTGGAGTAGGGGTAATACAGAAGGAAGGGAGTCATCAAAATGAAGAGTAAATGGCCCCTAACTTTTTTTTTTTCTCCTTAGGGTTACACCCATTACGTATAGAAGTTTCCAGGCTAGGGGTTAAATCCGAGCTACAGCTGCTAGCCTACACCACAGCCACAGCAATATGGGATCCAAGCTGCATCTGCAACCTACACCACAGGTCATGGCAATGCCAGATCCTTGACCCAGGGATTGAACCCACACCCTCATGATCAGTAGTCAGATTCACTACCACTGAGCCACAATGTGAGCTCCCTGCCCCTAACTTCTTAAAAGGAACTAAGACAAATGAATTGATAAGGATCAAATAGGCCAAAATAAATACTGTATAATTAGTTTATGCAAGCTATGGATGTTTAAGGAAAGGCTTTGTTCCTTTTGTCTAGATGATTAGGAAAGATTGCTGAGTGGAATGTTAGTAGATGTGCAGCTTGTGGGATGGACAGGCTTCAGTAGTCTCGAATAAGTACAAAATAATTATTCCTGCAGTTATGATGTCATTAATATCATGGTGAAAAACAGGATTTTAGAACTTGGGGATCTTTAGAGGTTTTCCAGTCCAAGCTCTTTGATTGTGACAGGTGAGGAAATGGATCCAAAGAAACAAGGGGATTAACTGAAGGAAACCCAGTTGATAAATAGGAATCACAGGACCATAACCCACATTCCTGATTGCCAATCTTGAGTTTGTTCTGTTATTTTCATTTTTTTTAACTTTATTCTGCTGATGAATTCAGCAATATGCAATTGTTTTCATGAGCAACCATTCAATATTATGTATCTCTAAGGTCTTTTCATAGGTTATGAAAACTCATAACTTACAACTTATAAAGTAAAATATTCATAAAATATTAAGACAGCAGACTTGAGGTTTAAAAATATACAGTACTCTAGAGTCATATAACACAATCCTAATGATTTTGAACTACTCTATGTGGTGACCACTATTAGCTTCAATTTACAAAAAGGATTTGATTCTTCCCAAGGCAATTAGAGTAAATCCCCACACAATTTCTTAGTCTATCTTGTTCGTAGAAATTTAAGGTTGTAGATTAGTAAATAAAATAGAGCCTTCTTTCATGGCATCTTGTGATGTAAATTGAAATCAGCTGAAACAGACATTTTGCCATGGAACACAGGTCATTAAGTGGCTGAGAGTTTTCTCTTTTTCCCACAGAAAAGATAGGTGGAGAAAATAAGCACTTAGGACAAATAATTTAAGCATCATGATGTATGTTTTTGTCTTCCTGAGCCATCTTAGTTTTAATTGTTTTCAGTTGACTTACTTCTTTTTCTAGATAGATTGTCAATATCATCATTTATGGATGTTGATCACAGAATACAGGAGAACATTAAAATGTAGTGATTAACTTTTAATATGCTGTTTCGATGCAAAATAGTTTTGATTAGATGGACACATCTGTGGAGGAAGATGTTGCCTGCCATCTCAGTAAACAAGGAATATCTTTTCCGTCAAGTCATCAGCCACTGCAGCTGCCCCTAGTGCTGCACACTTTGGAGAATTCAGGGTGAATAAAAACAGGAGAAGGCCATAGATAGTTGAAATACATATAAAGAAATAATTTCAAGGAGCCCAGACTCTTGCTTCTTCTCACACGTAGAAAAGCAGTAATAAGCAATGAGATCCTGCTGTATAGCACAGGCACTATATCCAGTCACTTGTGATGGAACATGATGGAGGATTACGTGAGAAAAAGAATGTATGCATACATGTATGACTGGGTCACTTTGCTGTACAGTAGAAATGGACAAAACACTGTAAATCAGCTACAATGGAAAAAATAAAAATCATTTTTAAAAATTTCAAAAGAGAGACAGTAAATCTTTTTGTGTGTGTGCATGATTAGCAATAATCTGACAACACGTTTGTGTCTTTATTTTTTCAGGAAAAAAACTCCAGAGTTCCCATCGTGGTGTAGTGGTTAACGAATCCGACTAGGAACCATGAGGTTGCGGTTCGGTCCCTGCCCTTGCTCAGTGGGTTAACGATCCGGCGTTGCCATGAGCTGTGGTGTAGGTTGCAGACGCGGCTCGGATCCCGCGTTGCTGTGGCTCTGGCGTAGGCTGGTGGCTACAGCTCCGATTAGACCCCTAGCCTGGGAACCTCCATATGCCCTGGGAGCGGCTCAAGAAATGGCAAAAAGACAAAAAAAAAAAAAAAAGAAAAAGAAAAAGAGAAAAAACTCCAAAACACCAAACTCTTTCCTTACCTCTTTGGAACAGTTCCTCAGAGGTATCTGAGATGCTCTCTGTCAGACTGTAGTCCTCAGTGAGGTCCCTGAATAAAACACGGCTCGTGACTTACAGATTTCTTTTTTAAATTGACACCTTTCATTTTAATCACAAAATGGCAATGATAATTCTTTTTTTTTTTTTTTGTCTTTTTGCTATTTCTTGGGCCGCTCCCACGGCATATGGAGGTTCCCAGGTTAGGGGTCTAATCGGAGCTGTAGCCACCGGCCTACGCCAGAGCCATAGCAACGCAGGATCCGAGACGCGTCTGCAACCTACACCACAGCTCAGGGCAACGCCGGATCGTTAACCCACTGAGCAAGGGCAGGGACCTAACCCGCAACCTCATGGTTCCTAGTCGGATTCGTTAACCACTGTGCTACAACGGGAACTCCAGCAATGATAATTCTTGTGGACTCCTGATTTATCTAAATTTATCTAAACTATTTAAATAACTGCATACAAAGATGCTTTCAGGAACAATTCAAAATTAAAAATCTATTTCTTAATAATAAGGGTATAGTCAGTGAAGTTATTTTTAATATTGTGCATGGATTCACCAGCACATGAAAAGGACATAGTGTGACACAGTAATGCACTCCTTTAAACATCAGAGGAAAAAAAGTAAGGTAGATACACTATATCAATGAAAAGTTACAATTATTTTTGGGAGTTTGAATTGTGGCTCAGCAGGTTAAGAGAACCCAACTAGTATCCATGAGGATGAGGGTTCTATCTCAGACCTTGCTCAGTGGGTCAAGGATCTGGCATTGCCACAAGCTGCAGTGTAGGTTAAGGATGCGCCTAGTATCTTGTGTTGCCTTGGCTGTGGTGTAGGCCAGCAGACATGACCCCTAGCTGAGGAACTTCCACATGCCATGGGCATGGCCCTAAAAAGACAAAACAAACAAAAAACTATTTTTGGTCTGGAGATTATGCAGAATAATGAATTCTTCAAATAATTTTGGCAGGTGATTGTATAGAAATGCTGAAATTTTAGGAATATTTTGCCGATAATGGCAATTATCAAAGTCATGTTCAAAGAAGACATTTTGTTTCATCAAAATAACATGGTATTTCACATGAAGTTGATGGCAATATTTTACATTTTATTACTTTTTGATTTTCTTGGATTTTGCATTTCTAAAAAGTCAGAGGAATATGTAGTTTACAAGGACTTTAAAATTTACTACATGTTTAAGTAATACTATAATTAAAATAATTTAATTGTTTTATACAGTCCTTACATTTAGAGAAACAAATATATCTTTATCTTAAATATATTGAATATGCATTTGTTATATTGTAAATTGGGTTGCATTGCAGATTATAATAGAAATGCATTTAATAGTATGAATGAGGTATCACTTAGGTATTATTTATGATAATTTATAAAATATTTTGGAAGAAGTAAAATTTGAATTGTAACTACTTACATTTCAACCTCTATCCAGATGAATCTTATTAATTATTAATTTTGTTAATTTTTTCTATTGAATTATTGCTAGAGTTGATTATACGAATTTATATTTATTTATTTATTTACTTATTTATTTATTTATTTTTGCTTTTTATGGCCACACCTGTGGCATATGAAGTTTCCAGGCTAGGGGTCCAATAATGAGAGCTGCAGCTCCTGGCCTACACCACAACCATAGCCACACAGGATCTGAGTGGCATCTGTGACCTACGCCAGGGCTCACAGCAATACTGAATACTTAACCCACTGAGCAAGGCCAGAGATCGACCCACATCCTTATGGATCCTACTTAGGTATATAACCCATTGAGCTATAATGGGAACTCCAACAATTTTTTTTACATATTTTATTAGGTTTTATTTATTTATTTATTTCTCGTTTGTCTTTTTTGGGCCACACTCTTGGCATATGGCAGTTCCCAGGCTAGGGGTCAAAATGAAGCTGCAGCTGCCAGCCTACAACACAGCCACAACAATGCCAATTGGCTTTATAACTACCATATAGTAACATTCATTAGGATTTGGTAAAGTATTATTTAGTATATTCCTGGATTAGTGTTACTAGCGTTTTTTTCTAATGTTACTTGACTGAATGTTCATATGTGAGATAGATCTCTAAAATTACTTATCATATTATATTATCAGCTATAATATTACATATTATATTACATTATATTATAATAGCAGGTACTTTATTTGGAATATATAATCACAAAATTAATTGCAAAGTAGTTCACCTTTTTATTTATGTTGGACTATTTATTTGATGTGAAAGTGATCAGCACTTTGAAATTATGAAAGAATTCGTTATGTCACTTTGGATGAAGTTATTTAACAAAATTAATTTTAAAATGTTATATTTATAGAACACATACGTTTTGAGTAATTCATTCTTAAATTAACTAGGTAATATTTCAGAAAGCTATTATCAAATTTTCAAAAAAAAACCCTACCTCATTGTTTTAAATAAGATTAAGTTGCTATATCTACTTTATTCTTTATAATTATTTTGGTTCTTGATTGAACATGATTAAACATTTTTCTGTCATACTGCTTATTTTTCATCAACCCATGCCTTTTTAAAAGCAAAAATTATATTGAATTATTATTCATCCTTTCTTGCTTTTATTAAAATTGTCTAATTAAAATTCTCAATTACTTAGATGCAGAAAAAGCATTTGACAAAATCCAACATCCATTCATGATCAAGACCCTCGCCAAAGTGGGTAGAGAGGGAACATTCCTGAACATAATCAAAGCCATTTATGAGAAACCCACAGCAAATATAATACTCAGTGGGGAAAAACTGAAAGCCTTGTCCCTCAAATCTGGAACAAGACAGGGATGCCCACTCTCACCACTGCTCTTCAACATAGTTGTGGAAGTCCTAGCCACAGCAATTAGACAAACAAAAGAAATAAAAGGCATCCATATAGGAAGAGAAGAGATCAAACTGTCACTGTATGCAGATGACATGATACTATACATAGAAAACCCTAAGGACTCAACCCCAAAACTACTTGAACTTATCAACAAATTCAGCAAAGTAGCAGGATATAAGATTAATATTCAGAAATTGTATTCAGAATTTTTCTATACCAGCAATGAAATATTAGAAAAGGAATACAAAAATACAATAACTTTTAAAATTGCACCTCACAAAATCAAATACCTCGGAATACACCTGACCAAGGAGGTAAAGGACCTATATGCCAAGAACTATAAAACTTTAATCAAAGAAATCAAAGAAGATGTAAAGAAATGGAAAGATATTCCATGTTCCTGGATTGGGAAAATCAATATTGTAAAAATGGCCATACTACCCAAAGCAATCTACAGATTCAATGCAATCCCTATCAAATTGCCCATGCCATTTTTCACAGAACTAGAACAAACAATCCAAACATTTATATGGAACCACAAAAGACCCAGAATCGCCAAAGCAATCCTGAGAAACAAAAGCCAAGCAGGAGGCATAACTCTCCCAGACTTTAAGAAATACTACAAAGCCACAGTCATCAAAACAATGTGGTACTGGTACCAAAACAGACAGACAGACCAAAGGAACAGAATAGAAAACCCAGAAATAAACCCTGACGCCTATGGTCAATTAATCTTTGACAAGTGAGGCAAGAACATCAAATGGGAAAAAGAAAGTCTATTCAGCAAGCATTGCTGGGAAACCTGGACAGCTGCATGCAAAGCAATGAAACTAGAACACACCCTCACACTATACACAAAAATAAACTCCAAATGGCTGAAAGACTTAAATAGACGACAGGACACCATCAAACTCCGAGAAGGGAGCATAGGCAAAACGCTCTCTGACATCAACATCATGAATATTTTCTCAGGTCAGTCTCCCAAAGCAATCGAAATAAGAGCAAAAATAAACCCATGGGACCTAATCAACCTGAAAAGCTTCTGCGCAGCAAAGGAAACCCAAAAGAAACCAAAAAGACAACTTTCAGAATGGGAGAAAAGAGTTTCAAATGATGCAACCAACAAGGCTTAATCTCTAGACTATGTAAGCAACTTATACAACTCCATTTTTCAATGGAAAAATGGGCAAAATACCTAAATAGACTATTCTCCAAAGAAGATATACAGATGGCCAACAAACACATGAGAAAATGCTCAACATCACTGATTATAAGAGGAATGCAAATCAAAACTATCATGAGATATCACCTCACACCAGTCAGAAGGGCCATCATTAAGAAGTCCACAAATAACAAGTGCTGGAGGGGCTGTGGAGAAAAGGGAACCCTCCTGCACTGCTGGTGGGAATGTAAACTGGTACAGCCACTATGGAGAACAGTTTGGAGATACCTTAGAAATCTATACATAGAACTTCCATATGACCCCGCAACCCCACTCTTGGGCATCTATCCGGACAAAACTCTACTTAAAAGGGACACATGCACCTGCATATTCATTGCAGCACTATTCACAATAACCACGACATGGAAACAACCCAAATGTCCATCGACAGATGATTGGATTCGGAAGAGGTGGTATATATACACAATGGAATGCTACTCAGCCATAAAAAAGAATGACATCATGCCATTTGCGGCAACATGGATGGAACTAGAGAATCTCATACTGAGTGAAATGAGCCAGAAAGACAAAGACAAATACCATATGATATCACTTATAACTGGAATCTAATATCCAGCACAAATGAACATCTCCTCAGAAAAGAAAATCATGGACTTGGAGAAGAGACTTGTGGCTGCCTGATGGGAGGTGGAGGGCGTGGGAGGGATTGGGAGCTTGGGCTTATCAGACACAACTTAGAATAGATTTACAAGGAGATCCTGCTGAGTAGCATTGAGAACTATGTCTAGATACTCATATTGCAACAGAACAAAGGGTGGGAAAAAAAAACGTATACATGTAAGGATAACTTGATCCCCATGCTGTAAAGTGGGAATAAAAAATAAAACAAAGAAAAAAATTCTCAATTACTTATGTTGAATGTTTTATTTATAATGTATGTGACATTAATTGTTTCAAAAATGAGCAAAAGATCTCATAGGTTTACAATAATTTTTAATTTAGTTTTTATTTTCTATTACATTGATAGTTGAGACAGTACTATTTTCTTTTCAAATGGAGTCATTATTTTCTGCATTAATATATTGATTTTTACTTCCATTACTATGATTTAAATTTATTGTGATATTTACAGAAAATATAGACTGAGAATTTTCCAATTTGGGAAATAGGTAGTCTATGGCCATACCACCCTGAACGTGCTCATCTTGTCTGATCATATATATATATATGTATGTATATGCTTATAACATGGATTATAAAAGCTCTAGCTATTAAAATATGTTTATAATTTTATTTTTTAAACCATCTGTTTCTTTTTTTGTGTCTACCTTCTCCTCCAAATGTGAGAGTTGTTAATATTTCATTATCCCTTGAATTTATTTAGTGTTACAATATTACTTATGTTGTTACCTTATCAAGTGTTGATGTTTGAAAGAAGAATTTCCAAAAATTGATTTGAAAACATTGACAGTATTATACTCAATTTGGAATATTTTATGTAGCATAAAGCTTAATGAGTTCTTATATATTTACTGTAAAACTTGTCTTCTCAATATATGACATTCATATCTTTTTAAGTTTTAATTTGAATTCTAAGATATATATATATATATATATATATATATATATATATATATATTTTACAAATCTCATTACAGTGAGCATGAAAAACACACGAGAACAAAGGAATATCATTTACTTGGTTAGGCTTTCCTTCTCCTGGGTTGGTAGGTTAAAGAAATTCATAAACTGATTGGCATCTCTTTAGCTGTAAACACAAAGACAAAAAAAAAATAGGATAAAGATTAAGGATAAAGATTAAAGGAGAGTAAAAAAAAGACCTGTGCATCATTATGACCTAGCCACCACTGCATGTGAGCAATCACTTTGGCTCTGATTTCTAAAAGCCAGCATAGAGAAAGAAAAAGACAAAGAAACCTTTCAGTTACCCAAATAACTGTCTCTGAGGTAAACAAACAAGTAAGCAATCAAAACCCTTACTTGTTCAGGAGAATTAAATGTTTCCTATATTTATACCAAAGAGGAATTAATTTCAAAATGCCCTAATTGAAGTGGGGGGTTGTGGAAAGAAGAAACATTGTCTTATTGAATGAGAAATAGTCTTATCTTTATAGTGAATTTTATAGGACTGTTTTCTGAGATGCCTTCAACCTGATGACTTCATATCAAAGGGCAAATCAGTAAAAGCAGTTTAATGGAAAGTCAATACAATATAATCAAATGTGGGCATGAGGGTCCAGCAGGGAGTTCTGGTCAGAAAAGTCACCTGAGATTTATAAAAAGCAAGTGCTGGTCCTGGTCTATAAAACTGAGAGAACTTGATTTCCCAGGGGTTAGTCAGAATCTGCCGCTCCAAAATAACCTTGCCTAGACTCTTCCTTCAGGTAATGCTGCTGCAGAATCTCTCCAAGGCAAATCCAGGTCCTTCTGGGAGAGGACCAATTATTCCGGCGAAAGCAATATTGATTTAAATGAGCTGGGCCACCCTATATTTGGGAATGTTACTTGGCAGGTCATACAGAGAAGGAAAATGAGGGGTTTTACTGGAACCAGATGGATTAGGGAGGATAACAGATTGCTCTTTGCATGACTATGATGAAGAGTTAGATATAATACTGTGATAGCTGCAATGTTTTGTTTCCCCCCTCAAGTTAATGTACTCTTTTTTAAACTCAGTGAATTTTATTACAGTTATAGCTGTACAACGATCAACAAAACCCAATTTTATAGTATTTCCATCCCAAACACCCATCCACCCTGCCCCCGACTCCCAATCTGTCTCCTTTGGGAACCATAAGTTGTTCAAAGTCTGTGAGTCAGCATCTGTTATGCAAAGAAGTTTATTGTGTCCTATTTTTAGGTTCCACATGTAAGTGATACAATAGGATGTTGGCATCTCACTGTCTGACAACTTCACTTAGCATGATAATTTCTAGGTCCATCCATGTTGCTGCAAATGCCATTATTTCTTTTCCTTTAATGGCTGAATAATATTCCATTGAGTATATGTATCACATCTTCTTTATCCACTCCCTGGCAGTGGGCATTTATGTTTTTTCCATGTCTTGGCTATTGTATATAGTGCTACAATGAACACTGGAGTACATATAGCTTTTTGAGTCATGGTTTTCCCAGTATAGATGCCCAGGAGTGGGAAGGTTAATGTACTCTTTTTTTTTCCTCTGTTGCTTTTTTTAATTACTTAATGAATTTATTATATTTATACTTGTACAGTGACCATCACAATCCAATTTTATAGGATTTCCATCCCATACCCTCAGCACATCCCCCCAGCCCCAAAACTGTCTCCTTTGGAAACCATAAGTTTTTCCAAAGTCTGTGAGTCAGTATCTGTTCTGCAAAGAAGTTAATTTTGTCCTTTTTTCAGATTCCACATGTCAGTGGTAGCATTTGATGTTGGTGTCTCATTGTCTGACTGACTTCATTTAGCATGATAATTTCTAGGTCCATCCATGTTGCTAAAAATGCCATTATTTCATTGCTTTTAATGGCTGAGTAATATTCCATTGTGTATATGTATCACTTCTTCTTGATCCACTCCTCTGACATTTAGGTTGTTTCCATGTCTTGGCTATTGCAAGTAGTATTGCAATGAACATTGGAGTCTTTTTGAGTCATGGTTTCCTCTGGATAGATGCCCAGGAGTGGGCTTGCTGGATCAAATGGTAGTTCTACTTTTAGTTTTCTGAGGAATCTCCATGTACTCTTAAAACTTCTTTTTCAAATTGATTTTCAGTTGGAGAAACCATTTTCTTTAATGGATTCCTATCTCATAAGGGGGTTTTTAGAAGGGAAAAGAACTCTCAGAATCATGGGCAGTGTTTCCCTAATCATAAGAGGATTCATGGTGATCAATTGCTTGGGGTTCAGATCTACATGAACATGGTTATTAGACTGAAGTGGCCCAACTGGAGGTCAGATATCAGGCAAGGACTTTTTGCAAAGCCAACATTTGGGTTAGAGTCTGGCACAGATATTTTGTGGTTTATTGGATTTCCTTTATATTCCATCTTTTATAGCTATGTGATAATCCTTCAAGTAACTTTAAAATACTTTTAACTTTATCAGCAAACTAAATTTTCCTTATAAACTTGTTTTATATTCCGCCACACGTTCACTTATTTTTTTCTATAATTTTTGAAACTCATAGATTGAATTGTTGGATGCTAGAAATCATACACTCTGATTTTTGCTATTACTGCTTATATTTTGTAGAAAACTTTTCACATTTCTCTTAGTGCACATTTATACCCATTTCTGTGTGACTATTTTTAGAGTGGAATTTCAGCCTCAAATAATATATAAATCTTCACCTTTAATGTATGATGCCTAAATAATTTTTAAAAGATGTGCCAGTTATATTCCCACCAGAAAGATGTGACATTTCCTATTTTTTAGAGCTTCACCAAAACTTGACAATGTCAGGTGTTAGTTATATCAATTCTGTGAATGTGATGTATAGTATTATTTCAATATATATGTATATATGTGTCTTTTACAGAAATATAATTGATTATGCTTTATAGTGTAATAAAACTATATAAAACTACTATTAAAAATTAAAGTATTGAATTATTTAAAAATTCATAGTTTTATTCCATTTTTGAACACAGAAATCTTATACATTTTTCTTATGAAGAAATATATCAGTATTATATTGTGTCTACAAAATGATATGCATTATAAAATTCATTATTTACTCTTTTAATTAGGGACATATATATTAGCATTTCTAAACATAGACTGGTTTGCATAAATTTTATTATACCAAGATTATCATTTTATATATGTTATAGAATTCTGGCATTTCAACATGATCATATTTATCTTCCTACTATGGCACCTTTATAATCAATACTATATATGGCTCTTAACATTAATATTAGTGGAGAAAGCATACAACACTACTTAATCATTTTTATAAAGTTTTAAATGAAAGAAAAGAGTTTGTATTATACTCTGAAAATCTAAAATTTTCAGAATATAGTTAGACCGTTACTGTTACTTTCAGAATCTAATTCAATGCAGGATGTTAGTATTAAACTCTTCCTACCAAATACATTTTCCAAAGGTACAAATTTCCTGGGGCTAAACAAATCAAACCAAAACTTTCTATGACTAATTGTGAAAGCCTTTTAGAGAAAGATTGTAATGTCAACTGAAAGAGGGATTTTACCTTGGAAGGAATAGGTAGTTTCTTTCAACAGTTCAAAACACCAATTCATTATTATGCCATGTACCATGATACCCAGTCTTCATGTAGGATAGCCAAGTCTCATGTCATGCATGTATTTGGTAAAGAAGAAATTAAACTTCCAGTGGGTCAGTGCTTTAGGTGAAACAAAACCTGCCAGCCATTTTCACCATTGATAGTAGTGTGTTGTGCTACGCACATGTCCTCCATCTGAGAGGAATAACTCATTGTTCCAGCTGTTGGAGATACTAATGGCTGAAGGCTCTCTGCTGAGTCCCTTCTTTCAGTTGACCTTATGTGAAGAACACTGTCTTGTCTAAACTTATGGTCACTTCCTGGAGCAACCCCAATCCAATGATTGTCCACCACAGAGTAAAAATGCCCACATCTCTTGCCCTAACTTGAAGGAACTCTGTATGAACATCCCAGCTGCAGAGCTCTCTGTAGGACTGCCTGAGAATTTTATTATGACTTCATTAGAATTCAACTCCTCTCTCTTCCAAATCCTATTATCTTCATTTTTACAGATATTCGTTGTAAGCAGACTCTCCAGTAACTTCCTACATGAATCTCTTTCTTAAGAGTCTCCTCAGGGCTAAATTTTACTTAGCGTACTAGAATTACTGTCAGGAGAGGTCCCAGAAAGTAGATTCCAAACTAGGATTTTGGAGCTAGATGCCTGTCAGTCAACTGGCCACGAGGACCCCATCACACAGTAGTATGTGTCATGTTCAGAGTCCTTGTTATGCGGGAACAGTAAAATTGTTCAAATTGTCACCAAACTGAGCAGGCAAAGTGGTGGAAGAAAAAGTGCTGATTGAAGCGACATATCGCACTTTTGAGTTGTATTAGAGGCATCAGAGATCTTAGTTAAAAGGAAAATAGAATTAGTTCCTCATTGGAGTAAATGTTGCAGTAAAAACTTTGGAGAAGGACAGCAGGAGGGTGAAAGCCAGAGACCTCCTAAACATACATAAATGAATTTTATCTTATTTTACTTCCGTTTTAGGGCTGTAACCGTGGCATGTGCAGGTTCCCAAGTTAGGGGTCAAATCGGAGCTGTAGCTGCTGGCCTACACCAGAGCCATAGCAATGCAGGATCCCTGCACCACAGCTCACCTCAATGCCAGATCCTTAACACACTGAGCTAGGCCAGGGATCGAACCTGCATCCACATGGATGCTAGTCAGTTTCATTAACCACTGAGCCACAACGGGAACTTCTATAAACAAATGCTTATTTCCTGCATCCACAGGGCAGATAGAAATGAAGACCGGTCCTAGGACCCAATCATAGGGATAAGCAAAAATTTACAGAAACTTGAATCCTCAGTCCTGGGAAATCAGGGAGCTGACTGATAAGTAAAAGAGAAAGACATGGGATAGGAACATCTTGATTGATTCACTCAAAAGTCTTGAATTTCCAGATTTTTGGAGAATCAAATTTCTATGCAGGCATGACATACATCTCACTGCTGAAGTCTCTCCCTTTTTGGAAACCAAGGCCAAGGACTCTTCCTTTCAAGGCAAGAACTTCTTCCTATTCTCAGATACTGCTTTCAATATTGAGACCAATAAATAGGGTTAATCAATGGGCAGCGTAATAACAGACTTTCTAAGAAAAGAATGAAACTATATTCCCCAAAAGCTGCAGGAACTAGCCAAGGAGCACTTGTAGGAGCCAGAAAAATAAAAGTCTATATAGGACTAGACTTTGAAGTTTTGAATAAAGAAAGGTTGATTAAGAGAGTGTGTATCAATATGAAATTGAATATCCCAGTAAGGCCGCTAAAAGATGACGCTCTTAGGATGGCTACTGGAGGCATAAAGAAATAGATGGATATATTACATAAAGTGAAAATCCAGAACTGCTATGATAGATGATGGAAGAAAGAATCAAAAGGCTTGGAGATTGGGTTTATTAGTGTTGACATACTGTGTAAGGTTAGAAAACTCACATTGTGGCTGTGTTCTGTAAAAGGGCCTAGAGCACATGGCATTCGCAAAATCAATGAGAGATTTTTTGTTGTTGTTGTTAACAGAGGCACCAACATCACTAAGAAAATCAGATGTGGCTGTTCTATGCAGGTCAGGGCTGATGGTGGGAGATGCAGTAACTGGGCTCCCTTGATAGTAATTAGGATAATAGAATTTGGAAGTAAGAGGGGCCTTTTAAAATCAAGTCTGAGTCATTTAGACAAGGTTCCAACTTTCTTTGAGCACATCTTTATTTTCTGGTGTATATTTCTGGATCCTTTGCCCTAACTTAGAAATCAGTCATTTCTCTCAGAAGCCTTGTTTCCTTTCAGTGTGCCAAATCAAATTTTGAAACCAATATCTGGATGCTAAGTGTGGCACTATCACTGCTCCTCTTTCCTCTTAGTGGAAAGAGCAAGGGAATGTGTATTTATTCATGTACTAGTGCATATATATAAATATATCTCCACATATGAACATCTGTGCTTATTTTCATATCAATATATTGTAGTACATGAGCTCTCACTGTTTTCTCTAAATCTAATGCAACATGACAGTTTGTTCTTGCTTTTTCTATATATATAGCTCTAATAGGAAAATGCCTCATTCCCATTTTCCTTAATATATTTATTTGTTCAATTGATCCAGCTCTATTTATTCCATCTCCCCTTGTTGAAGTCACCCCTTCTCCTTACCACCCAGGGGTGCTCGCCTGGGCTTTGACAACCCTCAACAGGTAACCACCTCAACTTTTCCACATGGCCCACGCATGTTCAGATGGCTGTCATCTCACTTTGCACTGAGCAAGTCACCTATTATTGTCCTGAAGTGGTGATCTTATGTGAGTGCATTCCTATACAGACTTCATGTTCCCAATGCTTTTGGTGGGAGAACTGGATTTGACAAGGATGCAAGTCATCTCTTTCCTCAGGGTGTGCTGGTAGCCATAACCTTTGTAGGAGGTAAGGATGGAGATAGAAGGGCTGGAGCTGAAGGATAGTGTGACATGGCACTTCCCTTCTGCTCAGTGGCCATGCCAAGGTGTTGGAGCAGAAGCTCTGAGGGTCGGGCCTGAGCTGGTTTTGTTCCCTTTAAGTGTATAGTTTTCCCTCTCCCCACACTGAGATCCCTGCCCCAGAGAGGTGATAGTGCTGAAGCAAGTGGGGCCTGTGTGAGGTCTTGCTTTGTGCTGGACACAGACACAGGTCCAATGCACTGCCTGCACACTTTTAATCTCCCCTTTTCCCAGTACTTTCTTAAGTTGTCTGTAAACTTTATGTAACATGGCATTTTTTTTCTCTACCTAAAGAATCGTATCTATTGACTAAAATGTGAGTGAAATTATTTTCTTAGTTAGATATTCACTCATTACATTGTCTTTTGTTTATTTGGTTGGTTGGTTGGTTGGGTTTTTTTGTCTTTTTGCCTTTTTCCTAGGGCTGCTCCACGGCATATGGAGGTTCCCAGGCTAGGGGTCTAATCGGAGCTGTAGCCACTAGCCTATGCCAGAGCCACAGCAACGCAGGATGCAAGCCACATCTTTGACCTACACCACAGCTCACGGCGACTCCACATCCTTAACCCACTGAGCAAGGGCAGGGATCAAACCCTCAATCTCATGGTTCCTAGTTGGATTCGTTACCCACTGCGCCACGACGGGAACTCCACGTTACATTTTCTTAATTCTAAATTGTGTCAAGAGTTTGTTTTCTAGAATTGTTTTTAGAATTTATTTGTAGAGTTATTTGTAGGGTTCATTAAATCTGGAATAAAATACATTTACCTAACTGTAACTATAGAACTGCCTAAGATTTCCAAACTTTTATCTCACTAATTATGTATGCCC
Source organism: Phacochoerus africanus (assembly GCF_016906955.1). Lineage (NCBI taxonomy): Eukaryota > Metazoa > Chordata > Mammalia > Artiodactyla > Suidae > Phacochoerus > Phacochoerus africanus. The sequence goes on along the minus strand of NC_062556.1, from coordinate 42,769,659 downwards.
TATCACTATTATTTTCCAACTTCAATAGTGTTGTTTTACAAGTATTGAGATTCTTGGCATTTCACTGTTACATTTTTAAATTGCCAAATCTTCTCTGGTGTTTTCATAGTCATTTTTTCTTATGTAGATATTTGGTCCTGATTTTATCATTCCTGGCTTTTTTTCTTATTATCAATTCAACATGTATTAAAAGCTTCAGAAGCTGCCTTCCCCATAACCTAGCGTTTGTGAAACTCATCTGATACTAAGGAAAATGTTTTCTCCTTATTGAGCGAATGATTAAAATGTTAAATTCAGGGTCTAGGATTGTCCCTGATGGATTTTTGATTTAGTTTAAATTTTTCTTCATCTGACACTGAATAATAGCTATGTAGAAAGGGAATACAAAATCTTATGGTGTGAAGGAAAGAATGAAAAATTATGGTATTGATTTTGTTCTAATCACAAATATATTTTATGGAATGAGAGGCTTATTTACTATAACCACCAAAAGGAGTGAATTTGAATAAAGAGATTTATATACATTAGCATTTCTTTGTCATAATGTAATTACTCAAAGTGTAATCCATACATACATCAAATTAATTATTACCATAAACAATATCCATAACAATTGCAATTTTTCTAGCAATCCTAATCAATAATATGAAAATGAGAAAACAAATGAAAGTAAAAAGCCAACCTCTGTCAAAAGAAAGTAAGCATAGGTAATCCAGAAAAATCCATTATCATGTAAACTTGATTTATTCAGTAGGTGACATTTCATTATTATATTTGCCTACTAAAATTAATAGTAATTGCAAGCAGAGTAACTTAAAATTATAATGAAAATATATAAATAAAATGTTACGTTATTCTCCAAGTTTTAACTATTTTAAAAAGAGAAAGAAAGAAAGAAGAAACAGACAAACAAAAGAAAGAGAAAAGAAAAAAAGGAGAGATACCGAGAGAAACAGAGAAAGACAGGGAGGAAGCAAAAAAGGAAGAAAGAAGGGAAGAAGGGAGGGAAGGAAGGGGGAGAAAGAATCACCTATTATTTTAAATTCTGAAGTTTTGCTGAAATTATGTTTGCTTAAATATTTTATAGCTGATATTTTTTGAAGTTTCTTTAGAATTTCAAAAAAGCATTATTAAATAATATTAACTATTAATATGGCCCATTTTATATAAAAGTTTGTGTATTAAAGAAATATTAGTAATTCCAGAAATTAAGAACCTATTTCTTTATATAGACCTCTCTGGGTTTTGATCAGATTTCTCTTTGCTAGATATGAAAGAGTGAGTCTTTACTGAATTACTTTGATTTTAAATTTAGTCCATGAAAAGTTCATTCCTGAATCATACAAATTTCATTAATGTAAGCTGTTGTTAACAAGTAATTATCACTTATCCACTTTCTCATAAACAGTGACACTGTTTCTCCGAGTGTTTTCTATTTTAATCTAATTTGAGGCAATTTAAGGGACTAAGTGGTGTTTTACCCTCATAAAATTGCTAACTATCTGTAAGGAAACACTTCTGCTGTATCTTTTATTTTGTTTTATCTATGTTATTTTGTTTTATCTATGTCTTTTGATTTAATATATGGGAAATGTCCTAAAATGAAAACTCACTTGGAATAATTGTTTTATTAAAGGTGAAAAAAACCTGGAACTATATTACTGGTGTTAGGAGATGAAGTCCTATTTGAAGCTATGTTTTACATCTGTGTAAGTGTTCATAATGTGTTGGATTTGTCAAAAAAAAAATATGCTAGAGAGAAAATGAGCACATCATTGGTGGTGTTTGTGGGGATATGACCCAAGATACATTTAAGTTCTCTCTGAGAATATTGAAAAATAATAAAATATTTGATCTGATGTCTATGCACAGTACAATGAAAGATGAAATATAAGATTAGATCTCAAGTATCAAATAAATCAGACTATATGGAAAGACATATGTTTGTAAATTTATGTAAATAAAATCTTGATTTCAAAGATGCATCCAATAAAAGCTACAAAAGTAGCATAGATTTTTGAATGAACAAGATTCTACTTCCATCTAGGCTGTTCAGGATGAGCTTCTTAGAGGGGAAGAAACCTAAGTTTCTTAGAGAGTAATTGGCTCTGGCCTGGTTAGTTTTCAGCCAGATGTTTGATAATAGAGTTAAATCCAAGGAATCACACCTTGGTTAAGATTTGTAGTTACTCAAAAAGATAAAGTGTGACTATCATTACACAGATTAATAGTTTTCATAGAAAGCAATGATGACACAAGTGAAAATATTAAAATTTTCTTGCACACCAAAATATTCACTGGAAGAAATGACAGAAACAATAGGACCAGAAATTGCAGTAACTCAAGAAGTCTCAGCCACCCCATATGCAAAAATTAACTCAAAATTAATGATATTTACTAGGTATAAAGAATAAAACTATAAAATGTAAATGTAAAAATTAAAACTATAATTTTTTAAGAAAAAACTTAGGAAACAATCTTTGGAATTTAGGTCTAGGCACAAAGTTCTTAGATTTAACACTAAGGTATAGTTTATTTTTTAAAGAAAGAAAAAAGCTGATGAATCTGATTTCATCAAAATTAAAAATTTTGCTCTCCAAAAGACCCTGTAAAGGGCTTTCATCTGAAAAAAAAAGTTCATAATCACATATTTAACAAAAGGATGCTATCTGGAATATATAAATATCTCTCTAAATTCACAATTTCAAATTAGAAAATAAGCAAAATACACTGTGGGTGGAAAAAAGCAGGGCCATACACCTTGAGCTTAGAAGCATGGTCATGGAAAACCATCATGCCTTCTTGGAACACCAAGAAGGTCAAGCTGGAACAGAATAGACGCTGCCTTGCTGAGATAAAAAAGTGAAAAGATGCATGGTCATGGAAAACCATGACACTCTCTTGGAATGCCAAGAGGGTTGCGTTAGGACAGAACAGACTCCACTTGGCTAAGATAAAATAAGGGACTAATGCAGTCTCTTTGCTGGTCTGCAAGCAGCTGCACTATGTCCTAGATCAATGCTCCTGTGACTTTGTTGCTAGTAATCTTCTCCTCAGGGGATAACACTGAAACTGTCTGTGCTGGTTTAGCAAGTTGTATCTATAATCTCTTTAAAATTTCTTCTTCCCACACTTCTGCACATAGCCTTTGTTCACAATCCCCAGACTAAGTTCTGATTGTCACAGATGACGATACACAAAGAGACATTCCACTAAAAAAGATTATACATATGACAAATAAGGACATGAGAAAATCTTCAACATTATTTTTCATTGGACAAATGCAGATTAAAACCACAATGAGATATCACCACACACGTATGAAAATAGATGTAATAAAAAATAGCGACACCACCAAAAATGGTGAAAAAATAGGGCAAGTGGATTTTCTACGCATTGCTGACGGAAATATAAAATTACATAGTTTTTCTGAATTTGGACAGTTTCTTTTAAAACTGAAAATGCACCCTTACTCCCTTAGACATTTATCCCAGAGAAATCAAGATGTATGTTTACATAAAACCTGTTCATGAATGTGTGTAGCATTTTTATCTATAATAAAAAAACTAGAAGGAAAAAACACGATGTCCTTATGTGGGTGAATGTTTAAACAAACTGTGGTACATCCGTATTAAGGAATACTGCCCATTAATCAAAAGCAACGAACTATTGATGCACATGAAAACCTGGGCGAATCTCCAGAGAATCATACTGAATGAGAAATAATGCCTACCTGGAATCATTGCAAACTTTATGATTTTAATTGTATAACATTATTAAGTGATAAATTTACACATATGGAAAAAAAAGCCTAGTGGTTGTCCGGGGTTAAGGAAAGAGTAGGGATAAAAAGGAAATTAAATAGGGCTTATACGGACAACGTGAGGGATGCTTGTTGCGATGGAAATGTTCTCCTGCTTCGTATGTCACTGCCAATATCCTCACTACGATGTTGTTTATAGTTTTACCACTCACGTTACCATTGGGGGAAATGAATTAACAGGGGAGTACAAGAGATCATGTGACCAAGTAATCGATTATTCATAATTCAACATTCACACTAATACTCACCTACTTTTCTAGATCTATCTCAGTCTCCATCTGCCATAGACAGGTGCTGTGGATTTCATTCTCTCAGACAGTGTCAGACAGTTTTAGGCAAAACTCGGGATTCATTTAAATAAAATGGTTCCTTTGCCTCTCTGTATCAAGTTTAGGATAATCTTGTCTATCCTTAAAAAATCTGCTGGGATTTTGACAGGAATTTCTTTAAAATTTTACGTGAATTTGGAGAATTGACACTCAGTTTTATACTGATTCTTCTAATTCATGCATATCTCTCCATTTATTTAGATAGTCTTTGATTTCTTTCATTGATGTTGCACGTTTCAGCATGCATGTCCTATATATGTTCTGTTAGATTTGCATCTACGTATTTGATTTATTGAATGATTGCATGTTCAATCTACATGTTCACTGATAGCATATAGAAATAAAATCTGTTTTGAATTTTTATTATATATGTTATAAAATTTGCCGTTTTACTCTTTTAAAGCACAAACTTCAGTGGCATTAATTCAATTCACAATATTGTATAACCATCACCACTAGCTATTTACAAAACTTTCATCACCGTAAGCAGAAACCCTATAACCATTACAAAACAATTTCCAACTCTCTCCACTCTCCAGTCCTTGGCAATCTCTAAAGTACTTTCTATGTCTATGAATTTGCCTATTCTTTATATTTCATATAAGTGAAATCACATTATATTTCATAATGTATAGATGTTCTTTATCAAATCGAGGATTTGATATATTGATTTTTCTGAGGTTTTTTTTACATCAATAAAAGATGTTGAATCTAGAAAACAAATATTTTCTGCATCTATTGGTATAATCATGCATTTTTTTCTTTTTTAGTTTGTTAATATGGTGGATTGTATTGTTTGAATTCCAGATGTTGAACAAGTCTTTGATCATTGGCATTACCCTTATTTGCTCATTATTTTATATAGTGCCGAATTCTATTACTAATATTTTATTAAGGATTTTTGTGTCTTTATTCATGATGGATATTAATCTGCAGTTTTATTTTTGTGTACAATCTTTGGGTTTGTTATCAAGGTAAACTTGCTTCTTAAAATGAATTTTGGAGTGTCCCTTCCTCCTAGATTTACTAGAATAATTGCATATATTTGCTGTTAATTCTTCTTAAACACCATCTAGTTCTAGAGTTTTTTGTGGAGAGGGGTTGAGTATTTAAATTATATGTCAAATTTATTGTTAAACAATTCAAATATCTTTTTTACATCATGTGAGTTGTGGAAATGTTTCTTTTTCAAGGAACTAGTCTGTGTCATCTAAGTTGTCAAATATATGTGTGTAGCTTTGTTTATAGGATCCCTTGCTATCCTTTTGATGTCCATATGGTCTATAGTGATATTCCCCCACTTTACTCCTGTGTTTCTTGACTGTAGCCAGTGGTTGTTGTCTAAAAGCTTTCTTGTCTCTCCAGGTTCCCCTTTTCTGGCCCTTCGGCTAGAGAGAAGAGATTTTGGTTAAAGCTTTTTTTGCTTTGTGCCTCTGATGTGTCCACCTTGCTGGCTTCTTCACTTCCAAGTCTGGGATATATGAGTCATAAAAAAAGCCGTAGGGTTTCACCACCAAGTCACTCCTCAACTCCTAAGATCTTTAGCTGGCGTGCCTTCGTCCCTCTACTTTTACAGTCTTGTTATGTTTTTGTTATATATAATATCCAGGGTTTTTAGCTGCACAGAGTGCTAATTATAGAGAAGCACTTGGAAATTGGAAGTCTTTTTAAGCGGTGTTTTAGTTAAATCTTCCTGAGCTTATATGTCTGAGTAATTTAGGAAAGCTCTGTTTTGTTTTTTGTTTGTTGTTTTCTAAGTCTAAATCACAATCCTGCTCCTTAGTCTATTCATCATGTCCTTTGACAAATTATTACCCTTTACAACATTGTTTCTTTAGTTATAAGATGGAATAATTTTATAGATAGCAGATATTCATCTTTAAAAGTGTAGAAAAGTCACAAAAGCAGAAAAACAGAAATCAACCAAAATTTTCCCTCCAGAATTCAAAATAATCCACATCTTATATTTTTGTATGTTTTCTTTGAGCCTTCTCCAAATGCCTAACATTATTTCATGCTGTGACGATGCACTTTTCTAACAAGATCATTTAGCTTTTAGATAATTCATAAGGCTTTTTGTATTAAAGTCTTCATAAAGACACTGTTTCTATCTTTGTTTTGACATCGATTCTTAATAAGCCTGTTATTTAGAAACACAAACTACTTACAAGCACTAAATTAAAAGGGTTTCATGGTTTGTATGAAAAAGGTCTTTGTGTCCTGTACTAATAACTATAATTTGGATTTCTTAAGTGCTTATAGATGCCAGATGCATTGCCAAGTGTTCTATCTTTAAAATAAACCCACAAAGTGATGTTATTATCACCGTATAAGAAATGAGGAAATCTAGGATAAAAGGGACATTTTTGCTCATAATCACATATCTACAAAGTGGTAAGGCTGGTGTCAAATAGACATATAAGATCTACTTCAAACAGGGCTCTTCACCCAATCATTGGAAAGACTAAGAAAAAAAGACAGTCGGGAGAAAAACAAGATATAACATGTAGGTCTCCAGTGATGATTTCAGGCATTTTTGATGCTAAAGTAGACAATTCAAAGGGTCTCACAAGGACACCACTCAAGAAGTCAAGGCTTCTGGCCACCTTTCTGTCTGTCTACCACTGCTGCCAGAAATCAGTGGCCTTTTTTTCCCCTAAGGATTCCATACATAGTTAGAAATGATATATTTGCCTTTCATTGGCATACTGATACATAGAAATGAGTAATTTGCAATAATTATGCTATTAGTATTTCAAAGGTAAGTGAGGTTTTGTTAATATATACAAAGCTAAACATAGAGTAACAATAGTTGCAGTTATTTATTGAACAGTTAATACATGGGAGGTTCTTTACATGTCATTTTGAAATCTGTACACCACATAGTTGATGGATTCCAAAAGCAATAACATGGTGACTTGTTTTTCTTGGTTTAGTAAACAATATTCTAAATAGTTCTTCTTTCTTTTTTTTATGTTTTTATTTTTTATTTTTTTTTTGTCTTTTATAATGCTGCACCTGCGGCATATGGAGGTTCCCTGGCTAGGGGTGAAATAGGAGCTGTAGCAGCCAGCCTACACCAGAACCACAGCAATGTGGGATCCTAACCACGTCTGTGACCTACACCACAGCTCACAGCAACGCCAGGGACCGAACTTGCAGCCTCATGGTCCCTAGTCAAATTTGTTAACCACTGAGCCACGAGGGGAACTCTTAGTTCCTCTTTCTTATCACTGTGATAGTCCCACAAGGAGGTTTTTCATACAGTTTAAACTCTAGTCCACACCTCCAAATCAGGTCACTTCTCAAGATTCTCTTCTTGGATTTGTTCATTCTCTCTGCTTATTCTATGAAGTCCTAACTATATCCTGCTCCATTATTACTGTATGCAAGTTGAGTTTCCCATGAAGCGTGAAGAATTGTTCTAGAATGTACTTCTCATGCCAGCATAACCCCCATCTTCTGTTGTCTCTATATCCCATTCATTTAATGCTTCATCTCCACTGCTGTGAGATCCAGTGATAACATCATTCAAGAGAGAAAAAATACATTCTCAGATGAAGTAAACTTAAAAGAATTTTAGTCAGCATACATGCTCTAAAAGAATTGCTGAAACATGTTCTTCTAACAGAACAGTAGAAAACTTGAAATATCAGAAGTGAAGGAAAAGCAGTAGAATGATAAATATCTGTACAGATGTAGTACATATAGACTATTCTACTCTTGAACACCTGAGAATATGTATTATAGTTGAAAGCAAGAAATTATAGCATTTTCAGATGAGTATTTTCCTAGATGAAGATACATTACATAAAATATTATAGCAAAAATGGAATGGAGAAAGGAATTTCCAATGTGGTATATTTTCAACATTCTAAACTCAATGGTAAAATACTGACTAAATATATATGCAGAAATTAAGTACATTTTGGCTTGGATCCTGCATTGCTGTAGCTGTGGCATAGGCTGGCAGCTATAGCTCCAATTTGACCTCTACCCTGAAAACTTCCATATGTCATGGGTGCAGCCCTTAAAAAAATTGATTATAGATAATATATATTTAGGCTAATGTTCTATTTTATCAATTCCCACAGCTATTACAGTGAAAAATAAAAACATAACACTTTAAGATTAAACTTTTGTTTTAATAGACAACTTATCAAAGTATACAACATTTTGAAATTTAAACATGGATTAAATGACTTAAAGAAACGACTTTTGGACAATGCAAATGCCGATTTTTTATCCAAATACTACTTCAAGTAAGTTAAAGCAAAAGGAAATTTCGAGCATATATTTACTTTATTTCATGGAACTTCAAAAAAGGAAAAAAATATTTGATGTGGCGACTTTGTTATTTTAAGATAATCAAATTAAATAATCCATACTGAAATTTATGAAACTTACTGACATATATTGAAACCTTTCATCAGAAGTATCTCATTCAGTCATACCAGAGATTACCACCAGATGGCGGTAGAATATTGACTAATATTGCCTAGCATTCATACTATTTCAGGGTGCTTGGCAATGTTTTTAAGTTTTCTCTCTTTTCAGAGCCTTTTTCATATCCTAGGATTATTAATAATTTCCAAATTCTGTGCAAATCTCAGTTTCTTCTAAATGTAGGACTGAAGTTATTGGGATTTTAGGCTTACTGAAGTTACAAAAGAGTAAGTGATACAAGAAATAATGCTCAGACATTCAAATTTTTAAAAATCATGAAGTACTTTAGGAAAACAGTTAAAAAGTTAGGCAATCATTTGCGAAGTTTTATAAAAAATTTTAGAGATTAAGCCCTTGTCAGTTGCACTCTTTGAAACTATTTTCTTCATTCCATGAGTTGTCTTTTTGTTTAATGGTTTTCTTTGCTGTGTTAAAGCTTGTTAGTTTGATTAGTTTTGTTTGTTTGTTTGTTTTGTTTTGTTTTTTGCTTTTATTTCTGTTGCCTTGGGAGACTGACCTAAGAAAACATTTGTAAGCTTAATGTCAGAGAATGATTTGCCTATGTTCTCTTCTAGGAGCTGGATGCTATTTTGTCTTACGTTTAAGTCTTTAAGCCATTTTGAGGTTTTTTTTGTGCATGGTATGAAGGTGTGTTCCAGTATCATTGATTTACATGTGGCTGTCCAGTTTTTCCAGAACCATTTGCTGAAAATGCTGTCTTTTCCCATTTTGTATTCTTGCCTTTGTCGAAGACTAATTGACTGTAGGTGTCTGGGTTAATTTCTGAGTTCTCTATTCTGTTCCACTGATCTGTATACTGACAAAGGCTTAATCTCTAAAATAAACAAATAAGTTATACAAGTAAACAGCAAAAAAAGCCAACACCCAATAGAAAACTGGGCAAAAGACCTGAATAGATATTTCTCCAAAGAAGATATACAGATAGATAACAAGCACATGAAAACATGCTCAGCATCACTGATTATTAGAGAAATGCAAATCAAAACTTCCACAAGATACCACCTCATACCAGTCAGAATGGCCATCATTGCTAAGTCCACAAATATCAAATGCTGGAGGGAGTGTGGAGAAAAGGGAACCCTCCTGCACTGTTGGTGGGGATGTAAGTTTGTATACCCACTATGGAAAACAGTATGGAGGTATCGTAGAAAACTAAATATAGAATTACCATATGAGCCAACAATCCCACTCTTGGGCATATATCCAGATAATCTTTCCTTAAAAAAAACACATGCACCTACATGTTTATTGCAGCATTATTCACAATAGCCAAGACGTGGAAACAACCTAGATGTCCATCAAGAGAAGATTGGATTAAGAAAAAATGGTATATATACATGATGGAATACTACTCAGACATAAAAAAGAACAAACTAATGACATTTGTAGCAAAATGGATGTAACTAGAGATTCTCATATACAATGTTTTAGCTGCATATTTCTGTTCTTCAGTGATGTCCCATCCCACTGACATTTCAAAATTTGAATCGGCCCATAGTGCAGTGCATTGGCCATTCAGCATATTTCAGTCCTTCTTATAAATACTACAGTAAAAGTAATATAATAACATTTATTTATTTATTTATTTATTTATTTATTTATTTATTTATTTATTTATCTATTGTCCTTTTTTAGGGCCACACCTGCAGCATGTGGAGATTCCCAGGCTAGGGGTCTAACTGGAGGTGTTACTGCCAGCCTATGCCGGAGGCACAGCAATGTCAGATCCAAGCCTCATCTGTGACCTACACCACAGCTCACGGCAACACGGGACCCTTAACCCACTAAGCAAGGCCAGGGATCAAACCCTCAACCTCAGGATTCTCAGTTGGATTCATATCTGCTATGCCACAAGGGAACTCCTCATTTATTTTTTAATGTAAAAAAATATCTACAGAAAGTGCTGAGTCTGATTTCTGCATGGCATCTATCAGTTTAGAGCTGAGACATAGCTGCCTTATTTAGATTGAATACATGTGATTGTTTCTCAAACTTCTTATAACTACATTTGGATTTCTGAAAATGGTTCTAACTATCTGTTATCATTTATTATCACATCAGTGCTGTTGCTCCTTCCTAGAGTAGTGAGTTCTTTCTCTGTCATGTGAAAGAACTTGCTCAAAAGTGGAAAAATGAAAAATCAAGAAAACACAAGTGGCAAGAAAAATGAGAAGCAGTTTATTAATTTGTATGAGTGGATGATATTTCTGATCATTTAATATCACATTCTTCATTTAATAACATCATCTAGGTCCCTGTAGGAAGAAAAATCTGTTACTCCTACTTAAAACATCTTACATGATACCATTCTTTTAAATTTCTTGCTCCAGGATAAGTGATGTACCTACATTTTCATTTTAAAAAGTATAATTTGACACATAGTTCCTAAATTGTTACTTTAAAAATCAGGGATTAGGGAATTCCCGTTGTGACTCAGTGGTTAACGAACCTGACTTGGAACCACTGAGGTTGTGGGTTTGATCCCCGGCCTCACTCAGTGGGTTAAGGATATGGCGTTGCCATCAACTGTGGTGTAGTTTGCGGATGCAGCTCGGATCCGGCATTGCTGTGGCTGTGGGATAGGCCCACAGTTACAGCTCCGATTTGACGCCTAGCCCAGGAACCTCCATATGTTGTGGGAGTGTCCCTAGAAAAGGCAAAAAGACCAAAAAAAAAAAAAAAAATCAGGGATTACAAGAATGCTTCTGTGTACCTCTAGGAATTCTTGAGTTTTCAGTAAACGACTATCTTTTCTCCTTCATATAAGTAACATACAAGCAGTTAGTTGCTTTCTGGATAGATTTTTGGCTCCCTTTCTAAAAACATAACTATAATAGAAGATTTCATATACAATCTTAGACCCATGAGATGACTTGTTAAAAAGAAATCATGGCTTCTCTTTTCATATAAAAGTTCCAACCAACTTGGAATAATATATAGGATTTGTCATTCCTTAGTCGTATTCTATCTTTTGGAATTTTCCAGAGCTCCTGCCCTCCATGCATTCTGAGCTCTAGCCAGAGAAAACTGCTAAATAATCCCCAGTCATGTCACATAAAATCACATCCTCAAGAATTCTGTTCTCTTGTTCTTGGAAACAGAAACACTTCTGAACTTCTACTAACACTTCAATCCAGTTCAAAGATTATTTTTTTCTCTGATTCCCCCTATAGTGCAATGGGGTTAAGAATCCAGCTCTATCATAGCAATCATAGCAATGGCTCAGGTCACTGCTGAGGTGCAGTTCGATCCCCAGCCCAGAACAGTGGATTAAGGATCTGCTGTTACCACAGCTGTGGCATAGGTTGCAGCTGCAGCTTGAATTTGATCCCTGGCCTGAGAACTTCCATATGCCACAAATGCAGCCAAATATATATATATATGTGTGTGTGTGTGTACATATATATATATATATATATATTTTCTAAAAAGTTGCTTATGCTTCGCTTCCAGAAATGAGTTGTTCATAGAAGTGTCTACCAAATTCTAAGTATTATAACATTTTGCCATTTAATTACTTAAATATCCATCTCCCATTTCACAATGTCGTTTCCCAGCACTGTACATAATTTTGGGTACATGATAGTGATTAATAAACTTGTGCTATAGGAAGAGGATACAACAGAACAATAATTTACACTTCAAAATAGATTTGAGGCTGAGAGGAAAAGACATTGTGTAAATGTAAAATCCAAACCCTCAAGTTTTCTGATGCATGGGAGGTACTGGCTCCAGGGCCTGACTGTTTGGGTGAAAATATTGACCACTTTCTAGGTAATCTTAATCTCTAGGTTAATTTTCTTAACACTTCTGAATTGTTGATAAAAAGTTGATAATGATAGTTTTCTTGTGGGATTGTAATCAGGATTAAAATATTAATTTACATAAAGAGCTTAGACAATGCCTAGCATTAATATATACCATGCAGGTATTCACTATTATTACTAATATTGAAAAAAACCCACATTACAAAGCATTAAGTATTTTCCCCTCCAAATCAAAATATTAATATAAATATATAAAATTATGAGATTTCTTGTGCCCCTCCCAAAGGGATAGGTTTAAATCAACCAAAAGACCATGGATTATGACTCAGGAATAAAAAGGGACAAGTTATTGATAGAGGAATAACTTGGATTAGTAACCAGAGAATGAAGTTAAGTGAAAAAGTCAGCCCCAAAAGTTTAAGTACAGTATGATTCCATTTATATAACATGCATTGTAGACATTGAGAACAGATCGGTGACTGCTAGGTTCAAGGAATAGGGTGGAGTAAGCCATGTCTCTTGCTGATGGAACAGTTCTGTATCTTAATTATGGTTATACACACACAGACCTAACATGTGACAAGTATGCATAAAGTACACACACACACACACATACACACACACACATACACAACACAAACCATGGATACAAATAAAGGTGGTAAATCTGAACATGATGGTACTTATCAATTGTATCAACGTCAATATCCTGGTTATGGAATTGTACTGTTTTTCAAGATATCATCATCAATAGGAACTGCATAAAGAGTGCATGAGACCTCTCTCCCTACTAACTTTGCCAGTATGTGTGAATTCATTGTTACCGCACAATGAAAGTTGACTTAAAATTATTTAGGATTAGATTTAGAATTGGATTCAAAGTATTTAAGTAGTTGTGGCTAAACATCTATTTCTATCTAGAGATTATCTCTCAGGCATTTCTATGTAAAACAGATAGGGTCGAAACATTCATCTTATTGCCATCTCTAGTTTTGGTTGCATTTTCATGAATGATAAAGGATAGAAAAGATAAATGTAATGACTTTTATATATTTCATTTTATCATGTTAATTTAAAAACCATTATTAACTATACTTAATTTAAATACAAAGTTATATCTTTCCTTACACTTGTCTGGATGATGAATCCCTTTCATATCGTACTTTCATATGAGACACACTCATCTTTTCAGTGCAATGTCTTCTCTATGTTCTACATTTGAGGTGGGAAATAACTGAATGAAAGCTGATCTGAGACAGCTACTTGGTAGTGCTCAGCAGGCAAGTGTTTAGCACTCAGACAAAACAAAGAATTTTCTGGAGGAGGAGTATTGTATTACTGACAGTGTTTCAAATTACCAGGTCAAGGTGATAATACAAAGCAGACAAATTTTTCCCTGATTTTATTGTTGTTCAATTCTTACACAGACAACAGATGGTGCCCCCATGCTCCACGCCTACTCCCCACCCCTTCCTGGGAATGGACCACAAAGACTTGCTCCCATTCAGTTCCCTGACCTCAGCATGCAAATAGTCCTAGATCAAAACAGTTATCCCCTCTGTCCCAGAATAAATTCAATCATCTCATGGAAGTTAGAAAAGGAGTGAAATAATCTAACAGATTCCTGGACTAGGTGAGTAAAGAAGATAGCAATGAAAAGAAAACAATTTAAGGAATTAGCCAAAAAGAAAGATTTAAAATATTATCTGAAAAGGTGGAGTTCCCGTCGTGGTGCAGTGGTTAACGAATCCGACTAGGAACGATGAGGTTGCGGGTTCGGTCCCTGCCCTTGCTCAGTGGCTTAACGATCTGGCATTGCCGTGAGCTGTGGTGTAGGGTGCAGACGCGGCTTGGATCCCGTGTTGCTGTGGCTCTGGTGTAGGCCGGTGGCTACAGCTCCGTTTCAACCCCTAGCCTGGGAACCTCCATATGCCGCAGGAGTGGCCCAAGAAATAGCAAAAAAAAGGACAAAAAAAGAAAATTTAAATAAAAAAAGAAAAAAAGAAAAGTTATTAAGTTTGTGGGACATCTTAGTTCTACCAATCAGAAAGTTACAGGTATTATACTTGTGAGAGCTACCTAGATGTTTGAGTAATGGTCTGGGGAGATTAAATGACATATCCAAATTCATAATTAACAAAGGCAAACCAAAACTTGGCCCCAGATCCCTTCTTGTCATTGATTCATATCCTATTTTTTGCTTAGACAATTCACTGCATAAATAAATGTCATTCTATATCTTCATCTGTTTTACACATGACTGAAAAAAAAAAAAACCTTATCCTTATTAGTTACTTTAGTTTATTGTTATTTTGGATATATTTGCAGGCAAACATTGTCACCGACTGGAGAAAGATAAGCCCATCTACACCTTCCTTCCTTCATGTCCAGCATACTGACTTCCCTCAGAGCCACTTACACTGAATTTTTTATCATTTGACTCCCTGTATCTCACTGATATAAGTTCTGGTTGAAAGTCACCTATAAAACATGTTGAAGGGTTTTAAGATCTAGAAAGATATAAATTACCTGAGTGTTGCCTCCATGGGGCAATAAAACAAGAACCATCTAACTCTACACATTTGCTGACCTTTGGATCTGCATTTGCAGAGGAAGTGCCTCTTGTCAGGCCTGGTCTTCCAAGTTGCCAGTGGAATTGACCCACTGAACCATTTATTATTTCATTAGAACTTTCTGCTACCTATTTTCTGTGCTATATTACATATTATATCATGTACTATACATATATATATATATATATATCAAGGGGTGATAATTTTATGCATGATACTTATCTAAGTGCATATAAACATGATTTTCTGCCTTTGGTTTTCTTCAAAGTGTTGCTATTTCTTTTTCTTGTGGTTGATAATACATTGCATTCTACCTGCAAGACAGAAGGAGTTTGTATGCTTGAATGAAGACAATATTTCTGAGATAAAATAAAAGTTCAAGAAAGAAATAACCTTCATTTATTGATAAAATATTAAAGGTCTTATTTGTAAGCATTAAAATTGAAAGAGGATCACAGGATTCAGGCAAGGTCATTTGAGGTTGATTTGTTTTAGAGAAAAATGTGCTAAAGAAGTGCATCCTGAGATAGCCTGCATTCATTATCAATTTTTTAATCATAAAACCAGTGTTTTCAGGGGCTTCTCTTGACATTGTTATTTTAAAAATGTGGTTATAGTTGACAATAGAATAAAGGCTAAAAGTTAAATTCCCACGGATTAAAATTTTTATAAAAACATGTATTGTCAAGGTGTTAAAAGGATTTTTAACATTAAATGCCAAATCTGTGGAGACAACATAACCTTCATAAGGTCATTTTGTATCATTCTCTATCATGATTGAATGGTCATACCCTCAATGCAGACCCACAACTTGAAAATAAAATTGGATGAAATGTGTATATTTCTGCAAGCTCAGTTCCAGGGTTTTACTGGTTTTTATCCTAGATATATTATTTCTCCCTTTGAAATGAATATATATTACACAATGATACATACTAAAAGATGCATAATTTTACTATGAATTTGCAGATGAACAATGCAAATTAGAATAGATACACAGCTCCATGTCTCCAAATAAATTATTAATGTAGTTAAATTGAGAAAGGCTTTGTGTGATTCATAGATGATTCCAGGAGAAAGAATTGCAAAAGCATGTTTTTCCCTTCTAATTTGACTCCTCTGCTATTCTTCCAACATTTAATATAGGCCAATATTAACGAATGCATGTATTTTTTAAAAAGTAATCTGGAAAGTTCTCCTCATTTTTCTCATTGATTACATCATGCTTTTTTTAAACAATAAGTTGAAATCAGATGTTTCTTTTTGATACAATTCAATGCAATGATCAAAAGTAACATAAAAACTATTGTTTCTTATGGTGGTATTTAGTATTCTTCCACTTACTCTTCCATTAATTAATTTAGCACCTATATCTTGAGTGGCTGCTCTGTCAGGAATTGTAATACTGATGGGATAAAAAAAATAGGCTGTCAAGACCTCTTTTTCTCATGGAGCATCTGATATAAAAGTGAGAGCAAACCCAACAAGCAAGTACTTTGCAGTATAATATGTAATAATGAAATTCAAGAGTGCTACAGAAGTAAATAGGCAAAATGATTGTTGGGAATCACAAAATGTTGACCAAAGAAAGAAATGTTTAAATTGGCATATGAAGGATTATTAGAATTCTAGATGGTCAACATATGGGAAGAGCATGTATTCAGGAAAACCCAAAACTCTAAATAAAGACAATAAGCTGAAAGAAACATAAACAAGGATTACTATGGCTTAAGCCTGGATTTTTATGCAAGAGATGATGAAGGAAAAAAGCAAGGACCACTTCACAGTTATCTTACATGGACTTTAAGGCGGGAAAGATTAAAAAAATACACAAGAATTTAAAGACAGCATATCCTTTTATTCAGCTAACAAGTACTTACAGTGTGTTACTTGTGCTGTGATGCACTTACTACACATACTTGTGGTGTGGTAAGTGTATCACAGGATCTAACCATTAGGATTGAGAAAACACATGTCTGTTCATCATTCTAGGTTGCCAGTTTGGGAAAAAAAACTCCCTTCAGGAGCTTGGCTCTAGGTCATCACTCAAAAGCTGAAAGTTATATTTAGGGGTGCCAAATGAGAAAGATGGAAACAGTAGAAAAAAATGGAAACCATAGAAGAGAATTCTTAGAAACAAGCTAGGCATGCTAATACCCAGATCAATACATTTTCTTTCACATTTTTTGATATTGTTTTTTTCTTCTGCAAATAGAAGGACAATTAAAAAGAGAACTTTTTAATCTCCTGGATCCTATTTATTTCCTCCATGGACCTTCCACTATTCCTGTTTTTATAGACATATGCATAATGTATACATATAATTATATAATATATATTATATAAAATCACACAGATATATAGATATATGAAATGTTTTATAAATATATACAGACTTCACTTGAATAAGCTGATAGAAAATAAAACTATTATTTCACTATGTTTGTGGAATAAAATATTACAATACTAAACTTTTATTCATTTAGAACTTGTAAGGTACAATTATTAAATTTATTTACAGTGATATGTCCAGCATTAGTGACAATCCAGAGTGTACATTCAGAAAGCTGTCCAAACAAACTCAAAACACTCCATTTGTGGAGTGTTTTGAGTTTCTTCACTTTGTAATTTAAAGCTATATATTAGGGCTATTGTCAGACTTTTTTGGTTTTACCTAAGGCTGCTTCTCACCTCTGTTTTCAAGACTACTGGAATTAGGCAATTAACATTAGTATAGTTGATGATCTTGTCTGTAGAAATGGTAATAGGCTTTACAAGATTAATAGCTTGAGTGGTGTTTTATAATGGAACATCTGCAGAATAACCATTAAGCACATTTGTCATGGTAATTTTTTCTTACTGCTCCTATAAAGGAGTTCTCTGTAACCAGCTAATACTTTGTACTGGCCAAATATGTATTTGAAAACCTGGTTTTCCCATGGATATATGCTATAGAATGAGGCATTTATAATTGAGCTATGAATAATTCAAGCAGAACATAGTTGACCATTACTGTAGTAACATTATAATTTCAATTCACCTGTATTATGCCTTGTATTGAATATTTAACAGGAACCAATAAACTTAACTAGCTAATTAATACTAATCAGAAAAATATATAAAAATAGGGGTTCATTATAAATATGAACTGAATGTTTGATCATTTTATTATGTTTTCTATTTCTTTTTGTTTGTTTTGTTTTTTAATTTTATTTTTTAATTGTTATTTCTCCATACAATTTTTTTTCTACTGTACAGCAGAGTGACCCAGTTACACATACATGTATACATTCTTTTTTCTCACATTATCATGCTCCATCAAAAGTGACCAGACAGAGTTCCCAGGGCTACACAGCAGGATCTTACTGCTAATCTATTCTAAAGGCAATAGTTTGCATCTGTTAACCCCAAGTTCCCAATCCACCCCACTCCCTCCACCTCCCCCTTGGCAAATCTATTAAGGGACATATACTTTTGAAACTGACAGTACTAACAGCCTGAACCTAGCCAAACACAGATTGGGACTTGAACCCATGTGCCAGGACTCAAACCCAACCTAAACCCAGATTAGGACTTGAACCCATGGTTTTAAATTAGAATCACTCACCCTGTGTCTGGACTCACATTTGTTAAGGTTCTTCATGTCTCAGTGCAGAAGGAATTCATGGAGAGACAAAGTCAAGAAATAGATTTATTAAGATAGGACACTTGTGAGAGGTGCAAGTAAGCAGGCACAGAAGCTCTACCCCAAGGATCTGGTGGGCTATAGTTTTATCATCCAAGGGGAGTGGGGGTTGGAAAAGACCACCTCTTCCTTTCTGGGAGTAGTAGCTCTTCCTTGGTATCCTGTAAGGTAAGGTGTGTATTCAAATCAGTAGAAGGGCAGTCCTCAAACTCCTGCCCTTGGTCTGAATCCAAATGTAGGCCTGATCCCTTCCCCCACCCTGAGGCATTTCTCATGCCTCCACTAGTCAAGCAACCACCTTGTGCTGATGGCTTTCTTGAGCAGTTATTAACTTAGAGTGATCTCCCAATGTCCCCTAAGTTTATCTTGCTATCTGGGGTCCTTTACTGGGACTTCTAAAACTACCTGTGCCTACTCTATCCCTATCACTTTCAAGGTGAATTATATTTTCATTTCAAATTAGAAATATGGATAATAGCCACATTCATTTTAAGGATATATGCAGCACATGCGATCCTTTCAAGCTCAATGGGGTTTAGTAGTGGTTGGTAACAGACAATACAAAGTAGAAAATCCTTTATTTCTTGGCATCCCAAGTAATCTCTGATGAATCCATTTCACATGTCCATCTGCAGAGGAAAGTCTGCCTTCACTTCAATCCATTGCTTCTATTTCAGTTCGATAGTAGACACTTATTTTAAAGCAGCAGAGAAAGTGATTGTGGGAGTACAGAAAGCCTCATATATGAAAACAAATCCTAATCCTTGACTTTGATATTGTCTTGGGTTCATATTTGCGGCTTCCCAAGAAAGAAAATGTACCATTTTTCAAAAACTTCTTAATGTTCTTAATGGAGTCACAAAAAACTATTAGCTGGGAAGAGATATTTGAGCTGGAATGGTAGGTCCAGGTTCATGAAGTACTGGGTTAGTTTGTGGGGGTGGTGAGAAATTTGTTGCGATGAGGTGATTTTGTGAATGGTGAGTCAAAGAGAGAACAATGGCATGGGAAAGAGTTTATGATAGAGAGGTGGACTGAGTATAGAATATGACTATTGCTCTTTGCTATGTTAATGGAATTTGATATTAACTTGGAGGTAATGAGCATGATTATAAGGTAGAAAATGACTTTTAGAAAAAGACTGAGTCATACTGTTAGAGACTTTAGGACAATCAAGTCTGTTAGGACAATTAAACACAAGTATACCTTTTGGCTGTAGTAATTAGCAGCCAATCAATAATATTAATAAAAACATTTTCAGTAAAGTGTTGATGGAGGTCATTCAATTTTTATCTGACTTGGTGTTTAACTACTTTGGTGTCAAGAAACTCGAGAAATTTCTTTTTTAAAATGGACTTTTTTTATTCAAAGCAGACACATGATTCAAATAAACCACTATTTAGGATAGTTTAGATAGACATGTGAATAATTCTTACCCTACCAAGGACTTTTTTTGTTGTTGTTTAAACTTACTTGTTGACCGTCTAGGACAATACAAATTGTTTAAATAATAATTCAACATTTTGTGCATTAGAGCTGACCTAATATTCACAGAATGAGAATGCCGGAAAGTATAAATAGGTCATTCCCTACGTCCCTATAATATGTAAGGGCCCAGAGATTTGTATATATATTACATTGACTTTTAGCCTTGCAAAATTGTTTAGCACATTTATCAGAGTAGCATGAATATACGATCTTCCTCCTTTTCCTTTTATCCTTTCTTATTTCTTCTATTTTCTCTCTTTTCCTTTCACTGGCATTGGTTTCATTTTACCAATTAGGGATTTGAATATAAAGTTTAATTTTTTTACTTAAGAGCAGAATACAGTGATAAAGAGCTATTGTTAGTAGTAGTAGTAACAGTGGCCATAACAGCAGCAGAATCAACATTATCATCTTATCACTACCATGATCATTTTCACCTTAACTCATGCAAATATTGTGTGATTTTCAGTGGTTGCTAGCGTTATGTTTACCTAAATATGTAGTGAAATTATCTTCTTTAATTTATGAAAATGCCATCATAGAGCAAAAAGACACAATGGCACAATTTGGAATAGATACTTACCTTTATAGAAGAAGAGGATATTACGTACAGAGATAATTGGTATATTTTTAAAGAACGGTGACAGACCAAAAGACAATATATGTTAGATTTTACAATATTAGGGGATTTAATATAATTTACTTTGCAGGTATGTCATTTCAAATAATTCTTCTTAGCATAGTTGAAATTGATGAATTAGAAATATAGCTTGTTCTGATTCTTTACCAAATTCTACATCATGTAAGTTTAAAGTTGTACAGACTTACAATCTACATTATATAGATAACTAATTTAAAATTAGAAGAAAGGACATGTTCAAAATATTGACGTATTTGTAACTATTTTCTTTGATTCTCATATTTAAATACATCACATAAAGGGCTGACATAGTGGTAGACACAGTTGGACTCTAAATAAATAGTTCAAAAATTAAGAAATAAAAAGAGAATTGATATCTTGACTCCCAAAAGTCTCTGCTTTGAAAATATATCATGATAGATGAGATATATTCAAGATGTAGGTAACACCTATTTCAAGTGAAATTAATAAACACAAAAAAAACAAGAAAATATTTTACAGGGATTCTCTGCTTGAAGACTGACATCTATTCTAGAAAATTATAAATATCAATCTAACAGATTAATTGGAAATTTAAAATATTATTTCAAATTAATTACAATATACTGAATATTTCTCTTCAGGTTTTAAAATTATAATATTTAAGATATCAGTTGAAAACATATAGATACAAACATATACAATTTCAATTATTTAATTTCAATATTTACTAGGTATTTTCCCAAATTAATACTGGTTTCTGAAAATGTAGATCATAATTTTGCCTTCTTTCTTACTGAAAAAATAGCATGAGTTCTCCACCCCCACCCCATTATCTGAAAGTACAGCATTCCAATTAAAACTCCCATAAACAGAAAAGATGTAAAGCAAAGAAGCAACCAGCTTTTTTCATGAAAGTGAAAATTCTCTTTGGGTTTCTTTCAATTTGTGAAAAGAGGTACTAATGTAAGTCTTTCATAAAAGTAAACTGGCATAAACAGAACTTTTGGAAAGTGAGGCATACCCATATTCCGTACTCATTTTCTCCCATTCACGTGGATATTTTTCTGTGAAATGTGTCTCTTGATCCAGAAAACTATGAACCAATATACAGTCTTCCTACCCACACCTAATGTATTATAATAGAGCAGAAAGAAGAATATTCAAATCAACTCTTTTCTCTTTAGTTTCCTTTAATTGAGACGAGTAACAAGCCCTTCTTATTTTCTTCCATGAAATTGAATTTTAAAGAGTTCAAGCCAGTTGCATTTCAGAATGCTCTCCGTATCTGCACTCCTGTTTGTATTCTCAGAATCGAGTTAAACATTATGGGAAAGTATAAAACATAGTCGATAATTTGCTAAAGTTTTTTTTTGTTTTGTTTTTTGCTTTTGTTTTTTTTTTAAACCAGGTATTAAACGAAAAGTCTTAGTATGATGATCACTATATACAGTGCTGCTTTTCAGGTCAAGGGGCATTGCTTTAGGCAATCGTCTCTGACAAGAGCTGAAATAGGGTCATTTGAAATATTTGGTAGGCATATTAACAATGATTCTTCCTCTCCCTCCTCCTTAGGCAGGTTTATATCCACTGTTTATTCAATCGAACACTTTTCTTGATACTTCCATGAAGATATTTTGCAGATGGAGTTAAGGTTACTAAGTGACCTTAAAAAGAAGTAGGTTATTCTGTTTTATTTGGGAAGCTCCAATTGCAGGAGCCTTTAAAAAGAGAATAGTGATAAAGATGTGAAAAGAGGCAGAAAGAAATGAAGCAGGAGGCGAAGTCCAAGGGGTATGAAGATTGATAAAATCTTGACCCAACATTTTTCATTTTGAAGATGGACAAAAGGAGGTATGAGCCAAGGAATGAAAGTGGCATCCAGAAGCTGAGAGTGGCCTTTGATGGCAGCCAGCAAGAGAACCACTGGGAGCTCAGCTTTACAACCTCCAGGAACTTAAATCTGCCAGCCACTTGAAAAAGCTAAGGATGAGGAGTTCCCATGGTGGCACAGTGGTTAACGAATCCAACTAAGAACCATGAGGTTGCAGGTTCAATCCCTGGCCTCGTTCAACGGGATAAGGATCTGGCTTTGCCGTGAGCTGTGGTGTAGGTCAAAGATGTGGCTCTGATCCCGTGCTGCTGTGGCTCTGGCATAGGCCAGTGGCTACAGCTCCAATTGGACCCCTAGCCTGGGAACCTCCATGTGACTCGGGAGTGGCCCTGGAAAAGGCCTGTAAAAAGACAAAAAAAAAAAAAAAAAAAAGCTAAGGATGAGATTCACCACCACTACCTCCAGAAGGGAATGAAGCTCTTCCAGAACTTTATTGCAGCACTTTTAAAACTCTAAGTAGAAGATCCTGCCCAGCTGTACCACCCTCTTCCTGGACTTTTGGTCTAAAGGACTCTGACTCAAATGATTTCATTACCTTTTAAACCACTAAGTTTATAATAATTTTTTGAAGAAGTGATCAAAAACTAATATAATATAAGAAATGGGTGTGGCTTCCTCAATAAAGTGTTTAGTAACCCTTTATATTAGTGTAATAGGGAAGAACAAATTTGCCTCCAGATTTGTTCCCTTTAGTTTAACCTTACCTTAATTTTTGTCTTCTGTCACTTTTGCTTAGTCATCCTGGCTCTGCACCTTTTGCAAAAAGATGCTGCCTATAGCCCAAAACATACAGGATTGCCTATTCTTAGGGCTATAGCCTTTAAGAGTATTGCATTTTTAGATAAAAAAAAAAATTTACAGAACAGAGAACATCTGTTTCGTTGGAGGTTTACAGGAACATCATGACCTGACCTACATGGACAGCTACAAGGACAAGGCATCTGACACTCACAAATTGGCAACAAGTAAACATGCCCCTCCCTCAGTCTGCCTTTAGAAGTATTTTGGTGAAAGCCTTCAGAGTATGGGGCTTTGGGGGTTTTTATGGGCCGGCAATAAATCTTTCTCTTCACCAAACTCTGATGTTTCAATTTGGTGGCCTCACTGTGTGTCAGGCACATGGAATTTCATTCAGCTACTTTAGGAGGCAGTGATGACAGGGTACATATTAGGTGACTCTGGGTCACTTTGGATAAGAGATGGTCTTATTCAATTGTGTATGTTCCATCTCCTTCAGCTGACTTGAAGACAGGCACATTGAGAGATGCTCAATAAGTGTATTTTGAACATACCAGATAACTTTATAATTAAAATAATGTATTCCAGAGTCCAAGGTATATAGAATTGGCCTTCATTAGTAAAGCTGTTTTCTAAATCTTATTTATCAAACACTGTCACTCATTATTTAGGACTTTGTCATATTTTCTTTTTCTAATTAAATTGTATTTATTTGCACATTTATGGGAAGGCAATTATAAAAGATTATCTTACACTTGATGGATACTCCTTTGCTTGAATCTTCTTATCAGGATTCCATATATTGATGGGCATTTGGGATGTGATTAAAAACTGGTCATTGACTTATTCATTAAAGAAATATGCATTGAAAACCTGTTTTTGCCATTGTTTTTTTTATTATTTTTGTAAAAATATTCAGGTGGCAAAATGATTTCATGTGGTAAATATGAAAAAAATGTTTCACCATGTTAAGGGTTAGCAAGGATATGTTGCCTGGATTTGAATCAACATTCCAAAGATAGTGTAATCAGTTTCCCAAGGTTAGTATTTGTTAAAAGGGTACATACCACATTGTTACTGTCTTCGTCCTATTTTGGTACCACTCTTTGCTCTAAGATATTAAATCCATTTCATACCACAGGATTTTCCAAGACTATTATAAACAGACATCAACCTTGCCTGCCCCTATATCTTTTGTCCCACAAATGCATTGATTTCTCTGTGTCATCCTGTATGACTCAGGTGTACCCATGTGTAAACATGGCTTATTATATGTACATATATTTTTCTAGCCCTGTTTACTGGGAAAGCCTAGAAGCAATGACAGCAGAATGCAGCAATAAACACACACAGCATTCACATTTTATATTCTAATAAAAAGACCCAGCCTTTCTTGTAGAAATGGTTGATTCTAGGGCTTGGATAAGAAATGCACAAGAGGATCCACCTAAAAACTTTGTTTTATGCTATTAGCAAAGGGAAAAGCAGTTGAAGGAATTTGAACAGATAAACAAAATCTGAATTATGCTTGCCTAAAGTCACTCTGGTCACTCTGTTGGAAATCAACTCTAGGGGAGTGAAGAGCGGAAGCAGGGACATGGAGTAGAGGATTGCTATATTAATGTAGGTGACACAAGATGGTGGTAGTAGAGAGAAGCAGTCAGATCTCAATGCATACTGAAGATGAAATTTTGAGTGACATGAGCAATTACAAGTAGAAATAGAATGCATGTGGAAGGGAGGTGTGTATATGTTTGCATGTGAGAGCTAGAAAGACAATTAAATTGACTCCCACCCAAATGCCAGGTTTTGTTTTGTTTGGTTTGGTTTGGTTTTTTTCTTCTGAGCCACTGCATGCAACTTTTCAAAAGATAAGATGGAGAAACACTATGAGAGAAGAAAATCAGTTGTGCACATCTTTATTTAGAGCTAGGTGTAGTCTTCTAAGTAGAATTAGGCATTGGCTACAATCTATGTTTAAGGGTAGAAATATGAACTAAAGATATAAATCTGGAGATCATCTGCCTATTCCTTTTTTTATTATTTTTTCTCTTCTTTTTTATGTAATGATTTTTATTTTTTTCCCATTATATCTGGTTTACAGTGTTCTGTCAATTTTCTACTATACAGGATGGTGACCCAGTTACACATACATGTACACATTCTATTTTTGCACATTTTCATGCTCCATCATAAGTGACTAGACATAGTTCCCAGTGCTACACAGCAGGATCTAATTGCTAATTCACTCCAAAGGCAATAGTCTGCATCTATTCACCCCAAGCACCCCATCCATCCCACTCTCTCCCCCTCCCCCTTGGCAACTACAAGTCTCTTCTGCAAGTCCATAATTTTCTTTTCTGTGGAAAGATTCATTTGTGTCCTATATTAGATTCCAGATAAAAGTGATACCATATGGTATTTGTCTTTCTCTTTCTGACTTACTTCATTCAGTATGAGTCTCTAGTTCCATCCATGTTGCTCCAAATGACATTATTTCATCCTTTTCTATGGCTGAGTAGTATTCCATTGTGTATATATACCACATATTCCTAATCCAATTGTTTGTTGATGGACATTTGGGTTGTTTCCATGTCTTGGCTATTGTGAATAGAGCTGCAGTGAATATGTATGTGCATGTGTCTTTTTCAAGGAAAGTTTTGTCCTGATATATGCCCAAGAGTGGGAGTGCTTGATCATATGGTAGTTCTATGTATAGTTTTCTAAGGTACCTCTATACTGTTCTCCATAGTGTTTGTACCAGCTTAACCACCAACAGTGCAGGAGGGTTCTATTTTTTCCACACCCTCTCCATCATTTGTTCTTTGTGGACTTAGTAATGATGGCCATTCTGACTGGTGTGAGGTGGTATCTCATGGTAGTTTTGATTTGCATTTCTCTAATAATCAGGGATGTGGGGTATGTTTTCATCTGCTTGTTGGCCATCTGTATATCTTCCTTGGAGAAATGTCTATTCAGGACTTTTGCCCATTTTTCAATTGGGTTGTAAAAGTTGTTTGCATATTTTAGAGATTAAGCTCTAGTCAGTTGCATCGTTTGAAACTCTTTTCTCCCATTCTGTAAGTTGTCTTTTTGTTTTCTTTACGGTTTCCTCTGCTGTGCAAAACCTTGTCAGTGATTAGGTCCCATTGGTTTATTTTTGCTTTTATTTCTGGTGCTTTGGGAGAGTGACCTGAGAAAACATTTGTAAGGTTGATATCAGGGAATGTTTTGCTTACATTCTTTTACAGGAGTTTGATGGTGTATTGACTATATTTAAAGCTTTCAGCCATTTTGAGTTTATTTTGGTGCATGGTGTATGGGTGTGTTCTAGTTTCATGGATTTGCATGCAGCAGTCCAGGTTTCCAGAAAAAGATACCACCAAAAAAGAAAACTATAGGCCAATATCTTTGATGAATATATATACAAAAATTCTCAACAAAATTTTAGCCAACTGAATCCAGCAACATATAAAAAAGATCATACACCACAACCACGTGGGATTCATCCCAGGTCCACAAGGATGGTTCAACATATGTAAATCAATCAACATTAAATATCTCATTAACGAAAGTCAAAAATCACAGGATTATTTCAGTAGATGCAGAAAAAAATTTTGACAAATCCAACATCCACTCATGATCAAAACTCTTACCAAAGTGTGTATAGAGGAAACACAACATAATAAAAGCCACTTAATGACAAACCCACAGCAAATATAATACTCAATGGAGAAAAGCTGAAAGCCTTCCCACTAAAATCTGGAACAAGACAAGGATGCCCACTCTCAACTCTGTTATTTAACATAGTATTGGAAGTCCTAGCCATAGCAATCAAACAAAAGAAATAAAATGTATCAAATTAGAAGAGAAGAGGTTAAATTGTTACTCTATGCAGATGACATGATACTATACATAGAAAACCCCAAGGACTTAACCCAAAAACTACTTGAACTGATCAACAAATTCAGCAGAGTAGCAGGATATAAGATTAACATTCATAAGTCAGTCACATTTCCGTATATCGACAATGAAATATTAGAAAAGGAATACAAAAATATAAAACCTTTTAAAATTGCACCCCAAAAAATCAAGTACCTAGGAATACACCTGACCATGGAGGTAAAGGACTTTAATTTCAAGGAAATTAAAGAATATGTAAAGAAATGGAAAGATATTCCATTCACCTGGGTTGGAAAAAGTTAATATTGTAAAAATGGACATACTGCCCAAAGCAATCTACAGATTCAATGCAATCCCTATCAAGTTACCCATGACATTTTTCACAGAACTAGAACAAACAATACAAAAATTCATTTGGAACCACAAAAGACCCAGAATTGCCAAAGTAATCCTAAGGAACAAAAACCAAGCAAGAGGCATAACTCTCCCAGACTTGAGGCAATATTACAAAGCCACATTCATCAAGACAGTGTGGTACTGGTACCAAAACAGACATACAGATCAGTGAAACAGAATAAAGAACCCAGAAATAAATGCAGATGCTTATGGTCAATTAATCTTTGATAAAGGGGGCAAGAACATAAAATGGGAAAAAGAGTCTTTTCAGTAAGTCTTGCTGGGAAAACTGTTGCTTATATTTAACAATGAGACTGGTTCAAATTATCAGGTGAGTGAATTACATAGGAAGAAAAAAGTGTCCAGATTTAATCTTAAGCCATCACTACATTAACTATATTTTAGGTCTATAGTTGTAAATATAATTCCATCTAAATTTTGTTTTTCTTAATTGAATTTTAACAATGACCATCACTGCCTTCAAAATGTGACTTAGAATGGAGATTTTAGTATTCCCCCATGAGGATACCAGGGAAATAGATTTGGGTAGTGGATAAACATCTTTAGTAACCATTCCCTGATCTTTCTGAAAATTACAGACATTTAATTTGTTACCACAGTGTTTATAGGTGTTAAATCACATATTTATTTATTTTAAATACTCTGTTTTGGCCTATAAATCCATAAAATGTTTGATTTTATTTCATGACAAATAAATGTTTGGCATAATGTAAATTAAAAGCTCTCTGCCAATATGCACCAGATTTAGCCTGTCTTTAAATTTTTCATTCAAACAGCTGTCTAAGTCTAGAATTTGAATAGTTCATCTTCAAGCCAAGTGGCATAAACAGATTTATGGTTTAATGGTTTAATTCACAGGCTCTGGAAGCTGGAGTCATTCTCTTTACCACGTACCTTGGGTAAATTTTGCAACCCTTTTAAATGCCAATTTCCTAATCTGTAAAAGGGAATGAATTATAATGCTTATTTTATACGGATATTGTTGGTTATTAGATAAAATCTCTTTGTAATGCTTATAATGTTAAAATAATAATAGCTAGCTCTTATCATGTATAACTAACACCATCTCTAACATTACTGCACGAATGTCATATATTTAAGAAATTTATCATCTCTTTTAAAAAAATAGCTTGAACATAGAAAATACTTAACATGACCTTTTTCTTTTTTGTGGCCATTCCCACATCATATGGAATTTCCTGGGGCAGGGACCATCCTGTGCCACAGTAGCAACTGAAGCCGCTGTGGTGATATTGAGTCCTTAATCCACTGATCAGCAAGAGAACCCCTGTAGTCCTTATTTGGATTATCACTGGCCTTTTATTTCAAAATCAAGAGAAGAAACTGCTTTCCTGTAATAACTCCATGTAAAATTATTTTTCTAATTATATAATTTTTTCATGTGTACTTTTATTTCCAGGGATTATACAAAACTTCTAAAAGTAATTTTCTTTCTTTTATGAAATATTTGGGAAGCAAATTTCAGACTCTTAGAAATATAAATATTTTCTATAAGGTCTTTTATTTTCTTCAATTATGTGCTTATACTTAACTTATAGATAACTAGAATTGTAATAAAATATTTCTCAAATATGTTAATAATTTAGCATTTCTTATGCAGTTACGATTTCTTTTGTTCATTCCATCCTTCAAAAATTGGCACATGCTTCTCTGAAAATGAAAGTTGAGACTTACAGTTTGATGAAATGGGACAGCTATTTGAATTTCTGGCAGATGTATTCACAAATTCATGTTTAAAATGCTATTTTGCAAAACTTACCATTCTACCTTTTAGCTGAGATATCTTTTCTCGAAGCATTTTTCAGTTTTTCCTGTCCTTTGTGTGTGTTTCAAACTTGGAGTATAAGAATGGTACCCAGGAACTATTTCAAATTCATAAAATTTATATAGAAAAACAATTTAACATTTTAGGCATAATTTTCTGCATTGACAGATATTCATAAATTATTACTTTTTTGCCTAGCACTGTAACCATCTGCTTAAAAAGTGTTGATTAAGTATGATACTGCAGGTCCTTCATTAAATTAGACACCCAAATTTCATTTACAGCTCTAGCAAACAATTCTGAATGTCACTCAAAATGACAGTTCAAGTCTGTGCTTTCTGCTCACAGAAATTTGAAAAATTTCCATGCTTTTGAGATTATCTTCAAAGACAGCCTAAATGGGGTGAAGTCAACTGCTTGCTAGACCTTACAGTACA
Organism: Phacochoerus africanus; assembly: GCF_016906955.1. NCBI lineage: Eukaryota > Metazoa > Chordata > Mammalia > Artiodactyla > Suidae > Phacochoerus > Phacochoerus africanus. The sequence goes on along the minus strand of NC_062556.1, from coordinate 42,739,733 downwards.
GCAACTAGGCTTACACAGTCCTCTAACACATAGTCTGTCTGGTTTTCAAGCCATCAGATTGATAAATGGATTCCATGAAGTACTAATAGAAAAAGAAATTGAAACTCCTGGAAATCAGGGCTTGACAAGCTGTAAATACAACACATATAGCATCAGCTATAACACAGGCTTTGGAGTTTAGCAGAACAGGAGTCATATCTTAGCCTGGTTTCTTCGAGTTTGACCTTGGGAATATTTATGTTCTGGGCCTCATTTTCTCCAATTGAAGAATAGGTATAATAAAAGCAAACTCATGAATTGTCAGACAGATTAAATAAGCTCATATGTGTTTACAGTTTCCGATATTCATTAACATCAAAGTAACCATTCTGTGAAATGTATTATCACTCTTGGGACTGGCCTTGTTTAGCCATAAGTAATGAAGCAATCTGGCTTAGCGACAAAGCCCCATGCAATAACTGAGAAAATCAAAACCAAGCATAGATGTTTTATAAGGATGCTTATTTTCAATAGTGGGGTAACTCAGCTATTTACAAGTTTGTAAGCCCTTAAACATAAAACTTCACATCTGTTTACCTAAATTCCATCTCAGTGTGAAACTAGGAAATGTTTTCAGATGGAGTTGGCACTCATTGAGGATATGGCTTCCAATTGTTTTGAGTAAAGCCCTAATGGATGGCCAGATTTAAATATTTTTCTTTGTCTGGCTGATCATTCTTTGATCTTTTGGTCCATCTGCTGGCTAAATTCTCCTTTTAACTTGGGTCTATCATACTGCCAGATAATCGCAGTCTTACTCTAGAACTAGGGGTTTCCACCATCCTCCTGAAGATAAACATCCTCAAACCCATCAAAGAACGCTAGTATCTTAGGCAAGCTGGAATGCAGCCTGGGTATTGGAACTTAGATTTCTTTTCTTTCTTCTTCTTCTTCTTCTTCTTCTTCTTCTTCTTTTTTTTTTTTTTTTTTTTTTTTTTTTAGGGCTGCACCCTTGACCTATGGAAGTTCCCAGACTAGGGGTCAAATAAGAGCTGTAGCTGCCAGAGCCTACATCACAGCCACAGCAAGGAGGGATCTAAGCTGCATCTGCAACTTGTATCACAGCTGGTGGCAATACCAGATCCTTAACCCACAAAACAAGTCTATGAATTGAACCCACATCCTCATGGATACTAGTTGGGTTCTTTACTACCGCACCCCCATGGGAACCCAAGAACTTGGATTTCTGTTCATTTCTATAATCAGGCCAGCTCTCTAGTTTGTCTCTGCTTTTCAGCCCCAGCTGTATCCTTTTATAATGTAGATAGGATTCATAGCCTGGATACCCTTGTGGCCAGCACTGGTGGTTCACTATCCCATAGCAATCATGTATTCTTCTTCACTACTGTTATTCTTGTTTTTGTTTGTGTAGCAGAATGCTCAATTTTGGGTGTGAATTATTCCATTCCAATTGTGCTAATCATACTCCCTTTTACTAATGATCATTTTAGAAAAAAAAATCAGTTTTCACAATAAGATGTAAGAGAAAGACAACCAAAAGACTTTTAGAAAGATTATTCTTCCTGATTAAAGAGAGCTATGTATGGAGAACATTTTTTGTTCTTGCCACCACCCTTTACTGTTTTGAATATTATCACATGAGAGGATCCAAATTTGAATCTGATGTAATGTTCTTTCAAACACTGGCCAACAAATCTTGGGATGAAATTCAAGGCAGTGATAGAACAGATCCGGCAAGAACCTAAGTCGCTGAAGTAAACACCGATGTGTCAAAGAGCAACCAGACTGCCTAACTCCAGATTTTCTGTTAGTATCATTTAACCAAATTTCATTTGGCTTTAGTTATGTTTAACCAGAATATCCTGATTTAACCAATATGCATAGTAATAACTGAGAGTTAATTTTAAGAAAGATACTAAGTGATCTGAGCTTTCTTTGATCCACTAAGATCCACCTGAGGATACATAAATGAAGATAATCACACCTTTGTTAAAGGATCCACCAAATCAGAAATATCCTACTTTTTCATGAACTATTGACTAAGCAAAAAAAGGAGAAAAAAAGCCAGCCTGGGACTTAATTTCCTTTCATTTTATTTTAATGCACTTGCTTCCTTTCTTTTTGTAGGGAAGAACATGTATTTATTCAACAGTCAGTTATCATATCTTCAGTATAATGAAGAAGTGTCACTTATCTAAGCAGTCTAATTGTCAGCTTAGATTTCCCGGTCACTTGTGAGATATCTTACCAATCATTTTGTTATGATACATTAAAAATTAAAATACTACTGATGACAGAATTTATGACATGAATTCCTATTAATGATGTATTTTTCCCTTACAAACATAATTAATTGAAAAAAAAAACCTGTCAAAATAATCCTCTACAAAATGAAAAATTTTTGAAAGAAATCTAAATAACTAGAGCAAAGGGCTTTGGGCAATGTCCCAGGTCTCTCTCTATTTCTTGAATTAGTTGGGCTTCCACATGAAACTTGTCCTGGGGTAGTCTTCAATTTCTTTTCATCCCGAGAAGGGATATCACATGGATTTTGTTGTTTCAGGAGGATGCTGTACCCTAAATGACACCTAAGATATTAACTCACCTTATGAATAATGGAGATGAATTAACTTAAGTAAAAAAAGTCATGTTTTCAGGAAATTGAGTGTATGACATAAATGACTTCCCATCCTCAAACTGAAATGTACATGATGTCTTTCTTGTCTATTATTAAGCATAATCCTTGCCTCCATTCAATATACTTTAAAGATAATATAAATCCTATTCTGTGTGTGTGTGTGTGTGTGTGTGTGTGTGTGCGTGTGCGTGTGTTGTGGGGGAGACCCCTTGGCCTGGATCACATTATGTTTTGGGAAATAGAATGAAGTAGATTGGAGATCAGTGCATATGTCTATCAAATCATATGTTATAATTGTGCAGTGCTGACTCAATTTTAAGCACATTTGCATTTAAGTCTTCTGATGCAGAGTAATTTTGCCAAGATTCTTTTGCAAGCCCTCTCTTTATGTTCTGCTCTCTCTCTTGAGTGTTATGCCCAGTTTTATCACCCAGACATAATGTTAAAGTATCAAAAATATTTTCTCTTGTGTATCCAATCCGAGGAAAGTTTTTACATCCCAACCGAAGAAAATAGAGGAATGCTATTCTTGTTTCTTCAAAATTATTATTCTACATTCCTCAATACTTTTGTCTTATTCTTTATTTCCTTAAAATCATTTTCATTAATGTTAAAAACTTGGTTCTTTCAAAGGCAGCAGCTAGAAAGAATTTAGCCTAATTCTTCAGTCTGCCATAATCCTTTAAGGTAGTACTGTGAAACGCTTACCAACTTGAGAGCTTACAAGGGAGTAGAAAAAAAAATGCTCCTAGGGAATCAAAAGACCCCAAAACATTCTGACTAGAATCCATAAGTATGTGGACTCAACTGCAACAGAGAATCTGGCTATATTCTTTGGGAAAAATAATATGTAAATACTGGCAAATATTTGAGACTGATTACCTAAAGTTTCTAAGGATCCTGATACTCAACAATCTTTGTTTCTTTTGGATGAATATTGAAATCATTCCAAAAGTTTTGGCATAAGAAGTTAAAGTAAAACTATGATAAATAAAAATAGAACTTTCTTGTTGTAATTAAAAATTAGCTCTAAAATGATACAAACTTTTGTTTTAACATAGTGGCTATACAGATAGGAAAAAATTGGGGGAGAAGGTATATGAAATCTGAAAGCTACTACAGTGTAAGATTCTTTTTCAGGAAACACTGAATGAAAACATTGCAAATGGAAAGGAATTATAATCAGCAACATTACAAGTAAGCTTCTATTATCAAAATCCAGTAGAGTGGTTTCTCTGTAGAAAAAAAATCACACTCTATAAAATGTTAAGGTATCTAAATATATGGAAGGACAATAATCAAAGTTATGAAACTTTCTTTCTCAATTCAAGAGGTATTATGCTGTTTCAATTATTTTATTTTAATGTTTGATTTCAAATTATATAAAATAAAGAAATATAAATGTTAAAATATTATAATCAATACATGATGGTTATACCCAGCACTGGCAAACTATGTCTGGTCACTTATGATGGAGCATGATAATGTGAGAAAAAGAATGTATATATGTATGTGTAACTGGGTCACCATGCTGTACTGTAGAAAACTGACAGAACATTGTAACCAACTATAATGGAAAAAAAATCATAACAACAACAACAACAAAAATACATGATGTTTATATTCAGCATCTAGCTAAGAGTTTGGAAAGGTTAAACTTCTGAATTTAAATTTCCGAACTTAAATGAATTTAAAATCATTTGCACTTTGAATGATATATTTTCTGTTCACTTTCTATTAAAAAATAAAATAGTTAACAGCAAGAAAGTAAATTTTAATATAAGAATGGATATTAGACATTATTACAGCTCACCACTTCCAGGAACATTCAGGGATTAAATTTACTCATATCATCAGGTGCGGCCATGTGATTTACTTGACCTATGAAATGAAAGTGGAATACATACCTGCCACTTCTTCCTGGAGACATGGTCTCCACTCATTCCTTCTTGCAGTGATCCTGGATTGGCTACATGGAATACAGCTGGTTTGAGAGTTGGGAGATATCTAATAGGCTTTCTGTGAGAGGGAAATAAGCATTTGATGTGATAAGCTGTTGAGATTTAGGGATTGTTTTTTTAAAATAATATATACTATATGCTATATGTACAAGCTTAACTTATACAAGGCCAAATTAATATTAAATATTTTATGTCAAATTCATATAGTTAAAGTATAATTGAGACAATTGCATTAATCTGGACTACAGTAAATTCTGAATAATTATTTTGTTTCCTTCTGTATATATTTGTTATATGTTTGACAGAGGTTTTATTTTGCAGCATTTTAAATCTTTTTAATATTATCTCTGTATGAACTTAGAGTATTATTAGCATCAATAGACCATTTTAGGAGAAGTTTAGATTATGATATTTCTTCTTGGGAAGCATATTAATTTATAACAATGAGCATGTTGGTTTTAGAGTTTATGCAGTATTAGAAATAATTGATTACTATAGTTGAAAGTTGTGTTTCAGTGGCAGAGTCAGCAGAGGATATTCTATATTTATCATTTTAAGAAGTGAGCATTTGAAAAATTGATAGTACAAATTTAATCCAAATATCATCACTGGAAAAGAAAAACTCCTCCAGACAAGTTAAACAAGCAAGACTATTGCAATTAGGGAGGGAGACTGAATTGAAACTCACTGAAACAAAAGGCAGCTGGATTTTTAAATACTATGGTCATCTAACAGAAAAAAGAGGATTGGTCATTTTGAGTTGGCCATCTGTTTTTGCTAATCTGTACTTATCAAGTTGGGCTCTTATCTGCCCACAGAGACTGAAAGACAGGGGCCCTATCCTTCTTGATAATTACATTTTAAAGGGATGGCTCTAAGGCCCTGGATGAAGACTTTCATGAGTTGTAGGAGACTAGGAAAAGATTGCCTCAAAAAGGCAATATAGTGAACAGAGTTACTAAGTTATGTTTATCAAACAAATGGGAAAGCAAAACTAATCTCTGATTGAAAACTTCAAGTGTATTGCAACCCAACTGTTTTTGTTGTTTAAAGTGACTTCTACCATAAGCCAGGTAGTACTTAACTCAGTAGTGAAAGACAAGGAAAAAATCTATGACCTTGTCCTTTCATACATCACATACACTTTCATCCCTAGTTTTTCCCATCATTTGCCTTCATCTAAATTTCCTTTAAATTCTATTGCAAAAAAAAAAATGTTTCTTCATTTTACTGATCATTGTATAGTTACCAAAACCAGGCATATTTTTTAATTAATGAGAAAGGAAATGTTCTACATAGTTCTATTCTTTGCCATTAACTTTGGTGAAACTTTTGGTGCTTGGACTGAAACATTTCATAAAGCCCTGTAAACATCTGCTTCCCACTTAAGAAGTTCAAATAGAAAAATATCAGTCCCCAGAGTACTGAACTAAGGAATCAGTTAAATACAGTCACTGCTTTCAAGGGTAGTAGAGTCTAAGTGGGATGGGAAAATCAGGTAAACAAATTACAATTTGATAAATTCCCACTATGAAGACATGTCTATGGTAATGTTTGAGTATGGAGGAAAATTACCTAACTCAGTCTGTAGAGAGAATAAAAGTTTTCCAGATGGGACAGTACTCAGTGCTCTAAAAATCAAGTATGAATCAGATAAAAGGGGGAGGAAAGGCATGCTATATGGAAAGTAGTGTTATGTAAAGTCTTTGACATAAAAGAACACCCATTATTTAGGGGCTCTATAGCACAAAATAAGAGTTCCTGTTGTGGCTCAGTGGGTTAAGAATCTAATTACAGTGTCCACGAGGATGCAGGTTTGATCCCTGGCCTTGCTAAGTGAGTTAAGAATGCTGTGTTGCCACAAGTTGTGACGTTGGTCTCAGATGCAGCTCTATCTGGTGTTGCTGTGGCTGTGGGATAGGCCGGCAGCTGCAGCTCCAATTTGACCACTAGGCTGGGTACTTCCACATGCCATACATGCAGCCCTAAAAAATTTAAAAAAGAAGAATTAAAAAAATATAAAGAGAAAGATAAATGGAGATGAGCAAACTGGAGAGATAGGTAAAGGTTAAGTCATGACTGATGTGTATCATATAAATGTTCTCAAATCTTTACCCCATGTAATATGTAAAATGTTTGCATGTAATAAATGTTATAAAACTATTAATTATAATAATTATTTGTTGAATTAAATGCATATAGATAGCTATATATGGATTGAATTCCACTTAATAGCTGCTTCTTGTAAGATATTTTCCAGTGGGTATTTTTCTCATTTTTTCTTGAACAGAAAAAGAGCTTATTTCAATGTGTTTGAGTAGTTGAGGACTATCCAATTTCATTTTGCCCATGGAAAATCTATTATATAATGTAGGGTTGGCAGTATCTTAAATATTTACCTTACTTGCCATAGGTAAAAGTGAAAATCAGTGTGCTAATGGAGCAACATGGTGGTTTTTCTGTCAACCATGAAATATGATTATTAGGAAAGTCAGGGAGATAAAATACAAAAATATCAGTCCCTTAGAGGAAATAGCTGCAACTTTTAAATTCATGAGCTCTCATGGATATTATGTTGCTTGGAAATATTTATGTGAATATTATGGTGTCCAAGTTTCATGATAAGTGGTTACTGAAAAGCTGAGTTGCACCTCTAGCCAGTTTTTGGCATATAACTACATTAATTTTGAATGCAGGACTATATTAATCCTTCTTACACTCTCCTCAGCAAAAATAAGAAATGTGTCATCCTCAAAACAAGCCTCTAAGCAGGTCAGCATGAGTCTAAAACCATATTGACATAAATGAAGAAGAACAAGAGAAAAACGAGTCCCTGTAGAACACAAAGATTTATTGTGGCAGGAGGACAAGTTAAGGCAGCTGGAGAAATGAGTTGCTTGTTGCCTGTTTGTGCAAGTAAAACACTATTCTACAGATTTCATTTTGTAAAGCTGATAAAGTGTTAGAAATTAGTACCTCATGTCAAGGCCAATTGTATAAGAAACACTTTATCTTTACCATAAATTTTCTACACTCTTCTCTCAGTTAAAAAGCTGGATAAACTTTAATGAAAAACATAAATCTTGAGAGCATACAGTTTCAATATTAAAAAAAAAAAACCTAATCTTAGAAAATAAGAGCTTTGTAAGGATTGGAGTTCTTTTGTGCTGCAGCGGATTAAGGATGCAATATTGTCACTGCTGTATCTTGGGTTCCATTCCTGGCCCTGGAACTTCCACATGCTGTGAGAGTGCCCAAAAAAATAAAAATAAAAAGAGAAAATACACATTAAACAAACTTGATAAGATCCTCCAGTTAATTGTTAATGTTCAGATATTACATTAGTGAAATTTTCTGTACAGTCTGCATATGTTATTGTGAGATTTTTTTTTTGTAGAATACTTGTCTGCCTAAGCCATTGAACATGGATAACTTTTGTCTTTATTTCTTTTACTTTCAAAAATTAAACTTTCAAGATATTAAAGAAATGTCATTGAAATTTAGACCTGCTGTTATTACATTATACTAAATATTCATCTAGCAAAGTTAAGTTATGAGCTTGTTTTCTGAGTTACTGAATGACTTCCTTAAAATCACAAATATTTATTAAGTACCTACTACTTGGCAAACACTCTTCTAATCTGGGGATGTACAGTTTAGAAAACAGGAAGAGTCACTACTCTTATGGCAGATCTATGTTATTAGAGGATGATTATTACAAATAAATTCTGATGTGTCAGGCAGCATATGTTTTATCCAGAAAAATAAAATATTTATAGTGTTAGAGAATATCTCACCAAATCAGGTAATGTCTCAATAGACATTGTAAATGCTATCAAAGTATCTAGACAGAAATGTTAAAAAAATAACTCTCATAAGATAAATAACATGTTAATTTTTTTATCCCACATATTAATTAGAAGGGGAAACAGGAAGATGCTAAATTTGGTTCAAAAACTTTTAAGAATGATAAGAAATAGAAAAATCTCTTAGGCTAGATGACACTGGTTAATATCTCATAGAGCAGTAAAACACCACTATTAAGATTATTTTTCTTCTGAAGAGAACATGAAATATGAGAGCTCTGGCTCTAATCAAGCAGAAAAAACAAAAAGTCAAACAGAAAAATTCTTTTAGAATCAAATAACTCTTAAGTGGGTGTATTAAATATTTGAATATACATTGGAGGACATGGGGCACTCTCTTTTGATTTCCAAATTTTTAATCTTATTTATTTTGATTTATTTTATTTTATTTTATTATACCTGTGACATATGGACATTTTCAGTCCAGGGATTGAATCAGAGCTGCAGTTGAGGTCTATGCCACAGACACAGCAACACAAGATCTGAGCCACATCTGTGTCCTACACCCCAGCTTAGGCAACAATGGATCCTTAACTCACTGAGTGAAGCAGGGGATTGAACCTGCATCCTCACAGAGACTACCTCAGGTCCTTAACCTACTGAGCTACAATAGGAACTCTAAGTTTTTAATTTTATTATTAATGCTTTGCAAATATTTTATTTACCACCTTATATTTCCCTTTGTAGGAGAGGACCCATAACTATCATTTGCTAGCAAGATATGAGTGAAAATTATAATTGCTTACGTTTATGGTGAGGCAGTGTAAAGCTTACTCACAATTCATTAGTATCTATCTTCCCCTGATGTCCCATTTGAGGAAGATACATATTTTACTCTATGCAGCTATAAGATTGTGGTTCCTCCAAGAGTTTGCATCCCTGACTGACTACGTATGTTAGACACATTACCTCTTCCTTTAGGCTCCAGTACCCAAATTACAACATATAAAAAAAATGAGATAAAGATAGTTGTGATTTTTAACTTATGGAGATTTGAGTGCAAACTTGTTACCACTGCATAACTTGTCTATACTGACTTACTGGAATAGTTACCAAAAGTATTGTGGCATCTCAGAGGTCGACAATATTTAGTGAGGAACCCAATATAAGAGGCTAGAAAGATGGTAACTCATGTTTTAAATTGCAAAATATGTAGTAAACCTCTCCTGAAGTTCTTTGAGAGGCAGAACGTGTACTCAATTGAATTATATTTTTAGACAGAGATATTGGAAAACAGAATGTTAGTAATATATGTTGGTTGCCACTATGGACTGAATCGTGTCCCCTTAAAATTCCTATGTTGAAGCTCTAATCACCAATGCGATTTGCATTTGGAGACAGAGACTTTAAAGATGTATTTAAAGTTGAATGAGGTCAAAAGGATGGAGTCATTCATGATGCAATATGACTGGTATCCTTAAGAAGACAAAGGGACAGCAGGGATTCTGGAGCACAGAGAAAAGGCCATTTGAGGTCACAGTGGGAAGGCAGCCATCTCCAAGACAAGAGAAGAAACCTCAGGAGTAATCAAAACTGTTGATGCCTTAACCTGGGACTTTTAGCCTCTAGAATGGTGAGAAAATAAGGTTCTGTTGTTTAAGCCATCTAATGTGGTGTTATGTTATGGTCACTCTGTAAGGTGAAACAGTTACTATAGACTACTGTTGGAAAACAAACTACAAGAACAAGATTATTAGCAAAGAAGGAAAAAAAAAACTCATTTACTGCCTGGAGATCTCAATTTTTCTTAGGCAGGGAGAGGACTGAGAAAACTGTATGGCTCTCAAGGAAAATATATTCCCCAAGCATATGTCAAACATGGCCAAAGACAATGAACAGTAAAGGGGGAACCTACAAGAGCATACATTATCAGTGGAAAGGATAATTATTCCAGGGAACAAACTTAATGCCTGAATTCGAAATATTTCGCATCTGCCGTATAGAGATTTTATAATTGCTAGAGTAGTTGGTGTGTATCTCTGATTCTTTTCTCTCCCCTCACCCCACACAAACACTCACTTTCTCTCCCCACATCCCTCCTTCTTTTAAAATTTTTTAATTTTATTACTTTTTGGTATTTAGAAAATTCAACTGTACTGGATGTGGAGATTAGTATACATAATACTTAGACCCTGAGCTCCAGTATAGATTCAAAACCTGACTGGAATTTTGGCTTATCTCCATTGGAATTAAACTGAGTGTTCTAAATATGGAAGAAAGCAAGTCATGGGATATTTGGTCAGCAAACAGGAAAATTACATACAAACAGTAATTCTAATCATTTAATCCATTGTGCCCCTGTTCTTTCATTCCTATCATAGTTAGATGGGATTATGTGATGAGTACTAGAAATAAAAAATGATTAGACATATCAAGTATCATTACTGGATTGAGGCAGTGAAATGTGTGTGTTCATTTTCACCAGTGGATAACTTAGCTTAACCTTATACATAGAGCCAGAGGCAAAATGAAGTTATGGGTTAGGTTTTAGGATCTCTGAGCCAAGAATTTTCCACACATAGGCAACTCCACCGACGCAAGCTGTGACTAACGAGTATGCTCAGTTGTTTGAGGAAATGTCCATCCTTGCCTGCAATGCCATGGTATTACATATAATGTAGTCAGTATTGTTTCTTAACTTAAAGAGCCTACCCTAAGCATGTCAAGGTATTATGTCACTGTTGAACACATTATTCAGATAAATAAATAAGTAAAATTATTTAAAGCTTTTGCAATTATTGCTAATTATTCTATATCCAACTACTTTGACCAGCCGGTCATCGAAAGAGCCATCTGAAGATTTTTTTAACTCCAGTTGGGTTTTTATATTATAATATTACAAATTATTTCTTTTTAAACAATTTGTGCAATTCTCCCCCCCCCTCCAGTCATAGTGTCTGAACTCTCTTACACAAAAAGCAGACATTAGTTCACTGTTCTGATCCTACCAATCCTGCCATTTAAAGAGCTAGTCTTTTTTTATGTGTATGTCAAATAAGAAAAATACGGAGTTCCTTTGTGGTGCAGCGGGTTAAGGATCTGGTGCCATCACTGTTTGACTCCAGTTGCTGCTGTGGCACAGGTTGGATCTCTGGCCTGGGAACTTCTACATGCTGTGGGTATGCCCAGAAAAAAAAATGAATTAAGATATTTAAATGCTTAATAAGGGACATAAATACATTACATATTTTACTAGAAATATTTCTATAAAGAAAAACGAGCACTGATAAAATATATTTATGTTATTCATATATTTTTAAATGGTCTTTTTCTTACCAATAAGAGCAAGTTATTTTCTTACTTTGGTTATATTTAGTCTTATGCATCCCACTTTGTGTATAATTCCTTAGCCAGGAAGTTGATCTGTATGAAATTCTTATTTATGTCTCTAATGCCCTTATGTTATTAGGAAGGAACAACTTGAAATTGTAGACACATTAGGAAGATTTCTCAAGAGGTCTTTGACACTGAAAGAAATAAAACAATTAAAATATTAGGACAATTTATAGGTTACAGATTTTGAAATTATTTTGAAAATTTAATTTTTTACAAAACCAAGTTAGATTCAACTTTTCAAAGTATTAAAAAGTAAATAAATTCAAAAGAGTCATTACTTACCATACAAAATTTTGCTCACTAGCCTAAAATGCCTCAAATAACAAAGTTAATTACAGTAGTTTGTCAGTGTGGAGGGGTTTATATTATGAATTCATCCATTATCACACCACTGAGGAAATCAATCTTTTCAAAGGAATGTTTAATATGATGGCAAAATTATCACACCGTTCTTTGGCACTTATAGTAGAGTTCAAAAATTCTCCCTGATTTTCATTTCCTCCTCTCCATATGTGCCTATATTACAAGTCTTATTTAATGAATATAATAGCCTTATGAAATAGGTATTATTATCCACCTACGTATTACAGAGGAGGAAACTGATATATCAATATATTAAGTAATCATCTTGTTCTCATTTTCTATTTCAGTGTAAAATTTCTCCACAAGCCTAGTGGCTTAAAATAAAAGTTTTATTCTCCTCATGGATTTGTGGATTAAGAGTTTATAAAGGTCTTGGCTGGATAGTTCTTCTCTGGTCAACATGGAATGATCAGATAAATGAGACTGGAGGATTGATCTCCAACCCAAGGTGGCTTCTTCACTGGCATGCCTTTGCCTTGTCCCTTCTGTGTCTCTTTCTCTCTCTATCACACCTCTGCATCCCTTTCTCTGGAGCCTCTCTTATATCTTGCACTTCTCAGAGAATGGTGATTCCATTGATAAAAACAGAGAATGGAAAATCAACAAGGTTCAATTACCATCAATCAGGGATAAAAGCCCAGGGAAAGTCTCAGAGAATATAAGAGCACATAAACTTTTAAAATTTACTTATAGTTTGCTTTTTTTACCCCGTTTGTTTTTCTACAGAGATTAGCAAAATTAATTTCAAATAGAGTATCTTTAAGGCTATATAAATGCTGAGGTGAACCAGAAAACACCATGCCTCACTTCAAAATTTTAAACGGGGAATCTACAAAAAGCAGTAGATTTAAGGGATATATAAAATATATACATATTAGTAGGCTCTGTGGTGAGGTAGAAAAGGTTTGAAACTTAAAATTCCCAGAATTCTTTTTGGGAACTTGGCATTTGGGAGTTTTTATAGATTTCTCATTTATACAAAGGCTTTTTTTTTTTTTTTTTTTTGTCTGCATCTGTGGCATATGGAGGTTCTCAGGCTAGGGGTTGAATTGGAGCTGCAGCCACTGGCCTATACCAAAGCCACAACAACACTGGATCTGAGCTGTGTCTGTGGCCTACAACACAGCTCATGGCAACACCAGATCCTTAACCCACTGATTGAGGCCAGGGATGGAGCCTGCATCCTCATGGATGCTAGTCGGGTTTGTTACCATTGAGCCATGACAGGAACTCCCAAAGGCAATTTTTGATCATTCAACATCTTAAAAATTAACAAGTCCTTTCTTTAGAGCACCCCATATATTTTACTATTTTGTAAGGAAAATGAAATACTTAGCACACGTGGAATGATTTCTCCTTTTTGATGTTTGACTAGTACATCACTCATTACCAATATGACAATAATTATTAACTTAAAATCTTGGAAGATATATTTTGATAGGGAGACAATGGCTTTACTGACGAAATACTTTGATAACGGTGCCAGGTCTCCTGTAGAAGAAAATACTCTGCATATTAAAGAGGAAGGGATATCCTAGGATAGGGGTTGAGTAAGGCTTCAAACAAGCAGTCTATCTGGAAGCTTTTGGGAAATGCTAAATCCTTTGCCATATCATCTTTTCTGGACACCACTGGTTCTTCTCCCATCCCGCAAATTGTGTAATAGAATTACAAAGTTATATTATGCTTGCTATAATGGGATTAATTGGGGAAGCTCATTCATCTATGTGTTTGTCTTAACCTTGGTACTGAACTAACTTGAGAAAATTATATCAGGCTTACATTAGCTTGAACATACAACTTGGAGAATATGGAAGAGTTTTAATCAGTAAGTTACTACAACATGATGGCAAATATCTCTCAACTTTGTTTTTAAAGGGTGTTTCCTAATTTTTTAAAAACAAAATATTATATGAATATATGAAGCATGTAAGAATTAATAAAATGTATGCATTATAATTTATATTTACTTATAATGGAGAAATAATACTTCCTAAATTAAAGTGGATAGAAAGACTTTTGAAATAAACCTCAGTAGAGTATCTACATTCAAGATTAGGTTCTACTGTACTTCACAGAATTCCTTCCACAGTGGCTTTTAGTTTCTCTTTCCTATAAGAGATCTAGGGTGATGCAGGGCTGGGTGGTAGTTTCATAATCATAATGCTACTGAGTTTCCTTTTTTTTTGCTCTCTAGTATCCTTAATGTGTCACCCTGAGGTCTAAAACCTATGCTTAGGCTGAGCTCATCTTTCCGCATTTTGGACGGGAGGATTTAGGGGCAGGTATAGTGAGAATGGAATAGACCTCCTCTCAAAAGGCTCTTTGGAGACTTTCATACTACTGCTTACATCTCATTAGTGTACATTTTGTCCTGTATCATATATATTCTGGAAGGCAACATTCTGTTATTTGGAAAGAAGGGAAAAATGAATTTGAGAGCAGGCAGTCCACATCCTCTGTCACACACACTGTGAGCATTAACACATGCTAATAGAACTATCCACAGTACTAGAACACTCCTACAGGGCACTGAATGAAGCCTGGGCTAGGAAGATTCTTGATGCATGTGGGAAAAAAAACATGATCTTTGAGCCTATGAGCCTGATGAAAGGTCTTTGAGATGATGCCTCTGCAGAATGTACCAGCATCTATGCAATATTACTGACTCAAGGCATTTGAATGTGGTTGTGCATGTCTTCATTTTGAGTCATTAAGTGGGGAAGGGTCAGGGCTTGGCATGTCAGAATCCACGTGAAGGGGGCAGATCTGGTCCCCTCCCTGCCAGTTCTGCTAGGCAAGCCTCCCCCAGTTTGCATCAAAACACAAGCACCAAGGAATGCGTTTTCACAGAGGAGAAAAAAACAGGCAGCCAGTTTTTGCCTTTCCAGAGCCCCAGTCTGGCAGTCACTCAATAACCTGACATCCAGCAAGGGACTGAGGAGGAAGCCCTGAAGGTGCAGGCTATATACCTGGGTTTCTTGTCCACAGCTGTGTTCACTTGCAGGGGCAAAGACAACCACACCAAATGCAAAGTTACGAAACCACAGTGACTTCTTGCACCACACCTTTTCCCTGACAGGGGAGGTGGGTGCCTCCAAAGTGATCCAGTCCCTTCCCTTCTTCTCTAAAAAGTGCTGAAAGAACATACCTCCCTCAGGGATTCTTTGTAGTATATGCCTATTGCTAGTAGTCAAATTTAGGGACAAACTGCAGACATCTCCTAAATAATGAATGGCTCGTGTCTCAGTACATGGTCTGGATGAGCCAGGATTGTGCTCGCAGGACAGGACAGCCTGTGATTTTGGAAATAGCCATCTTGTAAACAAAGGATAGGGGTGGGTACAATTTTCTTAATTGGTTTTTCTTGGGAAAAATGACCAAAAGATGTTAAATTAGTCTGGAAGACCCCTCCCAAAACTACTCAGCGCCAGGTGTGTCTTAGGCTTGGTGGGGATGCTCAGGACAATCGTCAGCCTCAGGTCTGTAAATGCTCAGACCCATTGACCTCTTAGCTCAGAGATCAACCAGGCCCTCAAAGCTCAAAGCTCTTTCACTTTTATTTTTCTTTTTAGGTCTGCACCCGTGGCATGGCACATGGAAATTCCCAGGCTAGGGGTCAAATCCAAGCTACAGCTGCTGGCTTACACCACAGCACAGCAAGTCAGGATCCAAGCAATGTCTGTGACCTACATACACCACTGCTTAAGGCAAAGCCAGATCCCTGACGAACTGAGGGTGACCAGGGATCAAACCTGCATCCTTATGGATCCTAGTGAGATTCATTTCTGCTGTGCCACAAAGCTCATTCACTAAACCTCATTCACTTTTCATTATAGTTGTTTCAACTGTAACTATTGCTTTCCTCACCCAGAAAAACAAAACAGACTGCAATTATAAACAATTAAGGGGACAGAGGTCAGAGGATATTGTGCTGGCCTGAGCAGTTGTCCAGATTCTTGTGGCCACCACTTCCTTCAAAGGGGGAGATGCACCCCTCTATGTTCTGGCCAAAAGGAGGGAGATGTGCCCACTTTGAAGTGGAGGAGGACGATAAGGTGGTGATGGTATGAGGGGGAGGGAGAGAGAGACCGAGAGAGAGAGAGACAGAGATATTCTTTGTCAACAGCCAAGACAGGTAGTCTGTGTCCCAAATTTCACCCAAAGGAAAGGGATGGTAAAACTATGGTACAAACTTGGTTGGGGGAAGCTGATGAAGGGAAACTCCTGAGAGGAAAGGAAGTGAGTACAGTTAAAAAATAAGTACTTTCATTTGAACTTTCAAAGAGGAAATGTGAAATGGAAATAATTTTTAAATATTTTAATTGAGAAATATAATCATAAAATTATAACAAAGTTTTGAAATTATACTTTTTGGCTATATTTTTAAAAGTAGACACAGTAAGTTTCTATCAAAAATGGAAAAAATAGTATTACTATTTTTCAAAATGCCTTCTCTACATCCAAATTTTTAAATATTTCATATAGTGGTACGCAATCAACATGTATTTTTTGAATTGCATATTTATTTTATAAATGTATACACATTTATATTTTATAATTTCACAAAGAAGATAGATTTCATATTTTTGAAACATTGAGCTATTTTTAGAGCACAATATTATCTTTCGATCTCCAAATAAAATTATTATTCTATGTCAAAATGTTCTATAGCTTTGATTTTTAAAAATATATTTAATTTACTGTTTAAATTTCATTAGAAATATTTACATTACATTAGGAATATTCGGTATTCCTATACAGTCTCAAAATGTTTTATTCCTATGTATATTCCTATACAGTCTCGTAATGTTTTATATATCTTGGCATGTTCTAATTTTATGATTGTTTTCTTTTTTTTGTTGTTTACTTTTTTCTAATTTTTAGGGCCACATCCACAGGCTAGGTGTTCAATCAGAGCTGCAGCTGCTGGCCTAAACCACAGTCACGGCAACGTGGGATCCAAGAGGAATCTATGACCTACACTGCAGTTCATGGCAAGGGCAGATCCTTAACTGACGAAGCGAGGCCAGAGATAAAATCCGCATCCTCAAGAATACTGGTAGGGTTCGTTACCACTGAGCCAAACAGGAACACCTTTTTTTTTTTTAAACCTGTATTCAACCACATTTATTCAGTTTTTTTGCCATTTCTTACATAGCTTTCATGTCTACATTGCTGTTTCTTTCTGTTTTTTTCTTGGAATGTTATTGGTCATGCAATCATTTCATTTGAGTATCTAATGAGTTCTTTGACACCTTACTCTTTAAAAATTTCTGACTCAAATTTTTTAGAAACTATATAAATAATTTTTCTTTGAAAATTCCTTTTATCAAGTTTTTCACTTTTCCTTAATTTCTTTTCTTGAAAATTTTCTTCCTGTGTCTGCAAATAGACCTGTGTTTATTCTTTCATTTTGTACTCTTACTAATTTTTGCATGGAGAGAACATTTGAGTAATATTAATATGAAGTAGGACATATGGATATTAATATGAGGGGACAGTGTATTAATTATACTCCATTTTGTTTTTATAAACACCTCATTCACCAATTTGCATTTGGATCATTTTCCTTTTAGTTGTTGACATTTATTTTGCTCCAGCAAAATTCTTCAGTTACAATCTGTATATAATGATAAACTCTTGAAATTACTTTCTTCCTTTACTCCTTCACTCTGTTTCAACTCTGAGAATGTCTTCAGGCTAGCACGTTAGGGAAAAAAAAAAAAAAGATCCAAAATAGCATAACTCTGATAAGTTATAACTAAGCATTTGCTGATATTGTGACATAAGACCAAGACCAAGAACACAAGTAACTGAGCAGCTTCCTCTCAGAAGTGCTTTTTGAGGAAGCTAAGACTGTCAAATAATTGTTAGTATGAAAACACAGCTTGTTCGTCAAACTGTACCAATAAATAGCTTGTCCATCAGAACTTCTCACAGCTCCTTGACTATGCCCATAGAGCTAAACCAATTACGTCACTATCCCAATGAGTTTACTTTCTTGCAACATCCACTCTAAGCAAGATCTAAAACCCTGTAAGTCCCCTCCCCCTTTTGTGGTTCTGTCAAGGGAAAGGTTCTCCCATGATGCAGAAGTTTGAGAAATTCCCATCTACTTGAGCAACAAGTTTCTCCAGTGGTGTTTGAGTACAAACAGTAATAAAATGAATTCACACATACATACCTACATTAATACATAAAAATAAATAAAATATTCTTACTAGACAAATGTTTTGAACCCTTTATGTATATATGTTTTTAAGATATTTTTCATAGAACTTATCTTGAAGATTGGTAGTTTCTGGTGTAAGATTTTCCTTCTCTTTGCCTCATGTCTAATATGAGTGTCAGAGTGATTTTTAAATGATTCCCTTGTATTTAAATAAAACATGTGTTTGATTGATTTTTAAATGTAGTTGATTTACAACATTGTGCCAATTTCTGCCTTGCAGCAAAGTGACTCAGTCATAAAGAATCTGCATGGTGGTCACCCTGCTTTGGCTGCTGATCACTCAACTTTTTCTTGCAGTGTGTCTCTTAGAAAAGAGCAAAGCTTTATTTAAAATTTGAGTCTCTCATTTTCCTTAGAACTGAGGACATTTCATTATGTCTCCTTCTCCAGTTGACCCCTCCTGAAATTTAATGGAGTCCAATGGCATCTACCAATATGATCTTCTCTTCATAGCCTGTTCATACTCATATCTCATCACTTTGATTAAAATCAGATGTTTTAATAGATATTAGAGGAGTGTGGGACTTAATATTAGAGAGAAATCTTTTCTGGTAAAGGTCTGTGGAGATATATGTAATCTTTTAAATGTTTGTTGTTTTTTGTGTTTTTGTTTTCTTTTAATTTTGGTCTAGGATTTCACCTTACAGCAACAGAAAAATATGCACAAATTTCATGCTGTTGCTTGAGATATGGTGCTGTTCTTTGTTTTATTGAAGATAAAGTTGTTTTTCTTATCCCTTTTCTTGTTTTGGAAATTGAGATCATTTCACTGCTTCTTTACAGAAGTAGCTGGTTATCTTAATCTTTTTTGCTGGAGATAAAGGCATGTTAACTTACCATAGTTAACTGGAAAGCATTCAGTTATATATAGCATTTAAATGAATAAAGTAGCAATATAATACAAAAGAAAAAAATGAGATTTTTTCCCATTAGATGAAAGTTCCATTGTATATATTTCCCCACCCCAAGATTATAGTTCTAAACAAAATATATTAATATATTTTCTAAAGAAATATCAGAGTCATTTTGTCCTACTCCATCATTTTACATATGAAGAAATTGGATTTAAAACTGAATCACTTTTCAAAGTTAGATTTCCATCAGTTCTGAAGGCATTGGCATTGGGTTTTAGTCTTTAGCCTTAATATTGAGAGCAGCAATTTCTAGAAGCCAACCAGAAGAAATCACTTTATGACAGAAATCCATCTCTGTACTGATGTTAACCCTCCCCTAACTGACCAAGGCTATGAATGTCCATAACAAAGTTTTATCTTTATCTTTACTAGCTTTTCCACTCAGAGAGTTCATTTTTTTCTTTTTTATTAAGTGAAACAAAGGCAGTAAATAGGGATTACTGTAATAAAAAAATCTAGGCATTTCTAATGCTCTGTCTAAATTTGCACTTTGTTCCTTGGGTCCAGTTATTTAATATAATACAAAGGAAAAGGATATATAATGAGGAAATGAGAAATTACTGAAAAGGCATTCTTGAAAAGGAAACTTAAAACATCTTTTCAAATTAATTATTTGAGTTATAAACATATTACCCATTTTTGGACACATCGTTAATGCAGGTTTCTCAACAGTGACAGAAAACAAACCAGAGTTAATTATAAATCTGGATTTCTTAGCTTGGAATAAATTTTTTTTTTCTTGAGTTTGAAATTAGTTCAAAATAAATGTGAGCTGATTCCCAGGCTATTTCTTTCTCATATTCTATTACTGCTCAATTTCAAAACTTAGAGCAAGGAATCTAGATGGCATCTTATAATGGTGAAATACTACAATTTTTAAGTTTGTCTTTTTAATGTTGAAAACATGATATTAAATTGGGTTACGTGTAAGCAGATAAACTGATCATGTCTTGATATATTCACTACGGAATAACTTGTGATGGGAAATATTTCAGATGGAATCAGATTATATTTACCAATTTTAGGTTTGGGAAGGGAAAGAATCAAGATGAATGGTGGGAAACTGACATATTCTCTTCTGTAATAGATTTAGATTCTTTAAATCTGCTGTAGCATATACATATTAAAAGGCAACACTAATCTTTGTCAGGACTGAGATATGGAGGAATGCACATTTCCATCTCTCTATTCCCTTGAATTCAACTTTGCATCTTCCTATATAAACATATACTGTGTATGGACTGAGTAATAGCTCTAATTGTTTTCAAGTTATGCAATAGAAAATAGGACTTTTAAGCAGCCAGCTGGTTCTCTGGATGCCCTTGGATGCCATAAATAATGGATGGCATAATAAGTTGTTGTGTTAGAATATTTTTTTTAACTACTAGTGACTGAAATTCCAAAGTAATAGTGTATTATATAAGATAGAATTTTATTAATTTTAATGTACATAAAATATGCTCAAACTCTTGTTATCCAGATCTAAAGTGTTAAATAATATTATCAGATAATCCATTTCTATCTTATTCTCCATCACTTTCAGGTATGACTTCATATAAAATTAATGATTCAGCTCTAGCTCTCATGACCTTGGGCCCAGGCTTATAGTAAAAAGTGGGCAGAAAGGAAGGGAAGAAAGAAAAATTCTGTAGAAAGGATACATTCTACTTATTCTTGAATCACATCAGTTAGTACTCAATTTATATGGCTACCTCTAACTGCTGGGTAAGCTTACAAACATAGATGTGACTTTATCCATAAGCCAGCTGAAAAATAGAGAGTCATATTAATAAGAAACAGGAAAGAAATAGATTTTTACAGAGAACTAGTGATCAATTCCACTGTACATCACTTTGAGTTTTTAGACTTTTTTTTTTTAATGGCCACAGCTGTGGTGTATGGAAGTTCCCAGACTAGGGGTCAAATCAGAGCTGTAGCTGGGGCCTATGCCACAGCCACAGCAACACCCAATCCAAGCCCCATCTGTGACCTATGCCACAACCTGTGGTAATGCCAGATTCTTAACCCACTGAATGAGGCCAGGGATCGAACCTGCACCCTCACAGATACTATGTTGTGTTCTCAACTCTCTGAGCCACAATAGGAACTCCTAGACTCAATTTTTAAATATATTTTGACATATTAACTAGATTTTAAGCTCCACAAGTGACCAGACTTCTCTTTTTTTGTGACATTTTATTTTGTTGATATTGCATGCCCAGTATATAATTGAGTGTCATATTATAGGTACATAATACAAATTTGTTGAATGACTATGTGCCCTATTATAGTGGAACAAGCTCAGAAACCAGAGGCTTGGGTTTGAGTTTAGTTTTTAGACATGTTCTTTGCCAGAATTTCTGCTGATCACTTAATCCCTCTTGGCTTTATTTTCCCCTTTTTATAGTGAGGTTTGGTCAAATTATCTCTAGAGCACTTTATAGTACACATAGCCCCCATTTGTGCAGTTGAATAGACCAAGCTTGGAATTCTGTAGTTTAAAGTGTGAAGAGTTTATTTTGAAATAAATATTTTACTGAAATACATCATGGTTACAGAGAAGGACACATGTTATGAGTGCATGGCTAAAAATTTCACAATTAAACAAACTTCTTTAACCAGCAGCCAGATCAGTTTATAGTTACTAGCAACCTTGAAGGCCTCATATGGTCACTACAGCACAATTTAAATACTATGAGAACTTTTAAATATATTTTTCAAAATTTAATATGGCTGGCTTTTTTCACTTAACATGGTGTTTCTGATATTCATCTATTTTTTGCATGTACCATTATTTCATGTATTTTCACTGATGTGTTGTATTCATTGAGCATTATCTATTTCTTTAAATCTATATGTCACTAAAAATATATAATAAATGGTAATTTTTATCTGTATATATTTATATATTTAATTTATAAATATGTAAAGTTTTACATTTACATGATAAATTACCATAAAAGTAACATTAAAAAGTCAAAAGATAGCAAGTGTTGGCAGGGATATAAAGAAAAGGGCACTCATTCCCTATTGGTAGGAATGTAAATTAGTACAGACATTATGGAAAACAGTATGGATTTTCAAAAAAAAAAAGAAAATATTATCATATGATCCAGCAATCCCACTCCTAAGTAAACATCTGGAGAAAGTAAAATCATTATAGGATGAGATATCTGTACCCCCATGTTCACTGAAGCATTATTTACCATAACCAAGACATGGTTAATTGTCTGTCAATAGATGAATGGTATGTGTAGGGTAGTACTTCATTGTGGTTTTAACTTGCTGCTAAGGAATGGTGATGAAGCAATTTTTACTTTTGTCATACATTTGATTTTCCTCTTTTGAAAAGTGTGTACTTAGGTCTTTGAACATTTATTTTCTTTAGTTATTAATATTTAGACATCCCATATGGATACTGATCACTTGTTAGATATACATATTACACATAATTGGTCCTGTTGTGTGAACTGTCCTTTTACTATCTTATTGGGGCATTTGAATGAACAAAATATATTAAGTTGGATATAGTCAAATTCATGTTTTTTCCCTTTATGTTTAGTACTTTTTGAAGTCTTTGTCTGTACAGGCATTGTTTCCCCCAGCATTGTTATTTTGTTTCCCTCAATTAGCATTCTACTCCATTTGGAATACACATTTCCATGTGGAAGAGGTAGGGGTTAGGATTCATTCCATTTCATAAGGTTAGCCAGCTAACCCAGCAGATTGTCCTCTACTTCACTAGAAAGCCTCCTTTGTCATATGTCTTAATGGACACAGATCTGTTTTGGGACATTCATTCTATTTTATTAGCCTATTAATTTATTATTTGAATGTTATTCTTCCACAATATTGTCTTGGCTATTCTTGGTTCTTTATATTTTCATGTAAGTTTAAGAAACCACCTATCAATTTTCATATAAGAAGACAATAATATTATAAGTATATGTATAATTAATATTATCTTACATATTATTTTACTGTTATTGTGACTGTAAATCTTTGGGACTTTTCTTTGAGATTTCAGTGAAATGGAATATTTCATTTGGGACAATGCTATCTTAAATATGTTAATTGTTCCAGTCTATAAATGATTTATCCCTATTTATCTAGGGGATCTTTATTATCATATTTATGTCTAATTTTTTCACACTTTGAATGTTAATTATATTTACCCTAACATATGAGAATTTTTCAAGTATTTTAACCTTTTACATTCTGGCTGTCCTAGTGTAAAATTATGCTGTTTCCTTTCCCAATTTTTTTAAAAAAATCTGCTTACTATTTATTTTATATGCATTACATATTATTTTAAAATTAGTGAAACATAGTGGAAAAGTAGACAATCACTTTTTCCTAACATATCCTATGCATTTTATTATTTAATCTCATTTTTATTGAAATATATTTGATTTATAATATTGCATTTGTTTCAGGAGTACAGTAAAATGATTCATTTATATAAATTTTTTAGATTCTTTCACATTCCTTGGATAAAAAGGAACTATCTTAACCATTTAGAATAGTTATAATGTGCAGGTACCTTGGCATCTTATGTTTTAATTTTATACATGATAATTCTTGTTATTACAAATTTCCTGTTAAATTATGTTTAAGACTGTATAACATTTTTATGTGGCTAATATTGTACATGTTGCACAATCCTTACCTATTGATAATGTAGAGATGTTTTTATTTTAGATGAAAAGATGCAAAATATTTTGCATTCCTATTTCTTACCTTCTTAACTCATATTTTCAGAATTGCAATTATTTGGTCAAAAAGTATGACCATTTTGATATGATATGTTTGATATATATCACTACCTGTTTTCAAATGACTTTTATTCCCAGCACCAATGATAAAATGTAAGATAGTAGTCATTTTTGTTTTTTTTACCATCTGTTTGTTATCATTTAAAAATTTAACCTTTAGAAGGATCAAGATGATAGAGGAGTAAGATGTCGTACTCACTTCTCCTACAAACACATAAAAAAATCACATCTACATGTAAAACGATTTGCACAGAACATCTACTAAATGGTGGCAGAAGAACTTAAACCTCCAAAAAGGGCAAGAAACTCTTGACATAACTAGGTAGAACAAAAGAAACAGAAAAGTAATCAGGATGAGACTAGCATTCCTTAGAGGGAGTATGAAAGAGAAAAGGAACCCACATCCTGGGAAGCCACCTAACAGACAGGGAGATCAGCTGAGATGGAGGGACCTCAGAATTGCCTCAAAAGCACAGCAGCTGGATTGAGGAGGGCAAGGTAGAGTGAGAGCTACGTAGATCATCCGCACCACCACCCTGGACACCACAGCCTAAAACACCAGGAGGAGAAGAGAAAAACCCCAAATAAACACAATAAGAAATGAAAAAGGAGAAATCACAATGGATAATGCAGAAAAACAAACAAAAAAGGTAGGAGAATACTATGAACAATTATATGCCAACAAATTTGACAACCTAGAAGAAATGGACAGCTTTCTAGAGACTTACAGCCCATCGAAAACGAGTCAAGAAGAAACAGATCAACAGAACAGATGG
Organism: Phacochoerus africanus; assembly: GCF_016906955.1. Classification (NCBI taxonomy): domain Eukaryota; kingdom Metazoa; phylum Chordata; class Mammalia; order Artiodactyla; family Suidae; genus Phacochoerus; species Phacochoerus africanus. Next base: position 42,714,869 of record NC_062556.1, on the reverse strand, counting down.
ATCACTAGAAATGAAGTTGAATATGTAATAAAAACACTTCCTACAAATTAATGTCCAGGGCCAGATGGGTTCACAAGTGAGTTCTACCAAACATATAAGGAGGAAATTATACCCATCCTCCTTAAAATTTACCACAAGGTTGAAGCAGAAGGAACACTCCCAAAAATATTCTGTGATGCCACCATCACCATAATACCAAAACCAGGCAAAGATACTACCAAAAAAAGAAAATTATAGGCCAATATCTTTAATGAATATAGACACAAAAATTCACAACAAAATTTTAGCCAACTGAATCCCACAACATATATAAAAGATTATATGATGTGACCAAGTGGGATTCATCCCAGGTTCACAAGGATTGTTCAATATATGCAAACAAATCAACATCATACACCACATTAACAAAAGAAATGTCAAAAACCACAGGATCATCTCAATAGATGCAGAAAAAGCATTTGACAAAGTCCAACATCCATTCATGATCAAAACTCTCACCAAAGTGTGTAGAGAGGGAACATACCTTAACGTAATAAAAGCCATTTATGAAAAACCCACAGCAAATACAATATTCAATAGAGAAAAGCTGAAAGCCTTCCCACCAAAATGTGGAACAAGACAAGGATGCCCACTCTCACCACTGTTATTCAAAATATTATTGGAAGTCCTAGCTACAGCAATCATACAAACAAAAGAAATAAAATTCATCCAAATGGGAAGAGAAGAGAAAAAACTGTCACTCTATGCAGATGACATGATACTATGTATAAAAAACTCTAAGGACTCAACCCAAAAAACTACTTGAACTGATCAACAAATTCAGTGAAGTAGCAGGATGTGAGATTAACATTCAGAAATCAATCACATTTCTGTATACTAACAATGGAATATTAGAAAATGAATACAAAAAATAAAATAACTTTTAAAATTGCACCCCAAAAAATCAAATACCTGGGAATAAACCTGACCAAGAAGGTGAAGGACTTATATGCTAAGAACTAAGAAACATTAATCAAGGAAATTAAAGAGGATTCTAAGAAACGGAAAGATATTCCATTCTCCTGGGCTGGAAAAATTAATACTGTGAAAATGGCCATACTACCCAAAGCAATCTACAGATTCAATGCAATCCCTATCAAATTACCCATGACATTATTTACAGAAGTAGAGCAAACAATCCAAAAATGTATACGGAATCATAAAAGACCCAGAATTGCCAAAGCAAAAACCAAGTAGGAGGCATAACTCTCCCAGAATTCAGGCAATATTAAAAAGCCACAGTCATCAAGACAGTGTGGTACTGGTAGCAAAACAGACATACAGATCAATGGAACAGAATAGAGAAGCCAGAAGTAAATCCAGACACCTATGGTCAATTAATTTTTGACCAAGGAGGCAAGAATATAAAATGGGAAAATGCCTTTTCAGCAAGAGGTGCTGGGAAAACTGAACAGCTGCATGAAAATCAATGGAAGTGGAACACACCCTCACACTATGCACAAAAGTAAACTCAAAATGGCTTAAAGATTTAAACATAAGACAAAGCACCATCAAACTCCTAGAAGAGACCATAGGCAAAACATTCTGTGATATCAACCTTACAAATGCTTTCTCATGTCGGTCTCCCAAAGCACTAGAAATAAGTGCAAAAATAAACCAATGAGACCTAATCAAACTGACAAGCTTTTGCACAGCAAAGGAAACCATAAAAAAAGACCACTTACAGAATAGGAGAAAATAGTTTAAAACAATGTGACTGACAGGGGCTTAACCTCTAAAATATAAAAACAACTTATACAAGTCAACAGCAAAAAAAGCCAACAACCCAATTGAAAATTGGGCAAAAACCTGAAGAGATATTTTTCCAAAGAAATAGACAGATGGCCAATAAGCACATGAAAACATGCTCAGCATCCCTTATTATTAGAGAAATGCAAATCAGAACTACCATGAGATACCACCTCACACCAGTCAAAATGGCTATCATTAATAAGTCCACAAATAACAAATTCTGAAGGGGGTGTGGAGAAAATGGTACCCTCCTACACTTTTTGTGGGAATGTAAATTGGTACAACCACTGTGCAAAAGAGTATGGAGGTACCTTAAAAACTACATAGAACTACCGTATGACCTAGCAATTACATTTTTGAGCATATATCTGTACAAAACTTTTCCTTAAAAAGAAACATGTACCTGCACATTCATTGCAGCACTATTCACAATAGCAAGATATGGAAAAAACCTAAATGCCCACAGACAGATGATTGGATTAAGAAGAAGTGGTATATATACATAATGGAATACTACTCATCCATAAAAAGAACAAAATAATTCCATTTGCATCAACATGGATGGAACTAGAGAAGTAAGTCAGAAGGAGAAAGATAATACCATATGATATCACTTATATCCAGAATCTAATATAGGGCCCAAATGAATCTTTCCACACAAAAGAAACTTCTGTCCTTGGAAAACAGACTTGTGTTTGCCAAGGGGGAGGGGAAGGATTTGGTGTGGACTGGGAATTTGGGGTTAATAGATGCAGACTACTGCCTTTGGAATGGATAAACAATGAGATCCTGCTTTATGGCACTGGGAGCTATACCTAGTCACTTATGATGGAGCATGATGTAAGAAAGAGTATGTATGTATGTATATGTGACTCAGTCACTTTGCTGTACAGTAGAAAATTGACCTAATGATGTAAACCAGCTATGATGGAAAAGATAAAAATCATTTAACAAATATAAATTTAACATGTAATATACATAATACACCCTTGATGATAACTTATTTTGCTTGTGTTTATATTGAACATTTAAAACTATGTTTGTTAATTACTTTTATTTCTTCTATTGTAAACCAATCAAGAATCAGAAGGAAACATCTAAATTTTTACTTGGCAATTTTTATTGTTTTATGAAAAGTGACCTTTGTCTGAACAATAAAATTTTATGTTTTTCATTGTGTGTGGGTGGCTGCTGAGTGTGATGAAAGTAATAACTGCTTGAGTTCTATTGAATTTGGGAACAAGTTTCTAGGATGCCACTCTTGTTAAGAAGAAGAAGAATCCAAAGGAGAGGGAAGAATGGAGAAGGAGAAGGAGAGGAAGAAAAAGAGGAAGAGGAAGAAGGAGGAGGAGGAGAAGGAGGAGGAGGAGGGGGAAGAAGAACAAGAAGAACAAGAAGCAGGAGCAGCAGCAGGAGAAGGGGAAGAAATAGTTATACCAGGATTTCCCTCAACTCTTAAGCTTCTCTCTTGGGTTATGATTCCATTATTTTCCGTAGAAATGAGGAGTTTGGGACCCAACCTCTAGAGGACAGAGATGAATCTTGGGAGACTGAGATGAGTAGTATTTGCTGTAGTTAATCTTTTCTGTTAAATCCAGTGTTCCATCTTTCTCAGGATTATTGGTGCCATCAATGCCCTTTTGTCACCAGAGGGTAGACCAGAGACTTCCTCCATTTTCCTAAATCATATCATAACCCAAGAAAATCCTTAACTAAGTATAATGCTTTTGGTTCTAAATGCCATCCTAGGGGGGATCAGTGCTAATGACGCATGTGTGCCTGCTCTATGGCATGAACTCTTCACATATATATGTTCTTTTCCCCAATGTGTATTGTGTCTGTTTTCTCTTCATATAAGGAATCCACAAACAGGTGCTTTCATGTATACCCCCCCTTACAACTTCTCCTTTCACATGATAATTGTTGTGTATTTCCTCAATTTGTGTACTCTACCTAGAATCTAGATGTGGAGTTAGGAAGTCTCATTACTGCCCTATAATCTTAGAACACAAAACTTCCATCTGGACAAAGACAAAACTGAAATGGTATCAGCTCATTTCTTTGCTTCAAAAAAGTAAATCATTTTTCCCCTAAGAGAAATATTTGATTTTGGGGTGTTTTTCTATTTCCCATATCTGTCTGTCTGTCTGTCTATCTATCTATCTCTCTATCTCTCTGTCTATCTCTCTATCTATCATCTATCTATCTAGTCTATCTCAAAGCCATAATGTAGCTACATAAATCTGAGTTCTGTATCCAGTGCCCACAACTTGGCCATAAATGGAATCCTACATACCAGTGGTCTGGCGGTGCATCCAGGAAAAATTCCAGAATAAAACACCAAGCCAGAGCAATCTGTATTCCTGATGGGACAGCCTTGGAGAAAAGGCAGTTTCCCATGGTTCTCGAAGTACTTGCTTCCCCTTTTAAGACAGTGTTCTTTTAAAATTTTCCAACTTGTCATCGAAAGGCTCACACTTCACTTGTCCTGGAGAAAAATGAAAAGCTTGAAGTCTTGGGCTTTTCCTAAGAAGATGGACACACACATAAAACTCCTGTGTTAAAATGCACATACATCTTTTCTATCTTTTCATCTATTTCTCATTTTTTCTAGTTCTCTACAGAAGGGTAGATAGACAAAGCTTCTAAAAGTATAAGGAGAAAGTTAAAAATGATCTATTTATTTGGAGGTAAATGCTATTAACGTTTTGGAGTACATACTTTCAAGTTGTGTGTGTGTGTGTGTGTGTATACATATATACACACATATACGTATGTATGATTTTACTTTATGTTATATATGTTTTTATTTGTGTTATGTGTAAGATATATAGTCTATTTATCCATATAATACATAATATCTGGCATCTCTATTTTTAGTAGGTTGTATAGAATTGTGTATGGATCTATCATACAGATAGATAGAAAATTGTGCATGGAAGTGAATTTAGACAGTGAGGCAGAGGAAAGCACTCTAATAAAAAGACTTTTGAGAAATAGGGAAATCTCTTTACAGTATTCCTTAGTTTAGAAGTTTTTCTCTTCTAGCTAAACCTGGGTGATACATAAAATTTCTCCCCAAAGATGACCCTGGGAGGATATTCTTCAGTGGTTTAATAAAGCTTGTTCTCACTTGAACATTACCTAAGGAAGTTCCCGAATTTTCACCATTGTGTCCATCGATAAAAAAGGAGAGGAATAGAGCAACAGGTTTATAACATATTATTTTAAATACTTTCCATTGAATAGTGTGGAGTGATGAGAATTCTCTATAATTATTTTATCAACACGGATGCACAGAAATGGTCAATCTAAACTAAGATCAACCATAAACAAATGTAAGATATTAATTATTTAATAAATATTTACTGGTAGGCTATTTATTGAGAAGCTAGCATGGGTAGGGTAATATTCTGCAAGCTGGAATTATAGAAGTGTCTGAAACAGGCAAAACCTCTCTATTTAGGAAATATACAGTCTATTGAGAATCAGTATTTAGCAATGAGTCCATAAGATTCAATAGTGTAGCAATGGTCAGTCAAAACCAAGTTTTTTGGGAAGGGAAAAAGGAGTCATTCTCAGTTAAGGGTTTGACTACAATGAGAAGAGTTTGTCAGATAATAATGTCACTGCTATAAATGCATAATGTATATTTTGTATGACTGTATACAATGTAATGAAACTAAATATATTTAATCTATACTTGGCCATTAATTTTCAAATCATCTCTAATAAGTTTTTTGATATCCTCAGACAGTAATATTTCCAGGTAATATGGTGATGTAGCAAAACAGACATGCCCACCTGTATCTTATGTTGAGTTTCTAAATCCAGGAAAAGAGTGAATTACTACTCCCTCCTATAAAATAATGTCTAAATAGACCCTGGTCATTTTGGATGACTCTCCTTTTCTATAATAAATCAAACTTGTTCATAAATACTGAACCATAAAAAGAGTTATTTTAAGTTTCAAATTTAAATTTCAATTGCCCCAAAGCCTTTGTATCATAAACAGTTTATGCATATACATATTTACATATACATAACCATAAGGTATAAGTTTTTGCTGAATATCATTTATTACTTGAGTTATCAGGGCTGAATAAATTATGCTAAACATGACCTATCTGTGTAAGAAGAGCTATGGCTTAGTGAACGATTTAAATAAGTTAGCATGTGCAAATGATATTTAATGATCTGTGAATAACTGGAAATCATTGTTTAATGTTTATCTGTTTTAATTTGTCATTTCCTTAGTTATCCAACCTTTACTATTTATCCAGCAACTTATGGTTTAAGAAAGGGGTATACTTCTCTGAACAACACAGATGGTCAAAATCTCCTTTATCTCAGAGAGATAATTACTATGGCAAAAGGGATGCCCTTTACCCTCTGTTTCACACTTTTCCTTTCAGTATTATTTATTCAACAAAACTCAGTGAGTCCTGATTTGATTCAAGCTCTGTCAGCTTTATGGTGGAAAGACAAAGGAGGCATATTCCTGAGTCAGTCCTTGAAAAATCCTAAATAGGATATCTGTGAAAGACAATAAATAATAATGTTAAAATTGGACTATGCCCTATACAATTGTGGAAGTGATAGAGGCCAATATTATATAAGGGAACAAGACAATTGTCACAGAAATGCTGATATTTGACTTGTATCTCAAAGGATGAGTAGAGGTTTAGAGGGAAGATGGATAAGGGTAGGAAATTGCAAAAATTCTGGCAGAGAAAACAGTATAAAAAATAGAAAAAGTGTCTACAAGTGAAAATGTAAGAGGGACAGGAGAAGGAAAGAGCAAATGTAAGAGAAGATTTCCAAGAGGGTTGATTATACAAATTACAAGATTAGAGATTGTATTCTCTACTGTATCTGAAATTGAGTTGTGCACAAATCAATTTCTAAATTATTACCTGTTTTTGTTTGTTAAAACGGAATCATTTCTCTTGAAGTTTCAAGATCTCAGATTGAATGGAGCTTGATTATTTTTCTTTTTTATTAATTATTTTTAGTAGTTATCCCCCCAATACAATTTTTTTTCTACTGTACAGCATGGTGACCCAGTTACACATTCATGTACACATCCTATTTTTCACACATTATCATGCTCCATCATAAGTGACTAGACATAGTTCCCAGTGCTACACAGCAGGATCTCATGGCTAATCCATTCCAAAGGCAATAATTTGTATCTATTAACCCCAAGCTCCCCAACAACCCACTCCCTCCCCCTCCCCCTTGGCAATCACAAGTCTATTCGGCAAGTCCATGATTTTCTTTTCTGTGGAAAGGTTCATTTGTGCCCTAATATTCGATTCCAGATATAAGTGATATCATATAGTATTTGTTTTTCTCTTTCTGACTTGCTTCACTCAGTATGAGAGTCTCTAGTTCCATCCATGTTGCTGCAAATGGCATTATTTAATTCTTTTTTATGGCTGAGTAGTATTCCAGTGTGAATATATACCACTCTTCCCAATCCACTCATCTGTCAATGGACATTTTGCTTGTTTCTGTGTCTTGGCTATTGTGAATAGTGCTGCAATGAATGTGTGGGTGCATGTGTCTTTTTCAAGGAAAATTTTGTCTGGATATATGCCCAAGAGTGGGATTGCTAGGTCATACAGTAGTTCTATGTATGTATTTCTTTTTCTTCATTCTTTCACTGGAATGTTCTTATCCTTATTCATTAACCTATATCACTGATCATTCCTTTATTTCTCCTCTAGTATTTGTAATTCTACACCAGTCAATTCATTTTACCCCAAATCTGCAAATATTTTAAGCCTTTGTTTTTTTACTAGCATATGTAAGCATTACATTTCTATGTACATATTCATTTATTTTGACTTCTTATATTCTTTTTTTTTACACCATCTCCTGTAGCAAACTTACTCATTCCAAAGGCCTCATATGTTGACAAAGACTCCATTATTGACCAAATTTTTTTAGGCTCCTTTGAATTTTTTTCAGTTAAGCCTCTACCTGGTCCCACTTCTCTGCCTTTGGCCTGCTGGAACTAGTCTTAGCAAAGAATACTGCTAAAACATCTAAGAAGAATCCCTTGCTCTTGATATCCAATCAAGGTCCTCATCCCCTATCCTTAATATCTAAGTCAAGGCCTGCTTCAGCATGAATCCTTTTATCATTGATACTTATCAAGTTCCTCTCAGTAATTTTCTATCCACTTAACCACTCACTCTGTCCATTGACTAGAAATTCCCATCTGTCTTTTGAATTCAGAGATAAGATCAATCTCTCTCCTCTATGTAATTGTCTTGAATAGATCTCTTACCTTTTCTTTCCTTACAAGTGTCAGAATAACTGTTCTAGTGCAGTTCCACCTGCAAGTGAATAGCTGCCAAACCACTACCCCAGGTTTATGGTATTACATGTGTTTTTTCTTGTTGCTTGTTTTGGTGGCACCTGTAGCAAATGGAAGTTTCCAGTCTAGGGGTCTAATCAGAGCTGCTGCCAACCAATGTCACAGCCACAGCAACTCAGTATCTGAGCTGTGGCTATGTCCTACATCACACCTCAGGGCAACACTGGCTCCCTAACCCACTGAGTAGGGCCGTGGATAGAATCCATTTCTTCATGGATGCAAGTTGGGTTCACTACCACTGAGCTTCAACTAGAACTCCTTACCTGTGTTTTATTTTTATTTATTACCATTTTAGCCAATCATCAAATGTTTTTCATCTTATACCATTGGATCGCTCAAAGGGATGCTGTATTTTTCAGCAGTTTTCTTTTTCTTATTCTAGGCTTGTAACTTAAATACTACTCTGGGCCCCATAATTTCACCACCCTCTCACATCATATTCCAGTCCAAAGCCATGTGCATCCTTTATCAGCCAAGGCTTGTGCCTTCATTCAGCCTTTTCATTCTGCCTCCATTGCTCTAATTCAAGGTTTTATCAATTAATATTGAAATCCTTCATTAGCCTGTTTATTGTTTAAGTCTTTTTCTACTCTTCTTTTAATTCTCCTGTTAAATACCATCAACTTATTTTTCACAAAACAAAACTTTAATCTTGTCACATCTTACTCGAATATTTCTATTGTTTCCCAAACCCTGAAAATGTCTTTCCTAGTGGTGGTGTGTAAATTCTTATGATATCTAAAATGAGAACATATTGAAAAAGCCTTATATCCCTGGAATAAATCAAAATTGATCCTGGTGTATGATCCTTTTGATATTTTGGTTGATTCAGTTTTCTAATATTTTTGTTTGTTTGTTTGTCTTTTTGCTATTTCTTGGGCCGCTCCCGTGGCATATGGAGGTTCCTAGGCTAGGCGTCGAATCGGAGCTGCAGCCACCGGCCTACGCCAGAGCCACAGCCATGCGGGATCCGAGCCGCGTCTGCAACCTACACCCAGCTCAAGGCAACGCCGGATCGTTAATCCATTGACCAAGGGCAGGGACCGAACCCACAACTTCATGGTTCCTAGTCGGATTCGTTAACCACTGCACCACGACGGGAACTCCCAGTTTGCTAATATTTTATTGAGGATTTTTGAGTCTATTTACATCAGTGATATTGGCCTATAATTTTATTTTTTTTTCTGTTATCTTTAGTATCAGGGTGATTGTGGCCTCATAGAATAAGCTTGGGATTGTTCCTTCCTCTAAATATTTTTGAAAGAGTTTCAGAAAGATAGATATTAACTCTTCTTTAAATGCTTATTATAATTTGCCTGTGAAGCCATCTGGTCACAGATTTTGTTTTTTGGAATTTTTAAATCACAGTTTCAATTTCAGTACTTGTGATTTGTTAGCTCATATTTTCTATTTCTTCTTGGTTCAATCTTGGAAGATTGCACTTTTAAAAAATTTTTCTATTTCTTCTAGATTGACCATTTTATTTTCATGTAGTTGCTTATACTACTTTCTTACTATCCTTTGTATTTCTGTGGCATCAATTATAAATTCTCATCTTTCATTTTAAATTTTATTCATTAAAGCCCTCTCACCTTTTTTCTTATTGAGTCTGGCTAGAAGTTTATCAATTTTGTTTGTCTTTTCAAAGAATAAGCTTTGTTCTACCAATCCAATTCCTAGAAATATATCTAAAAAATTTTTTTGAAAAAAAAAATGTACCAGGATGTTCATTGCAGCACTATTTTCAATAGCCAAGAAATGGAAGCAACATAAATGTCCACTGGAATGGATAAAATGGATGCAGTATATATTTATATTCAATTTGTATATAGTGGAATATTACTCAGCCATAAAAAATAATAAAATAATCCCATTTGTAGCTCTGTGGATGAACCTAGAGATTATCATACTAAGTAAAGTAAGTCAGAGAAAGACAAATATCACATGAGGTTAATTAGATATGGAATCTTAAAAATATTGTACAAATGAACTTATATAAATATACTCACAGACTTCAAAAACAAACTTACAGTTACCAAAAGAGAAAGTTGGGGGAGGGATAAATTAGGAGTTTGGATTAACATATAAACATTACCATACATAAAGTAGATAATCGACAAGGACCTACTTTATAGCCCAAAGAACTCTACTTGATATTCTGTAACAACCTATATGGGAAAAGAATCTTAAAAAGAATGGATATATATATATCTCTCTCTCACTTCGTTAACACCTGAAACTAATGCAACATTATGAATCAACTATACTCCAGTATAAAATAATAAAAAAAATAAAATAAATACAATGAAATAAATATATAGTCAACACATATTTTAGACATATTATTATGTATATTATTATTTATATACTATAATATACATTATACATATTATTTCTATATTTTCGATAGTTATTTGTATAACGACATGGACCAAGGATCCATGTTCCCATATATTCTACTTTTATTCCTGCCTTATATATTAAAGAACTATCAACTACTAGAAATAATAAATTGGTGAATTAATAAGAAAAAAATTAAAGATTTACACAGAAAATAGCATCCTTATTTTATTATATGTTATATATTATAGTCCTATAAAATGGATCTCTAGTTTTAAACCCAAGTTATGCCTCTTTCATTTATTTACAGTTTGTCAGATTATTTGATGTCATATTTCAAATATTCAATTTTTAAGATGAAATGGTTATAGAATGTACTTGACATTTTTGTTATGTATGACTGAGATTATGTATGTATGTTAGAACACTCCGTAGCAATTTAATTTTGATTAAACTTAGTGTCAGTTATTAGCAGTGTTATTATTAATAAGAATCCAAAATGTTGAATTAGAATACACTGTGATTTTCTCTTTCTATACTTCTTTTTCTTTTATTGGACCATGTTGAACACGTGCAGAACAAATAGTTTTTTTTTAAGATAAATGTTAAAAAAGTGGTAGAAAATAACCCATATTAATATATTGGAATCACACTTGCCACAGCATCACACATGATTTTAAGAGGAGTAATTAGTAGTCCTGCTATAATTTTCAATCATGTTGAGACCAGGACAATACATTTTCTTTCCTTTAGCTTAGTGAAGAGATAAATATTTCTTACACACCACTTCTCTTTCATCATGAAACTTTTTGGCTTTTGCACAGAAACACTCCCACTTGTCTATTAAGTTACAGAAAGTTCTTCATCTTTCAAGATGAAACATTAAACCTCTGAAATAGTATATGTAGCTAGGGCTGGCTTTGCAAATTAGCAGCAGTCATTTAAATCAACAAGATTACTTTTCACAAAACAAATTCACGTCAGGAATATACACATAAGGAGGAGCGACTCTTGTTTTGCCAAAGTCAAATTATATAGTTAATACTTTGGGAAGAGTGAGTTGCATGCATTACATTATCTGACATTTATGTTTATGACCTTTTCTAAAAAATCACAGAAAAATACGTATATATTAGATATGCAAGAGTTTCTTTGAGGGGATACACCTGTCAGAAAGAAAATAGAGGATGTTGGAAGAGACAGGAAGTGTCATCAGACATAACACAGGTCTATGTCAGCCCCTATTGCTACTGTAACAATTTACTACAAGCTTAGTGATTTAAAACAGCACAAGTTGATTACATTACATTTCTGAAAGTCAGAAGTCTCATTGACTAAAATCAAAGTGTTGACAGTAATTTGTTTTTGGTTTCATTTTTTAACTTAATTTAATTTTTAAAATTTTTATGATTTTTATTCTTTCCATTATAGTTGTTCTGTCAATTTCTACTGTACAGCAAAGTGACAAAGTCATATACATATATATACCTATCTTTTTCTCACATTATCCTCCATTTTGTTCCATCACAAGTGATTAGATACAGAAAATATTTTAAGCATTAATAAAACACTTCAAATTGCTTTAGTAATTTTTGTGTTACAATTCATTGCAGATAAAAGTGGGAAAAGAATACTTTTCCAACACTTTGAGGATAGTTCCAACATATATTTATGGAAGTGTAGAGAGCTGTATCAAAACAGGTGTTGAAAAATAATTTATATAATTTTATTTTTAAAAACTTTTCTAGAATCAAAATCTACCTGAAAAGTTGATTATTTTTAATGGTTTATTTTGAAATAATTTTACTTAGAGTGATAAAGGATAGTACAGAATTCCAATATGCTTCCTTAATATTAACATATTTCATAACCATGAAGCAAAAGTTTAAATTTCCCCAGTTTTTATTAATATTTCATCCAGTTTGAGGCAATAATTTACATTTGGTTTTCATTCTCCTTAGTTTTTTCCTTTCTGTGGCAACCTGTCACATTCTCTTTTCCATACTGGATTATCCAAACATCCTGGATGAGGGTACTTTTTTTTTCTCTTTAAGATGTAATATTCTAACATTTTATATGTATATATATATGAATGATTCTAAGGATTATGTTGGATGCATACAGCCATCTCTATGCCACTACAATATAATACAGGGCTGTTCTACATATCCCTTCCTGTCATCCTTTTATTATTATCCCCTTTCCCAGTTTACAACATAAGTTTATCTTTTCTAGACACTATGTACAGTAGGGAATTTTTGATTAAATATAGTTGATTTGCAGTATTGTATTAGAGTTAGGTGTATATATAGTGTTTAGATAATTTACTGGTTATATACTATAAAAAGTTATTACAGTATTATTTATTATATTTCCTGTGTGTACATTATATCCTTGTGACATTTATTTCATAACTGGTAATTAATAACTCCTAATCCTTTTATTTTTCCCATTCCCCCAACTCCATTCCCTCTAGGATATTTGAATCTGTGAGTCTGTTTCTGTTTTGTCGTATACATTTGTTTATTTATTTGTTTATTTTTTAGATTCCATATATTTAAGTGAAAACATACAGTGTTTTTCTGACTTATTTCATGTGCCACAATACACTCTAGGTTCCTATGTTGTCATAAATAGCAAGATTTCATTCTTCTTTTAGGCTGAGTGATATTACATTGTATAGATATACCACATCTTCTTTATCCATTCATCTGTCATGGGCAATTATGTTGCTTCTTATCTTGGCTATTGTAAATTAAGCTGTAATGAACATTGATGTTCACATATCTTTTTGCATTAGAATTTTTATTTTCTTTAAATATTTAGGAGTGGAACTGCTGGATCATATGATGGTTTTGTTTGGACATTGCTGTTTTTAATTCAGTCACCACCCTGTGTATTTCAATTACAGCATTTAGTCCATTGACATTTAAAGTACTTATTGATAGGTATATACTTACTAACATTTTGTTGTATTCTGGTTGTTTTAGTAATTCTTCTCTGTTCTTTTACTCTTCTTTTAGTCTTTTCCCTTATGGTTTGATGATTTTTTTAGTGGTATGCTTTAATTATTTTCTCTCATATTTTTGTGTATCTGATGTAGGTTTTAAATTTGTGAGTACCATGTTGTTCATATATATTGATCCGTAAATATATCTACTTGTTTTAAACTGGTAGTCATTTAGGTTCAAATGTATTCTAGAAGATATACATTTGTTATTCCTCCCAAGTTTTGTGTCTTCAATGTCATATTTTGCATATTCATGTCTGTCCCTTAACTGTTTAAAGTAGTTATAGTTGATTTTACAAATTTTGCCTTTTAATGTTTGCACTAGTTTTTATAAGTGGTAGATCCACAGTGACTACTCTATATTTGCCTTTACTAGTGGGATTTTTTCTTTACGATAAAGCCTTATTTCTTACCGTAGACTTCGATTTTCCATTTAAAGAATACTCTATCATTCCTCAGAAGGTCAGTTTATTTGATGAGCTATTTTAATTTTTTTCTTGCCTGAGAAATTCTTTCTCTCTCCTTCAATTCTGAAAAACATTACTGAGTAGAGTATCCTAAGTTGTGAGATTTCCCCTTGCAGATTTTTAAATATTATGCCACTCCCATTTGTCCTGCAGTTTCTTCAGAAAATCAGCTGATAGCCTTGTGGGGTTTTTTTTTTTTTTTTGGTTATGTGACTCTGTTTTTCTCTTGCTGCCTTTAGAATTCTTAAAGATTTATTTTGTCACTTTAATTATGATATGTCTTGATGTGGGTCTCTGAGTACATTTGGTTTGGGGCTCACTATGTTTCTATCTGGAAAACCATTTCCTTTTTAAGTTTCAGGAAGTTTTCAGTCATAATTTCATTTTATTTATTTTTTTCCTTTTTATGGCCATACCTGTGGTGTACGAAAATGCTTAGATTATGGGTTGAATCAGAGATATGGCTGAGAACTACTCCACAGGCATAGGAATGCCAGATCCAAGCTGCATCTGTGACCTAACCTGCAGCTTGTGGAGATGCTCGATCCTTAACACACTGAGTGAGGCAAGGGATGAAACCCACATCCTCATGGACACCATGTTGAGTTCTTAACCCACTGAGCAATGACAGGAACTCCTCTATCATGCCATCTTGATTGCCATTCTACACTGTTTTGCATAGTGGTTGTACCAATTTATATTTCTATCAACAGTGCAAGAGGGTTCCCTTTTCTTCACATCCTTGCCAAATCTTGTTGTTTATTGTTATTTTGATAATCATTCTGATGTGTGAAGTGATATCTCATTGTGTTTTTGATTTGCATTTCCCTTATGATTAGTGGTGTTTATCATCTCTTCACATGCCTGTTGGTCATCTATATGTCTTCTTCAGAAAAATGCTTATTTAGACCCTATGCCCATTTTTTAACTAAGTCCTGTCTTTTTGATATTGCATTGCATGAATTCTTTGTATATTAGGATATTAAACCAATATCAGAAATATCTTTTGCCAATAGCCTCTACCATTCTGGGCTTTTTTAAAAAATTTTGTTGATGGTTTTCATCACTATGTTTTTGTTTCCATACCTGAGTAAGCAGATCCAAAAATATATTGCTAAGAGTGATGTTAAAGAGCATACTGTATATTTTTTCTCCTAGGAATTTTATGATTTCAGGACTTACATTAAAATCTTCAATTCATTTTTAGTTTATTTTTGTATATGATGTCAAAAAATATTCTATTTTCATTTTTTTTTTCATGTAGCTGTCCAGTTTTCTCAAAGCCACTTATTGAAGAGATTGTCTTTCCCCATTGTATGTTCTTGCCTCCTTTATTTTAGATTAATTTACCTTATGTGTATGGATTTATTTCTATGCTCTTTATTCTGTTCCATTGATCAATGTGTCCATTTTTGTGCCAAACCCATACTTTCTTGATTACTGTAGTTTTGCTGTATGATTTGAAGTCAGAGAGTGTGACAGCTCCTGCTTAGTTACTCTTTGTAAAGACTGCTATGGCTTTTCTGGGTCATTTTTGGTTTCATAAAGTTGTAGAATTATTTACTCTAGCCATAAAAAATGCCAGTTGTATTTTGATAGGAATTGAATTGAATCTCTGGATAATGTGAATATTTAACAATATTAATTTTCAACTTGTGAACATGTATATGTTTTCATTTATTTGTGTGTTATTCAATTACTTTCATCAATATCTCATAGTTTTTAGGAGTTCCCGTCGTGGCGCAGTGGTTAATGAATCCGACTAGGAACCACGAGGTTGCGGGTTCGGTCCCTGCCCTCGCTCAGTGGGTTAACGATCCGGCGTTGCCGTGAGCAGTGGTGTAGGTTGCAGACGCGGCTCGGATCCCACGTTGCTGTGGCTCTGGCGTAGGCCGGTGGCTACAGCTCCGATTCAACCCCTAGCCTGGGAACCTCCATATGCCGCGGGAGCGGCCCAAGAAATAGCAACAACAACAACAACAAAAAGACAAAAAAAAAATCTCATAGTTTTTAGAGTGTACTTTTTCACTGCTTTGGTTAAATTTATTCCTGGGTATTTTATTCATTTTGATGTGATTGTCAATATAAAGATTTTCTTAATTTCTCTTTCTGATAGTTCAGTTTTAGGGTATAAAAATGCAATAGACTTATGTATATTAATGTTGAATATGGAAAATTGACTGAATTCATCTATTAATTCTAATAGTTTTTTGGTGGAATCCTTAGGGTTTCTTATATATAGTATCATTTTATATGCAAATAGTTATAGGATTACTTCTTCCTTTCTGAATTGTATGTTTTTATTTCTTTTTCTTACCTAATTGCTGTGGCCATGAGTTTCAATTCTATATTGAATAAAAGTAGCAAAAGTGGGCATCTTTGTCTCAGTCTTGATTTTAGAGGGAGAGCTCTTGGCTTTTGCCCATTGAGTATGATGTTAGCTATGGGTTTGTCATAAATTTGCAATAATTACATAAATATTTTGTTGAGGTACATGACACTTGTAACCACTTGGTAGACAGGTTTTATCATGAATAAAGATTGAATTTTGTCAAATGCTTTTCCTGTATTTATTGGGGTGATCACATGAATGTTCCCTTTGTTTTGTTAATGTGGTATATCATGTTCATTGATTTGTGGATATTGAACCATCCTTGCACTCATGGAATGTGTCCCACTTAACCATGAAGTATTGTTCTTTTAATATGTTATTGAATTTGGTTTTCAAATATTTTGGTACAGATTTTTTATTTATGTTCATCAGGGATATTAGCCTATAGCTTTTTTTTTTTTTTGGAATGTCTAGATTGTTTTTTATTGGCAATTCTGGCCTCATAAAATGAGTTTAGAAGCTTTATTAGATCCTCTAGTTTGATGAAAGATAGGTTTTAACTAGGATACTCTCCTACCCTCACAGGTGAAACATGAGGTACATTTGTCCCCTTAGTATAGTTGACAATGTATATCCCTTGCAGAGCTACTCTAATAACTATTGATTATGGTCAAATCATCTTACAATTCACACTTATAATAGTATCCTTGTTACAAATCTGGTATATTGAAACCTCAACAGAGTTGACAAATATTTTCTCACCTTGAGTAATAAATAGCTAAATTTGAAATGAATAATTTAATTAAATACATATTTAAATTATTCTTGCTTTAGAGAAGTTATTTTAATTATTATTGATCATCTGTGTGCTTGTGTTACTTGTTTTTTGAGCATTTATGAAAATAGCATTTTTGGCTCATGTTTTCATTTTGAAGTACTGAAGAGAGTTTGAAAATGTTACTTCAATATTTTAAAACATTTGATTTGTTGGATTATGTGTATGATCAATAGTGCATTAATTATAGAACAACTAGTAATATTTATTCTCATTCTTCAATAATTATGGTTACTACAATACTATAATAATTAAAAGGCATAATAATTGCCAATGCATCCATTATCAGAACAATACAATGTACAGACTGGATGACTTCAGAATAATAACAAAGTCTATTAAAAAAAAACCCTCAAAAAACAAAGCAAATGAAAATTATAATAATTACAATAATGGAAGACATATTTAAGATTACTCCATAAATGAATATGAAAAGGATAAATAAAATTTAACTGTAATTTGAATCATCTGTACAATTTTATTTCTAAGAACAGGAAAAGATTATTTGATCATGGTCAATGCAGAGAAACATTTAAATAATGACTGTTAATATTGCCAAGTCTCTGCCTCTGTCCACCTGTACTAGATAGAAATGCAGAGACAGAGTATTCAGTGAAGGAGAAAAAGATAGCTTTTATTGCTTTGCCAAGAAAAAGAGGCAATAGCAAGCTGATGTCTTAAGGATGGCGTCCCCCCCCCCATTTGGGAAGAATTGCAGGGGTTTTATAGGAAAAAAGTAGAGATAGGAATCACAATTAAGACAAACATGGATTCTTCTTTCTTGGGGGAATCTTAGTCATCAAAGCTGAACTGGAGATATCTTGGCATGATCACAGTTGTAGTCTTCTGGGTCTAGAATAACAGTATTTCCAAAAAGGGCACATTGATCAGAGATTAGAACAAACTAGGAAAGTTCTTGAAAAACAACATGCGCTAATAATCTTTAACCCACAATAAATTGTGCTCAGAGTACCTAATGTTTACTTATGGGTGGTTGCCTTTAGGGTGCAACTGAGCTAGGAAGGACAAAGAAGGACTCTAAGCTGTTTAAATTATTCATTTCTAAAACCATAAGAAATACAACTTTTCTCTTGGGTGTATAAAATGTCTACATTATTATGTGTGTCCCTTGAGAGGGAACCAGGATTCTGCCCCAAGGCTGTCCTATTATTTTCTTTCTTCTTTTTTTCTTGTTTTGGTTTTAGGGCTGCATTCATGGCATATGGAAGTTCCCAGGCTAGGGGTCAAGCTGGAGCTACAGCTGCTGACCCGCACCACAGCTACAGCAACTTGAGATCCAAGTCGTGTCTTCAACCTACACCACAGCTCATGGCAACACCGAATCCCCAACCTACTCAAGGAGGAGAGGATCAAATGCACATCCTCATGGATACTAGTAGGATTTGTTTCCTCTGCACAAAAACAGAATCTTCCTGTACTATTCTTTCTTGACTATTCATCCCTTGTCTTTTCATCCCCTTCCTTTCCTGATCAGCAACTGTCTGAACCTGCCCCTTGGAACTCAGGGAAGGCTATGAGGGCTGAATTAGGCCCATATCCTGAGAACAAGAAATAGGGACACAGAAAGGCTTGTGTGCCCAGGAGCCCCAGAGGGCTCTGCTCAGTTTCATTAATACATTCTTATGAAATTTGTGGCAATTTTGAGTTAGCAGTTCATTTTGATAATGTCTAAAGAGAAATTTGGTGGAAAGAAGATATATTTAACTGAATATTTCCTAATACGTTTTAGTCTTTATGTTTCAACAATGTCTAAAGGTATATTTCCTCAATATGTAACCTGCTAATTGTCATAATTTTTAAAAAAGTTATTAATGATGCTGATGATAGTTTAAGTATTGTACATCTTTGACTTAGTGTTTGAAGGCACACTTTTTCTAAGATATATTGCCTTATGTGCACAATTAGCTTTGGTTGAGCTGAAGGCAATTAGTTAACCCTACACACAAGTGGCATGAAGTTTCCAGGGATGAAAATTTGTAATGGGACAGGATGCATAATAGGTATTCAATAAATATAAAATTAAATTAGGAAACCTTTTCTTGGTATCATCAGTCATTTTTTGTTGATTTGTCATGAACTGATCGTTTTATCCCCATCAGTAATTTCCTTTACTACCTCGTTTTAATGACTTAGTGTTTTCTTTCCTCTCTTCTAAAGCAGGTTAAATATTTTATTTTTTGTCAATAAAATTAGTTAACAAGTTTATAAAAATGTGGGGGGGGGTTGTATGTTTGTGTAAGAGAGATTTATTTGTCTGTATGAGGCTCACCTGGGAGCAGAGAAACTTGCTTAGTTGTCAGAGGTATCTTTGTGATACAGCCCTGGAAATGGAGTATGACCTGCTCAAGAAAATATGTTGTTTCTATGTGTCTTGAAGTTCTCCTAGTTAAGCTTTCTCCTTCCATCTCATGGCTCATTATTATTCTTTCCTTACTCCACATAAATTATTCTGTCTCCTGCCTTGATTTCTCAGTCCATGTGTATCAAAAACCTCATCTACCTATGTTCAACACACTGTAAATTCCTTGGACTAGCCCTTTGTTTTGTAAAGGAATGAGTGTTCATGAATGCACATAAGTGCTTGTGTTGATAAGAAGAAGGAGATAATATAACATATTACAAATACTGAGAAATCTCACATTATTTGCAGAAAGAGGCTGAAGAAAAAAGGGAAGATGCCATTTGTGACTAAGAAAAATTGTTTTAATTTTATAATAATCTTTCAAGGTTTTCAGTTTAGAACTTTACTAATTTCAATGATTTGCTCTTATAAAGCAATGGTGACGGCTGAGAGGGAGATGAGTGGGAAATTGATTGAGAATAGGGACAGAATCCAAAAGTTTCTGTAATCTTTATGAGATTTCTAATGATTCATTTGCAAATGTTTTACATTCAACTCTATTATTTGTCTAGCAATGTTTGTTTTTATATATTCCCTGAAATGACTCACCATTCAGTAAAACTGCCATTTCAGGTAGATTCTGTGAAGTTATTCTTCTATAGTTATATACTCATCAATGTTTTCCTCCTATTCTCAGGAAGATTCATGTCCCAGTTTGAGAAACATGTCCTTATTACAATTCAGACTTTAAGCCACATGCCTAGAGACAATACTTTGATTCTTAACCTAAAAATACAAACACTCAAATGGTGAAATAATAGGCATCTTGTCAGTGAAATCTTACCTATGAACCTATTTATAAAGAAAATTCAAATTATTTTATTCATTTTTTTCTAAATAACAATACCTTGAATCTGTAATCATCAGGTAGCCAAATAGTGCTAACTACTCATCTATGTATGGTTCTCCAAGGGTGGTCAAAAACTACATTTCCAGAGAAAATATATAAGTAATAAGACATTTCAGAAGGCAGCTCTGAGACCAGAAAGAAGTAAACAAATTATTCAGGAATAATACTCTAATTTTCTGTGTGTATCTATTGAAGAAAATGAGAATGAAGTTCAAATATGCTGTATCAAATAAATAGTATTTAAAAATTAAAGTCTGAATTTAAAATATATACCTTTTTTTTCAGGTGAGCAATTTAAACACAAACAGTATTACAAAACATATTCTTGGTCATAGATTCAGGTTCAAAGATGAGTATTTTAAAATGCAAACCCGAAGGGAATAGAAGTCAGCATGTTTTTGTTGATTAGGGTAAAGTTTAAATGAAACATAGATGTTATTGAAAATGCATACCTGAAGCCTAGATGTCTGACATTTCAAAGGTACATAATACTACCATACAAGAGCAAAGAAATGGAAAAACTGATCTTGCTGCACTTACCATTTGTCCTACTTGTGTAAAGAACTTTGTTGTTACTTTATGTTTATTATATCTATGCCTCTCAAGTGCACTCTCTGAAGCTAAGTATATACAACATTAAGTCTAATATGAGGAGGAGAAAAATTGCTTTCCCCAAACAAACTCATTACAGACAATGGAAAAACAATCCCCAAATGAATTGTACTTTGAAGTTCAGCTTGCTATTGTAGCTACAGCATTGCTATTCATGTTCAAATACACTGATTATAACTGGTCATCATCTAGCTCTATGCTACCGGCACTATCCAACTTGTCACCTGCAAATACCTTATTGATTTACATAGGGCTAAGGAATTTGAGATTATATTTTCTCCCTTGTGTTATGGAATTAGTTATGAGAATATTCATTTAACTAAGAGGGGAAAGAGACTCACTCAGGTAGACCTGCAAGCTTAATCTCCTGGTTATTTAGTGGAAGAGTCTAATCAGAGGGAAAAATGCAAGAGTTTCCCCTTGTACCCTTAGAAGGTAGAAAGATCTGCTAGCACAATTAGGAAAGTTTTGCATATGGATTTTTCCTGGTTTATGCTCCAGTCCTCACTGCATCTTTTTAATATGTAATTGAGGCTGATATGAGTTGTGTTCTCAGGCCTCATTCTCAAGTATAAAGAGAACACAGCATGTTGCTATGATTCACACAAGAAACTAAGGAGCAAGTGCACGTCCACTTACCTTTATGGCATTCAATAGGCATACACAGCAAGCAAAATAAACTGGTCTAATTCTGGTGGAAATCATTCTTTTTCTTTTTCTTTTTCTTTTTTTAGGGCTGCACACCCAGCATATGGAAGTTCCCAGGCTAGGCTAGGAGGCGAAGAAGAGCTGCAGTTGTTGGCTTGTGCAACAGCCACAGTGACATGGGATCCAACTTGCATCTGCAAACTACACCACAGCTCATGACAACACTGGATCCTTAACATAGAGTGAGGCCAGGGATTGAATCCACATCCTCATGGATACTAGTTGCACTCATAACCCGCTAATCCATAAGGGGAATTCCCTGATGGAAATATCTTAAAGTATTTACAAACAAACGGATATTTTGTTTGTAACTGAATTTTGCTTCCATAGGTTACTAGTGGGGATGAGAAAAGGAAAAGTAATAGAATACAAAGTATATATTCACTTTTAAGGGCAGTTAACCATTATCGTTCTAGCTTTCCCTTCCTAAAATACTTTAAGGATATAACATTAAAACTTCCCAAGGAAGCCACATCCAAGAGCCATTGAGTTAAGATATATTTATCTTAACTTTTTAAATTAATAATATAAAAGGAAATCCTGTGTTTCTCTAATTATCAAGTTTTATATTGCCAAATAACACCTACTCTTTTATATTTTGTCAAAATATATGTGTCAGTTGGCATGGGGATGGAGCCATGCTGTGTGACAGCTTGTCCATATCTCATCATCTTTGCAAGTTATAGTTTAGGGCCTTTAAATTTTGATGCACAAAAGTAAAAATAATTGTAATATATATTTCATCAAGAGTAATACTTATAATTTTGGTAATACTAGTTTTTAGAGGGGAATAATCAACTTAAAATTAAATATAGAATTGGATTCTCCAGAGGAAGGAAACATTTTTTCCCCAATGGATCCTCATGGTAAGATTGTAACTGCAATATGTTTGTTGCACTTGCTAAAATGTTCAGTGAAAGATCCTTTGAGTATCCAAAGCATAAGAACTCAGAAGGCATTTGACAATTATGGCTGGATAATTGTCCCATTACATAGTAACTGTATTCTTGAAATATTCTTGGTATTCCTAATTGTCATGTTTAAAGCTTCCTATTTTTCAATAAAAGGAAAAAACAATTTCTTTGTAACTTAAAAATATTCCACACATCAGTTAAATAATTATTTGTCAGATTATCTAGGAAAAATTATAATACAGATATTTTGTATCTAGAGCAGAGAGAGTTGATGAAATTTATTGCTCCAGGAGGTGTCTAAAAAAAAAGTCAGAGGCTGCTTGGAGGCCTTGACATCACATCTGTTTGGAATTCATCTCAATTCTTTTCCTAAGGAATTAAAAGTTTCGTTGAAGTGAGTTCTGCTTTGAAGAACTCAAACTCATTTTCCAGTGTCCCTCAAAAATATATATTCTTATTAGAAACTGTTTAATATTTGATAATCACACAATTGCTTACTTCCCAAAAATTTTACATGCAGAAAAAGTACAAGACAGACATTTTAGTGAATGTCTAATAGATATTATTTGTATAATAGAATATAACTTGTTAGTTCTGATTAACATTTTGAAGTGTCTATCATTTGCAATAAACAGTGCTGGTGCTACCCAAAAGAATATATACATTACTGTATTTAAGGAACCTCATTTGCTTGGAATAGATTTATAAGCATAATTTTAGTAGAATATGTAAGAAGTCATATAGAGGACTCCAAATAGTGAAGATCCAAAGATTCTGATTAATTACATTACAGTAACACATACACACATCCACACATTCATTCATCATTGTTTTGCTTTTTTTTAAGGGCCACACCTGAAGTATGTGAAAGTTCTCAGGCTAGGGGTCCAATGGGAGCTGCAGCTACACGACAGCTCACAGCTACACTGGATACTGAACCCACTGAGTGAGGCCAGTGATCAAGCCTGCATCTTCATGGATACTAGTCGGGTTTATTACCTCTGAGCCACAACATGAGATCCTATTCATTCATTCAGTGGTACAATAATACACTAATGAATTGTTTGAACAATATTTTGAATTAGGGGTTAATGTTGTAAATAGCATTACAATTTCTACCTCTTAAGTTTCAATAAAAGAAAACCAACCCAAGTCTCAGTGAAATTTCCCATTTCAGTTTTATTCTACTTATTTTATTTATTTTTATTTTTTGTCTTTTTGGGGCCAAGGCCACAGCATATGGAAGTTCCCAGGCTAGGGTTTGGATTGGAGCTGTAACTGCTGGCCTGCACCACAGCCACAACATCAGATCCGAGCCACATCTGCCACCTATACCACAGCCCTCAGCAATGCTGGATCCTTAACCCACTGAGCAAGGCCAGAGATCAAACTGTGTCCTCATGGATGCTAGTCAGATTCATTTCCACTGAGCCATGATGGGAACTCCCCATTTTAGTTTTATAAGCACGAAATCCTGCAGCAGTGCCTTACCTGAGAGTAAGTTTTTGGTTCTGGGAATTCTTTTACTAGTGTCAGATAAGTGTCGGCAGAAAGTTCTATTAGGTATCTTTGAGAATCTCTCCTACCTCTTGGATGGGGTCCAAATTTCCTTTAAAACACTGGTGGTAAAAAGCGAGTATATTTTACCCGTGATTGCAAATGCCTTTGACTCCTCAGCCCAAAGGCAAAATAGGTGATGTCTTCAGCACACTAATGTTGACAGCATCTGTAGGAGTTGAGGTGAAGTCATTTTCCTGGGATGACTAATCCATATGAATCACAGCTATTCTTATGTGCAGATTTGGCTTACACTAAGCTTTGCTTGATAGGGATTGTTATAACCCATATCCTTTACAGTATATTTAACTGTTACATAACCTAAACATGAGGATGGTAGAAAACAGTTTAAAGCATTTTTCCCTCTAGCAAAACCATAGAGGACAAGGCACTTCCTTAAGTCACTTTGACTTTATTAAGAAATACCCAAGTGTGCTTGTAATGACAGAAATGCCACTTCTCATGGCTTTTATTTTGTTGAACAATATGAGATGAATAGCAATTTTTGAACTAAATCTCTCAAAAACATGCTTCCTTTGTAATTACACGTATTGCATTTTTTTTGCACTTAGGTTGAAGGTGTACAGTTATTAACCTAAAGGAACAATGTAGGAGATTGAAATGGACTAGAAGAGATTTATAGGATGAGCTCACTTTAAAAGGAGTCCGATTTATGAGATTTCTTGAGAGATGGAGTACTTCCCTTATTTACTAAGAGGTGCAAAAGTAATCAAGTGCTCTATGATTATAGACCAAATCACCAATGGGAGAACAGTAGCTGTAGTAAAGATGAAATTTCCTGCATCAAATAAAATATCCATATATGATGAAAAAATTATGTCTCAGGAAATGAAATTAGAAACACTAAAGCCTCAGAAATAAATACATTTGAAATTGAATATTATATTATATATACTTTTAATTAGCCTTCTTTACAGAAAGGTAGCTTGCAATTACAGTTCTTTAAAACAAGTTTATACAAAATAACTTTCTAAACATGAAGTCTAATAATAAATGCTATATGTGAATATATATTAAAATGACACATCTTACTGACCAAGGACTAATTTATGATCATTTCATTGTTATAGAAAATAAAACATACACATTTCTGAGTAGCATAAAATAGTGACCTACATAAGTAAAGTTATCATTTAATATATATTTTCAGAGCCTTATGAAAGTTAGTACTGTCCTAAAGGAAAGATATGTACTGTTAATATTACTGTGAATGTGAATTTGTGGAACAAATACTAAATAGTAGCTTTTTAAAACTGAATTCAAGTTCCAGGATCTATCATTCACTGGCTCTCTGAGGCCATTTCTTATTGATTTAGCTTCTAGGGGTACTATTTTCCTCATCTATTAAAATTTAGTCTAGTAACATTTGCCTTACCTGAAAATATATTGATGTGGATACCTGCCAAAAGAAAAATCCTGTAAAAATTCACGTGCTGCTTTTGTTGCTAGAAACTTTTTTATCTGTTTATTTTTGTGTGAGTGTGTATACATATATATATATATATAATATTTAGTTAAACTATTTTCTTGCATAATCTTTCCACAACACAGACAAGAGTACCATAAAGTTGCATTCATTGCTATAAATTTATTTTATAAAGTAAATAGAAATCACCCCAGCATGTGAAATGAAGTTGAGACTAGTGGCAATCATCCAGGTGATTAATTTTAAAATATAAATCTTTTGAATTTCTTAAAGAAATTAAGATTTAAATTATAACTATTTTGAATTTCTTGGATTTTTTTTCTGGGAATTATCTATTCATCACTTTCTGTTGCTGGATCTGTTTTTATGTAATGGTATAGTTATAGAAATGTGTGGTTGTACAAATATGGCTTTTAAAAATTATGATGGGAGATTTGTCATTTTGCATAAGCAATTCACCACTATTTGCTTTCCGCCTTCTAAATCTCTGTTGCTTCCATGACCTGGCATAGCACCTTCTCCAAATTCACTGCATTTTTCTGATATCTGGACAAAGTTTCTCGCTACAATGGCTGAGACTAATTTCTAACTTGACCCTGACTTGGCTCTCCTCCTTGTCACACTTTGTGCTAAGATTGAACAATTTAAAAAGTTTTCTTACCACACACAAAAAAGCCTATGTACCTTTAATTTCACTATTTAACTTCAAAAAAATTCCAATATGAATATTTACCTAACCAAGTGCAGTACTTACTTATCTCTGTCCTCCATAAATTCACCAATATTAGGTATTATAGACTGCCTAATATTTGGCAATTTTATGAGTGTAAAATGACATCTTTTATGATTTTTTTTTTCTTTTATGGCCACCCCAAAGCATATTAAGTTCCTGGGCAAAGGACAATATGGGATCCTTTAACCCACTGTACTGTGCAAGTTTTGAACCTACATCCTGGTGCTGCAGAGAAGCCACTGGTCTCATTAGGCCATGGTGGGAACTCCTCTTTTTTATGATTTTAATTTAAGGTACCTGATAACTAGAAGGGAAAGAGAATTCTAGTTTGGAAACAAAGTAAATACATTTTAAAAAACATAAATTATCTTTAAAATGTCTGTTTAACAGAAACATTTTGGTAGACACTTTGAGGAAGATGTTTAATAGCTTTAGTTCAGATCTTTTAAAAATTTGAGTGCTTTTCCAGCCCCAGGTACAAAATCCTTGATTTGTTTCCTGTGTGCCAGTTACATGAATTGTTCCTTCAAAACACATGCTCGCCTTTATTCCTGCTGCATGCAGGAATAACCTTTTTCATTCTTCTACCTAGTGAAAACCAACTCATTTATTCAGGATCAGCTTCATTGTAACATTCTGTCCTGAGTTCTCACCAAGTCTTCTCTTCTGGAGGCAAATTTTACAATTATCTGATTTAGAACAGAATCTTATTCAGAACGATTGATATATCATTACAGCACACTGAAATATGGGAGATGTACCTTATTTTCATTTGCAATTTGTAAGCTTTTTAAAAATCATCTGTGATTTCTTAGCCCTTAGAACAATGCCAAAATAATGAGTACTCCATGGACTCCTATTGGCATCAATATTTCTTTTTGCTATAGAAACTTATTGATATTTTATTTTTATTTTTTTAATTTTTAAAAAGTTATTCATTTTAAAATTTGAACAGTGTAATATATATTCTAGGTACAAGTTCTTTATCAGACATATGATTTGCAAATATTTTCCCCTGTGATTTGTCTTTTCATTATTTTTTCATTTTATTATTATTATTTTTAATAGTTATTTCCCCAATACACTTTTTTTCCTACTGTACATCATGGTGACCCAGTTACACATACTTGTACACATTCTATTTTTGCACATTATCATGCTCCATCATAAGTGACTAGACATAGTTCCCAGGGTTACACAGCAGGATCTTATGGCTAATCCATTCCAAAGGCAATAGTTTGCATCTATTAAACTCAAGCTCCCCAACCATCCCACTCCTTCTCCCCCCGCCTTGGCAATCACAAGTCTATTCTGCAAATCCATGATTTTCTTTTCTGTGGAAAGGTTCATTTGTGCCCTAATATTTGATTCCAGAAATGTGATATCATATGGTATTTTTTTTTTCTCTTTCTGACTTACTTCACTCAGTATGAGAGTCTCTAGTTCCATCCATGTTGTGGCAAATGGCATTATTTTGTTCTTTTTTATGGCTGAGTAGTATTCCATTGTGTATACATACCACATCTTCCTAATCCAATCATCTGTTGATGGACATTTGGGTTGTTTCCATGTCTTGGCTCTTGAGAATAGAGCTGCAATGAACATGCAGGTGCACGTGTCCTTTTTAAGGAAAGTTTTGTCCAGATATATACCCAATAGTGGGGTTGCTGGGTCATATGGTAGTTCTGTGTATAATTTTCTAAGGTACCTCTGTACTGTTCTCCATAGGGGTTGTACAAGCTTACATGCCCACCAACAGTGCAGGAGGGTTCCCTTTTCTCCACACTCCCTCCAGCATTTGTTATTTGTGGACTTCTTAATGATGGCCCTTCTGACTGGTGTGAGGTGGTATCTCTTGGTAGTTTTGATTTGCATTTCTCTAATAATCAGGGATGTTGAGAATTTTTTCATGTGTTTGCTGGCATATCTTCGTTGGAGAACAGTCTATTCAGGGCTTTTGCCCATTTTTTAATTGGGTTGTTGGCTCTTTTGCAGTTAAGTTGTATAATTTGCTTGTATATTTTAGAGATTAAGCCCTTGTCAGTTGCATCATTTGAAACTATTTTCTGCCATTCTGTACGTTGTCTTTTTGTTTTGTTTTTGGTTTCCTTTGCTGTGCAATACTTGTCAGTTTGATGAAGTCTCACAGTTTATTTTTGCTCTTATTTCTGTTGCTTTGGGAGATTGACCTAAGAAAATATTCATAATGTTGATGTCAGAGAATGTTTTGCCTCTTCCAGGAGTCCAATCGTATCTTGTCTTATATTTAAGTCTTTCGGTCATTTTGAGTTTATTTACATGCATGGTGTGAGGGTGTATTCTAGTTGCATTGATTTACATGCAGATCTCCAGGTTTCCCAGCAATGCTTGCTGAAAAGAATGTCTTTTTCTCATTTTATGTTCTTGCCTCCTTTGCCAAAGATTAATTGACCATAGGTGTCAGGGTTTATTTCTGGGTTCTCTATTCTGTTCCATTGTTCTGTCTGTCTATTTTGGTACCAGTACCACACTGTCTTGATGACTGTGGCTTTGTAACATAGCCTGAAGTCTGGGAGGGTTATGTCCCCTGCTTGGTTTTTGTTTTTCAGAATTGCTTTGGCAATTCCGGGTCTTTTGTGGTTCCATATAAATGTTTGGATTGTTTGTTCTAGTTCTATGCAAAATGTCCTGGGTAATTTGATAGGGATTGCATTGAATCTGTAGATTGCTTTGGGTAGTATGGTCTTTTTTTTTTTTAATGATTTTATTTTTTCTGTCATAGCTGGTTTACAGTGTTCTGTCAATTTTCTACTGTACAGAAAAGTGGCCCAGTCACACATACATATATACATCCTTTTTCTCACATTATCATGCTCCATCATAAGTGACTAGATATAGTTCCCAGTGCTATACAGTAGGATCTCATTAATATTGATTTTTTATTGATCTTTTCTTATTGAATCATTATGTGGCTAGGTAAAATAGGCTCTGGATAAATACATAAAATATGATGTTTTCAGTAGCTGCACATCTATATAAAGGTTAATGTGTTTCCTCCATAGTATTACATTAAGCTTTAATTTTTTTTTACTGTATAGTGTTTGTAATGTAATAAACCAAGAGAAAATTTAAAAACACGTCTAAAGTTACCAAAAAATTTAAGATGATCAACTATACTTTGTTATAA
Source organism: Phacochoerus africanus (assembly GCF_016906955.1). NCBI lineage: Eukaryota > Metazoa > Chordata > Mammalia > Artiodactyla > Suidae > Phacochoerus > Phacochoerus africanus. The sequence goes on along the minus strand of NC_062556.1, from coordinate 42,685,297 downwards.
AACATACTCTGTGTAAAGATAAATTGTTGGCATGAGTATACACAGAAGCAAGCTTGTATTGATTTAGCTCTAAGCCTTTTATAGAGACATATTTTATATTTCATCAAATCTAAGACAACTAATTCTAGGAAGCTCTATTACTGATATGCCAGTAAGAAAGAAAAATAAATTCATAAATACTTTTTGATTATTTCTACGTTTATTTCATACTTATCAAATAAGCTATGCTATATCTTACTTAAATGTAGAATTTATCTTACACTGTTTAAATCCAGATGAAAATCCAGGCAATACAAGCATAATAAACTGGATAAATATTTTTCCATAGTCTTTTCACATGTATTCTTAAATGCTTCTGAAATGCTTTGGTACCCAGTTGTTGACTTCAGGTATTTTTTATGCATGAGACTCTGCCGTCAGGAACATTGTTATTGCAATAATTTAAGGAATCCATAAAGAAATAGTAGCCATTGATTTTGAGTTCTTAATATAGTTTACACTTGTGTAGAACAAAAGAATTTTTGACTCCTGCTAAAGGAATATTTATAAATGGATTTCTAAGTCACTACTTCAATTCTTTCCTCCCCATCCTATTTTTCTCCCTATGGTTAGGGCTCTGCTATTGTCTTTAAGATTTTGCTTAGAGCTTCTGACATTTATGTATACATATATGAAGCCATCTTGTTGTGAACTTCGAATATCTTACAGTTTTGTCAATTATATTGCAATAAAGCTGAAAGAATCTTCAGAATGTTTATTTTACAATAGATTAGGTATACTTTTTAATGTTTTATTTTTTATTTTTAAGTAACTGAAAGAAATTTGATTTTTCTAACAAAAAATTTTTGTTCTTTTTTAATTATCAATTTATTACATTTGTAGTTGTACAATGATCATAAATATCTAATTTTATAGCATTTCCATCCCATAACCCAAACATATCGCCCCACCCCCTCCCAAACTGTCTCCTCTGGAGACCATAAGTTTTTCAATGTCTGTGAGTCAGCATCTCTTCTGCAAAGAAGTTCAGTCTGTCTTTTTTTCAGATTCCGCATGTCAGTGAAAGCATTTGATGGTGGTGTCTCATTGTATAGCTGACTTCACTTAGCATGATAACTTCTAGGGCCATCCATGTTGCTAAAAAATGCTGGCATTTCGTTCTTTTTAATGGCTGAGTAATATTCCATTGTGTATATGTACCACCTCTTCTTGATCCACTCCTCTGTCAATGGACACTTAGGTTGTTTCCATGTCTTGGCTATTGCAAATAGTGATGCAATGAGCATTGGAATACATGTGTCTTTGCGAGTCATGGTTTTCTCTGGATAGATGCCCAGGAGTGGGATTGCTGGATCCAATGGCAGTTCTATGTGTAGTTTTCTGAGGAATCTCCATACTGCTTTCCACAGTGGTTGCCCCAATTTACAGTCGTGTACTAGGGTTCCTTTTTCTCCAAATCTCTCAAGCACTTATTGTTTGTAGACTTTTTGATGATGGCCATTCTGGGTGGTGTAAAGTGGTACTTCATAGTGGTTTTGATTTGCATTTCTTTAATAATGAGTGATGTTGAACATCTTTTCATGTGTTTTTTTGGCCATCTGTATGTCTTCTTTTGAGAATTATCTGTTTAGAACTTCTGCCCATTTTTGGACAGTTTTTTTTTTTTTGGTATTGAGCTGCAGAAGATGTTTATAAATTTTGGAGATTAATCCCTTTTCAGTTGATTCATTTGCAAAGATTTCTCCCATTCTATGGGTTGTCTTTTCGTTTTGTTTAGGGTTTCCTTTGCTGTGCAGAAACTTTTAAGTTTAACTAGATCCTATTTGTTTATTTCTGTTTTTATTGTCAATACTCTAAGAGGTGGATCTGAGAAGACGTTGCTGTTGTTTCAGTCAGAGAGTGTTTGGCCTATGATTTCTTCTAATAGTTTTATAGTGTCTGGTCTTTAATCCATTTGGAGTTTATTTTTGTGTATGGTGTTAGGGAGTGTTCTAATTTCATTCTCTTCCATGTGGCTGTCCAGTTTTCCCAGCACCACTTATTGAACAAGCTTTCTTTTCTTCGTTGTATATTCTTGCCTCCTCTGTCCTAGATTAGTTGGCTGTAGGTGCGTGGGTTTAATTCGGGGCTTTCAATCCTGTTCCACTGATCTATATTTCTGTCTTTGTGCCGGTATCATGCGGTTTTGATGATTGTTGCTTTGTAGTATAGTCTGAAGTCTGGGAGCCTGATTCCTCCAGCTCCATTTTTCTTTTTCAGGATGTCTTTGGCTATTCTGGATCTTTTGTGCTTCCAAACAAACTTGAAAATATTTTGTTTGAGTTCTGTGGAAAACGTCCTTGGTAATTTGATAGGGATTGCATTGAGTCTGTAGATTGCCTTAGGCAGTATAGTCATTTTGATAATATTAACTCTTCCAATCCAAGAGCATGGTATGTCTTTCCATCTATTTGTGTCATCTTTGATTTCTTTCATCAGTGTCTTATAGTTGTGAGAGTACAGGTCTTTTGACTCTTTAGGTAGGTTTACCCCTAGGTATTTTATTCTTTTGGATGCAAAGGTAAATGGGATTGCTTCCCTCATTTCTCTTTCTGCTCTTTCATTGTTAGTGTATAGAAATGCCATCAATTTCTGTGTATTAATTTTGTATCCTGCGACCTTGCCAAATTCATGGATGAGCTCTAAGAGTTTTCTGGTAGAGTCTTTAGGATTCTCTAGGTATAGTATCATTTCATCTGCAAACAGTGATAGTTTTACTTCTTCATTTCCAACTTGGATTCCTTTTATCTCTTCTACTTCTCTGATTGCTGTGGCTAGTACTTCCAAAACTATGTTTAAGTATAGTGGTGAGAGTAGACATCCTTGTCTTGTTCCTGATCTCAGCAAGAATTCTATCAACTTTTCACCATTGAGAATGATGTTAGCTGTGGGTTTGTCATATATGGACCTTGTTAAGATCAACAACCTAAAAGAATCTCATGTATATATAAATTCATATATCAAAACTTCAGAATAACTGCAAAACCAAAAAATTACAATTGGTAACACAAACAAATAAGAACAATCAACTCAAATACAACACTAAAGATAGTCATCAAACCACAAGAGCTGAGAATGAGAGAAGAAGGGAAGAAAAAACAGCAACAAAAACAAATCCAAAGCAATTAATAAAATGGCAATAACAACATACATATCAATAATTACCTTAAATGTTAATGGAGTAAACACCCCAACCAAAAGATATAAACTGGCTGAATTGATACACAAACACGATCCATATATATGCTGTCTTCAAGAGACACACATACAGATTGAAAGTGAGAGGATGGAAGAAAATATTCCATGCAAACAGGAATCAAAAGAAAGCTGGAGTAGCAATACTCATAACAGACAAAATAGACCTTAAAATGAAGAATATTTTAAGGGACAAAGAAGCTCACTACATAATGATCAAAGGATCATTCCAAGAAGAAGCTATAACAATTTTAAATATCTATGCACCCAAAATAGTTTCACCACAATATATAAGGCAACTGCTACCAACCTTAAAAGGACAATTGGCAATAACACAATAATAGTGAGGGAATTTAACACCCCACTTACAGCAATGGACAGATCATCCAGACAGAAAATCAATAAGGAAACACAGGCCCTTAATGAAGCATTAAACCAGATGGACTTAGATATTTATAGGACATTCCATCCAAAAGCAACAGAATACACATTCTTCTCAAGTGCACCTGGAACATTCTCTAAGATTGATCACATCTTGGGCTACAAATCCAGCCTTGGTAACTTTAAGAAAATTGAAATCATATCAACCATTTTTTCCAACCACAGCGCTGTATGACTGGAAATCAACAACAAGAAAAAAACTGCAAAAAACACAAACACGTGGAGACTAAACAACATGCTACTAAACAACCAATGTATCACTGAAGAAATCAAAGAGGGAATTAAAAAATACCTAGAAGCAAATAACAACAAAGATACAACACTCCAAAACCAATGGGATGCAGCAAAAGACATTCTAAGATGAAAGTTTATAGCAATACAAGCCCACCCCAGGAAATAAGAAAAAGCTCCAATAAACAAGCTAACTTTACATCTAAACAGCTTGAGAAAGAACAGACAAGACCTAAAGTTAGTAGAAGGAAAGAAATCATAAAGATCAGAGCAGAAATCAATGAAATAGAAATGAAGAAAATCATAGAAAAGATCGATGAAACAAAAAGCTGGTTCCTTGAAAAAATCAACAAAATTGATAAACCCTTAGCCAGACTTAACAAGAAAAAAAGAGAGAGGACTCAAATCAATAAAATTAGAAATGAAAAAGGAGAAGTAACAACGGACACCACAGAAATACAAAGGATCATAAGAGACTACTATATGCAACTATTCGCCAATAAAATGGAAAACCTAGAAGAAATGGACAAATTCTTAGAAAAGTACAATCTTCCAAGATTAAACCGAGATGAAATAGAAAAGGTGAATGGACCAATCACAAGAACTGCAATTGAAACTGTGATTAAAAAACTTCCAACAAACAAAAGTCCAGGACCAGATTGCTTCACAGCCGAATTCTATCAAACATTTAGAGAAGATCTAACACCTCTCCTTCTGAAACTACTTCAGAAAATTGCAGAGGAAGGGACACTCCCAAAGTCATCCTATGAGGCCACCATCACCCAGATACCGAAACCAGACAAAGATACCACAAAAAAAAAAAAGAAAACTACAGGCCAATGTCATCAATGAACATTGATGCAAAAATCCTCAACAAAATACTACCAAACTGCATCCAACAATACATTACAAGGATTGTACATCATGATCAAGTGGGATTTATCCCAGGGATGCGAGGGTTCTTCAATATCGGCAAATCCATCAGTGCGATACACCACATTAACAAACTGAAGAATAAAACCCATATGATCCTCTTAATAGATGCAGAAAAAGCCTTTGACACAATTCAATACCCATTTCTGATAAAAACCCTTCAGAAAGTGGGCATAGAGGGAACCTACCTCAACATAATAAATTTTTTTCATTCTTTCCCCAAATATTTACCATGAAAATATTCTCTTTCCAAATTATTATTTTGTTCAGGAATTGGAACAGAAAGTTTAAATGGTTTGAAAATCAAGAATCATTTTTCTTTTTCTTTTTTTGTCTTTTTTTGCCATTTCTTGGGCCGCTGCTGTGGTGTATGGAGGTTCCCAGGCTAGGGGTCCAATCAGAAGCTGTAGCCACTGGCCTATGCCAGAGCCACAGCAACGCGGGGATTCAAGCTGCGTCTGCGACCTACACCACAGCTCATGGCAACGCCAGATCCTTAACCCACTGAGCAAGGCCAAGGATCGAACCCGCAATCTCATGGTTCCTAGACAGATTTGTTATCCACCGAGCCACGACGGGAACTCCGAGAATCATTTTTCTTTAGAAGCAAAAATCAATTCCATTTTACCAATAAAAGTTGTCTCCTTAACTGAAAAATATAACTTCTAAGAATATACTTCCTTATAAGATATTTCATGTAACCTAAGATGTACATATGGTTGAATTCACCAGAAGTACATCTCTGGGAATTAGTCAAAATCAGGGCACACAGAGTAAAGTACAGTGAATGAGTTCTCTAAAATAAGACTGGCATTTAGTTATTTGAAGGTATCTGTGCATGACATTCAGGGCTTCAAAACTCAATGATTTGACTGTAAAATCTGGTACATAGTCCTGTAATACTAGTATAAGTCTCATGATTATAACTACGCTATTTCCCCCATCTTGGGTCACTTAGGAACTCTCATTATTATAACTATGTTAGCTCTCTATAAGTGATAAGTCTGTAAGTCAAAGAGTAGCTCATTTATAAAGGAACATTCTGGTAGTCAAGGCCTCCCCACCTGCAGGGCTCTAAGTTAACCTCAGCTAAGGCAATGTTAACTTAGAGCCCTGAAGCTGTGTTGGTGTGCCATTGTCTTGCAGTTCTCTGCATGGCAGTGTTTCTGGGTACATCAAGCTTGTTACATTTTTGGGGGGAGTTAAGTGGGCATGATTCTCAACTCTACATCTACAGCATCTTTTAAACTTTCATAAAAGTCAGGTTCACATCTATTTTGAGCACTTTATGTTAAGGTAGTGGCTAGAGGAGTGGGGAGGGGAGTGTGTCCATCTGGTATGAGCCATTTGTTCACAAAAGTAAACTCTTGAGATCCTTCATTTATATCTCCTGGTTACTCCAGTTTCTCCTCCCTCCTTGCTGTCTCTCTGACATATTTTTTGGCATAATGATCTCTCAGCCCCTGGATATTTCCCTAAGGTATTGAAATTGATTATATGCTATGCCCATATGAACAATACAAATAATTCTTCTAGAAGGAGTGGGAGCAGAGAGTGGCTTGCTGCTCTTTTCAGATTTTTTTGCTCCAGAAGCAGAACAAGAAAATCTTATGCAATGTACTAGTCTTGTTCTATTCTCCTTTCTAACTCTCCTGATATTGAGTGTCTATCACAATCTCTTCAAAGATCTTCTACTCTCATTTCTCATTTCTGCCTTGCTCCCTTCATTCTTGTCCTTTCATCTCCTCTTCCCCCTCTCCTCATCTTCCTCCTTCCTTTCTTCCTCTTTCATTTTTTTTTGATAAGCATATTTCTTCCCTAAGATAATTAATATATAGCCTCTTTTCTTCTTGAACAGTGGGTTAAAAATAGGAAATTTTGAGAAAAAAAAAAGAATTCTGGTTGATTTCATCTAAATGTTAGGTTGCTACATCTACTGTGGTATTATAACTAGAGCCTGTGAAAGAAAACTTTGGAACAATTCATACAAAATACAACTTAGACAAATAGACAAAGTTAATAACTTTATTTTATTCTTTGTCCTTCAAATAATCAAAGCTAATAACTTTATTATTTTTTCCTTATTCTTAGAAAACATTTTATGTACATAGACCTAGAAAAGTTGTGTTTGAAAATAAAAAGTGTGGAGTTGAGTCGTGGCACAGTGGTTAACGAATCTGACTGGGAACCATGAGGTTGCAGGTTCGATCCCTGGCCTTGCTCAGTGGGTTAAGGATCCGGCATTGCCATGAGCTGTGGTGTAGGTTGCAGACGTGGCTTGGATCCCATGTTGCTGTGGCTCGGGCGTAGGCCAGCAGCTACAGCTCAGATTAGACCCATAGCCTGGGAACCTCCATATGCTGTGGGAGCGGCTCAAGAAATGGCAAAAAGACAAAAAAAAAAAAAAAAAAAAGAAAAGAAAAGAAAAAAAAAGAAAGTAAAAAGTGTGAAAAACAAAAGGAGAAACAAAATAGAAATATGTGGCAGGTAAAGCTTGCTGTGTAGGGGAGGATTTGAAAGATTGTTTCATAGAATATGGGTTTCATGTAGCTAAAGAACATATTAAAACCTGCAGCATATCAGTCTTATTTTTCCAGCTCCAGAGCTAAAGGTGAGCCTAATCTATAAACCCTTGTCTTTTCCTCCCCAAGTATATTCTCCTGGTGGCCTGAACTCTCCTAGTGGTAAATGTCTTCCATGTATTCTGCTGTGTGGAGGGTGAAATTTGAAAAGTTCACCCCTTTCACTCTGATTGTTCTTTGTGGAATATTCTTCCTTTGAATCTAGCGAGAACATGCCATGTAAATGTCATTCTGGATACTTTCAATAAATTAATGGTAGTCAAGTACATACAAAAGAGAAAAGCCAAAAAGACAGGCATTGGGGAATTTAGAGCAATAAAATAGAAATATCTAGATGATTACTTTCCCTTCAATATTATGGTGACTATATTCAGTCAGTCGGTTTAGTTATTACTAAACTTATATTTAAAACTCTCTGTGTGACCAGTAGTTTTCCAGGTGCTAAAATGTGGAAACTTGATCTCAGAAGTCAAAAGGATCTGGATCAAAATCTTAGAAGCTATGTAATGCCTGTAAGTGATCCCTCAACTATAAAATAATAGTACTATCTCCTGTCTTCTAGAGTTATTTGTCAGATTAAGTAAGATGACACACAATGCTTATCAGAGTGCCTGTTTTATAAGGGAAGCCTTACAATTATTTGTTTCAGTTTGTTGCATACCATCTCAGATAGAAGAGACTCATTCATTGTTCAAGGGTACATACATACCCAAAGAGATCAGAAAAGGCTCCATGAAATAAGTTATATTTAAGCTGAGTCCCTATTTTGTTTTATTCAGATTTCTCAATTTCATTTATTTTTATAAAATAGATATTTGATTATTAGCAAATGATACAGGTCCAGTATAAAAAAGTCAATATTAGTGGAAAGTAATATTAATGGTGAAAGCTCATATTAAGTGAAGGTAACATAATTGCTTGGTTTCTTTATTTAATATTTGCTACTACAATGTGTTTTGAAATTGGTTTCAAAACAATCCTATGAGGTAAGTTTTATTATTATTCTTACTTTATACATGAGAATTCTGAATCACAAAGTGGTTACTAAATAGTCCTGGGACACAGAGTTGTGATGCCAAAAGTAGACAGCAGGAATCAGCCAAAATTATATCACAGAGAAAATAATCATTGATAATATGTGGTTAATTCTATGCTCAGATTGAAATAGAGTGGTATGTATATGTAATAGTATGTAAATGTGCTGTTCTTATAATGAAAATCTTCTGCCTTTTTCTTTCAATAGCATCTTTTTAAAAGTAACTTAAATTTAAATAGTGAAAAGTATACAGTCTCATTTTTACTAGCTGCATGCTATTTCCTTTATGTGTATCACTCATTTTTTAAACAGTGTCCTGATGATGTAAATTTGTTTCCAAACATTCAATTTTGTGGAAAACACTGAAATTGTTATCCTAATGCCAATATTTTCCTCCATTATTTCTGAAATAAGTAGATTTGCTGAATCATGGATTTGAACTTATTCATAAACATTGTTAGATACCCTGTAGAAGATTTGCTAAAGGATTAGGATTGTCTTGAACTGATTTATAATAATTTATCAAAATATTCATTTTCTGTATTTTGATCAAATATCCATATATATGAGTTTATGCAATCTCTATATTAAAATTATGTATCTTAAATTCAATAAAATGTCTACTATTAAGTTGCATCTCCCTGGTATTAGTGACTTTGAATATTTTCCACATGATATTCATTTAGAGACTAAATCATTTCTCTAAAAATTGTGTTGCAACTATGTTTTATCCATTTTTCAAAGGTGTTTTTAAGTTGTTTGCACAAATATTTTAAATATTGTATATTAAAATATATCAGTATTTACTTTTATGATTTCTGGTTTCCACATTATAACTGAAAAGGATTTACTTAAAATATTATAGCAAAAGTTGATCCATGCCTTATTTTAGTGTTCATGGCTTTGTTTGTTAGATCTGAATATTTGATAAGCCTGGCTTTTTTTTTTTTTGGTAAAATATATAAAGTACAAATTCCCAGTAACATTTCCCCTCAATGAGAATCCAGCTGTCTCTATCACATTTATTAAAATGTCAGGTTTTCCTTACTGATTAAAAATGACAACTCTGTTTCCTACATTTCTATCTACATTTGGAATATAATTTTCTTTCCTTTTTTATTGCTCTACTTATCCATTCCTAGTTCTGTTAATAAGAAAACTCCATCCCTATCCTTGGTCATTATTCTTTACTCTTTGAGTATATTTTGACTTATTTTTAAGTGAAATTTAGCTATTCTATATTTACCACATACAAAAAATATTTACTTTTAGGATTTTTCAGCTTAACACTGAATTTACATTTATAGATAAATATTACATTTAAAATATTGACTCTTCTCCAATAACATTTGTGGAATTATTCAAATTTATTCAACATTTCTTTAATGTCATTCAACTGAGTTTTATTTGTTTTTTTTAAGTAGAGATTTTACACGTTATTTTTTATAAGTTTTATAACCAGGTACCTTTACATCAGGCCTGGATGGAGAATAGCTTTGGGAAGTGATAAAGAGATGATTTTTAAGCTCAAGAAAGAAATACAAAGAAACATGAGCAAATACGAAGAAACACATACGTTATAAGACAGTCCAGGAAGTTCAAGTTGATTAGCATGATTGCTGGACTGATTTTTTGAAGGTGGTACTTATTTTTTCCCTGACTGTAACTGTGCTTTATTTAAGGGGTGTGAAACTGTGATAAAATAAGAAAGGTATAATTTGATCTTTTTCCCCTTTCTGGCACAAAGTTCCTGAAACCTTTGGAGTTTCTTTTTTTTTTTGTCTTTTGTTGTTGTTGTTGTTGTTATTGTTGTTGCTGCTGTTGTTGCTATTTCTTGGGCCGCTCCCGCGGCATATGGAAGTCCCCAGGCTAGGGGTTGAATCGGAGCTGTAGCCACCGGCCTACGCCAGAGCCACAGCAACGCGGGATCCGAGCCGCGTCTGCAACCTACACCACAGCTCATGGCAACGCCGGATCGTTAACCCACTGAGCGAGGGCAGGGACCGAACCGCACCCTTATGGTTCCTAGTCGGATTCGTTAACCACTGCGCCACGACGGGAACTCCCCTTTGGAGTTTCTTAAGTAATGAGAGCTTAAAAATATCTTCCATTAGTGAAGTACCAGCAGAACCAACACTGTGATTGGAGGATTGGCTCTTTCACTCCCACCATTCTCCTTTCTCTGAGGTGGGAAGAGGAGCTGGAATTTGAATCAATGTCCAATGACCTAGGATTAAATCAATTATGTTATGTATTGTAGTTTTGACTTGAAATAAATAGACTGCCAAATATTTACCAGCAAAGATGAATTTATTCAGGATTAGTAGATAGTTGCAGTTCAGGGGTCTGTGACCATGAGGAGCCATGTGCAACCCCACATGGCAACAGCAAAATAACTTTTTATGGAGAGGAAATGAAAGGAGGTTACAGTAAACAAAGGGCCTATGACTTTCCATTGGCTGAAAACTTGCCAGGAAAGAGTAAACATTTTTCTTCCTGTTGGGCTCTGCTATCATCACTGTGTGTGGGAGCAGCCCCTGCTGGTCTCCTAACTCTATTTAATTGGGGTCTCTGCTTATTAATTTTTTTAGAGTAGTCTCCATAAAAACTCAAAGAAATGGTTCTGAGAGATTCTTTTTAGGGCCACACCCATGGCATATGGAGGTTTCCAGGTTAGGGGTCAAATCGGAGATACAGCTGCCAGCTTATGCTGCAGCCACAGCAAAGTCAGATTTGAGCCACATCTGCAACCTACAGCAGAGCTCACAGCAACGCTGGATCCTTAACTCACTGAGTGAGGCCAGGGATCAAACCTGCAACCTGATGGTTCCTAGTTGGATTCATTTCCTCTGTGCCATGACAGGAAATCCCTGAGAGATTATTGTTGGTGAAGGCCTGTGAAGATGCTGGGAGAGTGGCACTCCTGGTGAAGACATGGAAGCTGAGCCCTTTCCCTTTCCCTTGCCCTTTGCATTTCTTTCACCAAGCTGTTCCAAAGTTATATCCTTTGATAGTGAAATGGTGAACCAGCAAGTAAAATTGTTCTGTTTTCTGCAAGTGACTATAGCAAACTAATTGAATTCAAGGTGGAGATTGTTGGAACCTAGCCAGTTTGACAGAAGTACAGGTAACAACTTGGACTTGAAACTGGTTTCTGAAGTGGTGATTAAGAGGCAGTCTTATAGAACTGAATCTTTAGTATATGGGATCTGATGCTATCTCCAATAGTTAGTGTCAGAATCGAGCTGAATGTGGGACAACCACCTGGGGTCTAGAGAATAACTTGTGCGGGAAATCAAAATACACACACACACACACACACACACTGGTATTGGGTAGACTCCAAATAAAGAATTTTATTGGTGTGTGTATATTTTTATTTTTGTTCATCAGAGCAATCTGATTGCTCAGGAAATAATAGACTACTATAGGAAATGGGCTGATTCCATTGTTGGTATTTGAACATTGACAATTTTCAGTCCCCACCTCTCCTTCTTTCCAGATTGTCCAACATCTGAGCAACTAAGAAAACCCTCATGCCCTTTGCCTCTATGAGAAGGTAAGGATATCAAGCAGAACAGCCTCTGTACCCACCCCACCCCCAGATCCTGGGGAGTAGATCCCAGTCTAGCAATACCCCTGAAGCAGAACAAAAGCCCCAAACTACCCCACCCTTTGCTGCCTTCTCCCTACATCCATGTTTGAGCTCTTTCCTTTCTGGGTCATTTCCCTGGTGTGAGTCCTAAAAACACACTAATTATAGTCCTTGGAGAATGTGTTGTGACCTCCAATTCAAAATCCGAATCCATTCCTGCCTGGGCAATCATTTCTACCTCCAGGGGGATTGATCAAACTGTTACTTGTAGCACAGGATGAACAGTTGTTTAAGTTCCTCCTGAGCTTCTGCTTTATGGGACAGAGTTGTGGCTAATGGAGTATGGGGCAAAATGATGCATTATGGCTGCAGATCTGTCCCAGTCTTAGAAGTTCCGTCTGAGAAGCATTCCATTCCTATGTTTACTGCTAGATTCTGACAGCACATGGTTTATGGATGTGTTGATGATGACAGAAACTTCTGTTAACCTGAGTCCCCAAACTATGTCATTGAGTGCAAACCACTTCCTGTTATCTGCCACAATTTGTTGGACTTCACAACCTTGAGCCTCTGAGACTTTGAAGTTTATCTCTTATAGCAGCTAGAGTTATGTTAATTAGTATACTGCTCATGCCCTGTAGTTAAAGAAATAATAACATATGCTATCTAGAACAATTATTTGGCTTCTACAGTTTACTGGTAACTTTCCAAGAAAATGTTAATAGAACCCCAGACACTCAACTCAAGAAAATTGACTTGTAAATAAACAGTGTCAAATTATATTAAATACTTTAATTATATTAAATAATTTATAATAAACTTGTTTATAGACTATAGATAAATTTATTTTTCTTGAATTATTTAAATTTTTAAATGATTACATGGTCATAGTCCTTAATTTTGAATATTTAAAACTGTGTTCAGACTACCAAGTACCATAAACATGCCATAACATAACAGATTTAGTCAAGGTGATTTTCTTTCCTCTGGCCATTACACTGATGGAAAGGTGTAGAAAGAGTACAGCTGACAAGTAACACTGAGATCTTACAAGAGTCAAATATATTAATGACCTCCACTTCATTGGACTTAATTATTTTTCTGCTATTATTAACAGATTTAACATTTGCAAAAGGTCCTTTATCAAAACACACACATATAATAGAAAGTAAAATAAGCAGGAGAAAATATTTTGTTTTATTATATCTTGTTTCGAGTTAAAATGTAAATACTAAGAAAATTAAATTAATCATGGCTGAAGGTATGCTTTAAGAGAAAAATTTTCAGGTTTTCTGCTTAAAAATATATTCTGGTAAATTCATTGAAAGCTAAAACTAAAGTTCAGTTGAGGTATATTCTCACCTTTTTTACTATTACGTGACTTCAGGATAATTTTTTGAAGTAAGAGTGAACAGTTTGTAGAGTTTATATCAAACACTTGCTTGGAGTTCCCATTGTGGCGCAGTGGGAACTGCGCAAATCTGACTAGGAACCATGAGGTTGCAGGTTCGATCCCTGGCCTCACTCAGTGGGTTAAGGATCCAGTGTTGCCATGGGCTGTGGGGTAGATTGCAGACGCAGCTCGGATCCCGCGTGGCTGTGGCATAGGCTGGTGGCTACAGCTCTGATTTGACCCCTAGCCTGGGAACCTCCATATGCCAAGGGAGCAGCCCTAGAAAAGGCAAAAAGACAAAACAAAACAAAACAAAAACACTTGCTTATTCTCACATCACTAATTGTAATAAAACTTCATTTAAAAAACAAAATTTGAAAAAATTTCAAGTTGAGAGAAATATATAGTAGTAAGGTTTGAAGGGATCACACAATGTCAATAGTTTGTGTTTGACTTGCCGAAAACTTTCAGTTTTATCTTACAAATTGCACTTCTAATCCCAGGGGTCTTCCTCTTTTTAAAGAGTCTTTTCTAGTCCTAAAGTGCTATAATATGTAAAATAATATTTACTGACAAAAATAAATGAATAAATCTATATAAAAATCTAGTTTTCTAGAGTTAGCTTTCAGTTCTTTCTCTCCTTATTACCTCCCAAGTGTTTTGAAGTGAAGAATATTTTTAGATGAACATTGAGAAGATGATAGTATGCACAACAAAGCTGAAATTCTAAGGAATTGTTTAAAAGAAAAACAGATGTCAGGCTTTTAATGATAAGCACTTAAGATTTTTGAAACTGCCAAGTAACATTGTGTGTGACTATGCATAAAGTCTGAGCATTATTTTAGGATGTATTTTATGCTAAAAGACTTCAGTGTACAATAGCAGCTCTTGGTAATAAATTCTATGACAAATACAATTCTGAATACTTACATTTTAAAATCATGCCAAAGTCAACAGAAGTGGATAAAATACTCCATAGCAAGGCTTTTTTCTAATTGTTTTCCAAAAATCTGTTAAGCAAAAATAAAACACTGCCAGAGGAATTTTACAATAAAAAAAGGCTTTTTAAATTTTAAAATATAGGAATACATCTAAATCAAGAAAAAATATGATAAATACAGTTATTCTTACCCATTCTCAGTCCAAAACTATTTCTAATCCAAAAATCGTTGCTTATTTTTTCAAGCTGAGCATAAGTATGCATGAAAAATGCGGAAGACCTTGATATTTCATGAATATTGACCTTTTTGAATATGCCTCATGAATTTATTCCTATATCTTGCCATTTGAGTTCACTTTCTCATATCAAGAGTTCACACATTTACTGACCATATAAATTAGTTACCAACACCTCTCCGTAAGAGGGTATTTCTGTCTTTGTCTATGTCTATAATTGCCTTTGCAACTTTTTCCCCACTCTAGAATAAATTGTTAGCACTTCTCCGGATGCTTTACTTCCTAGATCATACTGAGTACAAGTTACTAAGGCTTGATACCCCGGAGTGTAGAGCCACATTTCCCACCCTCCAATGCTATTCTAAAGTTTTAGAGGTTTTGTTGTTGTTGTTGTTTTGTTTTGGCTTTTTGTTTGCTTATTTGTTTTATCAAGCACTTTGCTATCAGAAAATCTTACTTAATTTTGGCCTTGTCACTTATCATTGCTTAAAATCAAGGGGTTATAGGCTTTAATAATTTTACACAAATTCTTCATAGATGCAGGCATAGTAAATAATAACAGTATGTAAGGTACAGTAAAACAAATTATAACTATTAATATTATTAATAGTCACATTACTATCCAGCTATCTTCTTGATAAAATTATTCCTCAATGAACACATTACATCATTAGAATCAATAATAACAAAGAAGACAGTAATATTGTAGTTTTAGGATGGGCTTGAAGCAGAAAACTGAAAAGTCCACATTGCTGATCCATGCACCCAACAAAAGAAGATTGTTATATGTAACTGTGGACTCTGGTGGTAAATTTCTATAAACCCAGAGAATTAATATAATTGTGATGTTACTTTTTTGGACACTGGATGGTAAACTTGAGTATTTTATTTATGTGATAATATTATTAATTTCATCCTTTTCCTTATAATACCAATACTGTCATCATTATAATTGAACAAGGTGAACATCAGTTTGAAAATGTATCTTTATTAAAGCACCAAAAGGCATACTTTCTTATTAACAAGCAGTAAATATGATTTTGTCACTCAAAGGAAGGAAGGACAGAAAGAAAGAAGAGAGGGAGGGAAATTAACATGTAGAAGTATTTAATTTGTTCTGCTAGGTACTTTCACTTATTTTACATCATCCTCTCAGTAATTCTATTTCCCATGGGAATAAAGTGTACTGAGTTCACAATAAACCTTCCAAGCCTCAATAATATTTCAGATAGTGAACTCACAAGGGTGCCTTGTTTTGCTGTTATTGTTGTTGTTTTATGGCTGTACCTGTAGCATATGGAAGTACCTGGGCCAGGGATTGAATCTGATCTGCAAATGTGAACTATTCTGTAATTGCAGCAATATTGGATCCTTTAACCCACTGTGCCTGGCTGGGGATCAAACCTACACCTCTGCAAAAAACTGAGCCACTGAAGTCTGATTCATAAGCCACTGTATGGCCGGGGAAATTCCAACCTGGTTTTGATAAATTTCTTTTTTTATTATTACTTTTTTATTGTTATTTTTCATTCTCCCACTTTACAGCAAGGGGATCAAGTTATCCTTACATGTATACATTACAATTACATTTTTTTTCCCCACCCTTTGTTCTGTTGCATCATGAGTATCTAGACAAAGTTCTCAATGCTACTCAGCAGGATCTCCTTGTAAATCTATTCTAAGTTGTGTCCGATAAGCCCAAGCTCCCAATCCCTCCCACTCCCTCCCCCTCTCATCAAGCAGCCACAAGTCTTTTCTCCAAGTCCATGATTTTCTTTTCTGAGGAGCTGTTCATTTGTGCTGGACATTAGATTCCAGTTATAAGTGATATCATATGGTATTTGTCTTTGTCTTTCTGGCTCATTTCATTCAGTATGAGAGTCTCTAGTTCCATCCATGTTGCTGCAAATGGCATGATGTCATTCTTTTTTATGGCTGAGTAGCATTGCATTGTGTATATATACCACCTCTTCCACATCCAATCATCTGTTGATGGACATTTGGGTTGTTTCCATGTCCTGGCTATTGTGAATAGTGCTGCAATGAACATGCGGGTGCACGTGTCTCTTTTAAGGAGAGTTTTGTCCGGATAGATGCCCAAGAGTGGGATTGCAGGTTCATATGGAAGTTCTATGTATAGATTTCTAAGGTATCGCCAAACTGTTCTCCATAGTGGCTGTACCAGTTGACATTCCCACCAGCAGTGCAGGAGGGTCCCCTTTCCTCCACAGCTCCTCCAGCACTTGTTATTTGTGGACTTCTTAATGATGGCCCTTCTGACTGGTGTGAGGTGGTATCTCATGGTAGTTTTGATTTGCATTTCTCTTATAATCAGCGATGTTGAGCATTTTTTCATGTGTTTGCTGGCCATCTGTATATCTTCTTTGGAGAAATGTCTATTCAGGTCTTTTGCCCATTTTTCCATTGCTTGATTGGCTTTTTTGCTGTTGAGTTGTATAAGTTGCTTACATATTCTAGAGATTAAGCCCTTGTCGGTTGCATCATTTGAAACTCTTTTCTCGCATTCTGTAAGTTGTCTTTTTGTTTTCTTTTGGGTTTCCTTTGCTGTGCAAAAGCTTTTTAGTTTGATTAGGTCCCATGGGTTTATTTTTGCTCTGATTTCTATTGCTTTGGGAGACTGACCTGAGAAAATATTCATGATGTTGATGTCAGAGAGTGTTTTGCCTATGTTTTCTTCTAGGAGTTTGATGGTGTCCTGTCATCTATTTAAGTCTTTCAGCCATTTGGAGTTTATTTTTGTGCCTGGTGTGAGGGTGTGTTCTAGTTTCATTGCTTTGCATGCAGCTGTCCAGGTTTCCCAGCAATGCCTGCTGAATAGACTTTCTTGATAAAGTTCCTTTAACTATAAAGCCAATGCTGTTTCCACCTTGCCATGTTGATAAGGGATCTGGAAATAAATCTGTGAAAAGGTCATTAACAGAAACCTCAATTACATAGATTTAGCAGACCAGAAGGGGGCACTCTTACTCCCTATGAGGATAGCACAGCTCAAGAGAAGGAAAAACTTTCTTTCCTGGCAAGAGCTAAGCTAATGAGAGACTGTCACAATACAGCCAATGAAAAGCCATGGACTCTTTGTTAACTCTAGCCCTCCATACTTCCTCTCCTCTCTATAAAAGGTGATTTGAATGGACTGGCATGGACTTGCATGTGGTTCACCATGGTTTCAGAGACCCAATTGCAATTCTTTGCTCACCCTAATAAACCCATTACTTGCTGGAGAAATATCTGGCAGTCTCTTTGGTTTAGGCCAACTAGTCAAAGATAAATATTAGTTACTATAGGAGGTAATTATTTCAATAAAAATAATGTGGATAAAATTCTCTTGATAATGTAATATATTTACCCCTGTGTAGAGAGAATTTCCACATGTAACCATAGTGTATAACTTTAAAAAAATACAAATCCAGTAAATATTTTTACTAAACTTATAGAAGAACAAGATATATAATTTGAAAAATTATAGAAGTCTTCACTCATGATTTAAGATTACTTCACTTGGATACTATAATTTAGAAACTATTTAATTAAAAGACTTTCTTGAAATGACCTAGGACTTTTTGGTGGTATGTGAGAAAGAACACCAGACTAGGATGATAAAATTTACACTACATTATTTGCAATATGTTACTTGTTTTGGGTATTTGAAAGTCCTAGAAAATATAAATTATTCATAATCTATCTTTGTACCTTAATTTATTTTATTTCTTTATTTTATGGCGTCACCCATAGAATATGGAAGTTACTGGGCCAGGGTTGAATCCAAGCCATAGCTTTGACCCTAGTCAAAGGCCAGGTATCAAACCTGATGTCTCCCAGTGAGGTGAAGTGCTGCAGTTGGATTCTTAACCACAGCAGAAACTTCTCCCATTATTTTAGAATATCAGAGAAACAACTGTTTTCTTTGCTGAAGAATTAAATGAGATAGCTCTTGCTTTATTCTGTTTTTCTTTCAAATTTAATATCGATCATTAACAATATATTTCTTCATGCTATTTTTCTGTATTCTTGGGTACAATAAACATTTACTCCACAATCCTTAAGTATGTTATTAAAGAATAAAATACCATGTAGCACCGAGAACTGTATCTAGATACTTACAACAGAGCATGACGATGGGAGAAAAAAGTATATATACATGTATGTATAACTGGGTCCCCCTGCTGTACATTGGAAAAAAAATTGTGTTGGGGAAACAGCAAAAAAATAAATAAATAAATTCTGTGAGTTAATACGAAAAGAATAAAATAGCATGTTTGTGTATGGTTTAAGTCTGTGTGTGTATATCAAGGAAATGCACATACATATGTTATGATAAGAATGATAACTCAGGAGATAACAATACATTCATTCATATTGAATTACTCAGTCATACAACAGATTTTAATTTAGCACTATTATATGTCAGTTACTAGATTTGTTGCAGAAGTAATAACAATGTCATTGTTACAACAATGAATGAGCGAGTCAGAATTCTTGCTACCTGAAGTTTAAAAACTAGCCTGGAATGTGATTGTTAAAGGATAATTGCACCATTACAAATAATATTACAAAGTTTGGTACATTATAAGTACCATGAAAAAAAAGGCATCACAAGTTTGTTCAAAATAGTTCTAGTTTATTCTGCTTATATTCATACACACACTTATGTATATATATTCTCCTCATTCCATATTTTGTAATTTATGTTTTTCCTAAGTAGATTAGCAGGTGATTTTTTCATAGATATAGTAGGCTATTATTATTTCTGAGTGTTTTGTTTTCTACTCGTAAGATATAGATTTTATTTTTATAATATGATATATGTATAATATATAATATTTATGTATATCTTTCTGATCATGGCTTTTGCTTTTAAATATGCAAAAATTAAAGGCCTCATAAGGCAAATCATTGAATTCCCCGCTACAAAGCAGCAACTGTTTACTTCTCTCTTCACAAGTTCTCTTTTCCAGGTGACATTGGGAGTGTAACAAGACTTCACTTTGATAAATTTAGGTACCAAGAAAATCCATAATGTAATTCAGCAGCAGAGCTCAATATATAGGAAACAGTATTTCCAAACAAGACACTGAAAGTAAAACTTGCTTTGGAAAATTTGTCACATTTAAATCCAGAAATATAAGCTGAAATGTGATACACTATGCTGTGTTTTTCTATTTTAATTTTAGTTATGTTTATTCCTCCACAACATTTCATTATCTATGGAATTAACCAGGACAAAAATATTAAAGTAAAATTTAATAACCCACTCTTCTTAGTTATCAACATTCATTCTATTATTGCTAATTTTCATTTCTATCCTCTCATTAAATTTAAAGTAAATACAGGTAAGTTTGCCTCAAGTGTCCTCACTCTAGTGTAAATCACCATCATTTTTGGCCTGAGTAGTTGGAAGAGGTCCTTAGTTTGATCCTTAAATTACCATTTGTACTTCTCAAAACATTCTTGCACAATAACTTGTATGATCTTTTAAACATAAATTGATAATGTTACTTCAAGTCAAAACATCTCTGTGGCAAACCTCCTAGAAGATAAAATAGAAAACTTAGATGTCCTTGGTTTGAACATGACTTTTTGGATACAATACAAAACGTATGATCTATGAAAGAAATAACTGATATAGCTGCACTTCATTAAAATTAAAACTTTCTGCTCTGCAGGAGACAATGTCAAAAGAATGAAAATAAATTTCATGACATTGTGAAAACATTTGCAAATTAGTATCTGATAAAGGACTTAAACAAAATATACAAAGAGCTCTTAAAACTCCACAATTAAAAAACAAAGCATGCTGATTTAAACATGGTCTTCCCTAAAAACGAGAAAAAGAAAAAGAAAAAGACAACCTATGGAATGGAAGAAAATAGTTTAAAACTATGCAACTGACAAGGGCTTAATCTCTAAAATATACAAAACAAATTACACAACTCAACAGCAAGTAAACCAACCGCCCAACTGAAAAAAAATAGGTAGAATACCTGGTTAGACATTTCTCCTAAAAAGATACACAGAAGGCCAACAAGCACAAGAAAAAATGCTCAACATCACTAATTATTAGATAAATGCAAATCAAAACTACTATGAGGTACCACCTCACACCTATCAGAATGGCCATCATTAACAAGTCAATAAATAACAAATGCTGGAGAGGGTGTGGAGAAAAGGGTACCCTCCTACATTGTTGGTGGGAATGTAAATTGGGACAACCACTATGGAAAACAGTATGCAGGTACATCAGAAAATTACGTATAGAACTACCATATGACACAGGAATCCCATTCTTAGGAATATATCCAGACAAAACTTTACTTGAAAAATATACACACACATGTATATTCATTGCAGCACTATTCATAATAGCCAAGACATGGAAACAAACTAGTCCATCAACAGATGAATAGATTAGGAAGATGTGGTATATATACACTATGGAATACTACTCAACCATAAAAAAGAACAAAACAATGTTATTTGCAGCAATATGGATGGAACTAGAGATTCTCATACTAAGTAAGTCAGAAAGAGAAAGACAATACCATATGATACCACTTATATCTGGAATCTAATATGGCACAAATGAAACTTTCCACAGAAAAGAAACTCATGGACTTGGTGAAGAGACTTGTGGCTGCCAAGGAGGAGAAAGAGGGAGTGGGATGGACTGGAAGGTTGGGGTTAATAGATGCAAACTCTTGCATTTGGAGTGGATAAGCAATGAGATCCTGCTGTATAGCACAGGGAACTATGTCTAGCCACTTGTGATGGAACATAATGGTGGATAATGTGAGTAAAGGAATTATATATATATGTGTATGAGTGTGTGTGTGTTTGGTTACTTTGCTGTACAGAGTAGAAAATTGATGGAACACTGTAAACCAGCTATAATGGGAAAAAAATAAAAACATTAATAAAAAAATAAAATAAAAGTGGGCTTTGAGGAGTTCCCATTGCAGCTCAACAGTAACAAATCCAACTGGTATCTGTGAGGATGTGGGTTTGATCCCTGGCCTTGCTCAGCGGATTGATTAAGTATCGGCATTGCTGTGAGCTGTGGTGTGGGTCACAGATGAAGCTCAGATTCTGCATTATTGTGGTTATGACATAGGCTGGCAGCTGTAGCTCTGATTCTACCCCTAGCCTGGGAGCTTCTATATGCCATAGGCACAGCCCTGAAAAGCAAAAACTAACAGACAGCTCTCCAATCTCCAATGAAGTTACACATACAGCAGATAAAAAAAAATCATGTATCTTCAGGGAAACACAAATTAAAACAACAAGGCACCACTACACATATATTGGAATGGTCAAAATTTGGAAAACTGACAAAACCAAATGCTAGCAACTATGTGGAACAACACAAATTCTCATTCACTGCTGTTGGAAATGCAAATGGCATAGCCACATTAGAAGACCGTTTGGATGTTTCTTACAAAACTAAGTATATTCTTATCATACAATTCAGCAATAATGCTCCTTAAAAATTACTCGAAGTTGAAACTTATATCCACACAAGAGTTTGTGCACTGATAGTAATAAAATTTTATTCATAATTGGCAAAACTTGGAAGCAACAAAGATGTCTTTCAGTTAGTGAATGGATAAATAAAATGTGGTATATCTAAGCAATGGAACATTATTCAGTAATAAAAATAAGTGTGCTATCATGCCATGGAAATACAAGGCAGAAACTCAAATGCATGTTACTAAGTGAAAGAAGCCAATCTAAAAAGGTAACATATTGTATGATTCCAACTATACTATATTCTGAAAATAGCAAAACCATGGAGTTGGCAGTAATGGTCAGTGACTATTAGAGTAGGAGGGTGTTGTAAGCTGACTAGCCAGAGCACAGATGATTTTTACGCAGTGGAAAATATTCTGTATGATGCTGTAATGATGGTTATATATCATTGTAAATTTGTCAAAATCCTATAGTGTATAACAACAAGAGTGAAGATTAATGTATACTGTAGGCTCTGGGTGATTGTGATGTGTCATTGTGTGTTCATTAAAGTACTGCTCTGGTGGGGAATGTTGATAATAGAGAAGGCTATGCATATATATGGGAAGGATATATATTGGAAATCTCTGTACCTTCCTCTCATTTTTGCTCTGAATCTATGAAATTAATACAACTTTTTAAGTTAGCTATAATCCAATAAAATTTAAAAAAATTAAAAAAGCCCATTAGAGATACAAGTACTTTCCCTTAATGTTAACCTTGTGTGGAGATGACCATTTGGCTTTCAAGTAAGAAAGTTTTATTTTACTACAAAATAAAACTATGGTATTTAACTTGAAGCAATGTAGTCTCATTTTTTTTTTCTCTGAATATACAAAGTTTGATAGGACAGCCTCAAGATATATAATAATAACTCTACTCATAGACTTGATTTCAAGTCATATACAGTTTATTAAATGACTAACTAGAGAAAGCCCAAGTAGAGTGATGAATTTAATAGGTCAAATTCAAGGATAGCTTGCACTATCTGCAAAAAGCTATAAATTAAATGATTCATCAGCTTCGTTAGTCTCTGTATCAAGGGCTTGGAGGCTAATGATCTCACTCATATCTGGAAGGAGTCAGGAAGAGCAAGGAAGGATGGTTCTTTACAATGCTGTGGCCCTGAAGCCATGTATATTTTCATCATGTAGTTATTTATTGATGACGTATTAAAAACACTAATCTAATTTATGTATATGCTCCTGAAGTCAGATTGGTAAAAAAACACTGTGCCAGTTTTATGTATTACCTACTTAAGTCAGATGGCTGGAACCTGAGGTGTTTTGGTTTGCATTATTTCAAAACATCCTACAACTATTATAATACAGAGTGAAAACTGTCTCGGATAAAAGGTAAGCTGTATTTTTTTGGAACATTTAGTTAGATCTTGTCACCCTGGATTGAATGTGGTTTAAATTTACTGTTATATAAGCCTTTAATAAAGATGTTAATGAAAATCATTTAGGAACAAGAAAACTAAGCTTAAGTTAACTTTAGTTTCCCTCCATTACTTTAAATTATTGTTTCCTAGAATGAGCGCTATCAAACCAGTAAGAGTGTTCTGATGTCTTGTGCAATGACAAATAGTAATGTTCCAAATGTGTTTTCAAACAATGAGAAATAATAAAGACAACTTCCTGTAATCCTAAAGCCAACAAAGAAGACAAATTATTTCAGTGGCGTACGGTAGAAATAGAATTTTTCTGTTGCTGAAGAAAAAATAAATGAGTGGTAATAGATTCAGTTTATGAACATATGCATGGAAAATGTGTGATAACTCAGTAATTAAACCATAGACAATAGTGCAATCCCAAGTGTAAGGTGGCACATAATGTTATCAACAGCTTGGTGAAATCATCCAGCTTGATGCATCATCCAGAATATGACAAAATAGTAAGAGAAATTATTTTTTTCAAGCTACATAAATAGAGGATAAAGAGAAAAATAAAAGAATTGTACTATTCAACACTTATGGATATCTTTTATTTTTAACCCAACAATTTAGTTATCTGTTCTAAGAATAATAAATAAATGAAGAAGACAATATCAAAATAGTATATATTTTTTCTGGTTATCTATATCAGCAGAACACTTCTAAGGCTGGAAAATTAAATTGTTTAATTAGCTAAGATTACTCAAAGGAGGCTTCCCATTGGAGTTAACTGGCTTTGACTCAATTCTACCATTTGTTATCAGAGAAAATTAAAAGCAAATTACTTAATCTCTCTGGAACCCATCTATAGTTTTCTATCTTAATATGAAGTTATCATCAAAAATACATCAGGTTATTGTGATAACTATAGTGTCTTATATCTGTGAACTGGAGATTGGTGCTTGCCATCTGTTTCTACACAGATTGAGTCAACACCTCCTGAAAAGAGATCAGGAGTGAGGTGCCCTTTGTTCTGGGAAAACTGGCAGAAGAGGTCTTCAGATAGACAGACATTTTTGGGAGAAGATTTTATGAGCCCAATTCTTGCATTTCCTCATATCTGTAAAAGCACGAAAATCTTTCACGGTGATGTCTGCTCCTCATGACTAGCAGTGACCTTCTGTAAAAGTGTGTGCTTTGTTGCCTCTCCCCTCTTCACCAAAATCACATCTATATCTGACATTCCTCCCCTTCCTCTCTGGAGCAGTATTTCAGAGCTATCTGAAATGTTGCCTCCTGGGTTATTGTCCTCATTTTGCCCCAAATAAAACTTACTTCTCAACTTTTATTTATTTTTATGTTTTTATGACCACAGCGGCAGCATATGGAAGTTCCTGGGCTGGGGGTGGAATCAGAGCTGCAGCTGAGGCCTACCCCACAGCCATAGCAACACTGGATCTGAGCCGCATATGTGATCTATGTTGCAGCTTGTGGCAATGCAATGCTGGATCCCTAACCCACTGAGTAAGGCCAGAGATGGAAACTGCACTTCACAGAGACACTGTCAGGTCCTGAACCACAATGCAAACCCCAACTCTTAACTTTTCGTTGTGTATATTTTTTAAGTCGGGATATATCAAAACCTTTGATAATATAATAGTTGCTCATTAAGTAAATCTAAGATATAAAATTTTGCCTGCCACATTAGTAAAAAAAATTATGTCATAGTCATCAGATATTGTCATCACCTTGGGGTGAGCCTGTGAGCCCTGAGGGAACTCACGAAGGAAACAAAGAATACCTGCTGTCTAGTAGCCATCAGGCTGCAGCAACTCTGTAGGGTCAGCACTGAGGAATCTAAGGATGTGAAAACACGGGATACTAGCTCCAGATTTCTAACATGCAAATCAAAGGAATGATTTCAGTGAGCCCACAAGCTTGGATCTTCCCGTATAAAGCAAAGCACTAAATTCCTTAATTTAAGAAAGCTAGTTTTCTGTTATTACAGTAAACAATTTTTCCCCGACTACATGCCCTTTGTTGCAAAACTCCTATATATCCTAGCTTTCCCTTTACCTCCTCAGAGTAGTTTTCTCAGTTTACTTGAGATGCTGCCTCTCAGGCCTAAGTCCTCTTTTGCCCCAAACAAAATTTAACTCTCAGTGTTTAGATTATGTGTATTTTTTAAGTTGACAGTCTATTTTCCTCTATTTCTACATACATAAATAATCCAATGGGGGAAAATATGCAATCAGTTTTGTTTTAAAAATAAGATTCCTTGGTTTAGTCTATCCATTACAGCTAGTTCTCATGTAAAGTTACATTAGTGGATCTCCAACAAAATTTAATAAAGCAAAAAACAAAACAAAACAAAACAAAACAAAACAAAAAAACCCCCTAAATTAGAGATCTTAATATTTAGATATACATTACCTGAAGCCTGGAAGATTCAACCAAATATAGTTTCCATTTTTTCTTTTTTGACTCTATCCACAGCATGCAAAATTTTCCAGCCAAAGGATTGAATCCATGTCAGAGAAATGACTTGAATCATAGCAGTAACAAAGCCAGATCCTTAACCTGCTGAGCCACCAGGGTACTCTATATATAGTTTCCATCTTTTTTTAATTTTTTTTTTCTGTTCAGAGTGGTATTTTTTGGCCTTTGGAGTCATTCTAGTAGGATTTTTTTTTTTTTCTTGGTGGGCTTCTTTAACTTGGAATTTGGATAAAGTAGAATCACTTCAGAAAAATCTGGACCATGAGGTATGGGTGACTTAAATGCAGGTTATCAGCTCATTTTAAAACACACATTTATTCTATTTATATTATAAACCTCCTACTATTAATACCATCATTACTATTGTTACCATAGTTTTCTAATTGCTTCCTTGCTACCCTCTGGAACTTCTTTCCTCTACTTTTACACAATGGCCCCAGTGATACTCTTAAAATGTTAGAGTTCCCTAGTGGCTCAGTGGTTAAGGACTCAGCATTGTCAGTGCTGTGGTTTAGGTTACTGCTGTGGAACAGATTTGTACCCCTGGCCTGGGAATTTCATATGCTATGCATGCAGTCCCCCCAGATTAACAAAAGATAATTTAAGTCATTTTTCTGTTTAAAATACTCCAGTGTCTATTCATTTTTTCTAAATAAAAGTAAAATGCTTTACCAGTTGCTTAAGTGAATGATCCCTAATTGTGAACAAATTCTTTTGATTCAAGTTCTCACTCTGATTGGTGAAATGAGGTAATTTATGCAGTTACAAAATTTTTTTGTTTTGCTTTTAATAAAACCATCAAAAAAGAAAATCTAACAATATAGATGGGTATTAATAAAGAATAAAACTTGCCATTAACTCTATAATATATGCTTAATTCAGCAATACCAAATATAGGTCATATCATGTTGTTCTTCTTTAGTCAAACTGCTAATATTGTGAATGTTAAAAACTTCATTTTTCAAATTTCAATGAACTATTTTTTGTGGCTGAGACCGAGAGGGTTCCTGGGCTAAGGATCAAACCTGCATTGCAGTTGCAACCTGAGCCACAGCTGCATCAACACCAGATTATTAACCCTCTGTGCCACAAGGGAATTTCTTTCAATGTACATTTTTGAGCTTCACTTTCCTTTTACTTAAGACATAATATTCTGGAAGATTTCTAAATTTCTTTTGTAGGCCACTATTCTACAATTGTATGTATGTGAAGTATTTCAGGTTAAGCCTTATATTTACTAGAAATAAAAATAAAGCAATTTTACATTTCAATAACACCAGAAGCCATAAAGATTTAATAAAAAAATAATTTTCAAATCGCATTTTACTCTCCATTTTACAGAAAACAAGGAGGGAGTTAAAAAAATGACTCCCATGGCGTTCCCATCATGGCTCAGTGGTTAACGAAACTGACTAGGAACCATGAGGTTGCAGGTTTGATCCCTGGCTTTGTTCAGTGGGTTAAGGATCTGGCATTTCTGTGAGCTGTCGTGTAGGTTGCAGATGTGGCTTGGATCCCTCGTTGCTGTGGCTGTGGTGTAGGCCTGCAGCTGTAGCTCGGATTAGACCCCTAGCCTGGGAACCTCCATATGCTGTGAGTGTGGCCCTAAAAGGACAAAAGACAAAAAAAAAATGACTTCCACCTGTGAAAATAAACATGGACTTTTAAATATAATCATCATGCACATCCAAAAATCAATACCCAAGTTTAGAGTGTATGTTCTGTGTTTTCAACATGGATGGAACTCTTATCAAATCGATGTAATGAGGACCACTAACCCAAAATAAATTATTATAGGTGAGGAAATCACCAAGTATAAATATATCTTGGATACTAATGCATAGCAGAAAAAAGAACATTAAAGGAAATATGAATGTAAGAAAATATTGTTTTAATTTGCATAACTTTAAAGTGCTTTAGAGCAATATTTTCCAAGTATTTAGCATCTGTCTGCTTCTGGCTAGAATTGTTTTTTGCAATTGAAGCCCCTTTGTCAGTCTCTATTGAAATACACCATGTCAAATTATTTTCCTTTAAAATAGGCTTATTAAATATTTATAATCTTACACCATAGGAAAGTTTTGTTTTTCTATTTGCATTTAATTAAATCACACAATCAAGTAAAACTCTCTATGCCAGTACTCTGAATAGTTTCACCTTTATTTTTTTTTTGTTTTTAATATATATGAGGAGATATGACTTACAAAAGCAAAGCTGTTGCTTACAGAAAATATATCTCATTCTTGATTCTCTCAATGGCTTTAAATTCCATCTGACATGCAAATCCCTGAGGTTAAGATCCTATTTAATGTTCACATTTGAGTTTATAATGGTTCTGCTTCTGTGCAGATTTAGATTTAATCAGAATGTGACATAAAAAGAACGCATAACATTTTACATCTAAAACAGACTACATAATATTTGTCATTAATAAGCATCACTCCATGGGTAAATGCCATGGCACAGGACAATTTTATAGCATCATTAATATCAATGGTAAATGTCAAAGTATCCAAATGTCAAAGCATTTTCTTTACCTTACAAATACTTTTCTTCTAACAAATCATGCCACACCTGTGAATTGATTGTAAAGGCATCCTGGGATTTGGGAAATAATTCACAGGCACATGATGAAGGAGTTAAATCATCACCCTAAATAATATGGGTCCTCCCCAATATTTTGTTTCCAAAAGTTGAATTTTTACCTGAGCTAATAATGTCAGTTTAGGGTCAGTTAGTGTATTGCAATATTTAAATATTTGTTTTGCTGATCACAAATAATACTGTCCCAACAGTTTGCTGAGCATAGATTTTAATCAAACTGCCAAACTATGGCTGTTGTAGCTTATAGTTTTGCTGAATGAGCACTCAACTGGAAGAGAGACAGAGTTAACCACGTTGCGGGTTTCAAACTTAATCTTTGTACATTATTTCACTTCATTTCAATAACTGAAACTTGATGATTGTAATGTCTGTCTGTGTATTCTAATGTCTCTGTATATTTTTCATTGCAGACCATTTCTGTCATCCTTTTCAAATATTGTCAAGAGGAAGTTTGTCCTCCCAGAGTTTTTAAATTATTATTTGTAAGTCAGTGCAATATACTAATAAAACAGATTGAATAAAATGCAGTTTTGATTTTCAAGATTTTGGGGAGTTTCCCTTGTGTCCCAGTGTGTTAAGAACACAATATAGTGTCCATGAAGATGTGGGTTCAATTCCTGGCCTTGCTCAGTGGGTTAATTACCTGGCCTTGTCACAAGCTAGGTCTCAGATGCAGCTGGACCCCGTGTTGCTGTGGTATAGGCTTGTTGCTGCAGTTCCAATTAGAGCCCTAGTCCAGGAACTTCCATATGCTTCAGGTGAGTCTTAGAAAAAAAGAGAGAGATTTTTGACTTCACCCTGATCATTGTCACTATCTATAGACGGTTCATCTTTCACATTAAAGAAATTTCTGCAACCCTGGTTTCTAGCTTCCTTCAAGTCTAATCACTTCTCTTGCCACTATATTCACATCTTTTCTCCCATGCCCATTAGTCACACCCTGGATCATCTTTTCCTTAATTCTTCAATGTTACCCTTCAGATTCTCCTTTTCAACAAAATGTTGTTGAATTTCCATTCTTAAATCCTATAGTATTTTCCATTACATACCTGAATTAAACAAATATTCACTAATGCCTACTTTACATCAAGAAAATATTTACTTTTATTATTAGTTTTATATGCTCATTAAGAACATCTAATATGCAGATTGGCTTTAGAATCTGAAGTTCTGTCTAGCAGGCATCTGTTTAGCTATTCAATTAATATTTTTGAAATAAAGCTATCTTTAACACAATGCTAATGGTGTTATTGATAATATAACCCACTTTTCATATGCCATTCCATAATTTGAAATGCACTAGATTCTGCTAAAACACGATTTAATCCCTTGCATCAAGCAAACTGATAACTGAAGTCCCATGAAAAATATCAATATTTATTATCTTTGTTATATGTATCATGTACACATAGAAAGAAATGAATATGAAATCTAATAGTGTACCTATCATAGTTATTTACAGTCACCGAGAGGCAGCATTATAATGTTGAGAAGAATGATATTTGATTTTTACATTTTTGCTGTCAAATGTTCCAGATCCATGAACATTGGCTATGACAGAGTGCTGATGCTGTGAATAACCTTTGTCCCTCATATCAGTCTGCAGAACTTCCAAGTCTATGGCAAAAGTCTAACATACCTTAACCTGGTCCATTCTTTTCAAAGCCTTCCTTGGAGATAACTGTATCTTACCATCCCTGAAAATCATAAGCTTCCTTTCCTTTGTTCCTCAAACTAGATATAACAAACCACTCACAAAGAAAACAAATAAAGCATTTAAAAATTATATTCTTAAAAAAGGAAATAGCTACCATCAGAGTTCAGGAGCTGGAAAATAAATACTTTCAAATTGCTGTTTCAACTGGACACATTCTCAAAAATTTGACAATCAATTCAAAGAACTATAAAGTACTTTCCTTTCAAAAGTCATAGCAAATAAGTTATTGCAACTGAAGAAAATAAAATCATTTCTAAGATAATAAAGAAGCCTAAAGAAGATTAACCAAACTTACCATTTCCAAAGGAGAAATGTTGTGGGAGGAATGGATTGGGAGGTTGCGATTGGCATGTACACACTACTGTATACAAAATAAATCTTCTGGGGAAATCTATTCAGTACTTTCTAATAGCCTATATGGGGAAAGAACTTGAAAAAGAATGGAGATATATATATATATATATACACACATACACACACGTGTATATACACATCCATTATATGTATATCTTATTCACTTTGCTGTACACTTGAAACTAACAACATTGTAAGTCACCTATAGGCCAAGAAAATTCATTAAAAATAAAAAAATTTAAAAGCATAAAGAAAACAAAAAGTTTGAATCTAGTCTCTTGCTATAGATTAATTTTTAAATATTTATATGCAAACTATTTTATGTATTTAAAATTATTACTGTTTGCAGGTTACAAATTAATGTGAGCTCATTTTCTGCTCTATATATTCCAATTTCATTTTATTATACAGTGAATCATTAAATTACTTGGTCATGCAACAAAAAGACTCTATGTGACGTGTACTTTAAAGCACCTATATCCAGGTTTCTCCCAGTTCACTTCTTGAGTGTAGACTGTCACAAGCAAAATGAAGACTTCTCAGGCAGCCTCTAGTTGGCATAAGACCAAGACTCTGCCCTGTGTTCTCTCTGGTCCCTTTGGCTGGACTCCCAGACACTGCCCTCTTTCATTGTGAAAACAATGAGACTTCGAGAAAACTTGGTAGATAAATTGAAGAGGTAGAGGGGGGAAAAGCATATAAATCTACAATGTAGGATGTAGTCAACTAACTAGATAGGAAAATAACTCTAAATTAATAGGCTTTTGTTGATTTGATTTCATAGCATAGCATTGTTCATATATGATAGAGAATACATAGATTCAATCAAATGCTATTAACACAATCTGAACTAAGCGGATTTGAAGTTTCTTTCATTGATGAAGCTAGGTAGAAAGAGTGTGTTCCCCCTTACGAAAACAACAGAACAGCCATTTAAAAAATATTGAAGTACAATTGATTTACAATATTATTTTAGTTTGAAAAATGCAGTAATTTATAGATTATACTCATTAAAATATACATTATTTTTAAGGATAATGATTATAATTCCCTGTGCTTGTTTCTTATCTATTTTTATATTAGTTTGTTATCTCTTAATCCCATGCTCCTCATTTATTCCTCTCCCCTCTTCTCTCCCCACTGGTAATAATTAGATTGTTTTCTATACCTGTGAGTCCATTTCTGTTTTGCTGTGTACATATGTATGTATTATTCTTTTCAGATTCCACATATAAGTGATATCACAGAGTATTTCTCTTTCTCTGTCTCATATTTCACTAAGCATAATATTATCTAGGGCCATCCATGTTGCTGCAAACAGCAGAATTTCATCATTATTTCTAGGGCAATATATATATATATTTATATCCATTCATCTGTTGTATGGATATTTAGGTTGCTTCCATATCTAACTATTGTAAATAGTGCTGCTTTGAACACTGAGGTGCATATATATTTTTGAATGAGCGTTTTTATTTTTTGTGGATATATACACATGAATGGATTTGCTGGATCATATGCTAATTGTACTTCTAGTTTTTAGAGGAACCTCCATACTGTTCTTCTCAACAGTATAATTCTGCCTTTCTTGGTGGCTCTAAATAGTTATGGTAGGTATACTATTAGATTTCATATTCATTTCATTATAGAGGAATGAGATAATATATTACAAAAATAATAAATATTGTTTTTTCCATGGGGATTTAGTCTTCTATTTTGCTTGAATCCAAGTGATAAGATTTTGATGTATCATAATTTGGACAAAATATTTAAAAATTTTTCAAGTTCACAGATTTTCTTAAGCTCATCTAAAAACTAACGTTGCAGGACAAACAACTAGCATGAAATCTAGCAAAAGACAGCCACTTGCAGGGGGATACAACATGTGAAAATTTGCTTACTTTGGGCTGAAACAGTAAGACACAAACCACTAAGGAAAATTCAGCGAGACTAGACAACGATTTGATGAAAACTGACTGTAGGTTAGTGAAGGAGTGTGGAACCCCTGGAGGCTGCAAATATAAAGGATGTTTGTACATTTTCACAGGTTTTTTTGACACAAATTTTCCTTGGCAGGATTTCTGAGATATCTCCCAACATTGTTCTTGGGGTAAGGGAACAGCAGCTGCTGAAGGAAGAGAAAGTAAATTGTGCCCACACCATTCTCCTTCATCTCCCTATTGCTGGAAAGCAGTTTTCCATGAGTCTTTCTGTTTTCAAACATCTTGGAAGTAGAGGCACAGATTTTTTTCAATAATAACTGTATTGTGCACAGCGCTGGAAGGCAACCCTGGAAGATAAATGGTCTCCTTCATAACAAAGAAAAATTTCTACTTGGAGAAAGGTTAGGAGGGTTCACTTACTGATCCTTATAAATAACTATATTTCCTAGGTTTGGGGTTTCTTACCTGTGACACCTACCCTAAAATTGTATCTCCCCATCAAACTTTGGGGGAGAGGTAAAAAGGGAATTAATGCTTCATGTTTCTTCATGCTGCTTCCTCTGTTGTGAGTAAAATGGTATTTTGTCTTTAACTCAGGATTCTCACATTTTCTGCCAGTGTACAAGAAAGTAAGGAATGCAACTTGTTAGCTTTAAGTAAGGGAGAAATTTCAGAGTTTTAAGTTATTGACACTTCTCTAGGGGGAAAAATCCTTAGTATATGGAGTAAAGAAAACATATTTTGTGCCCTTAAGAGTCTGGTAAAATCACATTGCAGCTGAGAGAAACAAACGGAAGAAACTTTTAACCCTGAGGGAAGATCAAGAATATATAATGGACCTGAGGCAGGAGATAGATGGGCTCCAGTATAGACATTTACAGCCAGTCACCTGTTTATATTTCGAGATAGAAACAACAACAAGAACAAAGTAAATAATTGGAATTTGTCTTCTCTGGGTACTTTAAACAATGGTAATGGCAGGAGCAGAAAGGGACTAAGCATTGCTTGTGGAAAAGATCAAGAGGTCACATACTTCCTATCCTTGGGGTCAGGGAGATCCCAACTTCACATGCACAGAAAAACCCCTCTGGATCAGAAAGAAAGGCCTTGCCAGATCATAAGAAGTTATGCATAACTTCCTGCAAGGCCTTGGTTTGGAATCCATCTTGGCCAAAATATTCACAAGCACATACGGGTCTGGTCAGGTGTGAGAAATAAAACAAGGCAATTGACCAAAGGAAAACAAAGATCTGAAAGAATTACCCCATATAAGTGGTTTAAATTACCTCTATACTCCTCATTCAGGACACTCACATACATGTTCCTCCTTTGAGAAGGAAGTATCCTGATGCATGGAACAAATACTTAAAACTTAAGACGGAAATGACTGAGAAAAGCCCTCTGGAAAACGTACCCATACTCCAAATCCATGATAAACAGAGGAAAATAAAATCTATGCCACACTGATGAAAACCATTGCAACAATACAATCCAAACCTAATGACATATCTTATTAGATGATTTCCAGCCCTCACATTAAAAGATGTGATGGAGGAAAGATGTGCCCTTTGTTAAGCATAAAAATTACTTACCTTGATCTCTTCTTCTCTACCAGAAATCCAGTTTTAAAATTAAATGACTGGAGTTTCATCATGGCTCTGTGGAAATGAATCAGACTAGTATCCATGAGGATGCAGATTTGATCCCTGACCTCACTCAGTGGGTTAAGGATCCAGTGTGGTGTAAGTTGCAGGTGAGGTTCATATCTTGCATTGCTGTGACCATGGCATAGGCCAGCGCCTACAGTTCTGATTTAACCCAGCCTTGGAATCTCCATATGCTACTGGTACCCCCCAAAAAAGACCAAAAAACCCATCAAAATAAATGCTAAAACATATTAAAAGCCATGAAAATTCATTATTGATTAGTCAAGAAACTAAGCAATCAGCACAACTACTCATATACAAAAACAGATTTTGGAACAGGAAATTTTAAATAGCTATGACTAATACGTTAAAGGCTCGAAGGGAAAAAATAGACATCATGAAACGTCAATGGCTAACTTTGGCAGAGAGATGAGAGATGAAACTATGAGAATGAAACAACATAAATTCAACAACAAAAATCATGATAATAGAAGTGAAAAATGCCTCCAATGACTCCTTATTTGGCTTGACCCAGACTAAAAAGTAATCAGCAAGTTTTAAAAAGTCAGTAGATATTTTTAAATTGAAACAGAATGAGGGAAGAAAAGTAAATACAAACCAAAAGAATAATAAATTGGTGTGAAACAATATCAAATAGCCTAATATTCATGTAACTGAAATCCCAGACTGACAAGAGAGAGAAAATGAGGCAGAATAATTTGAAATGTAATAGTTAAGAATTTTACAAATATAAGGATGGGCAATTCTTACAAATCAGATAAACTCAAAAATGCCTAGAAGGATCGTCATCAACAATAACAAAACACACCTAGGTGTAGCACATTCAAATTTCTTTAAACTAAAGACTAAGAGAAAACTTGAGGCCGGCAGGAAAAAAAATACACATTACAAATAGGCAGAGACAAAAATAAGTTCACTTTTCAAAAAGTTTGGAGGCAATGAAATAATGGAATGATACCCTTAAAGTGATGAAAGGAAAAACAAAAACAAAAAACACTGTCTATTCAGAATACCCAGAAAATATATGTATTTCAAAAATGAAAGAGGAATTAAAACTTTCCTAGACCAATAAAATCTGAGAAAATTAAAAGTTAGCAAGTGTCTACTAAAAGAATGTTTATAGAAAGTATTTTATGAAAAGACATTATAAAACCAGGATAGACTCTTGGATCAACAAAAAGAAATAAAAAGCACTAAACATGAAATAAATAAGATAAAACTGCCATTTAAATCACTCAAAGATAAACGACTATCTATAGCAAAATCATTATCAATTTATTGCAACTTTGTTGCAAATGTGAATGTAAAAATAATAGTACAAAACTATCATAGCATTAAGGAGTTAGAAGTTGAGACTATAGTATTGCAAAGTGTTTATACTATGTTATCGAAGGGTATAATATTAGTTGAAGGTAGACACTGATTAAAGAAGAAAATATATTCTAAACTCTAGGATAATGATTAAAAACATATATTTAAAGAGTAAATAAGTAAGTCTATAGTGGAGATAAAATCAAATCATAATGCTGTAACTACTCAAAGGTATAAAAACTAAAATATATAAAAAACATATTAAACAAAAACAATTAGTATGGTGGTAGATTTTCTTTTTTTTTCTTTTATTTATTTATTATATTTTTTACGGCATTAAACATTTATTTTTTTATTTTTATTTTTTTTATTTTCCCACTGTACAGCAAGGGGATCAAGTTATCCTTACATGTATACATTACAATTACATTTTTCCCCCCACCCTTTGTTTTGTTGCATCATGAGTATCTAGACAAAGTTCTCAATGCTATTCAGCAGGATCTCCTTGTATATCTATTCTGTTGTGTCTGATAAGCCCAAGCTCCCAATCTCTCCCACTCCCTCCTCCTCTCATCAGGCAGCCACAAGTCTTTTCTCCAAGTCCATGATTTTCTTTTCTGAGGAGATGTTCATTTGTGCTGGATATTAGATTCCAGTTATAAGTGATATCATATGGTATTTGTCTTTGTCTTTCTGGCTCATTTCACTCAGTATGAGAGTCTCTAGTTCCTACCACGTTGCTGCAAATGGCATGATGTCATTCTTTTTTATGGCTGAGCAGTATTCCATTGTGTATATATACATCTTCCGCATCCAATCCTCTGTTGCTGGACATTTGGGTTGTTTCCATGTCCTGGCTATTGTAAATAGTGCAATGAACATGCGGGTGCACGTGTCTCTTTTAAGGAGAGTTTTGTCCGGATAGATGCCCGAGAGTGGGATTGCAGGTTCATATGGAAGTTCTATGTATAGATTTCTAAGGTATCGCCAAACTGTTCTCCATAGTGGCTGTACCAGTTTACATTCCCACCAGCAGTGCAGGAGGGTTCCCTTTTCTCCACAGCCCCTCCAGCACTTGTTATTTGTGGACTTCTTAATGATGGCCCTTCTGACTGGTGTGAGGTGGTATCTCATGGTAGTTTTGATTTGCATTTCTCTTATAATCAGTGATGTTGAGCATTTTTTCATGTGTTTGCTGGCCATCTGTATATCTTCTTTGGCGAAATGTCTATTCAGGTCTTTTGCCCATTTTTCCATTGCTTGATTGGCTTTTTTGCTGTTGAGTTGTGTAAGTTGCTTACATATTCTAGAGATTAAGCCCTTGTTGGTTGCATCATTTGAACCTATTTTCTCCCATTCTGTAAGTTGTCTTTTTGTTTCTTTTGGGTTTCCTTTGCTGTGCAAAAGCTTTTTAGTTTGATGAGGGCCCATGGGTTTATTTTTGCTTTAATTTCTATTGCTTTGGGAGACTGACCTGAGAAAATATTCATGATGTGGATGTCAGAGAGTGTTTTGCCTATGTTTTCTTCTAGGAGTTTGATGGTGTCCTGTCGTCTATTTAAGTCTTTCAGCCATTTGGAGTTTATTTTTGTGCCTGGTGTGAGGGTGTGTTCTAGTTTCATTGCTTTGCATGCGGCTGTCCAGGTTTCCCAGCAATGCTTGCTGAATAGACTTTCTTTATCCCATTTGATGTTCTTGCCTCCCTTGTCAAAGATTAATTGACCATAGGTGTCAGGGTTTATTTCCGGGTTCTCTATTCTGTTCCATTGATCTGTCTGTCTGTTTTGTTACCAGTACCACACTGTTTTGATGATTGTGGCTTTGTAGTATTTCTTGAAGTCTGGGAGAGTTATGCCTCCTGCTTGGTTTTTGTTTCTCAGGATTGCTTTGGCGATTCTGGGTCTTTTGTGGTTCCATATAAATGTTTGGATTGTTTGTTCTAGTTCTGTGAAAAATGTCATGGGTCATTTGATAGGGATTGCATTGAATCTGTAGATTGCTTTGGGTAGTATGGCCATTTCTACAATATTGATTTTCCCAATCCAGGAACATGGAATATCTTTTCATTTCTTTACATCTTCTTTGATTTCTTTGATTAAAGTTTTATAGTTCTCAGCATATATGTCCTTTACTTCCTTGGTCAGGTGTATTCCGAGGTATTTGATTTTATGATAAACCCACAACAAATATAATACTCAATGGAGAAAAACTGAAAGCCTTCTCACTCCAATCTGGAACAAGACAGGGATGCCCACTCTCACCACTGCTCTTCAACATAGTTTTGGATGTCCTAGCCACAGCAATTGGATAAACAAAAGAAATAAAAGGCATCCATATAGGAAGTGAAGAGATAAAACTGTCACTGTATGCAGATGACATGATACTATACATAGAAAACCCTAAGGACTCAACCCCAAAACTACTTGAACTGATTAATAAATTCAGCAAAGTAGCAGGATATAAGATGAACATTCAGAAGTCAGTTGCATTTCTGTATTCCAGCAATGAAATATTAGAAAAAGAATACAAAAATATGATACCTTTTAAAATTGCATCTCACAAAATCAGATTTTAGTACAATTATATTTATATGAACGTTAAGTTATAGTAGTATAAACACAGTAATTAAAATACAGGGATAGTCAGATTTGATTTTAAAAGGAAGACCCAATTATATGCAATATAAATGAAACCTTATTTATATATAAACATAGGTCAAAATAAAATGATGGTATGAAGTACTTCCTATGGTCAAGATCGTAGAGATACAAAGGAGAATGGTGGTTGCCTATGCCTGTAAGAGAGAGAATGTGGAATAATTATGTAATGGGTATAGAGTTTCAGGGTTTTTGTTTGTTTTTTGGTTTTATTTGGCTGTACTTGTAGCATATGGAAGTTCCTGGGCCAGGAATCAAATAGCAGAAACTTGAGGCACAGTAGTGAAAATGCTGTATCTTTAGCCCACTGTGCCACCAGAGAACTCCTGGAATTTCAGTTTTACAAAATTAAAGAATTATGGAAGTGGGTGATGGTGATCATTATGCAACATTATAAATATATTTAATATCACTAAACTGTTCACTTAAAAAATGATGGCAATAGTAAATTTTGTAATATACATTTACCACAATGAAATAAATTGAAAATAAAGTAGAAATACATATCATACCAACATTAACAAAGTTGAAGTATCTACACTAATATCAGAAAAAGTAGACTTCAGAACCATGAAAATTACCAAGAATGTAAAGGATTAAATAACAACATAAGAGCTCAAAACACTAAGACAGCAATCTTAAATAGCTGTAAACCTAATAGAAAAAATGAAAAAACAATGGTTAGAACTGGATGGTAAAATAGCCAAATCCACAGTTTTAACTAGAGAGTTCAGCACTTTTTCAGTAGTTGACTGAACAAGAAGACAGAAAATTAATGTATAATAGAATACCTAAAAATCATTATCAAACAATATAATCTAATTAATACATACAAAGGAATTTCACTCAACATTATTTTCAAGAACACATTGCAGAAAGGATCAAATGGGAGCTGTAGATGCCAGCCTATGCCACAGCCACAGCAATGCAGGAGTATAGCTTTTGTCTCTGAACTACACTACAGCTCATGGCCATGCTGGATCCTTAACCCATTGAGTGAGGCCAGAAGTCAAACCAGCATCCTCAAGGATATTATTCAAGTTCATTACTGCTGAGCCATGATGGGAACTCCAGAACAATCTTTTTTTTTTTTTTTTTTTTTTTTAAGGACCCATAAAATTATACCAAGATAAATCACAGTCTAAAAACATCTATACTGGGAGTTCCCACTGTGGTGCAGAGGCAATGAATCTGACTAGTATCCATGAGGATGCAAGTTTGATCCCTGGCCTCACTCAATGGGTTAAGGATCTAGCAATGCCATGAGCTGTGGTGTAGGTTGCAGACGCAGCTTTGATCCCACACTGCTGTGGCTGTGGAGTAGGCCAGCAGCTATAGCTCCAATTTGAGCGCTAACCTGGGAACTTACATATGCCATCAGCTAAAGATCTCAAATTAGTAATCTCAGTGTTTATTTTAAGAAACTAGGAGAAAGAAGACAAATATCTTTAATTGAAACCAAAGTTGGTTAAAGATTCAAAAACCAATTATTGTAATCACCATATTAATGACTAAAGAAAAATATGATCATCTCCAAAGATATAATAAAATAATTTGATGAAGATGAATATCCATTCACAATAATAATAAAAAAACTCTGAGCAAATTGGGAATAGAAGGAAATCTAAACATTATAATAATGGTAAAAATAGAATGTTTTCTCATTAAAATAGGAAATAATACACTAATATCCTCCCTCATTGCATATATTCAACATCACACTGGAATTCCTAGCAAAGACATTAAGGCAAAATAAATTAAAATGTTTCAGATTTGAAAAGGAAAAAGTAAATCTGTTTCTATTCACAGAAAGCATGAATATCAGACTAATCTAGTGTTTAGGTTAACATAATCAATACTCAGAGATTTCCCTAAGTCAAGAAGTCTTGATAAAAGGAATATGTTCAGTTATCTTGTCATTTAGTTCATGGCCTGAACTATGAGAGGTTTTGCGTAAACAAAATAATCCATGTAGCACAAAGAAGAATCTGAAGATTTATCTTTGAGGACAGATTTTCCGTTAGAACCTAAATTTTATTAGGATCTACTGGAAATCAGATTTGGCTGTTCTTATAATGCACTGTCCTCAGAATTTTATTGAAATTTCTTCCTAGAATCCCTGATAAGAGATTATCTTGTACTTGAAGAGCTAGATAGATAGATGATAGATAGATGATAGAAGACATATAGATGATAGATAGATAGATAGATAGATAGACAGACAGACAGACAGACTTCCCTATACAGACCTGTGAACATGGAGATTTGAATCACCATTTCTTACCAAGCCTCATCACAATAGCAATATTTTACCTCTATGTGGAAACCTGGATAACAAGAACCTGATTTCTGTTTCTGAAAAATAACTGTTACATATGAACTGCAAAAGTCACAATTTCCATAATTTTAGGTGAAGAGAAGGGTAAGATAGGAGAAGAATAAAACAATAATAAGGAAAATTTTCATCTTTTCAGGAGCTTTGATTATCTTTTCACTCCTGAATAATCCCAACTATAGTTTCAGCAACACCTTGAAGCTGTGTCCTCATAGACTGGGCCAGAATGGAATATTTTCCGTGACTAGAAACTTGTCTGACATTTTTTGATGCTTTGAGTTGTCTTGCAGAGCTTTGACTTAAGATATAATGAGCAAAATAGCTATAAGGTGTCAGCAATTGGAAGGTGTTACATAAGGGTTGACTTTTTTTATACATCCATTTTAAAGGCATATTTGCTAGAGGACTTTAAAAATAGATCCAGGTCACTTTTGTCTGCCTAGATTTGATACTGTTGCAATCAGGAGAGGCAGATGTACCATTTAGAAAGCATCTCACAAAATGGTACCAAGTCTTTATGCCTGAGATATTACAAGTAATAAAAATGCATACGTAAGAGAGTTTAATGGATTAGAGTTCATGTATGGTAAAATATTCCTAACTCAGTAGCACATACTCAGAACCAAATGTATATATAAATCTTCACTTAGTTATTGTCTTTTGGATAATCCTATTTTGTGCATGCTTGGTGTTCGGAGATTAGAGGAGCCCACGTGAAAATATTTATTTAGTCTTTTCATGCTGGGTTTTTGTATATAGAAAATATGAATTACCATAATTATAACTTATTATTTTAATATAGTATACAGTTAACCAACAGATAATAAAGGTGAAAAAATGGTGAGCTTTAAATAAAGAATGTATACAGGTTAATTTTTAAAGGGACTGTGAAGTGTTCTTTTTCAAAAATTAGAGATTCACTGACATAGAGAATACAGAGTTAAGGCTCCAACAGCATCAACAACTCAACACACATGCTCATATATACATTCTTCTTACATGTTTCCATGCAAAAACACATGTAATAAGTTTTTCTGATTTATTACGCTGAAATCAGTTCAGTCTTATCCTCCATACTTATCCTCTAGTCATGCTCTTTGCTGCCTTACAGACTTCATGCCTAAAGTTTCTTCCATTTTTACCTCGATAGGGATAAACTCAAAAGTTATTTCTTCTAAGAGACTTTTCCAATGACTTTCTGATTTAAATTATGTAGCTCCTTTCCTCCAGTTATCCTGTTTACCTTTGTTGGCCATTGCCTATTCATATGTCTATTGTTATACAACAGTATACGTCTCTAGATTGCAAATTCCATCTTGATAATATTATTGTGTGATTAGTTAATCACTTTGTGTGCAGTCTAGTAGATTTGCTCACACATAGAAAGTGTGAGCCTCACCACTTGCTCCTTGCTAGTCTTCCTCATTTTAGGAAAGGGAATCAAGACAAAAGATGTGCCTCCTTTAATTCTTTGTCACTTCTTCACCAAACTATTTACAATTCCCGTCAGCTCTACTTTACAGTATACACTACCTTAAAATATGCAATATGAATTAAACATCCCAGTACTTTTCAGTCACTGTACTGCTATCAT
Source organism: Phacochoerus africanus (assembly GCF_016906955.1). Classification (NCBI taxonomy): domain Eukaryota; kingdom Metazoa; phylum Chordata; class Mammalia; order Artiodactyla; family Suidae; genus Phacochoerus; species Phacochoerus africanus. The sequence continues at coordinate 42,643,096 of NC_062556.1, read as the reverse complement.
GATAATCCAAATCCATTTTGCTTCACTGCTTAGGTTACTTCAATTACCCCCTAAATTAACTATCTGCTTACGTCCAACTCCCAAACTCTAGAAACATTTTTCCAGGAACCAGAGTGATTGTCTAAAAATATAAGTATGATCATGATGTTCCTCTACCCAAATCTCTCTACTGGCCTCCCATCACATTTAGAACAAAGCCAACATTCTTCCAAAGCTTAATAAAACTTAAAAATCTGCTTCCTAATCAGGTTCATCTCTCACAGCTCTTGCTTTTGCTCCCCACCCCCACCCCACCCAACATGTTTCTCAAACCCACCAGGGGACACCCATGCCAGGGCCTTGGCAGTTATTGTTCCCATGTGCTGTGGACTATGACTCCTCTGCTCATGTGTTCTTTTCTTCAGTGTAACATTATCAGAGAAGGTATTGCTTTTCCATTTTCTTTAAAAGATTTCCTTCCATAAATACTTTTTCCATCTTATTGAGTTATTATTACTATATAATGTATGCCATTTTAAACTAAACAATGACAATTGACTTCCATAATCATTTTCTATCTACACAGTGCTTCTTTTCTTTTTAGTTCATGCAAATTCATATCCTCTGCTCAAGAATTTATTGTTTTGTTTGTATCTCTTTTCAATAGAATATAAGTTAACTTTTTGTTTTGTTGTTTTAATTCACATGTAATTTCCAAGCAATCATTAGGTTCCCTTTGAATACTGTTGAGTAAATAAATGTTAAGCAAAGAGTTATTTGAAATATGAATAAATGAATGAAATAGTACATGCATGAATGATTAAGTTAAAGTTGACAGATCAAGTTGTGCAAGCAGCCAACTGCCTCTTTGGCAGACAACAAGCTTCCTCTGAAAAATAGCAAATTTCCAGGTTGAATATTCCAGTGTAATAAATATGCAATTATGCATCTATAATTATTCATATATACATAATATTTATTTTTCTATTAATCTGTATCATTTTCTATGATATCACTTATCTGCTTCACTAAACAATCCTGAAAAAAAGTAAAAGAAGTTGCCAATATGGCTCAATGGATTAAGGTACAACATAGTCTCCTTGAGGATGTGGGTTTGATCCCTGGCATTTATCAGTGGGTTAACAATCTGGCATTGACATAAGCTACAGTGTAGACTGCAGATGAGGCTCAATCCAGTGTTGCCATGGCTGTGGCATAGGCCGCAGCTGCAGCTCTGATGCAATCCCTGGCACAAGAACTTCCATATTCCACAGATGCTACTGTACAAAGAAAAAAAAAGTCCTAAATTTTATAGTCGATCGTCTCTTCTCCAATATCCTTTGTCAAACATTCAAAATCCTCCAAAATCTGGCAATAATTTTCTCTCTTTATCTTACCAGTAATACCATTCACTATTAAGATTTCATGTCTCTTTTGAATCATGTACAACGTTAAAAATCATGCTGACACTACACACCTACATCTAGGTTTCTAATACAATTTTCAGTAAAAGAAACTAGAGCTCTTTTTGAAGTGACTGATATAAGAAGATACTGGCGTTCCCATCATGGCTCAGTGGAAACAAATCTGACTAATATCCATGGGGATGCAGGCTCAATCCCTGGCCTTGCTCAGTGGATTAAGGATCAGTCATTGCCAAGAACTATGGTGTAGGTCACAGGCACAGCTCAGATCTGGTGTTGCTCTGGTTACAGTGTAGGCTGGCAGCTATAGCTCTGATTCAGCCCCTAACCTGGGAACCTGCATAATGCCATGGGTGCAGCCCTAAAAAGGCAAAAAAAAGTAGATCCTGGAGCATCATGTATGATCAAAAAGCAGGAAAGTGTTAAATACAAAAGTGAGCACAGTAATAGTAATATATATCAAGGAGGCACAAGAACCAACCAAAAGATTGTTAATGGCCAAAGCTACAAAATTTTGCCACAAAACAAAGTCGAATTAGATTTTAACCCAAAATAGAAAGTAAACATTCTTGAGTCCATGCTGCTACAAATAAATAATTGAATAAATAAATACATGGAGAAGAAGAAGGGAGCAATCTCTCATGAAGAAGAATTTCCAAACATTTGTGAATCTACTCTGCTCTCAAGGAGGTGGAACATAAGTCTATGTTCCTTAGGTATAGGCTATCTTTCCAAAGAATATAGGAAGAGAAAAGGGTAAAAGCATAGTAGTAAAGTGAAGAAGCCTAACAAACACTGCTTTAACCAGGTGATTAAAGTCAACATCAATAGCAGTTAAGTCATGTCTTGAGTATGGACCCTGTATATGTGATGGGAATGACATCTTACTTCTGTGGTCTTCTTCTGACAAATTCATAAACCCAGTCTAATCATGAGAGAAGTATAAGACAGGAATTATCTACAAAATATTTGACCAGTACTCCTTAAAATTGTCATGTTCTTCAAAAACAAGGAAAGTCTGAGAAAGGGCCATGTTCCAAAATTTGCTTAGAAAACATGATAAATAAATGTAATACGGTATCCTAAGGAGATGAGACTCTAGAACAAACAAACGAAAAAAGGTATTAGACAAAAATAAAGAAACCCTAATACTGCATATACTTCAGTTAATAGCAATATTTGTCTTCTAACTGTAACAAATATATCTCCTAATGTAAAATATTAGTAACAGGGAAAATTGGGTGTGAGTATATGAGAACTATACTATCTTCGTGACTTTTATGTAAATCTAAAAAAAAATTAGAAAAAAACTTATTCCAAAACTACAATTGGTACATGATAAAGTGTAAGGAATTTGGGCCTAGCCATGGATATATAGCCCATCATTTTATCTATAATGAAACAGAGACAAAAAAAAAACAGAAACCAAAACAAAATGAAAACAATCCACAAAATCTTCTGGAAATTTTTAACAGATCACTTATTTTAAATCATTTCTATGTAGGCATTTTATTTTGACTTGTATTTGTTCATGTCAATTCCAAGGATGTTCTCTAATGAAAAATACTAGGTGGTAACAATCATGTAATAATTATATGAAGCCTGAAATGTTAAAAAATTCATCTTTAAATTGTTCAGACTTGGAAGAATAGATCTAAAGCGTATTTCCTTGGTGGTATCTACATACTGAATATTTATAGATTAAATAAATCCCTCCTCCTGCGTATTTTCACTCACATAATTTTTGAAGGATTCATTAATGTTTTTACTCTGAAGTAGAATAATATATTGGTGTAGTTCAGAGGTGATTTGTTGTTTCAAATTATGCATGTAGCAAAGACGTATTTTGTTTGTAAAGTCCCATATCTTTTACTATTGAATTCTTTGTCATTCTGTCATTGGCATGAGCTATTACAAAATCCCTTCATCCTTCAGAGCTTTGTATGAACTGTCTGTTTTACTTTGACCATGGAGACCAGATGCCAATGCAGCATTTGACCAAGGAAATAAGTTGTTCTGTTTTATTCCTTCCTTAGAGAACTGCTCTGTTTCTTGTATTGGCAGGAGAGGAGAATACTGACAAGATGATATTGAAACAGACTCAAAGGTAGCCAGATTGGATCATTAGCTTATATGCCAAGCAACAGCTTCACATTTGGCTTGAAAAGAGGGACATTTTTTAACCTCATAGAGCCATATCTCTTTAATAAATTATTCTTAACAGAGATGTCACTTTAATAAGCCTTCCATTTCATGGTATCCTTTAAAATGTTTGCCTTTAAACTGGAAAGATTAATCTTAATAAACAATAAATTCAAGAGGTATCATCCCTAAAATTAAAAAAAATAATTAATTTTAGTTAACAAATTTTAATAAGCTTTACATGATCAGATTGTTTTACTGCTGGATTTTTATTATTTAATATATATTATAAAATTATTGAAGACAAGAAACAAATTTTAAGTTATATTCACAAAACTCAATGAACATTTATATTTTTAAAAATATTTTCCTTAATTGAATTTATTTTTCTTTCCTGTATCAATAACTTCTTTATATTAGAAGAGTCACAATTGGCATCATAATGTACAAAACTTGGCAAATAATACATTAATCTGTTTGGCAATGTACCAAATTACATCTAAACCTCCATGCCAAAATGTGAATGCTTTTATACTTGCAGTGATAACCCTTAATTTGTCATAATGGCAGAAACAAATCTGTAGGCACGTAATGATTCTTGACTCTGTAATGAGCAGCAATGTTTTAAATTTGTACTGTCTTTCAGTGCCCCATTTGTATTGACAAATTTCATTGTTTTTGCAGTGTTACATTATGATTTTTAGTGTACAGAGACATACACTTCAGGATCGCTCTAAATGATTTTTAACTGAAATTTTCAATATTAGTTTCATAATAATAAATTATTCTTAAGTCTAGTCAGTAGCTAGACTTCTGGATTATAACTAACGTGGTCACAAGTTCAAAGACATTTATTTTTCTGAAGCATTCTCCATTGATTAAATGTCCTTCAACGGCTTTCCTTTTACCATTAGAAACTCCACTATTTGTTTGATTGGTCTTAATGGTGGACATAGTACACTTATACTGAGTTTTTGATTTATTTTCATTCATGAGCAAGAGTTTAAGTATATGGCACATTCTTTTTTCAAAAATATCAAATTATTTAGTTACCCTTTCAAATCAAGAATCACCAGTATCACCTGTTTCTAGGGTGCTTTCGGATAGACAGTTTTCAATAGCATTTTAGTTATTTGGTCATCACAAAGCTTTGATAGCCTGGTGCCAAAGTGGTGACTGAGCTGAAACTGCCTGAATCCAAATCTTTTCACTATAATTTGCTATTTTTAAGAAAAAAATTGAAATATGAGGCATATGTAATTTTCATATCTATTTTGTATTTGGAGGGGGTTGTATATAACAAAAATAAGTCAGAAAAACTCACACATTTGTTTCATATAATATTTGACAGCATTGTTGATAATGAATGCCTGTCTCCATGCAATAATCACCCTTCTAAGTGGATGCTGCTGGCATTTCACACATATCAGGGCTTCCCTACATTCATTCTGTATTAAGAAACCAGGCCTTGCAAATGTATCCTGACCTGGCATATTTGAATTTATGTTAATATATAAATCAATGGTTGACTCACCAAGCTACATATCAGCATTACTTGAAGAGATTTTTATAACATATAGATGATCACGTCCAGGCTTGTGGAGTAAAAGATTTGAGAATAACTGAGCAGCTGTAGAAAGAGAAATAGTGTCAAAAGCTTACGTTGCCCTGAAATTAAGCAATTAGTCCAGACTTTAGTCAAAGCTATTGCATGAGAGGAAATAGGTTGAACTCAACTTCACTGAAATGAGAGACAAGAGAATTTTTTAAAGCTAACGTGGAGAGATTGTAGGCCACCTGTGTTTGCTCATGGATCTTGCCTGGAGGAAAGGTAAACTTTCTCAAATATTCATACAGAAGGTAGTTTTACAACTTGTAGCAAGGCACCAGCAAAGTTTAAACTGCTACTCTCTGTCTGCAACCTACACCACAGCTCACGGCAACACCAGATCCTTAACCCACTGAGCAAGGCCAGGGATCAAACCCACAACCTCATTGTCCCTAGTCGGATTCGTTAACTACTGAGCCACAACGGGAACTCCTAGATCACTTCTTGAGAAGAAGACTTGATGTGGTAAATATGTGGGCACAATAAATTTACCACTCAGGCAAGACAGAGCTCATTCAAATGGAGAGTGTATACCTAAAGATGACACTGTGAGATTCCAGCGACAGATTTTATTTTTCACATATTTTCCTAGCATTTGGGTTGGATGATTCTATGACTTTTGGTTTCCTCATAGTAACTCTTAGGGGAAAAAAAATATTTTAAACACTTAAAAAAAATACTGTTCCAAAACCCAAAAGTCTCAATTTTAGAAGATGATTTTGTGATAGTAAATGGCTATTCTATTAAATATGTTTAAATTCTATATAAACTAGTGTCTTAGAGATTATAAAGTAAATAAAATATAAAGTCTCAGTAAAAAGAATTCTAGGCAGTTATTAAAAATAAAAGGTAATAATGATTTACTCCAAGTATTTAGAATAAGTTTTATTTGAGCAATATTTAATAAAATTTTCTAGTCTTTGTTGTCTTACCAAAGTATTGTTTCACATCATTGGACTTTTTATTTCATACACTGTGAAACTGCAATCTTAAGTCCTACAGAATTTAATAAACTTGTCATTTACTTGTAAATTAATTAAACATTGGGACCATAATGTAACAGAATATTTAATATGTCTCCCCAACTGAACAATTTACTGCTAATGAACTACCCATTGAATCTGAATTGTACTGGACATTCAAATAAGGTGGCCATTAATATTTTAATGGTTCAATCAATATCAGAGGTTTTATGGAAATATAAATCTGCTGGTCTGAAGCTATATGGGCCTTCAAAAATTGTCTTTATTTTTTCCATCAGTAGGGCAAAATATGGCTTAATATACTAAAGCATGCAATTGAATACTTAGAAACATAAAACCATATAGGAAATATAATCTGATCATTTACAAAGTGAGTGCAGTACAAATAAAGGAAATAAGGTCTTTTTTGTGAAAAATTTAAAAGTAGACAAATATATACGTTTTAATTTCATGATGTTCTTAATATAAAGATAAATTAATAATTGCTCTTTGTATAAAATTGTGATGATCCAGGCTCCAGAATCTAAGTTTTTTATTTCAATGCATAGATGAGTTGTTTCCTGCTGTTGCTCATGAAAATGAGAGGGGGAAGTTAGAAGCTTATTTTTTTCTTGAAAAACTGAGTCTCTGATGCCTCCAACTTGGCTATTTCATTCAATAGAGTATCTTTTAAGACATTCAATAATATTTGTAAATGGCTCAGAGATTGTATATGTAAGGGTTCAAGATATATCATAATTTGAAAATCAAATTTTCAAGAAGAGACTTTTTTTTAAGATTTTTTTTTTAAAAGAACGGTGTTAGGTGGTCCAAGGCAAATTGATAACTGGTACAAAGATTTCCATATACCACTGCCCCCACATATGCATAGCCTCCTCGATTAGCAACGCTTCCCAACAGAATGATGCATTCATTACAGTTGACAAACCTACGTCTCTATCACTCAAAGTCCGTAGTTTACATTATGGTACACTCTTGGTGTTGAACACTCTGCGGGTTTGGGCAGCTGGATAACAGCATGTATGCATTTCATGGATTTGGACAAATGGGTAATAACATTATCACACAGAGTATTTTTACCATTCTAAAAATCCTCTCTGTTCCCCTTATTCATTCATCTCCTTATCCCTCAACCCCTGGCAGTCACTAAATATAAAATTTTCTCCATATATAGTTTTACCTTTTCCATATAATTGCTATCATGTAGTATGAGGTATTTTAGTAATATTCATTTAAGTTTCTTCCTGTCTTTTTTTAAAAGACAATTTTTAGAACAGTTTTATATTCATAGCAAACTTGATAGGAAGGTACAGAGATGAACTCTTGCTATCCCTTGTTAATAGGGAAATTGATGAAATTCCCTTGTTAATAGGGAAAAATATACTCAATCACAAGAGCATTAAGGTACAACTTTGACTCACATCCTTCCAGTCTTCTTTTTGGCTCTTCCTCAAGGCATTTATTTTTTCTGCACCTACCATCCCCTATTGGCTTTTTAAACTAATGTTTTAATAGAGTTTATTTTATGTTGATTATACGTTAGATCCATGATTCAGACACACTAACACTGATGATTTTCAGTTATTGCATATCAGGCAGTACAGGAGAATAACATCTCAGAGAGGAAAAAGTAGCAAAATAAGTTTCATGTTTGCTCCATTTTACTGCCTAAAGAAAGACCTAAGCCTCAGAGGGGTCCTGGTGGGGCCTAGTGAGTTCTCTGAGATGAAAAGTGGTAACATAAGGTTACCACTAGCTAGAATTCACAGGGTCAAGCACTAGAAAAGAGCCGCTCTGAATATCTGCAAAGGGTCCCCCCTGGAGCCCTCAGATAGGTACTGCTCAGCACATATGTGTGTGAGGAAAATACCAGATATGGGGAAAAGAACCTCTTAAAAAGAGCAAAGGGAAAATTCCTCTGAGCTCACAGGGGTCTGGAACAACCTGTGTTACCACCAACCAGGGTAGAAAATCTTGAAATTCATGGAGCACCAAGGATGCTCATTAGAGCAATATAATGAAACTCAAGATTTATGTATCTATAACAAGCCATAAAATATATGGAACAAAATTCAATAGTACTGAAGGAGAAATAAACCAATCCATATCTGGAATTAGAGATTTTGATGCTTCTTCCAAGAACTGATTAAAAAAAAAAAAAGTGAACAGAAACTTAGTAAGGATTTGAAAACTTCAACAACTGTATAAACCTACTTGACCTAATATTTGTTTCCTTGTTTCTTTAATCTGTCACTAATTGGAATCAGTATTTTCTGGTTACACAAAGAGCACCTATGTGGGATTCTGATACATGCTGACAAATCATTTGACAACACTGTCTTTCCTTTGCAACAAACTACCACTGCAGAGGACCTTGGCATTGTTAGCCAAATATGTAAACTCTTAGTAAAGTAAGGGAGAAAAGAAACCCATCTCAATGCTGATTTTAGGTTCTGGGGAGCCAGAGTCATATTAAAAAGGAAAAGATTGATCTATTATATAAAATAGATGTTTGTTGGAATGATTTCCAGATGTACCAGGGGGCTCCAGAAGAGAGGAGGGTTATTAAAGGCAAGGTTTACATAGGGAATGCTGTTAAGTTACAGTTTATTCTGGAGAAATCTGCCCATTTTTATTAAGGTAATCAAGATTTTAGAGAGTGGTCCCTAAAGCAGGAGAGTGCATAAGGTTAAATGATGGTAAGAGATGACAAGCATTCTCACTTGAGAAGAGACAGTGCTTCATTAATTAATGCAACAAAGATTATGGTGAATCCACAGTGTGTTAGGCACTGTTCCAGGCCCTTGGGATACATTAGAAAATAAAACAGGTTCTTTCCTTTAGATTTAGTGAAGGGTGGGCGAGAGGTATACAGATGAATAAAAGGCAAAAAAAAAGTACTAAATTACATATTTTGTTAGAAAAAGATTGAGCGCTTTGCATAAAAGAAAAACAGTACATGAGAGAGATTGGGAATCCCAGAGATGAAAGTGATCATTTGAAATAGATTGGTCAGGAAGACTAAGCAATGGCTTTAAGATAGTAAAGGTGTTCTAGGCCAAAGGGACATCTGATGCAAAGGAACTGAGGCAGGAGGCATGTTCAAGTAACAGCAGACAGGCCAGTGTGGCTGGAGCAATAATGCCTGAGAGAGTGTAATGGTATATGAAAATCATAAGATTTGAGGCACTAATGGTGGAAGCAAGGTTCTGTTGATCATGTGGTTTCTCCAGGCCATTGAAAAACATTGGTTTTTAGACTGAGGGTATGGGGGAGACTATTTTAAGGGTATTTTTTTTTCAGAACATTTTTTTTTTTTAATTACTCAAATGAATTTAACACATCTGTAATTGTATAATGATCATCACAATCTGATTTCACAGGATTTCCATCCCACAGCCCAAGCACATCCCCCCACCCCCCCAAACTGTCTCCTCCAGAGACCATAAGTTTTTCAATGTCTGTGAGTCAGCATCTGTTTTGCAAAGAACTTCAGTCTGTCCTTTTTTCAGATTCCACATGTCAGTGAAAGCATTTGATGGTGGTGCCTCATTGTATGGCTGACTTCACTTAGCATGATATTTTTTGATCTAATATTTTGTTAAGGAGTTTTGTATCTATATTCATGATGGATATTGATCTGTGGGTTTTTTTTAATATATGTTTTATCTTATGGGATATTGGTGATACTATCTTTATAAAATGAAACTTTTATATGGGAATTTTATGGAAAGTCTTTGCTCTTTTTCTTTTTTTTTTTTAAAGAACTTCTGTGGAATAGGTGTTAATTTTTGTTTAAATATGATGTATGATTCACCAGTGAAACCATCTGGATCTGGGGATTTATTGGGAGGAGTTTTTAAATTATGAATTTGATTTTCTTTTGTGGTGTTAGAAGGCTATTAAATTACCTCTTTTGTACTGGTAGAGCTGTGAAAGTTTGTCATTTTCAAGGAATTGGACTACTTTGTAGAGTTGTTATTAGTATTCCTTTAATTGCCTTTTGAAATCTGCAGAATCTATGGTGATAATCATTGCTTCATTTCTAATACAATTAATTTATATGTTCTCTCTCTGTCACTCCTACTAGAAATTTATCAGTTTTATTGATCTATTTGAAAAACTAACGTTTTCATTACTTTTTCCTCTATTGTTTGTGAGTTTTGATTTTCAGTAATTTTTTTTTTGCTATCTTTATTATTTATTCCTTCTCCTTTCTTAGATTATTTTTTGCTATTTTTTCCTAGATTCTTGAGGTGGGATCTTAGATTATTAATTTAAGGTAATTTTTCTGCTTTCTAATATATGTATTTAGTACTATAAATTTCCCTCACAGCATTGCATTTTGCTTTGTCCAAAATATTTAAAATTTTGTATATTAATTTTCATTCAGTTTAATATATTTTTATTTTATGTGAGATGTCTTTCATCCATGAATTGTTTAGAAGTGTGCTATTCAGTTTCTGAGTGAAGACATTAATTTTTTATTATTGATTTCTACTTTGATTTCATTGTGATTAGAGAACATACCCTATATGGTATTAATTATTTTAAGTGTGTGGTTTTAGGAGTTCCTGTCATGGCTCAGTGGTTAATGAACCCAACTAGTATCCATGAGGACTCCTGTTTGATCCCTGGTCCTGCTCAGTGGGTTAAGGATACAATGTTGCCATGAACTGTGGTGTAGGTTGCAGAAGCGGCTCAGATCCTGCTTTGCTGTGACTCTGGTTTAGGCTGGGCAGTTACAACTCCAGTTCAACCCCTAGCCTGGGAACCTCCATATGCCATGGTTATGGCCCTAAAAATACAAAAAATAAAAGACCAAAAAAAATAATGTGTGGTTTTATTTCATCTCATTATAAATTCCATTAGTACTTAGAAATAATATTTATTCTATCAGGGTATTGGTTTATAAATGTTAATTTGATCCTGTTGTTTAATGATGTTATTGATTCATTTTATATACTTGATGATTTTCCATATAATTGTTCTATCAATCATTGAGAGAGTGGTATTAAAAAAGGTATTAAATATCGAGTAAGGGGTATTATGATAATTGTGGATTTATCTATTTTTGAATCAGTTCTGTCAGTTGTTGATTTGCATATTTTTTTAACTCTGCTGTTTGGTAGACAGGTACTTAGAACTTCTGTATTTTCTTTACAATTGATTGTTTTATCATTACATAATTCTGCTACTTGTATATGATAATTATTATTATTTTTTTTTACTCTGAGGTCAATTTTGCATTAATATATGCACTCCTGGCTTTCCTTTGATTCATGATTGCATGATGCACGCTTTTTCCATTCTTCTACTTTCAAACTGCCAACTTTTTTTTTTTAAACTCGTTGCACCAGTGGCATATGGAAGTTCCCAGGTCAGGGACTGAATCCCAGCTGAAGCTGTAACCTACACCACAGCTATGGCAATGCTGAATCCTTATAACCCACTGCTCTGGGCTGAGGATTGAATCCATACCTCCACAGGGACCCAAGGCCCTGTAGTCAGATTCTTAACCCACTGCACCACAGTGGAAACTCCCTAACATTTGAAGTTCATTTCTCATGGACAGTGTATAGTTGGGGGTCATATATATATATATATATATATTTTTTTTTTTGTCTTTTTGCCTTTTGAGGGCTGCTCCCACTGCAAATGGAGGTTCCCAGGCTAGGAGTCTAATCAGAGCTATAGCCGCTGGCCTACACCAGAGCCACAGCAACACGGGATCTGAGCCACATCTGCGACCTACACCACAGCTCACAGCAATGCCGGATCCTTAACCCACTGAGCAAGGCAGGGGATAGAACCTGCAACCTCATGGTTCCTAGTCAGATTCGTTAACCACTGAGCCACGACAGGAACTCCAAAGGGGGTCATATGTTTTAATACATTTTGCCAATTTGTGTATTTGGGGGATATATTTTGACTATTGACATTTAATATAATTATTGATAGATTAGGGCTTACATCCAATATTTTATTTTTATTTTATTTTTGTTCACCTTGTTTTCATTTATGTTTTCTTTTTCCTGTCTTTTTATGGGTTACTTGAATATTTTTTAGAAATTCATCATGATTTAGTTTTAGTCTTTTTGAGTGTATCTCTTTGTTTAACATCCTCAGTGGTTACTCTAGCTCTTAGATTATATATTTCTTTATCACAGACTGCTATTGTTCTTATTTCACCTATTTGAGTGAATTACCTCACTGTGTTTTTTTATTCTCCTCCATTTATAATTTTCTCAAATATTTCCCTTGTATACATTTAAAACCACACTAGACAATGTTATGTTTTACTCCACTGTTAACATATGATTTTAGAAAATCAAAAGAAACAGAAAATCCTATAGTATTTATCCATGTTTTTGCATACTATGCTTTTCATTCCTTCTTAATATTCCAAGTTACCTTTTAATTGTTTCTTTTTTCCATTTTTTCCCATTTAGAATTTATTTCAATACTTTTTACAGGTAGTATCCATTTTGTTAAATTGTGCATTGAAAATGAAAAACTAAAATAATTCTTTGTTTTTATATTTAACATAAAAAGGGTATTCTAAAGAAAATTAATTGCATTGTATGCCTTTTTTTATACATTTTGGTATATTGAGAAAAAAAGTTCATTAACTTTTATTGGAGAACTTCATTTAGCCATTTTAAAAATATGTCTATGATTGAAAAATTCTATTAGCTTTTCTTCTCTTAAGAAAGTCTTCATTTTCCCTGAATTGCTGAATAATGTTTTAACAAGTATAGAAGTCTAGGTTGATACGTCCTTTTAATGTTGTTGTTTTAACCAGAAATTGAAATATATTGTGCTGTTTCCTCTGTTCTCAGTGGTTTCTGATGAGAATTCCACCGTCATTCTAATTGTATACCCTCTTATAAATAAGATGATAGTTTTCTCTGGTAGTTTTCAAGAATTTTTTTCAGAACTTTAAATATCCTGTGTCTTAGTATGAATTTCTTTCTAGTTATCCTGTTCTGATTTAGATCAGCTTCTTAAATCTGTAGGTTTACTTATGTAGCCAAATTGGGGAGGCTTTAGCTTATTTCTTCAGATGTTATTTTACTTCCTCCCTCTTCCTCTTCTCCTAGGACAACAATCACAAACGTTGCTATGTTTTTATAGCTCCACAGACCTATGAGTCTCTGTAATATTTGAGTCTACTTTCACTCTGTTACTTATGTTGTGTAACTTCTGCTGTTCTACCTTTTAATAGACTGATCCTTTCTTCTGTCTCCTCAGTTCTGCTATTGTGTCCATCCACTGATTTTTAATTTCAGTTATTTTACTTTTCAGTTATAAAATTTCATTTAATACTTTATGTCTTTTTTTTTTTTCCTGAGACTTCCTATCTTTACATTTGTTTCAAACATGTTCTTAATTGTTCACTGGAGCAGTTTTAACATGGCTACTTTAAAATTTTTATCAGGTAAATCTAACATTTCAATCATACAGTGATGTCATCCACTGATTTTTTTTTTCATTCATTTTAAATCTTCCCAGTTCTTGGTATTAGTGATTTTCTATTAAAATCTAGACATAGTGGGTATTATATTGTGAGACTGGATCTTATTTAAATTTCTATTTTAACTAGATTTCCCTGACACACCTCTTGTAGGTAGAAATAGTAATTACTTCCAGTTGGCAATAGTAGTTAGGGTTCCCCACTAGGACCCCATAGTCATCCAAAGACAGAGGGCTCTTTCTACTGCTGGGGGGAATGAGATTTCTGGTCCCCCATGTTGTTTTATGGTGATGGTAATTTTTTTAATATCAAGTGATCATGAGAGTCTTGACTTTTTACTAGTCTTCCTCTGAAAACCTGAGTAAAGAAGTGAAGTGTCTCATTACTGTCAAATGGAGAAGTTCAGGCTTCTCATTAGAACACTAATTTCAAAGAGATGATTCTCATTGCCAGTCAGAGAGAATGAAATTTCCTACTTCCCTCTTGACCTTATCTCACATAAACCTTGCAGGTTTTGAAGAAGTTTGTTATATCACCTTGGAAGTCTAGGCTCCCTACTTACCCTCTGCTACACGTTCTTTTTTTTTTTTTTCTGCATTGCTTGACTGGACTTAAATTTTGTGTCTTGCTAGGCTCTCTCTTTTCTGGACTTTCAGCTAAAGAAAACAGACTTTGCTGGGGAATTTTTATCAAGCCTCTTGGCATTTACATGTTGCCATCTTGTTGAATTCTAAACCTAAGATATAAGAGCTAAAAGCAAAAAACACTTCCATATTTTTTTCTGGGATTCCAAAATTCCTAGACAGTCTTCCTTCTCTCTACATTTCATAATATTACATTTTGCCTTTGATTTTAAACAATGTTTGGTTTACAATTTTGAAATCCTTTAAATTCTTAAATATTAAAATATTCCAACATTACATACTAAACTATTTTTCTGATGATCTAATTTTATTACATGCATCAGTTACCTAACGACATTTTAGACTATTATATATTCATTAGCTATTACTCTTGAGGGCATAGACAAGTGAAAACTGATCGATTAGTTATCATAAAACTTTTCAAAGGGATTTTGTGATGACTAAATGGTGTACATATGAATAGAAGGCAAAAATCCAAATAGGAAAGAATTTGTATTGCAACGATAGCTATGACCCAACAAAATCAATAAATATAAATAAATAAAAATACCAGCGAGGTAAACTTTCAAAGACAAGGAAAAAGAGGTAAATGAAGGACTAAATGCAAATGGATAATAAAAGTACAGGCAAATATTTCAATCATACTAGCAAACAAAAGTCAACAATAATGCTATTTATTCAGTAATTATTTTGAAAGAAGATTGTAAATGATGCTGATCAGAAAATTCTCTGAATGGCATACTCACTTATATTGCTAATTCAGATAAAAACCTGCTAAAATATTCTTTAAATAATTTTGACACTATAAACTAATATTCAAATATTCATAACTGGCTCAATACAGCTACTGATAGCAAGTGTAATATAAAGATATAATATAAAGGAAAATTACATAAAAATACATTTTCTGGAGTCCATCCATTGGAATCAGACTTCTAACAAAATGAGAAGTGTTAAATAAATTATGAATAAATTATATATTATATGAAATAGATTGAAGATAAGCTTTATCAAAAGATTTAATTACAAACATAAAGGAAAATTTGTGCCTAGAAAGACATAGAAGGATCAAGCTCAGCAATGCAAAACATGATATATGCACATATCCATTACTTAACATCACTAATTAATCCTTAATGACAGAATTTTAGAAAGAATCAAATAAGCAAAAATGCAACTACCATCAGAGTAAATGGTTATGATTCTATCTGCATTATGATCTGTCCCATTAAACTTCCGATTTCTTTCTGATGCTCTGACTTTATGGATCTCTTATATTTTTTTTCCCCTTGATATTTTTCTAAAGCATTTTAAAATGAATTTAATTTAAGATGTTAGCTACATTTTTATGAGTTTCATTAATTCCATTTTTTTGTGAGACAGTTAAATAGATGTCTTCTAATATCCTTGTTGTCACAAAGAAAAGTCCTTAAGAATATTTGTAAGTTTTTTTTTGTTTTTTGTTTTGGTCTTTTTGCCATTTCTTGGGCCGCTCCCATGCCATATGGAGGTTCCCAGGCTAGGGGTCTAATCGGAGCTGTATCCACCGGCCTACTCCAGAGCCACAGCAACGTGGGATCCGAGCCGCATCTGCAAGCTACACCACAGCTCACGGCAACACTGGATCGTTAACCCACTGAGCGAGGGCAGGGATCGAACCCGCAACCTCATGGTTCCTAGTCGGATTCGTTAACCACTGCGCCACGATGGGAACTCCAGAATATTTGTAAGTTTAAACAAAAAGTAAGGAAGCTACTTTGGGCAGAAGTAAAGAAGTGAACACACTCAGGTACAATGAAAAATTAAGTTTAACTTTCTAGTTTAGTATTTTTTTAGTGAGTTCCCATTGCTGTGCAGTGGAAATCAACCCAACTAGTATCCATGAGGATGTGGGATCCTTGGCCTCTCTCAGTGGGTCTGGGATCTGGTCTAGCTGTGAGCTGTGGTGTATGTCGCAGACTCAGCTTGGATCCCATGTTGCTGTGGCTATGGTGTAGGCTGGCAGCTCTAGCTCCAATTCCATCTCTACCTGGGAACCTCCATATGCCTCTGCAGCCCTAAAAAAGGCAAAAAAGAAAAAAAAATTAAAAAGTATGCATTAATTTTGAAATTGGATATATATTTTTTCTAAGTTATTGTTCTAAAACAGAGAGAGAGAGAATACAAATTTTGACTAGTAAGAAATAGGTAGTCAAAAAAAAAAAAGAGGTTAGGAAGAAATTGTTCAAAATATCAAGATTTAATTGATAATCACTTGACTCCCAAGACTACCTTCCTAACCATCAGGCTACAATGACACTTCCCTGTGTAGGCTGACAATTTTTGTATTCCAGTAGGACAAAACCTCAGAACATTTTGATTGCCCTTTATACAAGAAGAAAACTGAGGCCCAAAGTGTTTAACATTAAAAATAAAAAATAAAAAAATCCCTTTGTGGTTGCATATATATTTTAAGAAAATTTATATGGTTATAATTTTTTAATCATGAAAAAATGTGGTTAGAGTAGACAGAAAAAGGGTCAGAATTTTCTAATTATGAATGTATTTTTAATGTGTGAAAATATTCACATTAACATGATACCTGACATCTGGTATCAGATTTAAAAAATTTATGTTTTATTACAGAACTTTCCAGAAACATTTTAATAACAATCATTCCACAGTGCAACATAGCAGATTATTTTGATCTGGATACAAAGGAAGGCAAAAGACAATGGTACCAGGAGGAAATTATAAAATGTAGAATAATCTGAGAAAGAATGGGTATATGTATATGTGTAACTGGTTCATTTTGCTGTACAACTGAAACTAAGCACCATTGTGAGTCAACTATACTGCAATACACTTTTCTAAAAAATAAAATAATAAAAAAGAATAATCTGATATTCAATGTTAGCTATTATTTCTGATATCAAAATTTTTCTATACAAGCTTAAACATGAAACATTTTTCTTGGTCCCACAAAGTTTTTACACATTTAGAAATAATATGGAAAATAGCATATAATTTGAAACAACTAAACAAATTACTTGAATTTATACTTTTAAATTTTGTTCTTTTAAAAATATATAAGGAGTTTATAATATTTTTTTAATTTTTCTTTTAGGACTATAGTTCTTTGATTACCTCCTGACTTCTGCCCTCAAACACAACTATTTCATTTAAGTTAGAAAAATAAAAAAAAAATATTGGAAACTAAAACAGTGTTTTTCCAGATGTTGTCTATTAACAGTAGGCTCCTAATTCATATCTTTCAAAATAGGTCATTATCTGAGAGATTTGGGTTATAATGAGATAAAAAAAAACCAAGATCTTAAATTGCAACTATTATCAGTATTTCTGTGACTATTCATATGAAAATTTTAAGGTCATTAAAATCTTGCACAAATTAAAGCAATTCCAAAATTCAAGGTTTCCTCTGTAATTTAATGGATTACATATATTTGTATGTACATATTTCATGGGTTATGTAAATTAGATATGTATATATTCATAATATAAGCAAAACAATAGAGTGAATAAGTGATAATCTTAGTCTTGACTCAAGGAGATACAGAAGTACAAGATTAGAACGAGGAAAAGTCAGTAAAATCATTAATTGCATCCACTATCCTTGCACTGACTCATACCAATTTTGTAATCTCTATATTTTTAAATCTCATTTTAAAAATTTAAAGTAACCTATCTTCTCACATCGATAGTTGGAGTCCTTTAGAAGTCAGGTATTGCCTTAGGCAAGTAATAAGAGAGAAACTTTTGAAAAAGGGGGAAATAATATTTATATCTACAATCATGAGTCAGTTGGAAAATCCTGAGATTTTCTTAAAAATATTTACCATGATTATGTGTGAGAAAGGTGAAGGCATATTTCCTTAAGCCCTTTGATAATTATTTTATAAAATTTTAACATATAGAAAACAACTCAGATAAGCTTCCCTTCCCTTCTTTATTTTATTTTATTTTTTGGTATAATAGACTGGACTATGTGTCACCTTTTCCAGTATATCTCTAGCATAGTATTTGAATGATAGAAGACTCTCAATGAATGGTTTTTGGATAAAAGCTGTGTTAGATTCTACAGATTCACTCACATAGCACCTGCCCCAATTTCTTTCTACTTTGTATTTCTTTACCATTTTGGCTGAATTCTCAAAACAAAATTACACATATTGTTTCACATGAAAGACTCACCATGTGACTTCAGTTAAGCCAAGCAAATGTATCCACTTGAGACTTGGAAGGTAGAAGTGACTAACCTGGTGTGGTAGCTGTACACATAAGGATGTGGTACCAACATTTGTTTTTCTTAGGGAAACCCTGACAAATAATTTGTTCTCCTGTCTAATACTCTAGGGGTCCAGTAATAGCATTAACTTACTGAGGTTTCTACTAGAACAATCCCAGTTACAACTGGGTATTTTCTTGTTTAGGTCATGCCAGCTTAGCTGCACTGTTGTGTATGACTCGGACCATGTTATAACTCAGGCTGTATGCCTTTGCCAAGATACTTATTCACAGAATTGCTTCTGCTCAGAAGGAAATCTTTTTCTAATTCATGCAAATTTGCCCTAGAGACTTGTCGTGCCACTCTTATTACTAACAACATAGCATCAAACCTTGCTTATCTGATACTTCTAGAAATTTTGTAGGCAAAATAATAAACTGTAAGAAACTTTATTCTCTTTGTAGTGATCATATTGGATGGTTGTGAAGGCTAATTGGAATGAAGCTCTCGCCTTTTTACTTCATGCCTGGTTGTGATGTTGAAACTCAATGTGATTCTTTTTTTTTTTTTTTTTCCTATGTAAGTTTCTTGTTTACCTACTTACAATATCTGGATTGAAAGAAATGCTTAAGTCAACAGTCTACAAAGTTGGAAGTAATTTTTCTTGGTAGTCCTTCTTTTTTCCATAACTCAGGGGGAAAAACATCTAGTATAAAAATGTGTAATGCTGACATCTAATATTCTCATATATTTTTCACTAAATTACCCTTCTTTACCTTTGAACTGATATCAAGCATAAAACCCTGCACGTATGAGACAAAGAAAAAAATAAATATTTTTCTTCAGGATATATAAATAAACTTTTACAGGTCATTTTCAGTAAAATAACCTGTAACATTCAAACTTGCTTCAGAAGTTAAACCAATAAACTTTTAGCTTATCAAGACAGACTTCTTATTCCTGCCTTAAAACCTTATTTATGTTAAAATATAAATAACCCAGCTTCAATATACATTTCTATTATAATTTCATAAAGTTTAAGCTAAGATAATGTATAAAGCCAAAGGATTGATATATAACAATGAATGCCTATAAATATATTGGGTTTTGTTTGTTGGTTGGTTTTTTCTTTTTATGGCCGCACCTGCAGCATAGGGAAGTTTCCAGGATAGGGTTCAGATCAGAACTGCAGCTACCCATCTACACCACAGCCACAGCAATGCTAGATCTGATTCACATCTGTGACCTACACTACAGCCTGTGGCAATGCTGGATCCTTAGTGCACTGAGAGAGGGCCAGGGATCAAACTCACATTATCATGGACACTATGTCAGGTTCTTAACCCCTGAGCCACAACAGGAACTCCAAATACATAGTTAATTATCAGCACTGAATATCTTCCTTGGATTTTCGAGAAATCCTAGGGTTCAGTTTATATATATATTTAAATGTATTCATATAATATATATATATTTAAATGTATTCTTTTAAAAAATTATTAGAGGTGATTTACAATGGTCTGTCAATTGCTGCTGTACAGCAAAGTGACCCAGTCATATATTTATATACATTCTTTTTCTCACATGATCCTCCATCATGTTCCATCACAAGTGACTAGATATAGTTTCCTGTGCTCTACAGCAGGATCTCATTGCTTATCCACTATATGCAATAGTTTTCATCTACTAACCCCAAACTCCCAGTCCATCACATGCCCCCTTCCTCAGCAGCGACAAGTCTGTTCTCCATTTCCATGAGTTTGTTTCTTTCTGTAGGTAGGTTCATTTGTGCCATATATTAGATTCCAGATATAAGTGATATCATATGGTATTTGTCTTTCTCTTTCTGATTTATTTTCTTTAATTCAACATTTGAATTTCCCTGAACCCTTAACAACAGGTGTGCTTTGGTTTGAGCCTGATAGCAACTTTTTACAGACGTAAAAGCTATTCCCTGAAGTCAGGTTTTGTTTGTTTGTTTGTTTTGTTTTGTTTTGTTTTTGCAGACATAAAAATGATGGCTGTCTCTTTTAAAGAATGCACAAATTAATGGAAAGATATCTTGTGCCAAGGGATTAGAAAAATGAATACAGTGAAATGTTCATATCACCCAAAGTGATCTAAAGATTCGGTGGAATCCCTATCAAAATCCCAATGGCATTTTCACAGAAGTAAAAAAAAAAAAAAATCCTAAAATTTATATGGAATCACAAAAGACCCTAAAGTCAGCCATACAATGAGACACCAACATCAAATGCTTTCACTGACATGTGGAATCTGAAAAAAGGACAGACTGAAGTTCTTTGCAAAACAGATGCTGACTCACAGACATTGAAAAACTTATGGTCTCTGGAGGAGACAGTTGGGGGGTGGGGGGATGTGTTTGGGCTGTGGGATGGAAATCCTGTGATATCAGATTGTTATGATCATTATACAACTACAGATGTGATAAATTCATTTGAGTAATAAAAAAACAATGGTTCACATAAAAAAAAGAAAATTATTTCTGTAAAAAATCACTCTGCTCTTGTTGCTTTTAAGATTTTCTCTTTGACTTTGACTTTTTACAGTTTGATTATAGCATGTCTCAATATAGATTTCTTTTCAAGTTCATTCTCCTTGGAGTTTGTTGAGATTCTTAAATGTGTAGATTTATGTTTTGGATCAAATTTGACATGTTTTTAGCCATTATTTCTTCAAATATTCTTTGTTTTTGTTTTTGTTTTGTTTTGTTTTGACTTTTTAGGGCCGCACCCTTGGCATGTGGAGGTTTCCAGACTAGGGGTCCAATTGGAGCTATAGCCGCTGGACTAAACCACAGCCGCAGCAACACTAGATCCTAGCCGTGTCTGTGACCTACACCATAGCTCATGGCAATGCCAGAGCCTTAACCCACTGAGAGAGGCCAGGTATTGAACCTACATCTTCATGTATAATAGCTGGGTTCATTAACCTCTGAGCCACAACGGGAACTCCTTCTTTTTTTTTTTTTTTTTTTTTTGCCTTTTTCTAAGGCCACTTCCTGCTGCATGTGGAGGTTCCCAGGCTAGGGGTCTAATAGGAGCTGTGGCCGCTGGTCCATGCCAGAGCCACAGCAACGCCAGATCCAAGCTGTGTCTGCAACCAACACCACAGCTCACGCAACGCCGGATCCTTAACCCACTGAGCAAGGCCAGGGATCGAACCCACAACCTCATGGTTCCTAGTCGGATTCGCTAACCACCGCACCACAACGGGAACTCTGAGGAACTCCTTCTTCAAATATTCTTTCTGCTCCTTCAATTCTCTCTTCTCTTTCTGGAACCCCAATAATGTGTGTGCTGGTGGGCTTCATAGCGCCTTGTAGGTATCTTAGGTTCTGTTCCCTTTTTTTCATTATTTTTATCTTTCTGTCCCTCACACTGGGTAATTTTAAGTTACCTTTAACTTTGCTAATTCTTTCTCATACAGGTTTGATTCTGCTGTTATACCCTTTAGTGAATGTTTATTTCAGGTGTTGTACTTTTCAGCTCCAGTATTTCTAATTGTTTTTTTTTTTCTCTTTATTGATATTCCCTCCTTATCCATGCACCATTTCTGATTTCCTTTAGTTCTTTGGTCATAATTTTTTCTTCAGTTTTTTCACCATAAAGACAGCTAATATAAAGTCTTTGTCTGTTAAATCCAATATCTTCTTTTCTTCAATGATGGTTTTTGTCAGTTCCACTCTTATTTTCCTGTGAATGGGCCATGCTTTCCTCTTTCTTTGTATGCTTTGTAATTTTTTATAAGAACTGGACATTTCCATATTATAGTGTGGCAAGTTTGTAAATCAAACTCTTTTCATTCTCCAGTAGGATTACTATTATGGCTTAATGAAGACCTCAGTCATCCATTTGTTTATTGATTTTTTTCCAAACTATTTTGGCAAAGACTGTATTCCTTACCATGTATGGCTACTGCAGTTTCTGTTCTATTATCTACACAGTCAGCCAGTGACCTGACAAAAATTATCTTAAATGCCAATAAGAAAATAAGAAAGAAAAAAAAGAGATGTTCTGTTTCTTTCTTTCTTTTTTTTTTGTATTTTTAGGGCCACACTTGTGGCATATGGAGGTTCCCAGGCTAGGGGTCTAATCGGAGCTACAGCCCAGCTACACCAGAACCACAGCAACGCTAGATCTGAGCTGCATCTGTGACCTACACCACAAAAGATGCTCTATTTCTAAATCCCTTCAACTGACAGTGTGGGAAGCTGCTGCTGTCTGTGAGAATTCAAACAGTAGTCATGACCTGCACCAGCCCCTGGAGGACAAGGTCACTTTCACTCATCCTAGAACCACCAGATAACCCTGGAAATGTGTACCACCAGCCTCACATCTACCTGCTACAGTCAGAACCTATTACATCACTATATAAAGTATCAAAATCCACCAAAATTTACCAGACTCTTTCTTCATCAGACACCGCTTGACTGCTGCAAGTATTTGACTCAAACTCCAGAGTACTGATATAGTTGATCCTGACAGTTTTTTCCAACTCAACTGTTGTTTTTATTGGGGAGACAGATTACTGGAGCTTCCTACTTCCATCTTCCATGACTTCACCATGCCTTGAATTTCTGAGCACTAAATGCTTTGTTTATTCAAAGTATAGAAGAAAGAAGGAAAGGAAAGAAAGAAGGAAACTGGTGGGAGGAAGAAAGGAAAAGAAGGATTTTCATCATTCATTGCAGCTTTCAATGTGAGTGCATGCCTTAGCATAACCTAGCCAAGTACTTATTTCAGCATTCCAGTCGTTACAAGGTAAGCACAGAATTCCCAGAATCAAATCTCACAAAAATGAGAAGATGCTGACATCTGAGCTACAGAACAAAAGGCAACTGACCTGGGTTCTTGGCTTCCTTTGTTGGAATTTCTGCTACATGGACATTTGTTCTCCTATGTCAGTGAAACATTGAAAAAGATCATGCAATTTCTGAAACAGTTGTATTGTTATAATTATACATTTGTTGTATTTTTCTGGAATTGCTTTGCTCTCTCACTGTAACTGGTCACCAGGATATAATTTACAACACCGATTTTCCTTCAGCATCAACAAAATAAATAAATAAAATGCTAAAATTTATATGGAATCACGAAGGACCCTAAAGAGCTAAATCAATCTTGGACACATAGAATTAATATGGAAGCATCAAATTCCTAATTTCAAATTATATTACACTGCTATACTAATGAATACAGCATTGTATTTGTATAAAAACACATTCTTAAAACAAAGGAAGAAAATAGAGACCCCAGAAATAAAGCCAGGCATATATGGGCAGCTCATTTGCCACAAGTGTGTCATGGATACAAAATTGGGAAAAAATGGGCTATTTAATAAATGATGCTGGGAACCCTGGATAACCATATGCAAGAAAAATAAAACTAGACCTTATTTAACATCAAAAATCAACTTAAAATTGATTAAGGGCTTAAAGGTAAGACTTGAAATTCTAAAACTCTTAGAAGAAAACATAAGGGGGCAGTATCCTTGATGTTAGTCTTGGAAATGAATTTTTGGATATAAAACCAAAAGCAAAGGTAACAAAAACAAAAATAAACAAGTGATGTTATATCCAACTAAGAGATTCTGCATAGCAAAGGGAAATATCAACAAAATGAAAAGACAACCAAAAAAATGGGAGACAATAGTTCCAAATCATAAAAAATTAATGTCCAAAATATAAAAGAAACTCAAAATTCAATAGCAAAAAAAAGCACTTTCCCAGAAAAAATAAAGGATCTGAATAGATGTTTTCCTAAAGGAGTCATACAAATGCCCAGAAATAAATGAAAAATGTGTTAAATATTGCTATTCATCAGGAAAATGCACATCAAAATGACAATAAGACAGCATACACAAACGCCTGTTAGGATAGCTGTTATATTCAAAAAAGCAAATGGAAGGATATAGAAAAAAAGGAAAACTTGGTATGTTGTTTGTGAAAATATAAGTTGAGTACAAGCTCTGTGGAAAGCAGTATGGAGGCTCCTAAAAAAACTTTAAAGAAAGAACTACCATATGATCCAGCAGTTCCACTTCTGGGTATTTAACCAAAGACATTGACATTAGGATATCAAGAAGATAGCTGCACTCCCATATTCATTGCAGTGATTCACAATAGCCAAGATATAGAAACACGACCTAAGTGTCCATCAATGGATGAAGGGTAAAGAAATTATAGCATAACCATACACCATGGAATATTACTGAGTTTTAAAAAATAATAAAATTCTGACCTTTTTGACAACATAGATGAACCTGACATATTATGATATTAAATCTCATACGTAGAAAGACAATTATCTTATGATCTCATTTATATGACTAATCTGAAATAGTCAAATTTATAGAAGTAGAGAGTAGAATTATGGTTTCCAGGATCTGCAGGAAGGGGACAATGGGGAGGTGATGGCCATTGGGCATAAAGTTTCAGTTACATAATATAAGCAAGTTCTGAAGATCTAATCTATAGCAAAATGCCTATAGCTAACAATACAGAATTGTATACTTAAAATGTGCTAATAGGGTAGGTCCTATGTTAAGTACTCTTAACACACACACACACACACACACACACACACACACACACACACACACACACCAATAACAGTAAAAGAGCTGTGAAGAAACAATGAGAGGTGGTGGATATGTTTATGTTTAATTACTGGGGGAGAGATGGTTTCATGGGAGGATACTTATGCCCAAATTCATTTTGTTCTGTATGTTAAATAGGTACATCTTTTTATATGTCAATCTTACCTCAATAGAAAATAAAAACAAAAATGTTTACATGATAGAGTAATAGAGAAACTACCCTATATCTAATATAGAGGAAAAGGCAAAAAGAGATTATCTCACTTTTTTTAAAAGTAAACATTCATTATTATGAACTTATTTACATATATAACATATAATAATTTTTGGAAAAGATACTTTAACCTTTTTCAGAAAAACAATAGCCCTAAGCCCATTTATAAGGAAGAATATAAAATTTCATTTTTAGAAGGAAAAAATTTCAATTCTCAAGGAAAAAATGAATAAATATATCCCCAGGAAAACAGCTAATGAGATTTTTTTTGGGGGAAAATATTATTGAAAACATAGTCTTCTCCTAGTCTGGAAAATTTCTCTACAAAGGTGGTAGAGAGAGCATACAGTTTGTTGTTGAATAAGCATTAAACCTGAATATGATGTACATCACAGGCAATCTGCTAAGAGGCTGCAAAAGCAGCAAGAAACTTCAACATTTTAGATAGCCAAGCAGGTACTGTTCTCAGGTGGCTTTGAGGTAAGAGTGCTGAATCCTAAACACTAGATTTCAAGGGCCAGCAGGCTTGATGTATGTTCCCTGTCCTTGTTCTTTTGGAGAAAAAAAAAATCAGCAAAGAGACAGATCAGTCAGGCAAATAGAGTGGTTATTAAGAGAGAAGAGAGACAAGATAGGTACTGAGAAGTCATGAGAGGGATCAGGAGTGGGAGGTAGAGAGGAAGACTGAACAGACAGACGGACAGCTGGAAAGAGCAAGAGAGTTCCATGTGCCTTGAGGGTAGTTTAAGTCATTTGTATGAAGGCAGTCCTTCCATCTTCCTCTAGTCAATCATCTTGCTTTTTCTGGATTTGAGTCCATATTTTGCCTGACTCAGGGCCCTCCCTGTGTGCATGTGTATCTTTTAGCTAAGATGGATTCTAGCACAAGGGTTTCTGGGATGTCAACAGGACCTATTTTGGTCTAGTGCCCCCTTCCTTCTCTGACACCTAAAGAACCTTTCTGTGCATGTGTAGTTTGGGGGGATCTCAAATATGAGAAATATGTGGTCTCTTTATCTATTATCCAAGCAGGACTCAGTTCCTCCCTGCTCCTACCGTAATCTTAATCTTGAAGTATCTGTCCACAGGGGACAGATTCAAGGTGCTCAGCCTGGAACCCATCCATCTCCTGCCTCAATACATCCCATTATGTACATGTTTTCAAGATAAATTATAACAAATCCTAAATAAGAGGACTTGATAACATCATTTATTGCACATAGTTTATCCTAACATTACCTGGTTGTTGGGGTAAACATCTCTGCTGGCTAACTTGACCATTTGAAGTGCGAGGAAAAAAAATTCTCATATCCTAATAGAGGTGGTTGTTTTTCACTCAAATAAAACCAGTCTAGGCTAGGTTTCTTTCCATATATGGATACTGGGAGGTCTGGGTGCTCACTCCCCTGATGTTGGCATTTCTAAAAGAGGACTCTAAGGTTCCAGAGAAAGAAATCCTTGGCCCAGAATGCTAACAAACTCATTAACAAAAGGCCAGCAGAAGAAAGGCCAATCTAGTCTTAAAAGGATGTATATACATTTCAAAGAAGTGAGGAAAAAACTTACAATTACTTACAAGTTTTCTAAGGTAAATTCTCTGAGGAAAAAAAAGGGGGAGGAATATCTCCTTTGCCATTTTTAACAAGAAGTAAAGCCTCTTATTATTTTTTTTTTAATTTTCCCACTGTACAGCAAGGGGGTCAGGTTATCCTTACATGTATACATTACAATTACATTTTTCCCCCAGCCTTTCTTCTGTGGCAACATGAGTATCTAGACAAAGTTCTCAATGCTATTCAGCAGGATCTCCTTGTAAGTCTATTCTAAGTTGTGTCTGATAAGCCCAAGCTCCCGATCCCTCCCACTCCCTCCCCCTCCCCCTCCCATCAGGCAGCCACAAGTCTCTTCTCCAAGTCCATGATTTTCTTTTCTGAGATGTTCATTTGTGCTGTATATTAGATTCCAGTTGTAAGTGATATCATATGGTATTTGCCTTTGTCTTTCTGGCTCATTTCACTCAGTATGAGATTCTCTAGCTCCATCCATGTTGCTGCAAATGGCATGATGCCATTCTTTTTTATGGCTGAGTAGTATTGCATTGTGTATATATACCACCTCTTCCGAATCCAATCATCTGTCGATGGACATTTGGGTTGTTTCCATGTCGTGGCTATTGTGAATAGTGCTGCAGTGAACATGTGGGTGCATGTGTCCCTTTTAAGTAGAGTTTTGTCTGGATAGATGCCCAAGAGTGGGGTTGCGGGGTCATATGGAAGTTCTATGTATAGATTTCTAAGGTATCGCCAAACTGTTCTCCATAGTGGCTGTACCAGTTTACATTCCCACCAGCAGTGCAGGAGGGTTCCCTTTTCTCCACAGCCCCTCCAGCACTTGTTCTTTGTGGACTTCTTAATGATGGCCCTTCTGACTGGTGTGAGGTGGTATCTCATGGTAGTTTTGATTTGCATTTCTCTTATAATCAGTGATGTTGAGCATTTTTTCATGTGTTTGTTGGCCATCTGTATATCTTCTTTGGCGAAATGTCTATTCAGGTCTTTTGCCCATTTTTCCATTGCTTGATTGGCTTTTTTGCTGTTGAGTTGTATAAGTTGCTTACATATTCTAGAGATTAAGCCCTTGTCGGTTGTATCATTTGAACCTATTTTCTCCCATTCTGAAAGTTGTCTTTTTGTTTCTTTTGGGTTTCCTTTGCTGTGCAAAATCTTTTCAGTTTGATGAGGTCCCATGGGTTTATTTTTGCTCTTACTTCTGTTTCTTTGGGAGACTGACCTGAGAAAATATTCATGATGTTGATGTCAGAGAGTGTTTTGCCTATGCTCCCTTCTCGGAGTTTGATGGTGTCCTGTCGTATATTTAAGTCTTTCAGCCATTTGGAGTTTATTTTTGTGCATGGTGTGAGGGTGTGTTCTAGTTTCATTGCTTTGCATGCAGCTGTCCAGGTTTCCCAGCAATGCTTGCTGAATAGACTTTCTTTTTTCCCATTTTATGTTCTTGCCTCCCTTGTCAAAGATTAATTGACCATAGGTGTCAGGGTTTATTTCTGGGTTCTCTATTCTGTTCCATTATTTTGTCTGTCTGTTTTGATACCAGTACCACACTGTTTTGATGACTGTGGCTTTGTAGTATTTCTTGAAGTCTGGGAGAGTTATGCCTCCTGCTTGGTTTTTGTTTCTCAGGATTGCTTTGGCGATTCTTGGTCTTTTGTGGTTCCATATAAATGTTTGGATTGTTTGTTGTAGTTCTGTGAAAAATGGCATGGGCAATTTGATAGGGATTGCATTGAATCTGTAGATTGCTTTGGGTAGTATGGCCATTGTTACAATAATGATTTTCCCAATCCAGGAACATGGAATATCTTTTCATTTCTTTACATCTTCTTTGATTTCTTTGATTAAAGTTTTATAGTTCTCAGCATATAGGTCCTTTACCTCCTTGGTCAGGTGTATGCCGAGGTATTTGATTTTGTGAGGTGCAATTTTAAAAGGTATTATATTTTTGTATTCCTTTTCTAATATTTCATTGCTGGTATTGGGAAATGCAACTGACTTCTGAATGTTAATCTTATATCCTGCTACTTTGCTGAATTTGTTGATAAGTTGAAGTAGTTTTGGGGTTGAGTCCTTAGGGTTTTCTATGTATAGTATCATGTCATCTGCATACAGTGACAGTTTTATCTCTTAGCTTCCTATATGGATGCCTTTTATTTCTTTTGTTTGTCTAATTGCTATTAAAGCCTCTTATTTTTAACTTAGACTTTGCATTTACAAAAGGCATCCCCAAATGACAGCATACAGAAGGAAGGATCAATACAGAAGATGACCTTTACTAGAAAGAAAAATTAGACAGGCACAACAGAGCAAGATAATCATGAGCCTTTAAAAATATTAAATCATCATGTGATATCACATATCTAGAATCTAATATATGGCACAAATGAACATTTGCACAGAAAAGAAAATCGTGGACATGGAGAACAAACTTGCGGTTGCTAAGGAGGAAGGAGGGGAGATGGATTGGGAATTTGGGGTTAATAGATGCAAACTACTGCCTTTGGAATGGATAAGCAATGAGATCCTGCTGTATAGCACTGGGAACTATAGCTAGTCACTTATGATGGAGCATGGTAATATAAGAAAAAAGAATGTATACATGTATGTGTAACTGGGTCACCTTGCTGTACGTGGAAAATTGGCAGAACACTGTAAACGAGCTATAATGGAAAAAATAGAAATCATTATAAAATAATAAATAAAAAAATATTAACTCAGAAGGAAATAAATTTTTCTTGAGAAAAACAATGATTATTAGAATATTTCATAGAGAGAATTCCTGCAATGGTTCACTAGGTTAAGACCCTCATTCCAGGAGTTCCTGCTGTGACTCAGTGAGATTGGTAGCATATCTGGAGAACTGGGACACAGGTGGATCCCTGGCCTGGCACAGTGGGCTAAAAGGATCTGGCATTGCTTTACATGTGGCATAGGTCACAGCTGAGGCTCAGATCTGATCCCTGACTTGGGAACTTTCATATGCCTTGGATGTGCCCATAAAATTAAAAAATTAAAAATAAAATATTTTCTATAAAAGGGCAAGTATGAAACCATAATGATTTTTTTTTCTCTGTGAAGAAATATAATCTTCAAAATAATAAAAGGCAACATCCAAGAGATTAAGATATGTGCCTGGTTATCCTTAAAGCCTGGTAGATTTCCTGGTACCTAACCAATATTTAAATAATATTTATTTATTAAATGCATGGGATATTGCTACAGTTCTTGGACTAATCTCATTGGGAAATGGAATCATTTTAAGTATGTGATTGATCATAAATTTGTATTTTTTAAAAGATCTTTTAGAAGGTTCTATGGAAGTTGGATTTTAAATAAGCAAGGCAAAGGGAGGAAAAAAAACATGAAGAACTTTGTAGTGAGGAATGTAACTCATATTTCTGTCTGAGTTATTTAGCTTTCTAAGATCTAGGAAAAACTATATTACAATCCTAAAAACACCCTGTGGTGGTTTCTGTGGACTAAACTTTCTCCTATTTGCCTCAAGCTCTCTTTTTTTTTTTTGCATCCACTAAATTCTCCTTGTCTGTCCTATATCCTGTGGCTGATTTTTGATCTCAGCCATGATATTGACAGAAATATTATTCATTGCATCAGTCAGCTTTTAATCAGAGAAGCAGAACCTTATACCTGTGTCTGTGTGTAGATATGTAGATAGATAGATGATAGATAGGTAGATAGATAGATAGATAGATAGATAGATAGATAGATAGATAAATAAATAGATTTATAGGGAAGTGGCCATAAACAATAATGGAATCAGGGGAGCTGGGCAACCAGTCCCTTTACATCTGTTTCTACATCTGATGCTGGAGTTTGATGTCCACAGGGCATGCAGTTATTTAGGGATGATAGCTATAAAGAGAGGAAAATCAAAGGCAGGCTGAAACACTCAAGAACAAGCTGGATTCTCATAAGTTGAACTGGCATTCTTTCAGTACTTGATGCCTCTAACTTGGTAATAAGGGTGTTTTGCAGGAGCCAGACTTCTTCACCACAAACATCTGTGGCCCAGGAGTCAGGGAAGCAGAAGGAGAATCCCAGGGAAGGAAGAACAGGTGCAGGCTTAGCCATTGCCTCGTCTCAGCAATGTGAGTCAGCAGGTCAACAACATCACTTTTTTAGGTGAGCTAAAAAATTGCTGCTGCTTCCCTCATGCCCTCCATTTCTCCCAAGAATCTCTCTTGTGGCCCAGGCTACTGGAAACACATAAGAAAATGAAATCTGAAAAATGTAGTTCAGCCTAGTCAATATTACATATTACAAAGCCATATAGATATATTTACTCCTTGATTCTCTCACCCCTCTCTCTACCAAATACACTCATGTGGGGCAGCCATCTATAGTAAACGTTTATTAGAAATTTTTGGAAAATTAAAAATTCACATCAAAAATTCTTTCAGGCTCTCATGGCTTCTTGAGTTCTTGATTCCTTCTCTCCTATATTTTTTATTCACACTCCAAACTAACATATGTGCATTCACACCCATTCATAAATAACACCACTCCCAAGTCAAATAAATACCATTTATTAATCTCTTTTTTGCTTATGTGTTATAATTAGTTATATCAATACTACAGAATTTAGCATTTATGTTTGCAGCAACCACAAATTAAATAGCAAATAAAAACAAAAAAAAAAGCAAAAAACTGAAGCCTGTTCTCTATCATTGTAAAGAGAAATGGGTTCTCTTGAAGATGTTAAACATATCTACAAAGTTATTAGTCAAGATTATCCAAGGAAAGGCTTTTTTATATAATTCACAACATAATCATTTGGTAGTACAATAAAAAATGAAATATAGGAACAAAAATGCTTTTGACAGACTAAATAGTTGTTATTCTTTGCCTTGAAATATTTTCAGCTTATAACTTTCTTTTGGAAAAATGTGGTCTTATTGCATATTCTTATTTAAATTTCCTTGCAAATGGTTATGGTACTTATAGACCACTTTGATAGTTTATGCTTCTGCTGATAGAACTTTAATGTTATTAATCTAAGACCTGCCAAATGTTCTTACATAGTACTCTGCAACTTCCCATGATCTTCTATTATTTCTCTTTAAATATTTTATATTCTTGACAGAAAGCCAATAGTTCTTGCATAGTTTGATGATGTTTTGGGCTTTCAAGGTCATTTGCAGTGGTTGATAGATCATGATCACCATAAATACATATTTTGCAGCTCTATTTTTAGTGGTCTATTTCTGTGGAAAATTAGAATTTTTTTCAATATAATCCTGCTATTAGAGTTTGTAGTTCTTATAAATAATGAGTACCATTCAGACATTTATTTCCTTTTTGGAATTTACTGTGAAATAGTAACTTCTGAAATTGGAAACATGAAATTTAGTAGTTATAAGCCAGAGTATTTCAATGTTTTAGGATAATATTTGAGATAAAGTAGTAGGTATTTGATCTTCAATGGGGGTAGATGGATATAGATATGGAGGTACATTATGCTTTTGCAATTAGTTAAATGATGATTTACACATAAAGGAATTTACATCATGGGATATTAAAACTGAATTTGACATGAATAGAAACTAATAATTTCTCTTATAAAAAATGTTCAGTATCATTCTATGATTTACTTCTTTTCAAAAATACTCAGGCCCTCTTTGTGAAGATATGGTTCAGCTTTGTGGCACTCTATAAAAACATACAGCAAAGAGAAACAAAATATCTCTAAAGACCAACCTCAGAGCCAGAAACCATCTTTGCACTCATTGATCTCAATATTGGTATAAGTCTGACATACTTTTCTTGATACCTGTTAAAAATGCATGAAAACTACTGCTTTTTTACTTTTTTAAAACATCAATTTCACTCTTCCTACTACTCTACTTTCCCAAGTTTGAAATAAAGCAAGACAAAACAAAACAAAACAAAACAACAACAAAATCTCTCTTTTAGAAAGAGATCAATTTTCTTTATAACTACCCATAACATTATTCTGGATTACTGTGGTTCTTTGAAATCTTAGCTATCTAACTTTAATTAAAAGAAATAAAAATAAAATGCCCATAAGTACACCTTTCTAAGAAAGCAAGTGTTTTGGACTTGATTCTGGGTGATTCAGTCGCATTCTCCCTTTGTATAGCTTGTTACTTGTAACATGTACTATTTACTGACCATGCATCAAACCCATGGGAGTGTTTGACATATAGGAAAAAAAAAATTGTGCATTGAAACAGATACAAATACTCTCCCAAAGAAAGAATGAGAGTGTGGGTATTAACCAAATGTTCAGTTGCATTGGTTCTAGATAATATGAGAAAACAATTCATGTGGACATGGACACTTAAACATATTAAAGTAGCTTGAAAGATCCAGGGATTGTTTAATTCATCTATTACACTCAAATGAGATGCACACTCCAATAACATGGTAAAAACATATTTTTATATTAAAACATGAAATTTAGATATGTCAAAAGGTAGCACATTTACATATTTGTTAATATTTATTGTTCCAACCAAAATATGACATTGGGCTCTAAATCCTCATCTACATTAAGAGATAAATTGTATTATCAGTAGTTAGTCTACTTATAAACTCCTCCTGTAATTTGTCTTGCTGGTAGATTTTCCAGTAGTGTAGTTTGCTGCTATTTTCAATTGCTACTTTTTTTCATAGACTGCAAAATACCTTTTTTTCAGCCGAGAAATGTATTGCATACCAAATTAGATTCTAGATTTTCTGTTGATCAACAAAAGGAGAAACATGCTCTGTGCTGTGTGCACCTGGAGACAGTGTCATGTCTAAGTGACAAATCATTCTCACTTGGAATATCTTTATTTTGCACAAATACCATCCATATGCATCTTCAAGCCTCAGTGAATAGATAAGTGGTTATAAATAGATCCCTGTAGCTGAGTTATAAGCCAACACTCCATTCATTACCAATGAAAATGGCATTTCAAATTCTTGGTACAAATTCTATTAGAATACATTATCAGAAGTAAATTACAACTATATTATTGGCTTGCAAAAGACTTCCTTCATTAGAAGACTATACCTGGCAGTCCCTAGTACAGCTGGTAAGGTTTAATAGTTCATAAATTAGCAGTTGTATTGCTTTGAACTATATCATTTATTTTTATTGCATTCAAAAATCTTTGCTTGTTGGTTTAAGTCATTAAATATTTATACACTTAACCTGCTCATCACTAAAATCTATGATTTTTTGGCAGTTACTCAACAGGCTGTACAGTGCTTAATATTTTTGTCCTCATAAATTGGAATATAATTCAGTGATATAAATAACTTATCTAAAATTGACCTGACTCCGGAAGCTAACAAATTAGGTACCTCATTTAAACGAGTTCCTGCCTAATGCGTCAGATTTCTTTCATTTCCATGGTCTAATTACATAAATCAGTTGCATCTACTAATTTTTAAAGCCAGCTTGCTATAAATCATAAATATATGGGAACAAAATTATATCAACCAAATTATCAAGAGATCCAATTTCACGAACCAGTGAGACAGAATCATGTCATTGCTTTTACTTAATATGTAATTAATAATCTATTTTAAGTTTTCTAATTTAAATGTATATTTAAAGGCTTTATAGGTTCAGCAACAAAGAGGAATAACACTATCTGGACATTTCTGTGCACCTTGTACTGTATTTTTAATTTTGATCTTCACAACAGACCAATAACTTAGATTGGAAAATATCTTGATTTGGGGACAAATGTAGCAAAGTGAAAAAATGAAAAGCAGAAGAAAACAGCAGTGGTCCTTGAAAGTTTCAAATGCCTTTGTCAATCTCCATTTGAAACCTCTCTACTTCTTTGGAATATTTTTCCTGCATGGATGTATGTGGTTTTCCTTTTCATTTTAATCAGAGATATACTTGTCCAATGTGAGAAAAATGGTGTTTTTAATTGAAAAGTATTTTTGTTTTGGGGGCAGACTTTAGTTATGGATGTATGTTTACAGCAACTCTCTTTGCTTATTGAGGAAGAATACATAGCTCATGGATAAAAGATTTACCATCTCACTACGTGCTGCTTTGGAAGGGAAACCGAAGCTCTCACTTCGAACACCCTATGCAGAGTTCCCGTTGTGGCTCAGTGGGTTAAGAACCTGACTAGTATCCAAGAGGATGTGGATCCCATCCCTGGCTTCACTCAGTGGGTTGAGCATATGGCATTGCTGCAAGCTGCAGCATAGGTCACAGATGCAGTCGGGGTTGCTATGGCTGTGGTGTAGGCTGCCAGCTGCAGCTTGGATTCAACCCCAGCGTGGAAACTTCCATATACCACAGGTATGGCTGGAAAAAGAAAAAAAAATGAAAAGAAAAAAAAAAGAATGACATATGCTGAGAGAGTCAATTTTAGGTTCACATTGGATGCACAAAGAATTTCATAAAGCCTATCAGAAGAAGCTACTCTCCTTAGCATTTCAGCACTATGCCTTAGAAGGATCTTGAGAACAAATGTTCGTCTAGATACTGGGAATGAGGGATTTGAAACATTAAATTGACTCCCAACACTAGACATGGGATGTGAAACACAAGACATTCAGAAAAAAAGTTATTTAGACCTGGAAGAAGATTTCAGTTGTGGTGGCAAAATTCTAAGGATGACTTCCTTAAAAGTCATATCCTCTGGTTAATCAGTGGAACATAAATCCAGGTACTTCTGAGAACAGAATTTACTCATGGAAATAAATCATTAATTGGATCAGCTGACATTCAAATGAAGTGATTGTCCTAGATTTTAGGAAACTTACCCCAGACATACTATCTGGAAATTCCAAACACATGACTGATACTTAAGTCTATATTCAATAAGAATCTTTTTTGTGTAGTTCTTCCTGATCTGTTTGAAATACTTGAACTATTTGATAAATATTGCAATTCTCCTCTTCCTTAGTTACAGTGCATTTGCCCTAATTCTTATTCTGGAATGTGTATTTTTTTCTGATTTATCCATTATATTCTATTCTTTACACCACTCTCTCCTTAAAACTGTGCTCTTCAATTTACTTCTTGCTCATTCCCTCTCTTTTCAAATATGTTTTCCTGTTCTCATGCAATTATATGTCTTTACCTATTACTTCTTCTAATTATATACCTACTATCCATACTACAAAATTAATGGAAAACAAATTAAATTGACATATCTTTCATTTTTACCACTAACTTTAGACATGTGCTTCATCTACTTGTTCTACATCTCTCCTTAGATTTTCCACTACCATCATAAATTCAGCATGTCCCAAACCTCTTTCTTAATGCATTCAGTTTTTCTCCTAACTTTCCAATATATACAAATGAGATGCCTTAGGATAAATTGACTAGATTCCTTTCATTGATCTTTGATAATTTAAGAATTTCTCTCTAACCAATTATTGTCCCTATGACATAGTATCTACCTCTGGTACATCACATATATGATGTACCATCATTTATATATGTAATGCCTCCTTTCCATTCTGATTATTCTCTTACAAATATTATTGCAGATCTTATAAATAACTCCATATTTCACCAATGAATCCTGTGCAATGCTGTTGTTTATTAAACAGATCACTGCTTTTGTCATTCACTTAGCTAAAACTTTCCAGCCACACTGCATATGATTTTTCCCTTCCTCTGTTTGGTCTTGCCCAACATAACAGTTTAAACTATTCTTCTCCCTTCCAAATTCCTATATAATCAGCCAAGTAAACCACTCTGTTGTTTCCTGCCATCAGATTTTCCTGATGTGATACTATCCACTAGGAATTTCATTACTAACTGACCACATTTTACCTTTTCCCTATGAATTTCCTTTTGAGGTCAAAGCTAAAGGATATTTCCTCTCTCTCTTTCTTAACCAATGGAATTTTGTAATGACACTTACATTAATTTCCATTGAGTTTTCTCATATTTATACCTCATGAGTTCTTATCAAATTGTAGATTTGCTAAATTAATGGCATTTTAGCTATTTTTCTATGCAGCCTCCAGCATATAGCTTTCCTCTCAACAGATATTTATGTTTATGTATTTAATTTATAGAATTGAAAGAAAAAGTAAGCATAAAAAATACAGCAAATTTGCCTTTACAATAAATAATATATTTACATTCATCTTTCAAAAGCCTTTTACTTTTCTCTCAATAAATGTGATAAGCCACCTATTCATTTACAGCATTCCACACAAATTTCAGGAGATTACAAGAGAAGTGACACAACTATTGATGTGTCTTGACTTTCTGCAAAGTAGAGTAGTAAAAGGTTTATTATTCTGTCAATTATTTCCAAAGAATGACCATTTGTTCCTTGAACTGGATTATGTGTACTCTAAAAATTCTAACATGACATGACACTAAATGTAACTAAATGACAGAATAAACTAATTTTAGAAAAAGACAGCATGTTACCGCTGACCTGTACACTGAACCAGATCAAAAATAAAACACAAGAGCTACAATTTACTTTCTTATTTATTGTGAGTACTGCTTTCCCACTTTAGTGGGAAATTTTCCATAAAATAATGTAGACATGTGTAATATAAGAGCAGTCGTATATACACTATCCATACAACTGAAAACAAAAATAACTCACCCTTTGGACAGTCTTTTTAAAGTCTTATTAGTTATCTTAGGGAATCCCTGTTGTGGATAAGCAGTAACAAAACCGACTAGTATCCATGAGGGCGAGATTTAAATCCCTGGCCCCGCTCAGTGGGCTAAGGATCTGGCATTGCCATGAGCTGTGGTGTAGGTTGCAGACGCAGCTTGGATCCACTGTTGCTGTGGCCATGGCATAGCAGGAGCTGCAACTCTGATCTGACCCCTAGCCTGGGAAATTCCATATGCTGCAGGTGTGGCCCTAAAAAGCCAAAAAAAAAAAAAAGAAAAGAAATCTTATTCTTATTAGTTATATCAATTTCTCATAAGTCAATTTAATTTGATCTTCATCAGTTTTGTAGCATGTATATTATTTAGGATTTCTCAGAATATAGGGTAGTGAGGTATCTCCTAAAGATCTTGTGAATATTCACTGTACTCAGTGGATCTGGGGGAGAGCCTGAATTTCTAGATTTTAATGTTCTCTCAGTTAATCCGATACTGCTGATGTGAGGACTGAACTTGAAGAAGCCGAAGACTAAACAGATAAAAGAAATAGTTAGCTTTTAAAAAATTAAAAATACCCTAAAACTATCTTTTGAGGTAAAATGAAACTGGATAGAATTTGAAGGAACAGACAAAAAAATAATGTGTACCATATTTTAGAATAATTTAAAGTTCTCAGTTTTGAAAGAAAGTGCATTATGCTTAATAGAGTGATTCTTTATCCTGGCTATAGAATCATGTGGTGAACTTTGAGAAGGCAATGTGGATTTTGGTTCCAGCCATGATGAAGTAACATCATGTTACTAGGTGTAACTTTTCATTCTTAAATAAATAGAATTTGGGTAATATATGAAGCAAAAGTTCTCAGTCATTGCACAAAAGAATCACAATATTATAACCCCTGAGGAAAGGAAAAAAAAAATGTAGGGAGCCCTATGAATGTATTATTGACTTCTGTCATGGAGCACATTCTGATCCCAAGAGATCTTTGTGGGACTTGCAGAATTGAGGACATAGAGATTAGTGTTCAAACATCTACGTGGACAGAAATTCTATGAAATAATTCTTGGTATGAGAAAAGAATATACAAGAAAGAGCTCCAAAGGCTTGCATTAAGAGGACTAATTATTGTTATTGAGTGGAGGAAATTGTAGAAAAAAAATAAAAAAAAAATAAGACTTAGATACATTATTCAAAGGTAAACAGTAGAAGATTTAACAATAGTACCAAATATTTAAAGGGAAGAGAGAGGAAAGGGTGAGGCTGTATAAGTTAGCTAAATTCTCAACATTTTTACAGATCCAACAGATCACCATTAAAGTTAAAGAAATAGAGATAAAATTATCCTAGAACTTCTATTTAATATTCTCATGAAAGCATATGTTAATCTGTTCTACAGAAAACATTCAAGAAGTGTAAGAAAAGAATTTGAAATAAGTAACTTATCTCACTTGAAGATATATTTGATTCCAGTTGGACTTTTATTTACCCAAGGAATTTTTATTTAAAGTAATTTGCCATATTTGAAGAGACATTACTATTATTAATATATTAACTATATTAAGCGAATTTTATTATCTAGCTATTAAAATAAGATGTTCTTTGTAAATTAAATATAATTTGCTCTATAAAACCAAAATTCAATTTTGGAAATGCCTAATCTTGAAGGGCATCATATATAAAATGAGGATAATAAGCTTTATTTATATAAGGGGATATAGAAAGGACAGAGTGTGGTTGAAATTTTGTGTTCTCTTAAAGTAAATGAAAGTGTTCTTATTTCTTTCTGATTTTATCCCATGTGTCCATAGAGTAGATTACATCACACTATTTTTCATGTACCTTCATTTTTTTTTTACTTCAGCATTTTTTCACATGTTATATTGTCGGCAACCAAAACAAATATTAAAAATCGACTCTATGATCCAACACCTAAAACATAAACACATAAGCATTTTGCTTAAAAAAAATTTGAATGGATAGGTTACATTTTATATCACTTTAGGTTTACATCCTACTTAAAGTGAGAGTATATAATGGATAAACATTCTCTGACCTTTTTCCACTAAAGAAAAATATGTTGCCAGCAGCGATATGTCAAATAAGCTCTCGTCTCACAAAAGATTGATAAACTAAGTGTTAACATTCCTTATGTTCAAAGAGAGAGGAGAAAAAGGCAAGAAAGAAAAATCATAGTTAAGTGAAGGAGAAAAACTTCTGGTGTATATCCTTCTTTCAATGCTTTTTAGTTTTGACTTTTGATTACACAATGGAAAAAACTCAACTTCATTGTTTTAAAATCAGGCTGTACAAATTCTATTTCATTTTTACAATGTTGTAATTTTATGGCGATGACTATAAAATTAAAAAACAACCTAATCTGGGAGGTCCCATCATGATTGGGAATGAATCTGATTAGGGACCATGAGGTTGAGGGTTTGATCCCCAGCCTCGCTCAGTGGGTTAAGGATCCAGCATTGCCATGAGCTGTGGTGCAGGTCACAGTTGCAGCTTGGATCTGGCATTTCTGTGGCTCTGGCATAGGCCAGCAGCTGTAGCTCTGATTTGAGCCCTAGCTTGGGAACCTCCATATGCCACAGGTGTGGCCTTAAAAAGGACAAATAAATAAATAAATAAATAACCCATTTTTAGAAATTTAATTCAAGTGCTACGTCTCTTCCAATGAAGGATGTGAATTTTCTTAGTATCCTGCTCTTCCATATGTCATATTTGATTTCATTTCTATTTCCCTGACTTCTTTTATCAGGCTAGTGCTTGATACAGGAAAACAACTTTGACATTTAAAGCAGAAGAGCTTGAATACCATGAACTTGACATTCAGAATTATTTTTTCCAGGTGGAAATCCCAACCCTAATATTTTTCTAAGGATTATACCACTTATTTAGAAAATCATACCATAAAAAAATATTTTTCTTCGAATCCCGTCCTATTTTCTAACAGTACGAACAACCTAACACAATAGAAATACTGTATTTAGAGAATTATTTAAACACAGACTTATTGTGGTTCAATAAAATAAAATATTCTTTTTAATTTATGTTAACTCAATATTTGCAAAGAATAGTATATTTTTCGAGTCAATATAAAATAATAATTATGTGCATGTTTTAGATTCAATCATTTCTTTAGGAATATGCAGATTTTAAATATCCATTAAATATTTTCAAAATTAAAGAAAATTGTATTTGACAACATTTGATTATATTGATTACATAGTTTGATTTTCTGTGAAACAGTAAATTCTGGTATATTTACTGTTTAAAGTTATTTAAAAGATCTAATTTTGAAGAAAGTATTATATTATGACTAAGAGATAAAATGAATTGCTTTAATTTGATAATGATATTTAATTTGTTAAGCAATCTATAATCATATCCTGTCTTTATTGAATAAAGTGTAATAGACAGAAAACAAATAAAGTAAGGCTTTCTCCCATCTGCCCATACTTCTTCCTATAATACATAAAGGTAAAAAAAAAGTCCAGTGAAATACAGAATAAAGTAAAATGTGTGGCTATATTTATTCAGAATTACTAAATGCATTTTTATATATAAATCAGACAAAATTAATTGTGAAAATGGGCATTTATTTAAAACTGTTGTATATATTCAAATAATGCAAATATGCATATTCAAAATAAAAACACATGTTTTTTGTCTTTTTATTGGCACTCCCATGGCATATGGGAGTTTCTAGGGCAGGGGTCAAATTGGAGCTGTAGCTGCCAGCCTACACCACAGCCACAGCAATGCCAGATCTTTAACACATTGGTCAAGGCCAGGGATTGAACCCATGTCCTCATGGATAATATTTGGGTTTGTTACCACTGAGCCACTACAGAAACTCCTAAAATTATTTTTAAATTATGCATACCATTTTTATCCTTCACTGAAGGGAATGAGAGAATTTCACACAGCAGTGACATGCAGTTTTAAAGCAGTACATTTCCTTCTGCTGACTGATAATATATTTATTTTATTCTTAAAGCAGTCCTTCTATAGTCATTCTGATCCTTTTTAGTAAATTAGATTTCCAACTTCAGAATTTAATTTAAATTTTAGAATTTTAATATAATTAACTATTATAATAAATAATAAGATGGTGTCACCCACATACTATTCCTTTCCTAAGAAATTGCAAGGCAGTTGAAAACTCAGATGAGTATCATTATGCTTTGTCTCTCTGAAGACAGGTGTCTTGTTGCTTAGAGCAGTGGTTCTCAAAGTGATGTCCCTAGGCCACAGTATCAGCTCGCCTACCAATCTGCCCGAGGTGGTTATCTTATTTGGTGAACTGAAAGAACCACTGACCCAGAATATCTCAGGAGTTTATTAACTCTTTTCTCCCTGTAATCATTCCCAAATGCAGCTGTAAAAATACCCCTACAACCTTTACAAAAGTTGCAACTTAACTACTCAGCATTATAGTTTGTCTTTCATGAGAAATAAAGATAGAGTAGTTTATTGACCTCAGAGAGTTCCCTGGTGGCTCATTGGGTTAAGGATCTGGCACTGTCACTGCTGTGGCATGTGTTGAATCTCTGACCCAGGAATTTCCATGTGCCACTTGGGTGGTCAAAAAATAAAAATTAAAAAAAGCTTACTGACATTGAAAATTCATCTCTGTTGCATTTAAAATATACTATGCAATAGTTTTCATTTTATTTTCTTGCACTTCAGACTACTAGTAAAAATCGATGCCATATGAGTGTTACAGTGAAAAGGACTGTTTTTTGGTACTTACTTATGCAACATCAAACCCTGACACTATGATGACTGGCAGTCTTATCCTAAAGCTCCCCTAATTGTACTATCCACAACTATAGAAAGGGAGAAATGATATCTAGGGTTTTTTAGTGTGTGTAGATTAAGTATAGATTAAGTTAATATAACTGAACTGCTTGCAAGGTGCTTGGAGCAATATTGGTACTCAACACCTGCATTGCCTTTCTTGTATTTTCTTTCCTATACATTCTTTTTCTTACAAATCTCTCAATGGTTCTCAAAGTGATTCTCAAAATAAGGTTTCAAAACACTTCTAAAAAGAGTAATTTTACCCCAGTAGCTCTGATAAGCATAAATCATGCCCCCTGTTATTTCCCTCTGAATATGTATCAATTCCTAAAATGCTTCTCTTTCACCCAATTATGTTTATCCATGTGTACAATTTGGCCTGGTCTATTTTTCTTTCTATGGAGGTATTCAGAGCTTGAAAATAGGAAGTGTCATTAGCTTTTACTCTTAATGCTGCATTACCTGGTGGAAGGCTTTGCAGATAGCATGTGCTTATTTAGAGCAAACCACATAGCTTCATCTGTATGTCTATTAATCTTGGAAGCAAAAATATTATTTAGGATTTTTGTATAATTATCCTGATTTAGCTCTGCAATCTATAAGTTATATGAATTTCATATTTTGAATTTTAAAGATTAACTCCTTTTGTTTTGCTGTCACAAATATCCAACTTAATGTTTTTTTCACATTGGCTTAAATTTCTCAGGCAATTTATTTACCATGTGCATTTTTATTTTCTAATGTTCTACTAACTCCAAAACCTTGCCACTAAATTTTATATATTACCTGTCACATGTACTTGAAGACATTCCACTATTCCACAGTTTTGATAAATGATAATTATTTTATATATTCAATTACGGTGCAATATAAACTTTCTTTTATCAAGTTTCAAGTCTACCTTATATGCCATTGACCGTAAAACTAAAACAATTTGTAATTTCATATTTTCTAATAATATCTATTTTATTTCCTTCGGACCATTTTCATGGCCTGCACGTACTATTTCAACCATCCCTTGCAAATGTTAAAATAGAAATATATTGAATAAGTATAGAGAACATTAGATAAGGTATGGCATTGTGTACTTGAATTTATGGTCATGAAAATAATATAGTGTCTAAAATTTTGATTAAAATATCCCCATAAAAAGAATTCATGTATTGTTTTAATTCTGTTACTAAATACCTATTCAATCACAAAAGTACTCTGTGTATGTATATCAACAACAGCTGCATTTAAATCTTCACTTTATAACTTGCTCAGTATATGACCTTGGATAATTTATTCAAGCTCTGTCAACTGAAATTAAAAGGCAGAAGGTGAGAGCTGTGAATTTCAGTTTTTTTTATTTAGAGACTTAGAAACATAGCCCAGGAGTTAGCCTCTCTGCAACTCTGTGGAACTGCTCCTAGGAAGTAAGGGGAAGGTCAGTATATATGTGATTTTGGAGAAGGGGTACATACAGTCAAGTGCATTATCTTGCTACAAGGTTATGGTTAGTAAAGAGGAACAGATACCTTCATTAATGATTTTAATGCTTCTCAAAGTTTGGGAAGATGCAATAACCGGGATTCATAAAATCTCCTTCTGAAAATATCTACCCTTCAGAAGGCCTGTTCTGCAATTTTCTTCAGGGCACATGTGCCTCATTCCTGATCTCTACCCTGAACTCCTTTCAGGATATGTTCAATGACTGCAGTGGCTCAATCCTTGTAGAAACAGATGGTCAGCAACAGTCTGTAATTGACATCTTCATCTTCTTGTTTCATAATCTATGAAATGTATACAGCAATTACAGTGCCAGCTCTCTAAGAGTGTTTTGAAAAATAAAATGAAGGAGTTCCCACTGTGGCACAGTGGGTTAGGAATCTGACTGCAGTGGCTCAAGTTACTATGGTGGCACGGGTTTGATCCCCAGGCTGGCACACTGGGTTAAAGGATACGATGTTGCCATAGCTAGGTTGCTGCTGTGACTGGTATTCAATCTCTGGCCTGGTGTGGCCATAAAAAAAAGGAAAGAAAAAGGAAAACTTAAATGTGTCCATTAATATATTGTCCATGGAAGACAATTATTAGTAGTTATACAGTTATTGTTGTGATAACTATTAAATTTCTTCATAAAGAATATTTGGCTTCATGTAAAGGATGAAGGAGGTGTAAATATGTAATGCTAGATTTACAGCTTTTTTTTTTTTTTTTGGCTGTGCCCATGCATGCAGGAGTTCCCAGGCCAGGGATCAAACTCACGCAACAGCAGCAACCTGAACCACAGCAATGACAATGCCAAGTCCTTCACCTGATGAGTCACCAGG
This sequence comes from Phacochoerus africanus, assembly GCF_016906955.1. Classification (NCBI taxonomy): domain Eukaryota; kingdom Metazoa; phylum Chordata; class Mammalia; order Artiodactyla; family Suidae; genus Phacochoerus; species Phacochoerus africanus. Next base: position 42,598,483 of record NC_062556.1, on the reverse strand, counting down.
GAACTCATATACTTTCTAGTCTTACTAAGAAAATATGCTTGATTTCTTCACGTAAAGAATTTAAGAAGTTAGGTGTCTTATGCCAATTTACACAAAGTTAGGACATGTAACAATTACCATATATTTATAATGCAATTATATATTTAAGTCTTAGTGGAGAAAAAAACCAAATCTATATTAAGAATCTTATGTTAACATCCTGGCTTTTCCAATTATCAGATAACTACTACCTAAGTTGCATAAATACCCAAGATTTAGCTTTGTTATTGTAAGTAGGAAGAGTAACTATTATATTTTATGGTTGTTTTGAGATTTAGATATAATCTATGAAAAGTACTGAGTGTATCAGGTGAGGAGAACACTCTTGTCAGATAATTTTATTGCTTATAGTTCTGTTATCTATAAAAATGCAAAGTTAGGATTTGAATTTATAAAATAATAAATGGAGTTCCTGACAATGATCCTGAAACACATTGAAGAATTATATACATGAATCAACTAGTTCCATATATATCTGAATCTGGATATAGCATCAGAAGTTCAACTGTCAAAGCAAATAAAATAAGATCGTTATTGTCAGATAATCTCATAATAAATACACTATCCTAATAAAAACTAAGTTTTAGAATCATCATATAATTCACTCTAAGTTTGAAATTAAAATGTTGTCTTAAATTCTACAGTTACATCTATAGATAGTAAATATTATTTTCAAATACCAATAAAAAGTCTAAGTTTTTAAATATACCTTATTACAAACTATAGTTAAGTGTATATAGGAAAATAATCAGTAAATCACTGGTTATAATAGCATATTGATTCCTTCAACATATTTATGAACTTTCATGGCTAATACTTCTTTGTTATTGCTTATCTCTAATTTATTATGACACTTTCAAAATTCTTTAAAAATTCTCCAATATCCAATTTGTTTATATTAAGTGATATCTCCTTGACAATTCTGCATCTCTTTATAGAAAACCTGATATGAAAAGATAATGCTAGAGATTTGCTGCAAGTGCTAAATAAGTAACAGGATGAATTTATAAGGAATAGAACATCTAATCTCTCTAGAGGAGAGCTTAAAATTCTGTTTACCATGTCTTTTCTTATTATTTACTTTAGACATTTTCATTGTCAACTGCTTTCTCATATTGATTTAATTATACATTTTACATATTCTTGAATGCATTTCTGACATTAACAAATGGTAGATTTCCTTCCTTCCGTTGTACTAGATAAAACATTTAAAATACTCAACCAAAACTCTTCGATAAATATTAATTTCTCATCCGAGTAACTTTCTAATCTATTCTCTTTTATGTTATCTGTATCTCTTCTTGACTGTTGCAATTATTATCCAGAATAAAAGTAATATAAACTTAGAAAACTATTAATTATATAAATAATTAACAATTGTGTAAGTGCAGAGATATTTGTCAATAATCACTAAAAATCAGCATTGTGTAATGATCGAAAATTATTTCAAAGATTTTAAAGAAGCTGTTTTGGAAATGTCTCATAGTTGTTTGACAATATGGGTTAAAAAAAGAAAAGAAAAGAAAAGGAAACTTCTCCCAGGTTTTCTCATGACTCAGTGGGCTAAGGACATGGCAGTTGTCACTGCTGTGGCTCTAGTTACATTTGTGGAACAAGTTTGATCCCCAGCCTGGGAACTTCTGTATGCCACAGGTATGACCAAAAATATATATATGTTTTTTTTCTCTAAATACAATCACATTAGTCAGAAAATTCAGGAAAAATTCCCAGTGTGGATATACACCTCCAAGCCAATAAAAAGCTCCTAGTGAAGGGAAGAGAGATTGATTTCAATCTCATGGGATCCATGAATGACGGGCTTCTATGCAAAGGAGAAATGTATAATTATGGAGGACTTGGTAAAAGCAGAACTACCTGTGAGCTTTTGACTAATTAGAGTTTTATCATTAACTAGCCATTGCAGGAGAACTTTCCTGATGTTAACTTAGCAGAAACAGGGTGAAAAGAAGAGAAAACAATTTATAATAAGAAACTGACCATGTTTTAACAAGTATAACACATTATACAGATAGAATTGTAAACAATGAAGGTACAGAAGAGTTTTAATTTTTAAACCGTATTTAATTGTTTTAATTAATTAATTAACTTACTTATTTCTGTCTTTTTAGAGCACATTCATGGCATGTGGAAGTTCCACAGTTGCTAGCCTATACCAAAGCCACAGGAACGCAGGATTCGAGCTGCATCTGCAGACTACACCACAGCTCACAGCAACATTGGTGCCCTAATCCACTGAGTGAGGCCAATGATTGAACCCACATCCTCACGGATCCTAGTTAGTTTCATTACCACTGAACCATGATGGGGACTCAATTGTATTATTTTAGATCTGAAAAAATAAGTCAATAGTAAAATTTGTAAAGTAGGGAAGATGGAATGATAGAAAACTTAAACAGAAGCATCTTGAGGAGTGGTCTAGCTGTCATGTTTACATGTTAAAATATTTAACTTATTATAGATTATATACATGTATATTTAAACAGAAATTATATGTATTTACTTTACATTTCCAGCCTGTTTATTTTTGGGGGGAAGTAGGGTTTGTCATTCTTATGTTGTTTTTAAATTGCTAAGATAAACTTTTATTTATTGGCAAAAAGTAAAATTTTGCTTTCTTTAGTATGCTTATGACCATTTAAATATGTAATTAAAAAGTAGTTCATATTGCAGGAAACTGACCAAAACACTTTACAATAAAATGTAAATTTTTTTTTCTCTATAGATTGATTTGGAATCATTTAAATCACTTGGGTCCCTCACTAAGTGGTTCCCATGCTTTATTCTCTACACCTTTACCCTATGTTGATAAATAAAAACACCTCAGAGAAATACAAAAACTATACTGTATCACTTACATGAGGGATCTAAAAAATAAAACAAACTAGTGACTATAATAAAAATGAAAATTATCATATATAGAGAACAAACTAGTGGTGACAATTATCAGTGGGGAGGAGAGAAGGGGAAGCTTAGAAGTAGCAGAGCCTGAGGTACAAGCTATTGGATGTAAGATAGATTGAGGATATATTGTACAACACGGGGAATAGAGGCAATTTTTTTGCAATAGTGGTAAATGGAATGTAGTGTTTTAAAAGTTGTGAATCTGGGAGTTACGGTAATGGTGCACCAGAAACGAATCCAACTAGGAACAATTAGGTTGAGGGTTTGATCCCTGGCCTCGCTTAGTGGGCTAAGGATGCAGTATTGCCGTGAGCTGTGGTGTAGGTCACAGACATGACTTGGATTTCATATTGCTGAGGCTGTGGCGGAGGCCAGCAACTGTAGCTCTCATTTGACCCCTAGACTGGGAATCTTCATATGCTGTGGTGTGGCACTAAAAAGACAAAAAAAAAAAGTATTTTTTTTCAAAAAGAAAAAATAAAAATAAATAAATATCATAAGTAAGTAAAATATAAATACAGAAACAGCCCAATTTATATATAACTTTCCATTCTCTTTTTGTTTAAAAATTTACTTTCTAGACATTCTGGAATCATCCTTAATTTTCTCTTACCCTCTTTCATTTCCTCTTCTCTTCTCTCTTCTCACCTGTCATGTCCCTTCCACACTTACTCTCCCTCTGCCTCTTTCCCATAGTCCTAATTGGTTTTCTATATTCTGGGAAAGCTATGAAATTTATTTTTAATTTCTTTAATTTACTAGAGCTATTTTTTTGTTTTATGAATGCAACTTTTTATAAATTCTTGGTATTAATTATTGGACTAAATACCTTCATTCAACTCTGAGTCCATTCATTGTTTTATGCATTTTCTTCTTTGTTTTCAAAGATTATTTTCTGCTCCTGCCTTTGATTCACATTCCTCTGGGTTATTTTATTTGTTGGTTAGTTTTATTTTTGCATTTTGTTTTGGCTGTTCCAGAAGCACGTGGAAGTTCTCTGGCCAGGGATCGAACCCATGCCACAGCAGTGATTCAAGCTCCTGTAGTGACAACGTTCAATCCTTAACCTGTTGGGCCACAGTGAACTCCTTATTTTTACCTCTTATTACAGAGGCTTTCTTCAAATATCAGATGAATTTTGGCAGTCTAATATTTAAGAATGATATATTTACTATAAAACTAATTGGGGAATCTTTGTAGATGATAAACCACTAGTGAATGTCATGATGAACTTACGGAATTCGCTTCTTTTATTGGCAGACTATTCATTGAGAATAACAGAATTTCTGTTCTCTTGAGCTGGCTGCTTTTCCCCAAGGAGGAAAACTTAATGTGTTCTGTCAGTGAAAGAATAAGCCTGGTGACAGCATTCTTGCATGTGAGTTGTGATATGGAACTGGGATTTCACTATCAACAGCATAGAATTTCATTTGATTCCTTATTTTAGTTTAATACATTAGCCAACAAATGACCCTGATATCCTCCAATTTAGTTAACTAGTTCAATATTTGCAGAGTTGTCATTTTGATGTTTGGATTTCAGCTGCCCACATACTTGTTTTTACTGATAATTGTCGTCTTTGGTGTCATATCTGTTCTGTGGGATCTGGGTATTACCATTCCCTCCCAATAATTTGCTTTTTGTTTACACCATGTTATTAAGACAGTTATTACTCATTTATTGATTTTCTTTTCTGTTCCTTTTTTTCTGATTTCTTTACTTCATACCCATTTGTTTCATTATTTATAGATTCATGTCTAACTTCATCTTCTTTATGACTGACTTTATTGAAAGAACAGAGATATTTATTTTTATTTGAGCTACTGTCTCATTGAAATGCTGAAATACTTAAGGTATATTTGAAACTGTTTTCTTATAAACTCATTTACCCTAAGGGTAAATTATAATTGCTTCTCTGAACAAAATTATTCTATCCTGAATTGTATAATATTTATGAATGTATAGAAATTATTATGAAATGTATCTTTATGTTTGCCTAATGCAATGTCTGCTAATTGGCATTTATTGCATTGCCCACAGCAACAAACACTTATTCAAAAAACATTGAATTATTGAGGGAATTGTAGTTTTTTATGTAAGTATAATTTATTTATTGGCTCATTTATTATTGATTATTAGAATAACATAATTGAGGAGTAATGGAAGTAAAGTGTTGTCTTTAATTTCATATTGTGTTGACAACCTGGACTGTGCAACGTTCGTCTTTATATCTACAAATTTACTTTATTAAACTAATTATGTTTGAAGTCCTGTTATGGACAAGACTCTATTAGTGACAAAGCTGTGATCCACTTAAGCTTAAATTCTAGGTAAGAGAAGCCAAATGGTAAGCACATTCAGACATATGTTACATTAGTTCTTTTAAAATTAAATGAGAATGATGAGGTTAATAATAAAGGCGTTGCTCTTTTAAATAGAGTAGTTGATGAAGACTTCTAAAATAATGTGACATTTCAGTAGATTCTGAAAGAAATGTGTTATTAAGTGTGTGAATATCTACATAGAGCACATTTTAGGTGAGGGAAGGGCAATTGAGAATAGCTAATATGATGAAGCATGCTTTTTGAAATTGTGGTATTACAAGGAAGCCAGAGTTTCTGAAATGCAGTGAGCAAGGGAAGCTAAACAGGTAGCAAGTTCTAGCTCAAACAGTTCCATAAAGACATGAAAAGGGGTTCAAAATTTACTTTGAGTGAGACTCAAAATTATTAGAAAGTGTTGAGTAGAGCTGTGACATGATCTGACAAACATTTTACTTAAGATCTTTCTATTGGAACATATAGAGAACATATGGAGAACATATTTAAAGGCAAACCACAAGAAAGATATGAGTTATTCAAACTAATGTAAGAGTCAGACCAAGAATGAGCATGGGAAGTCCTGATGGTAGAGATGGAAGTTATCCGTAGTGACTGGTTTTGAAATAAATTAAAAAGAAAAGTCAAGAGGATTATTTTGTGGAATTAATGCAGATTCAAGAATAGCTATAAGTGGATGTTCCAAGCACAGAAAGATAGACTTATCATGTCTAAAAAGAAAGGAGGGAGGGAGCTACTGAACAAAATATGGAAGTTGGACAGAAAGTAACAGTTCTAGTTACTAACATATTCTGTATAAGATGCCTATTTTACATCCAAACACAGAGTTGAGCTTTCAGTTGGCTATGAAAGTCTGAGTTGTGAATAGGAGCTGATATTTAGGCTATATTATTAAGTGCTATAGTTACACATAATTGTTATTCTTCTATTATTTAATGGGGCTACCAGTTCAGAATAAAATTTCTATGTCTAAGGATTCTTCAAGTTCAAATATGAAAATTCTTTTTGTATATTAAGACATCCTAGGAATTCCCTGGCAAATGCCGAATGAATGGGATAGGAACAAAATTATTCCCTGATGTGAAAAATAGGCAACACTGTGTCTTTCCTAATGTAGCTTATAGGCTTTTAAAAAATAAAACAATTCATTATACTAAGTTTTGTGGGTTTTTTTCCCATTTCTGTATGAGCTGTAAAAGTATAAAAATGTGTATTAATGAGTTAGAAATAAGTTAACAGGGGAAATTCTGTTTACACTACACCTGTGTCTATTATTATAAATAAAACACAGTAATTTATATTCTTAGCCGAATGATTATTTATGTCCTGAAGCTAACACATTTCAGTGTTGTTAATAACAGGCAGAGAAGAAATACAACTTCTTTCTGAATAAATAAATTTCATATAAAATATGTTTATATTTTTCCCTTTTAGGAAAACTTCCATGATTGTATATCAGTTAGTAGTAGATATACATAAACTTCATTCTAACTAGATCTGTGGGTAAGTGTAGTTTTCTAAACTATATTTACAATGATTATCTTATGATCATTACATTCCATAAATCTGAGCATATAACGTGGAGCTATCCTACAGCAATAATTCTTTTGTTACATTATTAATATTCACACTCTATAGTCTATATTTCTACAGCTATAAATATCCACAAACTCACTGAGATCTATATTTCCCTAACTACTGCTTCTTCTACTTCCTCATTTAATGAGGTATAATGGCAATCTCTAGTTGGTGTTCATTAAGTTTTCCAGACACACAAAAAGCGTTAAAGTACACAATGAAAATTCTGTTTAGCTTCTTTAAAAAAGTGGTACAAAATTTTAATTTCCTATAAATTTTTATTTCAAATAGAAAAATAAAGTTTTATTTATCTCTGTTTTATATATTATGTGTAGCTTTCAAATATTAGATAATTTTGTTTTGGATTAATTTGACCATATCTAAATAATATGTTTGTATATATAAGTAGACAGTAGCTTAAAGCTGATATATATTTTATTTTTCTCTTACAGTTTATTCTCATGAGTAATGTATCTATTACTGAACTTTTTAGTATTATCAGTGGTATATCAGTTTTAGATTTTATGCATTATATATAAATAGTAACAATTCAAACTTGTAGGATGTTTATATTGTATGTTGTGGTTTTTAGCTCAACTTTCATTCATAGTTATTACACGAGCTCTCATGAAATAATTAAAAAAAAACTCTTTCTATGCAGCCATTCAATTCTATTATGGCTATTCAATTAAAATTTGCTTTCTTAATCAAATGTAGGTATATACACACTGAAAATCATATCCATGTGTACTTAAGACAGATTTATGATCATATTATTCTTTAGAAATGTCAGGTTTATTCTTGATAAACTTATTAAGCAAAATGTTGAACTTAAGAGAAAGAGCAAATGAGGAAAGATGTCTTTAATTATATTTAAATATCTTAGAAATGGCCTCTTTTTTGGATCATGACTTGAAGAAGCCCAAGTAAACTGAATCAGGATTTTCAAACAGAAAAGTACCTGTTTGGAGTTCCCATTGTGGTGCAGTAGAAATGAATCCAACTAGAAACCTTGAGGCTGAGGATTGAATCCTTGGCCTCACTCAGTTGGTCAAGGATCCAGTGTTTTGTGAGCTGTGTTGCAGCTCTCTATCCTGCATTGCTGTGGTTGTGTCATAGGCCAGCGGCTACAGCTCTGATTTGATCCCTAGCCTGGGAACCTCCATATGCTGTGGGTGCAGCTCTAAAAAGCAAAAATAAAACACAAAGAACTTTTAATCTCTGAACAACTTTACTTGTATTATGAAAATTGATCAATTGAATAAATATATCAAGCAATAGTAAAATATGGGCTTAATTTTTTTTCTGGAAAAGTAAAGCTATTCAAAAATTCGCTATATAGGCACCATCTTCTAATTCATATTTTTTTAACCAATTGGTTTTATAATTATTAGATATGAAGGCTTCAATTCTAAAATGATTTTGTATCTTTCCTAACTACTTTGCAATGAGTATTTACAATACAACTTTCTTATAAGTGCTAATGTTCATATGTGTATCTACATTTATATAGAGAATGTATACATGCATTTATCTATATATGTATGAGTACATAAATGTATATATAATAGAAGTTATAGCCATTTTTTTTTCATTTCTTTGCTCTGAAGTTGAAATAGTTTCATATATCTATAGACTATTAAAAGTCCTTCTAAGAGAAACATTGCTTAAAGAGCCCTCTTATTCCCTAAGTTCATAAAATATTCTAAAACTTATTTCAAAATCTATGTAATATTCTCTGGAAGTTTTTTAAAATGCTTCAAATTTATTGACATAAAGTCATTTATAATCTTCCATCATTATATTTTTAATATACTTAGTATCTTTCATTCCTGATATTAGTAAGCTTTTGTCCTCCACTCCTCCCAATTTTGCAATGCAAATAAGAACTACAGCAGACTGTTTTTCTATTTCAGTCCTGAGGATGCCATGATAAATTCCCTACCACCAAATATCCTGAAGTTATCATCAATCTGATATACTTTATCAATGATCTCATTAAAAGTACTACCTTGTCTCTGGTAGCTGTTACTAATACTTAAGTCAGATTTAATCATAGGATCTTGCATGACCAGCTAGTACTGAGATTTTCAAGGTGTAAACCCTTACTAATGAATTTCTTATGCTCTTGTTAAAAAGAATACTTCTCCCTTCCAGGATTGAGGGGGTAGAAAAGAGGGTCATACTTAACACACTGCTTCAACATTATTATTTTAGTAAATGGATTCATATTTCTGCATTAGACAAAGTTCAGGCATATTTTGTAAATACAAGTTTATTTTTCTTATTCATTAGTTTTTTTAAGTGTAATCAGTATATAATGGCATATTAGTTTCAGGTGTACAACATAGTGATTCAACATTTATATATATTACAAAATAATCTCCCTGATAAGCCTGGTTACCATCTGTCATCATTCAAAATTATTAAAATATTATTGACTCTATTCCCTATTTTGTACGTTACATTTCAGGACTTATATATAACTGTAAATTTGTGCCTCTTAATCCTTTTCGCCTAATTCACCCACCCCTTCCCACCTCTACACTCTATCAAATAAGTTTGTTCTCTCTGTCTGTGAATCTGTTTCTGTTTTGTTTGTTTTGTTTTTTAGATCCCACATCTAGGTGAAATCAGACAGTGCTTGCCTTTCTCTAACTGCTTATTTCACTTAACATAGTACATTCCATGCCCATCTATGTTGCCTCAAATGGCAAGATTTTAATCTTTTTTATGAATGAGTAATATCCTGTTATCCCAGCATATACATATCACGTGTTCTTTGTCCACTCATCTATCCATGGAAACTTTGGTTCCTTTCATTGTTGACTATTTTAAGTAAAGTTGAAATGAACATTTATCTTTTCCAATTAATGTTTTTGTTTTCTTCATAAAAATACCTAGTAATGGAATTGATGAATTGTATGATAGTTCTATTTTTAACTTTTGTGGAAACTCCATATTGTATTTCATAGTGGTCACAACATTTTACATTTCCACGAATTATGCATGAGGGTTCCCTTTTCTCTACATCTTCCTCAACACTTGTTATTCATTGTCTTTTTATTATTTTTATTTTTTGTGTTTTTTCTTTCTTTTTTTTTTATGGCCACACCTGTAGCATATGGAAGTTCCTGGGCTAGGGGTTAAATGGAAGCTGTAGCTTCCAGCCTACACCACAGCAACAGCAACGTGGGATCCCAGCCACATCTGTGACCTATACCACAGCTCACAGCGACAATGGATCCTTAACCCACTGTGAGAGGCCAGTGATTGAACCTGCATTCTCATGGATACTAGTCAGGTTTGTTACCGCTAAGCCAAGATGGGAACTCATGTTGTCTTTTTAATAATAGCCATTTTGAGTGAAATGAAGTGACATCACATTGTGGTTTTGTTTTGCATTTCCCAGATGATTAGTGATATTTAGCATTCTTTCATGTATCTGTTGGCTCTTTCTATGTCCTCTCTGGAAAAGAAATTCCTATTCAGGTCATCTGCTCATTTTTAAATTGGATTGTTCATTTGTTTGATGTTGAGTTCTTTACATATTCTGGATATTATGCCCTTATCAGGTATATGATTTGTAAATATCTTCTCCCATTCAGTAGGCTCTTTTTCTTTTCTTTTTTCCTTCTTTTTTTTTTTTTTTTTTTTTTGCGCTACACCCAAAGCATGTGGATGATCTCTGGCTAGTGACTGAATACAAGCCCTTGCTCTGACCTACATTGCAGCTGTGGCAACACTGGAACTTTTAATCCACTGTACTATGCTGGGATTGAATCTAAACATCCACAGTAATCTGAGCTGCATCAGATTCTTAACCTATTATACTACAGTGCAAACTCTAGTTTTTTCATTCTACTGATGAGTTTCTTTACCGTGTAAAAGCTGTGAAAATGCTTTTTAGTTTGATTTGGTCCCATTCGTTAATTTTTGCCTTGGTTGACATTGCCTGAGGATACTAAAAATATTGCTAACACCAGTGCCAAAGAGCTGATTGACTGTTTTTATTCTAAGAATTTTATGGTTTCAGCTTTTACATTTAAGTCTTTATTCTATTTGGAGTTTATTTTTGTATAGGCTATAAAATTTTAGTTCATATTTATTCTTTTGCTGTACCTATCTAATTTTCCTAATGTAAAAATTTTGCCTCCTTTGTCATAGATCAATGAACTTATCACATGGGTATATTTCTGGGGTCTCTATTCTATTCCATTGATCTATATGCCTGTTTTTGTGCCAGTATCATAGTGTTTTCATTACTATACCTCTGTAGTATAGTTCCATGTCATGGAACATGATATCTTCTGTTTTGTTTTTCTCTCTCATTATTTCTTTGGCTATTCAGGATCTTTTGTGATTCCATACAAATTTTGGGATTACTTGTTCCTGTTCTGTGAGAAATGTTTTTGGTGCTCTGGCACACATTGTATTGAATAGGTATATTGCTTTAGGCATTATGGATATTTTAACAATATTAACACTTCCAATCATGAGCACCCTGTATTTTTCCTTTTATTACTTTTCATACTAGTTGAAAATCACTTTGGAGGGGCACCTGGCTGAGGTGAGTGAGTGGTGCTAGCTAGGTAGATGACCAGGGTCAAAAATGGCACCCACCAGTGCCTGGCCACTTATGTAGAAGGAAAGATTTTTAAACTGTGCCCAGCAGTGCTTCCAGCAGATCCCTGCCCCTTTGGCACTGGTGCTAAAATCAGCCAGTGAATTTCCTCAAGTAAGCTTTTCAAGCTTTTGCCTTTGCACTAAGACTCAGAGAGAGTGAGTTTTTGCACTAGCCCTTTAAGAGTGAAGTCTTAGTTTCCTACAGCCCTCCAGCTCTTAAGGGAGTAAGCCTCACTGGATTTCAAAACCTCATGTTATTAAGGCTTATATTCTCAGTGCAGGTTCTCAAGGCTTGTGTGTGCCATGTGAGTCCTCTAAGTGTCTCTGTTTGTGATATTTCTTCTTGCTTAGCTGTCACTGCACTGGAGATGTGAGTCCTGATTAAACTGTTCTCTACTCCTCCTACCCATCTTGATTTGTTTTTTGTTTTGTTTTGTTTTATTTTTCTTTTTCTCTTTTGTTGTGGTCTTCAGGCTTTTCTAAGAATTTTTCCAAATGCAACTGTAATTTTGGTGTGTCTCTGGGAGGAGGTGATCCCAGGATCTTCCTACTCTGCCATCTTGATCCTGCCTCCCAAAGTTCTGGCATTTTAGCCTTGCTTAAATTAGGCTGTGGTCCACTTTGATTCCCAGTGAACCAATCAGGCCCATCATTAGACGTCCTCACAGGCATGTAAGCCTGAATGCAGAACTCCAATACTTTGATAAGTGTAGGTGCAAATGACCTCACATTATGGAGATATTTTTTAACATGGATCCCAAAGATTTTTCAACTGGGTTTCAGCTACCATTACAATGAATGGCTAAGTGTGTTATGTCCTCTATTATTCAGTCTATATTTAAACATGGCCCTTTTGAATCAAAACAGTAAGCTTATTGAGCATATTAATAACATCATAAAGCTGAATTAGGTGGGACAGAAGATGAATCTAGTTCTTAATCTCTTAGTACTAAAGTACAGATAAACTTTGATGTTGGCATGATCTTTTCTCCTTGCAGCTCATGGCTGTCACTCAATCCTCACAATTTCTTGATTTTAAATTTGTCTTCCTAACATGTTCTTCATTTTGATCCGGATCTTGCACTTGGTGCCTCAGATTGCTAACCATTTTCAAAAACAACTTTTCTCTTCTCCAGGATACAACCTTTAGTTGCCTACTTGTTCACAAGTATCCCATCTTGTTTTTCCTCCTCTCTGATTGACAGGAGAAGAGTATCAACAGTAAAGTGGGGATATGCACTTCTGAAGTCTTATCTGGCACTTAGAAATAGTTTTCTTTTAGCAGGCTGGGTTTGCCAGAACTCCTTCCATTAATTTCTTCTTAATGTCAAACCTATAGTTTGGTTGAGGTGGATTTGTTTGGCTCTGATTCCAAAATAAAATCTTGATTAGTCTCTCTGTATTAATTAAACCAAAAATAATTTTTAGATTGAGTTTATTACCCAAGAAGGGAAAGTCATTTTCTTAATACAGGAAAATCCAGTTTCCAAATATTACTGATCCATATGTCCAACCAATAGGTACAAACTGATTAACAAATAATCCTTTAAAATATATTTTATTTTTCTATGTTTCAGGGGCCTGTAACCTGACTTCATACACTCACAAAAGCTGAACACTTTGCTGAGGCTAATACTTCCTTTATGTGGCTATGCTATTCTATCCTCATTCCCCACAGTTACATACTTTCTTGAACCTTCATCATTTTGAAACCCCACCCCTGCCTCTTTTTTGGTCATGCCCACGGCATGCTAAAGTTCCTGGGCCAAGGATCAGGCTAGAGTCACAGAAGTGACAATGCTGGATCTTTAACTACTAGGCAACCAGAGAACTTTTAGCATCCCCATTCTTTTAAAAACTTTTGACTCCTTTCAAAATTTCTTCCACCCAGGCCTCTGACAACCACCAATTTAATTTCTGTACCTATGAGCTTGTTCTGTTTTCATTTTTGCTTTTAGATTCCACATATAAAGTAGAGCATACAGTATTTGCTTCTCTGTGTCTCATTTAATTTACTCAGCATAATGCCTTCTAGCTGTATCCTTGTTGCAAATAACAAAGTTTCATTCTTTTTTAGGAACTAATTATACACATCTTTATTCATTAACAATTCTTTACTTATAATTTCTTTGTTCATTCATCCATGGGTGGACACTTTAGATTGTTTCTATATCTAGTACAAATAGTGTTCAGTTAACATGGGGATTTATGGATCTTTTCAAGTTAGTGTTATATTTTCTTCAGATAATACTCAGTTGGAATTTCTTCATCATATAAATACTTTAATATATTTTGAAAGAGCCTTAAAAAGCTTACTTAGTCCCAACAGTTCAGGAATGCACTTATTAAACAGACCAAATAAATTGAAATTTTATATTTTAAAAAATAGAAATAACTTAATGCCTTTGAATAGTCACAAAAGTGTAATTTGCAGTCATCATAATCCTTAATACACGTGGGTGACAGTTTGGGGGACAGTTCCCTTTACCTGATTCAGTTATCCTCTGAGCATGCTTAGAATTTGAGTTATTTCTTCCTATGCATGAAGAAGGCAGGATATATTCAGGTCATCCTAACAAGAGACTCTCATTGATGTTCATTAATACCTCACATTTTAATGATGTGTCTGGAAGTAACTGAGGCTCTTTATTTTTCATCCTGAGACATAAAACTGAAAAAGGCAAGTTACATGTCCCCACACCTAAATACATTGGTAAGACTACAGTAGCATAATTTGTATATGCAAATTTGCAGCAATTAAACCAGACACAATTGCAATGACAGGTTAAGTTCTTTAGTATATACTTATATGAGGCTCTAATAAAGGCAAAGAATATGGTTCAACAGGAGAAAGGAAGCTCTGGAAAACACAGAGAGGTCTCAGGGCCCTGATGCAACTCTTAGAGATCTTTGTTGATTGTAGAACGTGTGCTTTGTCTCTCACAAATGAACTTCCAGGATCCATATGAGATACATTAGATATGAGAACCAAGGCTCAAGTGTACTGAGGAAAATGTTACAGCTGAGTGGTACAATGGTTAAAGCTCTGCACAATAACCACTTAAATCAGATGTTAATGATAAATTTTCAGTCATAAAGTTGACAACGCATGACTCCAAGATGGGGAATTTTTACACTTCAGACAGCAGGTTATAATCAAACATTTTCTAGCAGATTTCATCCCTATCTTGTCCAAAGCAAAAAACAGAGTTCCAGGCATTTCTGGATATCACTATAGAGCCATGATAGAACAGATGCATTTTAACCCTATCCACTTAAGTTCAAAAAAGGAAGAATAGGAGTTCCTCATCATGGCTCAGCAGAAACAAATCTGATTAGCATCCATGAGGATACAGGTTCAATTCCTGGCCTCACTCAGTGGGTTAAGGATCCAGCATTGCCATGAGCTGTGGTGTAGATCACAGACACAGCTCGGATCTGGCATTGCTGTGGCTGAGGTTTAGGCCAGCAGTTACTGTTCCAATTTGACACCTAGCCTGGGAACCTCCATATACTATGGGTGTGGCCTTAAAAAGACAAAAAAAAAAAAGAGAGAGAGAGAAGAATATGATATTTGTCATTCTCTTTTTGACTTACTTCACTTAGTATGAGAGTTTTTAGTTGTACCCATGTTCCTGCAAATACCATTATTCCATTTTTTTACGGCTGAGTAGTATTCCACTGTATGTACGTACCACATCTGCCTAATCCATTCATCTGTCAATAAACATTCAGGTTGTTTCCCTGTCTTGGCTATTGTGAATAGTGCTGCAATGAACATGGGGTACATGTATCTTTTATAATTATAGCTTTTCTCTGGATATATGCCCAGGAGTGGGATTACTGGATTGTATGGTAGTTCTATATTTGTTTTCTGAGGAAATTCCATACTGTTTTTCATGGTGGTTGTACTAATTTACTTATACATGGAATCTAAAATATGGCACAAAGGAACATATCTACAGAACAGAAACAAACCCACAGACATAGAGAACAGGCTTGTAGTTACCAAGAGAAGGAAAAGGGAGTGGGATGCAGGGGGAATTTGGGTTGGTAGATGAAAACTCTTACATTTAGAGTGGATAAGCAATGAGGTCCTACTGTATAGTACAGGGGACTATATACAATCTCTTGGGATGGAACATTATGGGAGATAGTATGAGAAAAAGAATGTGTGTGTGTGTGTGTGTGTGTGTGTGTGTATGTGTGTGTGAGTGACTGGGTCACTGTACTGTACAGCAAAAATTGGCATAATGCTATAAATCAGCTATACTTACAAAGAGAGAGCGAGAAGGAGAAGAAATGGTAGGCGCACAGAAGCCACTGATCCTGCACAGCGATTGTTTCCAGTTCCTCTCTGAGCAAGGACATGTGTCTTTAGTAGGGTCTGAATCTGCTTACTAAAGTGCTCTTACCCGTTTTGTTTTCTCTGTTCTCTCTTAGTTTTGTTTCTCTCAGATTTTAGTCTGCCCTCTGAAATGTCCCTTTTTTTGATATATGAAGTGGCTCATATGTGAATCAAAGTAGCTTTCATATCACATAGAAAGTAAGAAAACTAGAGGCCTTTTGTAATTTGAGCAATTACAATTTCTCTGAGCACAAGCTGGTGGATTTTTTTTTTTTTCCTGATGCAACTTGCATACGATCTTTGTGGAATTTATGTGGAGCAGAAGTATTATCACTTCCCATGACAAAAGTCACTCGCACAATCCTTAACAGACAAATTTTTCTCATTATCAGGTGGCTTATCAGGCTGTTGCAGAACAATCCCCATAAGATTATTTGAGTCTCTTTTGTCTAGGTTTTCTTTCATAGTTTTTTCTTTTTAATTTTTTTTTTCTTTAAGTGCTTTTTCCTTTTTTATTTTTGTTATTATTATTTTTAATACTTATTTCGCCAATACATTTTTTTCTACTGTACAGCATGGTGACCCAGTTACACATACATGTACACATCCTATTTTCTCACATTATCATGCTCCATCATATGTGACTAGACAAAGTTCCCAGTGCTACACAGCAGGATCTCATTGCTAATCTGTTCCAAAGGCAATAGTTTGCATCTATTAACATCAAGCTCCCCAATCACCCAACTCCGTCTCCCTCCCCCTTGGCAACCACAAGTCTATTCTGAGAGTCCATGATTTTCTTTTCTGTGGAAAGGTTCATTTGTGCCTTATATTAGTTTCTATATATAAGTGATATAATATAGTATTTGTCTTTCTCTTTCTGACTTATTTCACTCAGTATGAGTCTCTAGTTCCATCCATGTTGCTGTAAATGGCATTATGTCATTCTTTTTTATGGCTGAGAAGTATTCCATTGTGTATATATACCACATCTTCTTAAGCCAATCATCTGTCAATGGACATTTGGGTTGTTTCCATGTCTTGGCTATTGTGAATAGAACTGCAATGAACATGCGGGTGTCAGTACCACACTCTCTTGATGACTGTGGCTTTGTAATAGTGCCTTATGTCTAGGGGAGAGTTATGCCTCCTGCTTGGTTTTTGTTCTTCAGAATTGCTTTGGCAATTCTGGGTCTTTTGTGGTTCCATATTAATTTTTGGATTGTTTGTTGTAGTTCTGTGAAAAATGTCATGGGTAATTTTATAGGGATTGCATTGAATCTGTAGAGTGCTTTGGGCAGTATGGCCATTTTTACAATGTTAGTTTTTCCAACCCAGGTGCATGAAATATCTTTCCATTTCTTAGAATCCTCTTTAATTTCCTTGATTAATGTTTTTAAGTTCTTGGCATATAAGTCCTTTACCTCCTTGGTCAGGTGTATTCCCAGGTATTTGATATTTTTGGGTGCAATTTTAAAAGGTATTGTATTTTTGTATTCCTTTTCTAATATTTCTTTGTTAGTATATGGAAATGTGATTGATTTCTGAAAGTTAATCTTATATTCTGCTACTTTGCTAAATTTGTTGATCAGTAAGTAGTTTTTGGGTTGAGTCCTTAGGGTTTTCTATATATAGTATCATGGCATCTGCATTCAATGACAGTTTTACCTCTTCTCTTCCTATTTGGATTCCTTTTATTTCTTTTGTTTGTCTGATTGCTGTGGCTAGGACTTCCAATACTATGTTCAGTAACTGTGGTGAGAGTGGGCATCCTTGTGTTGTTCCAGATTTTAGCGGAAAGGCTTTCAGCTTTTCTCCATTGAGTATTATATTTGTGTGGGTTTGTCATAAATGGCTTTGATTATGTTAAGGAATGTTCCCTCCATCCCACTTTGGTAAGAGTTTTTATCATGAAGGGATGCTGGATTTTGTGAAATGCTTTCTCTGCATCTATTGAGGTGATCATGTGGTTTTTGATTTTTCTTTTGTTAATGCGGTGTATGATGTTGATTGATTTGTGTATGTTGAACTATCCTTGTGCACCTGGGATGAATCCCACCTGGTCATGGTGTATGATCTCTTTTCTATGTTGTTGGATTTGGATGGCTAAATTTGTATTGAGAATTTTTGTGTCTATATTCATCAAAGATATTGGCCTGTAGTTTTCTTTTTTGGTGGTGTCTTTGTCTGGTTTTGGAATTAGGGTGATGTGAGTGTCATAGAATGTCTTTGGGTAGTTTTGTTTTTGTCTAGGACTTAGTCTACTAGCTCCTGCCTTAAATCTTTCAGAGTTTTAAGGGTCTTATAGTCATAATCTTGATTTGATTTTTGACCCCAGGCCTCAAATCACCCTGAGAATATTTTATTAACTGAGAATACTGGAGATGAGAGAGTTTTATTCTTCCATGGTAAGTCTTGTCTCCCCTAAATAACCTCTCACTTCTGCTTACAAATGGAAGTGTCCCTTCTTTATCTCATTTCTCTCTTGTATTTATCATTCAAAGTGAGTAAAACCAAATAGACATGTGCACCATTTGGTTTGGCAATTCATTTATTCAGGGCCATTAGATGTGTTTCTTATTTTCCAAGTTATCATGCATGAGTGTTTGGCCATTTCTATTTTCACCTCTATGTAGCATGAGTGGGCAGACACTAGAAAATCATAGTGAACTATTAGCAAAGACTGATACCAAGCCAATGATTATCAGAGGGTGAAAGAGCTGTGAAGTATGTAATCATGTTAGTGAGCTAGAAAATGGGGTACTGCCACCTTCTCCCAAAGGCAATGCCACATGTTTCATTTTGATTTTTTTTTTCCTTTTTTGTCATCAGCATCCCACTTTCAGGAATGAATTTCTGTATGGGTTAACTATTCCATCTACCATCTCACATCTGAGTGGCTTAAAACCATAGATATTTATTTAGAACTCAATCCTCCCATTATTGTGTTAATCTGGTCTAGGCCAAGTTCAAATGATCTGAATTGTCTTGCTCATGTGTCTGCTGATGGCTGACAGATTGGCTGGCAGTGAATGGTCCTATGTGCTCTCATCCCAAGTGTGGCAGTTGGCTGTGATGACAATGGCAATTACTCTTGTGCTGCTTATTAGCCAGAAGAGCAGTTCAAGCATCTTCCAAAAGCAGCAAGGGAGAAATATTTAAGCTTTTGGGGCCCTGAGTTAAGAATTTGCTTAGTAACTTCCACCCACTCTAATGGTCAAAATAAGTCACCAGGCCAGACAAAGGACTTAAACTTCATATCCTTATCTTTTTGCAGGAACTGAAACACCTTGTGGCCATAATTTTTTAAATCATATTATTGATAAGGGTAAAGAAACCTTATCCTTTATTTTAAATTGATATTTCTGAAATGATCTCAGAACCTAGAACCTACTAAATTTTTCTAGTGATTCAAGTCTTTACATTGAATCAAAGTTTGTGTTAGAAATACTAATCTGCAATATCATTTGTCAAAAAAAGTACCAAACCACACTGTAAGGAATGTTATCAGATTGACGGAAATTGAAACTATTTATTGATATTTTAATCTATGTACTACAAGTAGTTTTCAATGTGCTAAATGTATTAGGTTAATGATATGTTAAGTAAATATTCTTTATAAAGAACCCTGCTATATGTGACATTTGGCTAATGAATGAGTGTGAATATGTGTGTTGAGTTGTCATTCTTTTATAATATATAGCCTTTACTGATCTGTACTTCCCATAATCTTTAAGTTGAGAAATAACATGACAGCTCAACCTAGGTAACAGTTTCACATACTAATGTTATACCTCAGAACAGTCTAGCAGTTTTCTTATAGTGATGAGCTAATGATATGACTAGCAATATAAGTTTATTTCAACATTTAAATACTAACTGTGTGGGATATAAGATAGAAAACACACAGGGACATGGCTGTGGTTCTATTACAAATATGAATAAAATATTGTTTCTTTTCTATCTTTATTCTTTCTTGCTATATAAACCTCCCTTCTGAATATGGCACCCTATGTTTTATGGATTTCATCAACTGCTTTTAGTTATAAATTTGGGAATCAAATAGATGAATGCAATATTTCCTTTTTAGATTTATCAAAAATGTCAAATTACCTGTCATAATTAGGATATAACATTTTCATTTTAGATTATTTTCATTATAATGATATTTTCTATTTGCATATCGCTGTATGTTACAAAACACTTTCATACATAGGAGAAACATTTTTCTATTTAAATAATAAAAATAAGGTGCAGTAAGTAGACCAATATTTTAGTTTGTGATAGTTGCTAAAACAAAGTACTATACACTGGGAAGTTTAGAATAATGGAAATTTTCTGTTTCACCGTCCTGGAGGCCATAAGTCTGTATCAAGGTGTTGGTAGGCTCATGATCCCTCCAAAAGAGCTAAGAAAGCATCTTCTCTAGGCTTTGAGGTAGTTCCTTGACTTGTGCCAGCATAGCTACAATCTTCATGTGGCATGCTCCCTGTGTGTGTGTCTATTGCCTCTCTAGGATTAAGCAAGTTTTACCTTAGTTCCTTAAACCATTAGTGGTTTATCATATTTATAACAATTTATTCCTATTTAATTTTATAAGCATCTGTAACCTACCTAAATACATTTTTGGTTTGTTTATAGCAAAATATAGTGACAATCTATGCTGCTTTTTTTGGTACCCATGGTTAAAGAATATTTTCCTGGAGTTCCCACTGTAGCCCAGTGGGTTAATGTCCAGCATTGTCTCTGTTGCTGTGAGGGTTCAATACTTGGCCAGGTCTAATGGGTTAAGGATCAAGTGCTACTACAGCTGTGGCATAGGTTTCAGCTGTGGATAGGATATGATCCCCGGCCCAAGGACTGCCATATGCTCTGAGTGAGGCTGAAAAGGGGAAAAAATAAAAGAATATTTTTCTTACTTTAATATATAGAAAGTGGCATAAATATAATTATGACTATTAAAATATATAATAATAATTTGATAAGGAATAAAATAAATTTACATAAAATCTGACTGTAGTGAAAGTCTAGAATTTGTAGTAACTACATTTAATGTTCTTAGGGCCTAAGATCCTTAAAGTCCATAGCCTTAAGGACTTAAGGTGTTAAGTCTACCAAAAATATTGGTTGAACATAAGAAATAAGTTATGAATTTTTAATGACCAATAATGATTAACATGATATCCATTTATCTTGATGATGAATAGTAGGGGTCTTGACCTTGAGATAGGTAAGACTCTTGAAAAGGCACATTTGAGGCAAAAGTGAGAGTTTCTTGGATTGTGCTGAAATGTTTCTTACTTCTTATGGTGTACCTTTGCTGCTACTAGTGTTATTTAGTATAAAAATGTCACACTGTGAATGAATACTTCTCTAGGAAATATTGGCTGCTGCTCATATTAGCTTCTATAACACTCACAAGATAGAAAAAGTAGCATCAATTCCTTATCCTATAAAGATGAGAACATGAGAAATTTCTATGCATATTTCCTCTGGATGGCTTAAAATCAAACATATATTAACATCTTTAATTTGAAAGAATTCTTAATCCAGAATAAATATAGCATAACATATGCTATGTATCTAAAGCAAAAACTCAAAGAGTTACAGTTATTCAGATTTAGAACCAAACTTATAGATTTCATGTTCTTTTGTTTTATACATAAACGTAAGAATCTTAGAAAAACTATGAAATCTTATTTCAGAAAAATGTGCAATGTGCACATTGCAACACAGTTTTGGAAATAATTTCCAGGGATTTCATGGAATTTCTTAAGCCAATCTGTAGAACTTTAATAATTACAGATCTCATATAAAACAAAAATCTGAACCAATTAAATGCCATCACTTTTTTTTTGTCTTTTTTTTTTAAGGGCCGCACCTGTAGCACATGGAGGTTCCCAGGCTAGGGTCTAATGGGAGATGTAGCTGCCAGCCTATGCCAGAGCCACAGAAATGCCAGATCCAAGCCACATCTGTGACCTACATACACCACAGCTCACAGCAGCGCCAGATCCTTAACCAGCTGAGTGAGGCCAGGGACCAAACCCGCAACCTCATGGTTCCTAATCGGATTCGTTAACCACTGAACCACAATAGGAACTCCATAAATTCCATCACTTTTGAAGAAGCTATAATACAAGAAATTGGGTAAATTTT
Source organism: Phacochoerus africanus (assembly GCF_016906955.1). Lineage (NCBI taxonomy): Eukaryota > Metazoa > Chordata > Mammalia > Artiodactyla > Suidae > Phacochoerus > Phacochoerus africanus. The sequence continues at coordinate 42,576,472 of NC_062556.1, read as the reverse complement.
GGCAGATTATAAAGTAGTTTTAGAACAATTTGTGAAAATTATTATGCTGGTTTTTGTATTTGCAGTTTTATACTACATATTTTTTAATATTTTTTAAAATTAATTCCTTGAAGAGAAACTTATTAAAAATGATCTAAGAACTGTACTTGGATATGCTTATTTGCTTTTTGAAAATCTGTTATGTACTCTATATCTAAAAATTTTAAATACAAAATGTTTGCTCTTCTATTATTATTTTATCCATTAATCCTAGAGCAATGACTAGCCCAGCACAAAATAGTGTCCTTCACAAAATAAATAAATAAATACTAATAGAGAAAACTAATTAAGCTGTGCTGGTTCTAATTAGCAAATAAATTCCACTGACAGGATTCAAAAACAAAATAGCAAAGAGCAAAAGCACATTAAAATCTTGTTAAAGAAATATAGCTGCCCCAGAGAAAACCATTAAATTATTAGATTAAGATATTTTGATATCATTTTCCCACACTCAATTTTATCTGATTTGTGTTGAGTTAATCACCAAACAAAAATATACTACTTAATAAAGCCAATTATACTCAAGTAGCTTTGAGTAATTTTCTGAAAGGTACATTTCAGAAAGTGTTGACTGTAGAGTCAAGGTAGTTTTCTTGACTTTGCTTATTTGTCTTCAGTAAATTAGTCATACCTATAATTTAATGATTCTAAAGTACATTTTGTCCACTTAAATAATATAATGAATAAGGAAATAAGTACTGAAGTGTTATTGAAAATATTCTTTCAATTGAACCCTGTATTAAAAATTAACTTATGTGGGCTCTGCTGCTACTCTGAGCTAATTACTACTGTCATTTCCATAATTATGCACCATATTCATTTCACAGAGAAAGCTTAGGATGGAAATAACATAATTTAGCATACCCACTTCAGTAAACTGAAGAGTTGAATATATGCATGAATAAATTTTAAGGTATATGAGTTCTTGGAACAGCAGTGTCATAAAATGTCTGGGAAGTAAACATTAATATCATCAAATTAGTTATTTTAAACAACCTTGAGCTCATGACTTTGCATAAGCCTTTATTTAAATTCTAAACAGTTAGATATGATTAATGCAAATTCCTCTACTCTGAAATCTGTGATTAGTTAGATAAAATTAGGTTTAATTTTACCCTATCAAGGGGTATTGATTTAAATATGAGCATTATGGTCTTTATTTAAAAACAATCTTTATTTGTCTGATAAAACAAACTTTTTAAAGCATTTTTTTAACTCTTAAGAACTGACTTCTTATTTCAGAGGAAGAAATGATTACCATAATAGATTTAGCGTCTTCATCAGTAATTAACATGACTCTTTAGAAACAAATGTTTCTTAAACTGGCATACATCATATATTTAATCCGCAAGTAATCCTGTAACAGAGGGATGAATATCATTATTTCACAAATGAAAAAAAAAATCAAGCATTAGAGAGGTTATTTGATTTCTGAAGATAACACAGATAGAGGATCCTAAAAAGGAAGACTTTCTTGGGCCTTCTGGGCCTATCCTTGTCCAAATCTGGTATACGCTCAACACTTTGCTTTGATACAATCCTGACATTTCACTAAGCATTTTAAAGATATTTTCTGAAAAAAATGCATATTGATGTTTTGAATTAACACAAATTTAGTGCTTGGCAGACACTCTGAGGAAAGTTAAAGAGATTATGAAAATTTTGAGAAGTAAATTTTGGTATGTATGAATTCCCTCTCTGGCTTCCATCTTCCCACACTCTTCCCTTCACTTTTTTGCTTTAGTCTTCTTAGTTCATCCATAATTGACCTGACCCCACATTGCATTTTCCGATTCCCTGTGTTCTGGGTGAGTTATGTAGTCCTCTCTGCCATGTTGATTCTACAATGCTTACAACTGATTGTCACACCACTACTTTATAGCCAAGTGCACAGACTCATAATCTACTGTGAGATTTCAAGAGTTTTGCACAAACGCACAACACATTTTTTTTTCCGTCCTCTTTTAAGAATCTTAAGACAAGATTTAGAAAAAGCCTCTCACACAGAACTTGGTTTTTTTAGTTACTAACAACACAGATTTTCCTAATTATTATATAGCTGGTGTTTTTTCATTTGCATAATTTAAGTTCAGTTGTATTTATGCATTCACTCATTTTATAGCATTTTTCTATGAAAATTGGAAACTGTAAAAAGTATTTTCTTTGGGAGTTCCTGTTGTGGCTCAGTCATAACAAACTCAACTAGTATCCATGTGGGTTAGATGTGGGTTCGATCCCTGGTCTCTCTCAGCAGGTTAAGGATCTGGCACTGATAGGAGCTGAGGACATGATGTAGGTCACAGACATGGTTCAGACCTGGTGTTGCTGTGGCTGTGGTGTAGGGCCCTGGTGTTGCTAAGGCTCTGATACTACTTCTAGCCTGGGAATTTCCATACACTGCAGGTGCAGCCCTAAAAAGAGAAAAAAAAAGGATTTTCTTGGAAAATTGGCATATGTAAAATTAGCATTCTAAAATGCATAATAACATATTGGAATATTTGCTTTAAGGGTCTTTATTCTTCTAGTCTGTTTCGGTGGCCATATATATTTTTAATTTACCATATGTTTATAATCACGTGGTTCTATCACCTTATATTTCATTTTATTTGCTAACTCACATAATTTTAATAGGTGAAATTATTCAGGATAATAGCTGTCTTGTGGTATGTGATCTAAAAATTCATTGTCCTTTTGTATATTATCAGAGTGAAAGTATGTTGTATTTTCTTTAAAGTTAAAAAGACAATGTTTCAATGTTTTGAATATTAAAGAACTGTTTTTGAATTCTTCCCACATGTCAAATAATCCACTTGTCATTCTATATAATATATTTAATTATCACAATAAACATGATAATGTACTATTAAATATACATTTATATATTTACATTATTAATTAGCTTATTCACTTATTTGATGACTTTTGCAACATCCATATGCTATATCAACAGATTATTTATTCATAATAACTTTTTTTCATGGAAATAAGGAGTTGTACATAAACAGAAATAATGAAACAAATGTAGTGAATTATCTGAATAAAGTATGTAGATAATTGTTCAATCACTGATAATGGAATAGTCCATCACAGGGGTAAGAAGATCATAACTGTAGCCATGTATCCATATAAATAGCTACTAGTATCAACTCACAGTGGTTAATAATAATTAAAAATAAATTTGTACTGCAATTATTTTTATTTCTACCAACATTACATTTTTATTTAGTACAGAAGAGTAAACTGACCCAATCTCTCGAGTGATGCTATAGTTTTCATATTTCAAGCAATAAACATACAATTACATGAATACAAAGTCCACAGCAACATGAGAATTTTTTTTCTTCTTAGTACACTGATAAAATAATATTCTAGTTTGATGTAATCTTTAAAATTTATCGAGGTTAAAAAATTGAGAAATTAAACAGCAAGGCTTAGTGGTGGAACAATAAGGTATGAAGAATCAAGTTCTAAGAAAAAGTGGTTCTCCTTTTCTATTTCTCTCCAGTGCTATCACTTAGACCACATATTTTAAATATACAGTGCAAAAATTAAAGGCCAACTTACTTATTTCAATAACCAGCTGTTATTAATGGAGTGCAACCAAAGTTCTAAAATCTTGCACTTCCACAATCTCACTTATACCAAGCAGTCATTACCAATGGCGTTTTCTCTGAGGAGTCAATATTATTTGAAGTTAGATAAATTCTATAGTTAGAAAGCTTAAATGTGCCTGTGTAGATGAAGAATGGTGCCATGAGTTATCCGTTATCAAAATGTCTAAGGTTAAGTGGAGAATTAAACTGACCAAGGCCTGAAATCTAATTTCCTAGCTAGGTGGAAGGACAGCTAACTCTGTTTAAGAGAAAATTCCTTTATCTATAATTACCTATTAGTTGTAAGTCTTCTAACATCTGCCAGCATGTGTCTTCTAACTTTATAAATGACACACTATTAGACAGATTTCCATTTTTTCACTTTTCCAGTGAATCCCTTAAAAGAGATTTAGAAAAGTCCTTTCTTTGTTTTTCTTTTTAAACCCCTGTTGCTTCACAAACTGTAATCAATGCAATGATGTGAAAAATTGAAAGATTTGGATAACAGGTATTCACTCATAAATTTTACATCAATATTCTAATGTCTTATTAATGCCATCAAGTGGCAAAAGTCATGCTAGTTGACAGAATGGTTTCCTTAAGAACTGCAATCTTGAACTTTTTAAATTAGAAAAAAAAACCTGAAAAACTAACAGAGTAGCCTTGTAAATATATGTCTAAATGATCAATTTCCAAGTTATTAGATGAATGTACAGAACTATCTATACACAACAATAAAAATGATTGGCCTTCTAACAGCACAGTTTATATTCTTGGAGGATATAGAAAACATATATATGAATTGGAAATATTTAGAGTATAATATGGGATTAAAAACATCACACTCACATTCACAGATTTACTTATCTATCCTTCTATTTAACCATCTACTATTGTTTATAAATCTACATGTAATAAAGTCATGATTCAATTTTTATATGAAGTGTACTACAAGGACAAATTTTACAGGAAAATGCAAATAGTAAATAAATAAAGAAGTTGACCCTGGAAAGTTTATCATATGAAGAAAAAGTAAAGAAAACTGCAAATAACAAAGTGAGTGTTGCTAATGATTAAGGCAAAGACTCAAGACTGATGGATTGGGATTGAATCTCAACTTTATTTTTTAATATTTTATTGTTATTTCCCCAATACAATCTTTTTTTTTCTATTGTACATCATGGTGACCCAGTTACACATACATGCATACATTTTTTTTCTCCCATTATCATGCTCCATCGTATGTGACTATAGACATAGTTCTCTGTGGTACACAGTAGGATCTGATTCCTAATCCATTCCCAAAGCAATAGTTTTCATCTATTAACGCCAAAATCCCAATCCATCCCACTTCCTCCCCCTCCCCCTTGGCAACCACAAGTCTATTCTCCCAGTCCATGATTTATTTTTCTGTGGAAAGGTTCATTTGCGCCCTGTATTCGATCCCAGATATAAGTGATATCATATGGTATTTGTCTTTCTCTTTCTGAATTATTTCACTCAGTGTGACAGTCTCTAGTTCCATCCATGTTGCTTCAAATGGCATTATTTTGTTCTTTTTTATGGCTGAGTAGTATTTCATTGTGTATGTATACCACATCTTCCTAATCTAATCAACTGTCAATGGACATTTGGATTGTTTCCATGTCTTGGCTATTGTGAATAGTGCTGCAATGGACATGAGGGTGCATGTGTCTTTTTCACGGAATGTTTTGTCCAGATATATGACAAAGAGTGGGATTGCTGGGTCATATGATAGTTCTATGTATAGATTTCTAAGGTACCTCCATACTGATCTCTAGCTTACATTCCCACCAACAGCGCAGGATGCTTCCTTTTCTCCACACCCTCTCAAGCACTTGTTATTTGTGGACTTATCAATGATGGCCATTCTGACTGGTGTGAGGTGGTATCTCATGGTAGTTTTGATTTGCATTTCTCTAATCATCAGGGATGTTTAGCATTTTTTCATATGCTCATTGGCCATCTGGATACCTTCCTTGGAGAAATGTCTATTCAGGTCTTTTGCCCATTTTTCAATTGGGTTGTTGGCTTTTTTGTTGTTGAGTTGTATAAGTTGCTTGTATATTCTAGAGATTAAGCTCTTGTCAGTTGCATCATTAGAAATTATTTTCTCCCATTCTGTACGTTGTCTTTTTGTTTTCTTTTTGATTTCCTTTGCTGTGCAAAATCTTGTCAGTTTGATTAGATCCCATTGGTTTACTTTAAAATTGGATGTCTCTCTGACTTGGATATGTTTGGCAGCTATTTCCTATTTATAAAGTCCCATAGCTTATAGTGAGAATTAAGCATGTTAATATATACAAAGAGCTAAGAACAATGTTTATCATATAATAAAAGCAATGCTTATTGTTATAAATATGCAGATAATAAAACATACTGTAGTTAATTTAACTGTAACCATTCTTTCTAGTAATAAAAGTAGAAAGAAGTGGAAAGAAGTTCAATTTTTTAAAAGTATCTTATCTGAAATTATTTTTTTCATGTGAGAATTCCTATCCCACACAACTGTTGTAAAAATTATAAAGTGTATAAATCACAATCTGGCATATATTTAGTATTTATTTGCAGTTATTACTGTTATTCTTATCATGGGATTCTCATTATTATAAATAAACACAGTAAAAATTTGAGGTTACCAAAAATTATTTTTATTTATTGTGGATCTTCCTGGGTTAACTTATGGCACTAATTTTTATGTGGTTATAAGGAAAATAAAAATAACAAATGCCAAGAATATTTCTTCCAAAAACACAAACTATTGGATATTAGGTTTTGTTTTGTTTTGTTTTCATAAAAGTTGAAGTAACAATGTTTTAAAGAAACATAATAGTTATAATTTCTGGGAGGATTTAATTTAATACATAACAGTATGGCTCAAGTTTGTAGCTGCCTTCCTTCTGGATGGGTTGCCTATCTTTTTCTAAGCCCTTTTGAACATCATTTCTCACAGGAGTTTTTAGACAACTGTTTAGCAATAATTTAAGACTGAATCTCTAATAAAAGTTTCAAGTACTGGGATTCTCAGTTACTTAGTGATTGTAGATAATGATACTTTAAATGCTTCACACAATGCAAAGTTGCATTCATGTATGTATGAATGTTGTTCCTTAAATAAAAGGTATGTAACAAGGACTCTTGATTATGTTATAGGCTTCCTTATCTCCATGTAAATGTGAGCTCCAGAAGTAACTCTTTATCTTCATATAAATAAAAATTAGCATTTTTCTTCAAGAGAAGTGTTGATTCACATCAATAAAAATGGCACTCTTAGGGAGTTCCCATGGTAGCTCAGCAGTAACAAATCCAACTATCATCCACGACGATGTGGGTTTGCTCCCTGGCCTTTCTTTTTGGGTTGAGGATCTGGCATTCCCATGAGCTGTGGTGTCTATAGTCACAGATGTGGCCTGGATCCAGGGTTGCTTCGGCTGTGGCACGTAGGTCAGCAGCTATAGCTCCAATTTGACCCCTAGCCTGGGAACTTCCCTATGTCATAGGTTCAGCCTTAAAAAGGTTAAAAAGAAAGAAAAAAGAAAAAAAAGTGAGACTCGTATAGTTTGCAAAGTTTACATGATAGCCAAGAGCCAAAATAATCTGGACTTTTTTCATGCTAGTTGTCATTTGCTCTCTACCATTACTACAGTAGATTTTCAGTTTTGCAATATTTAAATGTGAAAATTTGAGAAAGAATTTCTTAGTTAATTCTATGTATCCTAAAGTGTATGGATTGAAAGTGAGTGTCATAATACCTAAAAAATGAACACAATTTTTACTCCTTGAGGTGATCAGATTGGAGCTATATTTGAGGTGAATTTTTAAGAATAATTTATTTTGTTTTGTTGTAGTAAGCCATACTGTAATTCGTTCTTCAATACTGTAGCTAGTCACTCATTTTTAGTTGAGAGGACTTGCAGTTCACTAATGTGAGAACTTAAATTACTTCTGTAATCAAAGCGATTTAAAATAAATGGACAGAAAAGAAATAGATTGGTGGGAGTCTGGCACACTTCTCTTTTCCTCAGTAAGGTTTTCGTTTGATTTTTCAGTTTCAGTCTTGAAGATCACTTGTTCTCTTATCCCTGAATCTCAAAGCACTATTAATATTCAAGACTGAGGCATACATTTTAAGCCAACATTTTATATTGAGTTAATACAGATTAGGTAGTAAACAGTTTCTGCTCAGATTCAAAAGCCAATGAAAAAAATCAGTAAAAGTTTCAACCACTCTTATATTATTCTTCATAAAACGCTCCAGAAATTGAGTGTGTAACATAGATAATTAGTTGAATTGTGGACCTAAAGTCCATTAGATTTTACTAAAAAATGGTGGAACAAAATATCTAAATTTTAAAAATGAAATGGTACCACATTTAATGGGCTTGCCTGAAAACTAAAGTATAATGCTTCTTGACTAGCTGGACAATTTCTCTTTTGAAACAAGAATCAACATGGGCTGTGTTTAAGTGTTCTCTTTAAGAAATATATCTACAGAAGGTTTTTTTTTATTCTTTAACAGCATTTTGAAATCTAAATTTAGAAGTCTTAGCATTCATTCCTGAAAGCAAAAGGACTGGCGGGAGAGACAATAATTTGAAATATGTATTTTAAAAATTTTCAAAATACTCTGAAAAAAATTTCACACCCTACCTCACTTTTAAAATACCTTCCTGGAGGAGGGAACTGTAAAGCAACATTTATGGCAAGGTGAACAGGGAAGAAAAGTTAACATAGAAGTAGAAGACACATGTAATAATGTCACAGAAATCAAAATGTGGGCACTTAAAAAAAAATGCTTGAGTCTGGAATCCCCGTTGTGGCTCAGTGGTTAACAAATCCAACTAGGAACCATGAGGTTGCGGGTTGATTCCTGGCCTTGTTCAGTGGATTAACGATCTGGCATTGCTATGAGCTGTGGTGTAGGTCGCAGATGCGGCTCAGATCCTGTGGTGCTGTGGCTGTGGTGTCGTCTGGCAGCTACAGCTCTGATTAGACCCCTAGCCCGGGAACCTCCATATTCCATGGGCGTGACCCTAGATAAGGAAAAAAAAAAGATTTGAGTCTAAAAATTTCAGAATATATAAAGGGATAATATAGAATTTATATAGAAACTATTATCAGAAAACAGGAGTGAAATATCACTTTATTTAGCTTAAGAAATCATTTGAGGAGTTCCCACTGTGGCACCGTGGATTAATGATCTGGCCCCTCTCTGTGGAGGTGACAGTTTGATCCCTAGCCTGGAGCAGTGGGTTAAGGATCTTGCACTGTTGCAGCTATAGTGTAGGTAGGTTGCAGCTCCAGCTTGGATGTGATCCCTGGCTTGGGAACTTCCATATACTGTGTGTGTGTTTTAGGGGTGAGGATGGGGAGGAAGAAATCATCTGGTGGATTAAAGAGTTTTTTGTCATTTGACATGCTCTGGCATGGGATTTGCTTGTGTGGTCAGGATTCTATTGTTTACACATACATTATTGTGCTTATCTCTTTGGACTTATTTGTATATAATCTCACCCCATTTTAACAGAGATAAATGTTTGTTTTAAGGGAAGTCTGTATTCTTTTGAAAGGAATCAAAAGGAAAAGAGAAGATACATGTTCTGCTTTGGACATCAAAATTTCAAAGCATACCAAATATGATGGTTGTTGAAGTTGGGCTTTATCTAGAGAAGAGGGTTTTATAACTCCAAATATATATATTTTTTCACATAAAGAGGGAAAATTGGCTAATTCAGGAATTACAGAATTTTAATTTAATTCTTAACTTGGAATGAAAAGAGAGTATGTCATAGAGTTCCAAAAGAAAGAAAGGAGATCACTAAAACCTTTCCCCTCTGCTTCAAAGGGAAAGTAAAGAGATTTAACTACGTATGGTGGGAACCAGCTTTAGGCTACGTTTCTGTTTTATGAGCCATGAATTCTAACCTTGAGTTTGATAAATATGGGTTGTGGGCCATTGGTTTTCAAAGCATTGTCCACAGACTCCTGGGGTCCCTGAGACTTTTTCTGGGTGTCTTCAACATTTAAGAAAAATACTAAGAAGTTATTTGACCTTTAAAATTACACTACATTTTCACTCATGGTGCAAAAGCAATGGTAAATAACACTACAAGATTAAAAATGGCACCAAATCATTCGCATAGCCACATTGAATTCTTCACTACCACACATTCAAGGTAAACAATCAAACACAACCAAAATGCTCAATTGGCTGTTAATTGACAAAGCATTAATAATATTAATATTTATGATCTTTTAAAATATACATTGTACTAAAACATGTCAAATTTTGTAAGATATGCATAGTTTAGTGAGCCAATATTTTCCAGATGACCCAATGAATGATGTTACCAAATCATGAATGAGTAATATTCAAAGTACTCTAAACCAATGGAGTTTAATATAGCAGAGTACCCAAAAAATTTAATAGGGTTTCAGATAATGGATCACAGCAAACTTTAAGAAACTACCACTTGTTGTGTTTGGACATGGTATCAAAAAATATCCCCCAATAATCTGAAAACAATAATGAAATAGTTTTATGGAGTCATCTTATTTCAGACTATCTTATTTTTCTCTTCTTATAGTCGCACCCATAGCATATGGAAGTTCCTGAGCAAGGGGTTGAATTGGTGCTGCAGCTGTCAGCCTAAGCCATAGCCACAGCAACCTGAATCTGAGCCACATCTGTGACCTACACTAGAGTTTGCAGCAATGCCAGATCCTTAACCCACTGAGCAAGGCCAAAGATTGACCCCATACCCTCAGGGATACTAGCTGCATTCTTAACCTGCTAAGCCAAAATGGAAACTCCATTTGTGCCATATTTGATATTCCACATATAATAAATTGGTACAATCACTATGGAAAATATTATGGAAGTTCCTCAGAAAACTTTATATAGAACTACTAGTTGGGTTTTTAACCTGCTAAGCCACCAGGAGAATTTCTACTTCAGTCTATCTTTAAGAAAAAATAACACTGAGGAGTGTAGAAGAGCCTTCAGATGCTATGCCACTGAGATCCACTGCAACAAGCAGGTTCAGGCATTGCTCTGTGTCAGCTGCTCCCTGTTAATGTCTCAAGATGTATGGGTACAGAAGCTGGGCAATTTCTGTCTGAGATGGAACTCCAGTAATTGTCAGTCTTTACTCCCATGCTCCTCATTTTCTTAGCAAATATTATTTTTTTAAGCTTTATTGAAATATAGTTGATTTACAATGTTGTAATAATTTTTGCTGGAAAACAAAGTGATTCAGTTATGCATATCCACAAATCCATTATTTTTCAGATTCTTCTCACATATAGATTATCACAGAATATTGGGAAGAGTGCTCTGTGATATATAGCAAGTACCCATTTGATTCTTAAAAGCTACACTCACATCTGAGATCTTCCTCCCAGATCCTTCTTCTTTTCCTTTCTCCTTTCTTGGCTGTCAGCCTAGTATCACAGTCTGAAAAGTTCTCTTGGCTTGTCTTGCTCTCTCCTTTGTATCTTTCACAGACATCTCCATCAATAAATATCTTACATTTCTATATTTGCATGTCCTGCCTGGAGGACATTTTCCGGTACACGATTCAATTGTATTTCCATTTCCAACTAAATATGTATGTCGGATGGATTTTCTTCATGCATGCTAAGCAAACTTACATATCACAATACAGTAAATGTATGCAGATATGAAAATCCAGCTCTCTTTATTAAGCCAGATATTGAAAGATTTGTAAAAGCGTAAGATGATGCTATTGTTCTCACTATTTTGTGGAAATACAGATAATTTTCATAAAATATGCTATGTATATTATCATAGAATGAGTTTATTGCTTCTTTAAAATTAATATATATTTTTAAAATATATAAATCCAGTGTATATTAGTTTTCCATTGCTGCTGCAACAAATTACCACAAATTTAGTACCTCCAAGCAGTATAAATTTATTATCTTACAGTTTGGGATGTGACAAGTCTGGAATGGCTCTTAGTGGATTAAAATTAAGATATCCCCATGGCTGTGTCCCTTCTGAAGACCCAAAGAGGGAATTCATTTCTTTGCCCTTTCTGGCTTCTAGAAGCTGACCTTATTCCTTGGCTCTTGGCACTTTTCCAGCAGTTGCATCACTCGTTTTTTTCTCCTTCGGTTATCACATCTTCTCTGACTCAGACTCTGGCTTTCCTGCCTCGCTTTTCCACGTTTTAAGGACCCTTGTGCTTACATTGAAGCCCACCAAGATTTTATAGGACAGTTTTTCCATTTCAAAATCCTAAACTTACCACATTTGAAGTGATTTTTTTCCCCTGTAAATAAACATTCACAAGTTCCAGAAATTTTGGCATGAAAAACTTTGGAGTGGGATTCTAGTCTGTCTAATGAACAGTGTAGGAATAAAAGGGTTTAAGGAGATAAGGAGTTACAATATGGCCTGAAAAACCGCATTACAGAGTGAGGATGGTAAAATGGACAGAATGCCATCATTGCAATTGTTTTTAGGGCTAAACACATTTTTTTTTTTTTGGTTGTCAGTTAGTTGTGAATCTTTAAGCAAATAAATAATATCAAATTGTCATTCTTTTAGAACTAGAAGTCAGGAATCTTAATCTAGTCACAGAATTTTTAAAAATTTTTCTCATAGTGACAAGTTATACTATGCATTGTAAATTATGTCACAAGAATGTCATACTAATTGTGATATAAATTATGTCATCCTAATGCATTAAGTCACTTAATAAAATGTTCTTATTTTTCCCTTTTAGAATTAAAGTACAAATTCCCCTCTAATTCTATGCTGTGGAAATTGAAAATTCCATTTTTTATACTAGCAAATATTTCTCCTACCAAAAACATTTAACAGATTTTTTTTTCTCACTTATGAATCTTGATGAATAAAATATTTGCCCTGGGGATTAAGGAAGATAGGCATGACATAGAGCAATAAGGATGAGGAGGAGGAGGCACCATTATTTACCAATGGCCACTTATTAGTATCTAAAATACCTTGACCTGAAATAAGCTGTTGCTTAACTTATTTCTTCAAAGATGCTTCCCCTATGAATCATTTTCTTTGCTTTTTTTTTAGTTGTATGACAATGTTCTGTTTATTTCTGTTCTATGCAAAATGATACAGTTATATACATTGTGTTTTCACATTATCCTCCATCATGTTCCATCACAAGTGATCAGATAGAGTTCCTTGGACTATTCAACAGAATCTCATTGCTTATCCATTCAAATGCAGTAGTTTGCATCTACATAGGCCGTTGTTTTTCTTTTTTTTAGATTTCCTTTTTTTAATTTTATTATTTTATTACTCAAAGGAATTTATCACATCTTTAGTTGTATAATGATCATCACAATCCAATTTCACAGGATTTCCATCCCACAACCCAAGCACATCCCCCACCCCCCAAATTGTCTCCTCTGGAGACCATAGGTTTTTCAATGTCTGTGAGTCAGCATCTCTTCTGCAAAGAAGTTCAGTCTGTCTTTTTTTCAGATTCCACATCTCAGTGAAAGCATTTGATGTTGGTGTCTCATTGTATGGCTGACTTCACTTAGCATGATAGTTTCTAGGTCCATCCATGTTGCTAAAAATGCTGGTATTTCGTTCCTTTTAATGGCTGAGTAATATTCCACTGTGTATATGTACCACCTCTTCTTGATCCACTCCTCTGTCAATGGACACTTAGGTTGTTTCCATGCTTTGGCTATTGCAAATAGTGCTGCAATGAACATCGGAGTACATGTGTCTTTGCGAGTCATGGTTTTCTCTGGAGAGATGCCCAGGAGTGAGATTGCCGGATCCAATGGGAGTTCTATGTGTAGTTTTCTGAGGAATCTCCATACTGCTTTCCACAGTGGTTGCCCCAATTTACAGTCCCACCAACCGTGTACTAGGGTTCTTTTTTCTCCACATCTCTCGAGCACTTATTGTTTGTAGACGTTTTGATGATGGCCATTCTGGTTGGTGTAAGGTGGTACCTCATAGAGGTTTTGATTTGCATTTCTTTAATCATGAGTGCTATTGAACATCTTTTCATGTATTTTTTGGCCATCTGCTTGTCTTCTTTGGAGAACTGTCTGTTTAGATCTTCTGCCCATTTTTTGATGTTTTTTTGTTTGTTTGTTTGTTTTGGTATTGAGCTGCAGAAGGTGTTTATAAGTTTTGGAAATTAATCCCTTGTCAGTTGGTTCACTTGCAAAGATTTTCTTCCATTCTATGGGTTGTCTTTTCGTTTTGTTTAGGGTTTCCTTTGCTGTGCAGAAACTTTTAAGTTTAACTAGATCCCATTTGTTTATTTCTGTTTTTATTCTCATTACTCTAAGAGGTGGATCTGAGAAGATGTTGCTGTCATTTATGTCAGAGAGTGTTTGGCCTATTATTTCCTCTAAGAGTTTTATAGTGTCTGGTCTTATATATAGGTCTTTAATCCATTTGGAGTTTATTTTTGTATATGGTGTTAGGGAGTGTTCTAATTTCATTCTCTTCCATGTGGCTGTCCAGTTTTCACAGCACCACTTATTGAACAAACTGTCTTTTCTTCGTTGTATATTCTTGCCTCCTCTGTCCTAGATTAGTTGGCTGTAGGTGCGTGGGTTTAATTCGGGGCTTTCTATCCTGTTCCACTGATCTATATTTCTGTCTTTCTGCCAGTACCATACAGCTTTGATGATTGCTGCTTTGTAGTATAGTCTGAAGTCTGGGAGCCTGATTCCTCCAGCTCCATTTTTCTTTTTCAGGATGTCTTTGGCTATTCTGGATCTTTTGTGCTTCCAAACAAACTTTAAAATATTTTGTTTGAGTTCTGTGGAAAACGTCCTTGGTAATTTGATAGGGATTGCATTGAGTCTGTAGATTGCCTTAGGCAGTATAGTCATTTTGACAATATTAACTCTTCCAATCCAAGAGCATGGTATGTCTTTCCATCTATTTTTGTCATCTTTGATTTCTTTCATCAGTGTCTTATAGTTTTGAGAGTACAGGTCTTTTGACTCTTTAGGTAGGTTTACCCCTAGGTATTTTATTCTTTTGGATGCAAAGGTAAATGGGATTGCTTCCCTCATTTCTCTTTCTGCTCTTTCATTGTTAGTGTATAGAAATGCCATCAATTTCTGTGTATTAATTTTGTATCCTGCGACCTTGCCAAATTCATGGATGAGCTCTAAGAGTTTTCTGGTAGAGTCTTTAGGATTCTCTAGGTATAGTATCATTTCATCTGCAAATACTGATAGTTTAACTTCTTCCTTTCTAATTTGGATTCTTTTTATCTCTTCTACTTCTCTGATTGCTGTGAGTAGGACCTCTAAAACTATGTTGAAGTGTTGAGGCAAGAGCAGACATCCTTGTCTTGTTCCTGATCTCAGCAAGAATTCTTTCAGCTTTTCACCATTGAGAATGATGTTAGCTTTGGGTTTGTCATATATGGACTTTATCATGTTGAGGCAGGTTCCTGCTATGCCCACTTTTTTTTTTGTCTTTTTGTCTTTTTGTTGTTGTTGTTGTTGTTGTTGTTGCTATTTCTTGGGCCGCTCCCGCGGCATATGGAGGTTCCCAGGCTAGGGGTTGAATCGGAGCTGTAGCCACCGGCCTACGCCAGAGCCACAGCAATGCGGGATCCGAGCCGCATCTGCAACCTACACCACAGCTCACGGCAATGCCCAATCGTTAACCCACTGAGCAAGGGCAGGGACCAAACCCGCAACCTCATGGTTCCTAGTCGGATTTGTTAACCACTGTGCCACGACGGGAACTCCAATGCCCACTTTCTGAAAGTTTTTTATCAGAAATTGGTATTGAATTTTGTCAAAGGCTTTTTCTGAATCTATTGAGAGGATCATATGGGTTTTATTTTTCAGTTTGCTAATGTGGTGTATCACACTGTTGGATTTGTGGATATTGAAGAACTCATTTGTGGATATTGATAAATCCCACTTGATCATGATGTACAATCCTTGTAATGTATTGTTGGATGTGGTTTGCTAGGATTTTGTTGAGGATTTTTGCATCTATATTCATCAGTGAACTGGGCCTGTAGTTTTCTTTTTTTGTTTGGTTTTAGTATCAGGCTGATAGCGGCCTCATAGTATGAGTTTGGGAGTATCCCTTTCTCTGCAATTTTCTGAAATAGTTTCAGAAGGAGAGGTGTTAGATTTTCTCTAAATGTTTGATAGAATTCACCTGTGAAACCATCTGGTCCTGGACTTTTGTTTTTTGGAAGTTTTTTAATCACAGTTTTAATTTCAGTTCTTGTGACTGGTCTGTTCATTTTTTTCTATTTTATCTCAGTTTAGTCTTGGAAGATTGTACTTTTCTAAGAATTTGTCCACTTCTAGTTTTTCTGTTTTATTGGCCTATAGTTGTATTAGTAGTCTCTTATGTTCCTTTGTATTTCTGTAATGTCCATTGTTACTTCTCTTTTTTCATTTCTAATTTTGTTGATTTGAGTCCTCTCTCTTTTTTTCTTGTTAAGTCTGGCTAAGGGTTTATCAATTTTGCTGATCTTTTCAAAGAACCAGCTTCTTGTTTCATTGATCTTTTCTATGTTTTTCTTCATTTCTATTTCATTGATTTCTGCTCTGATCTTTATGATTTCTTTCCTTCTACTAACTTTAGATCTTGTCTGCTCTTCTCTCTTAGCTGCTTTAGTATAAAGTTAGCTTGTTCATTGGAGCTTTTTCTTGTTTCCTGGGGTGGGCTTGTATTGCTATAAATTTTCCTCTTAGAATGTCTTTTGCTGCATCCCATAAGTTTTGGAGTGTTGTATCTTTGATGTCATTTGCTTCTAGGTATTTTTTAATTTCCTAAATTTCTAAAATACCATGAGCTGAAATTAAGCTGTTGCTTAACTTATTTCTTCAAAGATGCTTCCCCTGTGAATCATTTTCAATTTGACCTGAAAGTTACTAAAAATATTATTGTATTCATCTATATGCTATGTTGGAAATGACATTGTCACACAAAGGAGTTTTGCTGAGCTCTTTACCCATTGACACATCACTCAACTTCTTTAGTCTCAGTTTCTCCATGTATGATGACAGTCATTTCCCTTTGTCCTTCATTATTGTTTGAATAGCCCTTGTCATCATTTATGTGAAAGCTGTTTTTATTTTTTTAAAAACCATTAATGATATTGCTTTTAATCAGGAAGTTTATATGCACTAACTTTTCCTACACTATCTATGAATATTACTGTACTAATAACTCAAAAACTAATTATGTTATTTACTATCAAAGGAAATATGTCATATTACTCCCCTAGCTACAGGGTCAGAATTTTAAGTGAATCATTTTTATAAATCAGTTTTTAGTCATACTCTATAGGGTTTCAAATACTTGCAAAGATTAAATTATTTTAAAAAATTCTCTTCAAATTATTTTTAGGTGTTTGTCCAAAGACTAAAGTAAGATTTTAAAGTTAACTGTGATTTCATGTAGTATGTGTAGTATATTCAATTGAAATGCAACTCACAATTTTGTTCAAATACTTAACTATAAAAATAAGTTCAGTTCCTATCTTTAGAATTATAAATATCCAAGTTACCAGAATGGAATTCCTCTTTAATAATGTTGAATTAACTTTATACTTTATGTATGTATTTAATAAATAAATAAAATCATCTAAAATAGATTAATTTAGAAATAAAGAGAAATCTGTAAGATTCTTAGTTTTTAGACTCTGTTCATGTGAGTTTTATTAAGTGTATATTCTTTCTAAAGTGTATTTCAAGAGAAAATATGTAAGTTCATTTCTGATTAATACCTTCTCTGATATATTCACTTTTTCAAATAAAACATGGTTTGTTTATGATTATGTGGTATTTCAAAAAGCAGTGTATACAAATATTTTCTAATTGATAACATGCCAGGCTTACAGATTTTTATCTTTATTTTGAGGGTCATGAAAGACCTAATTAACTTTAATTGCTGAATGGAATGTATGAAATATACACATATAAGCATATGCATACTTTCTTATAAAATCCAAAACATGTTCATTTTTGTAAAATCCTGATTTTTGTACATAACCAAGTGATCATTATCCATGTTATCACATATAATATTTCCATACTAACCATTGCCCAGAGGACCACCAAGAGGAGATGATTTCTTTGTGGGGAAAGACACTTTTATTAACCAAACTGCCTTAATAAGGTGTAGCCCTAGAGGAGGTGAGAGAAGCAGAGTCAGAAATCTTTCACATTATTTGTTGCATTAAAATATGCAGAACATAAAATTTACCATTTTAAGAATTTTAAATATACAACTCAGTTTACTGGCATAAGTGCATTCAGTGATGCCATCAGTTCATTGTTATACAGCTATCGACACTATCCATATCTACAATTTTCATTATCTCAGACTGAAATTCTGTACCCATTAAACGCTAATGCCCTGTTGAGCCCTCCCTCCCATCCCCTGTAAATTATTTTATTTTCCATCTCTGTAAATTTGATTGAATTTGTTTAAAGGGCATTTCAAATGAAAAATACCAGATGCCTAAGAATGGTCAGAAGCATGAAATACTCATAAAATATCTTGATTACCAGTGCAAAACTTTCTAGGGCTTTCAAGAAAATAACCTCATTGTCAGATTATAGATGAACTAGAAAGGTGAATACATAACAAAGATTAGTTTCAGGTGCCATAATGATGCTTTTACAGTAAACTGATTGGACAGGGCTAGTGGAAACAGTTGTGCTAGGCAGAATTCTAAAATGACTTTCAGAATTTCCTACACTCTCCCTCTTCTGAATGATTCCTATTACTCCAAATAGGGTTTTATTCCAAGGTTATTGTACATGGCCTAGAGTTCAACTTAAAGTGGAAACATGTTCTAAGTGGACTGACCTAATCACACAATCTCTTTAAAAACAGAATATTCTCTGACCAGTGTCAAAAGAGAGAGTCGAAGATTCAAGGTATGAGACAATTCTACATGCAATTGCTGGCTTGAACTCATTGATTCATTCATAAGTCAATGAATGTGGGTGGATTCAAGGAGCTTAGAGTGGCCTCCCACAGAAAGACAGTAGGGAAAAAGGAACCTTATCCTTCTAACTTCAGGAAGTGTTATATCAAGTGATTTTTCCCTCCAGAGATTTTAGCAAGAACTTAGCTTGTCCAACACCTTGATTTTGGCCTTTGAATATCCTGAGAAGAGAAACCAGCCACATTAAGCTAGACTTATAACCTAGAAAACTTTGAACTAATCAGTAGCTATACTTTAAAGATTTGTGATAATGTGTAACAAGAAAGACAATAGCATAGTCTGAAAAAGTGTCACAAGTAATGAGGCACCATTAGTAGCTCCAGGAGAGTGACAAAAGTCTGATGTAGTCAATTTTCTAGGGAAGAGAATAGGTTACACCTCATGTCATACGATTTTCTTCACAGTAACATAAAGGGGCCAATCTCTGATGGCAGTTACAATACTTTCATGCAGTGGTGGCTTTTGTATCAGAACATATGATCCTTTACTGGGTGCCTTACATTGCCATATTTAGTTCAATAAGCACTCAAATGTCAATCGTCCTGACCCAATCACTGCAGATTTAATCAGTAACTGATTTCCCTTAGTCTCTTCAGAGAATGGGCCTTTACAATGGGCATCTATTTGAACGACTGTACAATCAATAGCCTCTATATTATTTAAAAGTTCATGGCCTAAAACAGGGTACCTTTCATCTGCCAGGATATAGTATTTAAAGTGGCAGACCAGACATTGGTAATAACCCAAGAGCCAGTAAACATATGATATTGTTTAGTAGTGGTAGCACTGACCAGAGCTATGAGTATTTCTTTTACTTCTGAGTAGTGACCAGAACGACCATGTCTGATTTTAGTTTTACATGGTTAACAGTAAGGTTGAAAAACAGTAGAATCACAGTTAGTTTAACTTTGTCAAACTAACAGTGAATCAGGGCCAGGCATTTAGGAAACTTTGTATCAATCAAAGCCTACATAGAGCCAGTGCCTTTGCTTCAGGCAATGGAATGTGACATAAGATTTCCTTCAAAAGATAGCTGTCACTCCATCATGTAAAACTGAGTTGGCACTAGGACCAGGCCATTTGCCATTTGTACTCTTGAATTTTTGCTTGACAAGTGAGTTTTGTTGAACCTTTCTTATCTTCTTAGCCTTTAGTCAGAGTTGACCCTTCTCAAAATAGTAACATCAGACGAGAGAATCACAAGGTCTTCATGGGTCAAACATTCAATGAGAAATCAGTAACAAGCCAGCAGCTCCTTTACAAAAGGCATTTGCCTGTTGGCTGTGTGAGGGAAGCAATGTATACAAAACCCCATGTAATGCCTCTGGGAGGAGTTGGCCTACTTTTGCCAGAGGCACCAATAAGCAGTGTAGATCCTGAGGGGTCATAGTCCTATAAGTCCCCAAAGGTAAGGGAGCACCAAAACTTGAAGTTAGCTTCTACCACAGCTGGATGATTCAGGACTCAATCAAAAACTTCTGATATCCAGGTAATTGATATGAAGGGCCAAGGAAAATGCCTAAGTAGGTGCACACTGTCTTCAATACTCATATGCTGCTCATCCTTCCTTTGGGGTAAATACCCAAAGATATAACAAAGGAATTTTCACATTGCCCCAAAACCTATGCTTGGTGAGCAGGAATCTGACCTGTGTCAGAGTTTATCAAGCACCTCTTTTGCTGGATAGATGATAACACAACATTCAGAATTGAGACTGTTGACATGGTTACCACCTGGACCTGATATTTGGTAAGAGGTTTGGACTTAGTACAGGCTTTTGTGCCATATCATGAACTCTGAGTAGCGGCAAACCCTGGGGAAGTTCAGGTACCTCTGGGGGGGTCTTTTCAAGTGAATGTATATTAGTGCCAGTTTTTAAGTGTCAATGAAATAGAAATAAAGGGCATTGGTAATGTTTACAGAGGTATATTATGAGTCATCAATCCCAGAAATGGATCCAGTTGCAGTCACCGTGTCTGGAAGAGCTGGGGCTGTGGAAGCCAACTTTGTGACATTCCACTGGGAAAGCCTCCAGCAATTGTTACCCTTTCCCATGGCCACCAGGGCTGCTCTATTGAGATAGTGCATCTGTTATGACTCCTACTACCTTTAATTCCTTAATCAGAACTGTGATTTTCTTTTCACTCCTGGGATTCTACATTTTTATTGGATCACATGGAGACAGAAAAGAATCATTTCTCCATATGCAGTGGTTCCTAAATAGGAGAATCTCCTTTGACCATTTATGAGCACATAAAGGACAAGAATGTAAACACACACACACCCCAAAATAAATAAATAAATAAACACCACCAATTACACATTTTGCATCAACGATACATTGATGTGGCACTAATAAAATCAATTTTGTATCATAAAGCATATAAGCTGAATTTGTGTGTTTATTTGTATGTGTGTGTGTGTTCCGGCAACATGTGTTTTCTTCTACAGGAGCACAAACTAAGAAGTCTAACCTCCTCCTCAAGGGGAGTGCAGAGCAATTAGGAAGGGAGGTGGGAATTCTAACCTGTGGGGAATGATCAGGGAGGTTTTTATCTTTTGGTTTCTTGCTTCAGAATAGTGCTGCCTCCTCTGCTGTGTTCCAGATGGTTCTTCCAGCACTCAGAAATCCCAGGCTCATTTGCTCTCATCTCTGTTGTTTCCTGCTCTCAACTGCTTCTGCACATGGCTCCTCATTAGCCACAGATATACTGCCTGCCAGCTGGGGAGTGGGGATTGCTGTCCCATTGTCACTGACTACTCTTCATCTTCCCATCTAATGAGAATGAGCAAAACTCTGTGCACCAGTTTGGTGACTTGTTTTAATCTTAACGCTTACTGCTTAACTTCTAGATCTTTACCTATATCTAGGACAGTAGGGGCCCTTACTTCCACTGTGTCCTGTGGTATAAGAAAGGATTTCATTTGGTGCCTCCTCTCTCTCCAGGTAAACTTCATGAGGAAAGCCATATTGTAGCAGACATTCACTAAGACTTAAAACTGCAGCTGTCTAGAGCAATTTTTAGTGCCTCTGGATAGATGTCAAAATCCACATGTTTTGCTGATGGATTGGATGTGAAATATGAAAGCAAGTTTGAAGGGAAAAATGACTCCAAGATTTTGTTGTTGTTGTTGGTTCTACTATATGGATGGAATTGATTTTTAAAAATTGGAAGAGATTGTGAGAGGAGTTCATTTGTAAGCAGTTAATCTAAAGAATTTTTTTTTTCTGTAGACCTGAATGATGAACCAAGAATGGTTTAAAGAAATTGAAGGAAATGCGTGATTATAAAAATTAGCCACAGAAGCAAAATGAACTGAGAGAAGTGAGAATCTGAAGGTGTTTAGCAATAGCGAAGAAGGAATAGAAACAATGTTTTGTATGTTCTAATAGAATTAAAGAATTGTAGATACAGGCATACCAGAATGAATTGTCTAGAAATACAAGAGGTAAATTTATCAAGGTGCAATTGTTAAAGTTGTAACTATAGAGAGATTTCAGCAATGAAATTGACTAAGCAATTAGTGACCAGGCATATGTATGTATGTATGTATGTATGTATGTATGTATGATGTGACTGAGTTATGATCTCAGCTGAGAATAATCCACTTGTAATGTCCACAAAACAATGAATAATTCTTATCCAAAGATTTACAGTAGAATGTCAATAAAAGTGTGTAAAATTAAGAATAAAAAAAGTCAGGATAAATAAGACATAGAAATGGCCAATAGATACATGAAAAGTTGCTCAACATTATGGTGCAGTGGAAATGATTCCAACTAGCATCCGTGAGGATATGGGTTTAATCCCTGACCTCACTCAGTGGGTGGAGGGATCTGTAGTTGCCATGAGCTGTGGTGTAGTTCATAGATGTGGCTTGGATCCTGTGTTGCTGTGGCTATGGCTGTGGCTGTGGCTGGCAGCTCTGGCTCCAATTTGACCCCTAGCCTGGGAACTTCCATATGCCAAGGGTGCAGCGCTAAAAAGAAAAAAAATTGGCAATTGATTATTTAGCTTTCAAAATTGTTAGCACATATTATTTTGGAGATATTAAGTGTAATTCATCTAAAAAATTGCTTTAAAAATAATTTACAAACAATTACAGAATATTATTTTGAGATGTATACCTGCATATATGTACATACATCATTATTAATTCCTTCTTGTCTGATTAACTAGCTAATAAAATTATTTATTTAACACTCGAAATTAGTTTGAATCTGTTACTTCATATACACATGTACATATATATAAATATAAAGCTAAAATGGTACTGTGTTATTTTCAAAAATGAAAAACAATTGAACACATATGTACCCCAAAAAAATTAGAAAGAAAAAAAGGTATGTATGCATATAAATTATAAATATATGTACATATTAAGTAAAATATGTATATATATGTAATAAGCTAAAATATTCTGTATAGTCTATCAACTGAAAAAATTTGCCCATAAAATAATCAGTATTTATGACAACCCCAAATTTCATATAAACTAAAATTTGTAGTGCTTTCTTTATATATAATCAACAGTTGTCTAGAGTTCAATAGATTCATACAACCCGAGAATGAAGGGAGACCAATAAAACTGAAAACTCATTGAGTTTTAAAAGGTGATGACCATGGAACTAGAAGTGTAGTGTTTCAAATTGATGGGGTAGTTTAAATCTAAGCTGCAAGTTCTAGGTATGGACCTGCCACAGATAAAACTGTAGATCTAGAAAGAGAGAATCACTAACTTGCAGGAGACTTATCAAACAAACAAACAAGCAAAAAGAATTGTGGGAAAAGAAAAATCCTTTTCAATTGAGAGTATTGCTTTTGTTCTTCTTAAATCATTAAAGGAAAGGTAATCACTTAATTTTATTATTAACTCCTTCTTGTCTAATTAATTACCTAATACAATCATTTGACACTCAATATTAGTTTGAATCAAAATTGCTTTATGGTGGTGTGAATTTCGCGGAGAAAGATGTATCCCTGTATGTATTTTCTGCATCTGAAAATATATTTATTCCATAAAATTCTGAATACTTAATATTTAAAATTCTTTTTCATCTTTGGAGTTCCCGTCGTGGCACAGTGGTTAACGAATCCGACTAGGAACCATGAGGTTGCAGGTTCGGTCCCTGCCCTTGCTCAGTGGGTTAACTATCCGGCGTTGCCGTGGGCTGTGGTGTAGGTTGCAGACGCAGCTCGGATCCTGCGTTGCTGTGGCTCTGGCGTAGGCCGGTGGCTACAGCTCTGATTCAACCCCTAGCCTGGGAACCTCCATATGCCGCGGGAGCGGCCCAAGAAATAGCAACAACAACAACAACAAAACAAAAAAAAAGACAAAAAAAAATTATTTTTCGTCTTTCTACAATCAACAGCTATCACACAGAAAAATTGTTTTCATGGAGTAATTTTAAATTACTAAATTTTATAAAAAATCTGACATTGATTATTTGCATTTAGTAAACAAGGGGAAAAAAAAGAAGAAACTGACTTTCACACATTTTATAATGAATGGCAATCTGTCCCATGAACTAAGTCACATTTCAGAACAATATGAAAAAGTCAACATTTTAGAAAGTGTTGTTTAATCTAAATTCTATGTATTTGATTTTGAATTATGCAATAGAGTATATTAGTTTCTTGTTGCCACTGTAGCAAATTACCACAAACATTGTGGCTTAACAGAACACAAAATTTTGTTTAATACATTTCTAGAGGTGATAAGTCCAAAGCAGATTTCCCCAAGTTGAAATCAAAGTGTCAGCATGGCCATAATCCCTCCAGCGATGATAGGAAAAATTTTATTTCCTTACCTTTTCTAGCTTCTAGCATTGCATTCCTTTTATTCCTTGACTTCCACACCCTTCCTCTATCTTAAAAGCCAGTGGCAGAGCATCTTCAGACCATTTTGATTCTGTCTTCACATTGACTTCTATCTTTTAAGAATCCCTGTGACTACATCTAGGCCACCTAGATTATCAGGGAAATTCCTTGTCTCAAGATCCCTACCTGAAATAAATCTGCAAAATCCCTTTTGTCATGGAAAGTAACATATTGTCAACTGAAAAAAATGCACAATCTGAAAGTTGAGAATTATATTTTATTCAGTAGACATTCTGAGGACTTCAAACCTGAGATACAGATCTCAGACAACTCTGAGAGACTGGTCCTAAGAGGCAAGGGGTGGGTGTGTGGCAGGGGGGAGCCAGGATATATAGTATATTTGCAAGAATGATCAGGTAGTTGGAACATTAAAAGATTACTATTAATTAAGGAAAACCAGCTATCTCAAGATAAAGAATTTAGTGCTTTTCTATGTATGGGAAGATGCAAGAGTCTGGGCTCACTGAAAATCATTCCTTTGATAGGCACTTCTGCTATCCGAGGCCAGTAGCCTGCTTTTCTCCAACCTGAGTCCCCTTAAGGTGCACAGTTGGGGGTGGCTGCAGAGGCTGAGAGCTTGGCAGGGGCCAGCCCATTTGTCTCCATCCTGAGTTCTCTCAGTGCTCTCCATCTGGGCAATTATCATGCAAAGGCTTGATGGCTGCAACATCTTTTGTTTACTGATATGGCAGGCAATATTTTTCATTCACAGTATTCACAGCTTCTGGATATTAGTACATGGATGTACTAGGGCCATTATTTACCCTCCCATACAGTACATATCATAATTTAGAAAAATGTTGCTAACCGTACTAGTTTCTTATTTACTAGATTGAGGGATCTTTAAGGATCATAATAATGTATAAGAAAAACAAAAGGATATTTGAATATGAAAAAAATGAGTTATTACTTATATAGACCCTGTAAGTTTCTTTTTTCATTTTAAAGGAGATTTTTGTTTCACTTTCCTAAATACTTATATAAAATATTTTACTCATAGAGAATTTCAATAAGCACACATTAACAGTAATTAGAATTTATGAAAGAGAATTAGCATGAAATGTACCTATTTTTATACTTTGATATTCTTTATGGATAATAAGCAAAAATACCACCATGTGAAAAAGTCATAGTAACATTTTCGTGTAGTCTTTAAATACACTGTTAGAAAATAATTATCAGATATGTATACAGTGAGCAACTAGAGTGTAGAAATTCTATACGATAACATGCTAATGTGGTATATATTCATGAGTGAGAGAAATAAAAGTGTAACAATCACAAATATTTAAAATAATAAAAGATTAAACACAAGTTTCAGGAGTAATAGAAAATGGTTACCCTCCAAAATGAAGTGTTACCAACCAGGATTCATAGACTCCTAAATCAATAGGAATTGATTAGAGATTGATAAAAAATTTAGGCAAGTCCTTTTTGGGACTCCTGCTGCAGCCCGAGGGAAAAAAACAAGTAAGAGTTTCCTTTGCCAGCTCCCTGAGGGATGGTGAGCTGGTGAAATTAAGGAGGGATCATGGGTTGGGTAGGAGGGATGGCCTAGGTGGTCTTCCCACCCTCTTGGTAGTTCTGTATGCAGGAGATCATGCATGGTAGCCTGACCCCTCAAAAGTGGCATTTGGGTTTTTGGTCTTTTCATATGTTGTTATTCATAACTTTGTCCCAACTGCATATGCACACAGTTATTTTTAGTCCCTTTTTATTTCTACTTTATTTTTTAGTTTATTAGTTTTCAGTTTATTTTTTGTTTGTTTTTAGTTCTAGTTTCTTTGTATTCTTTGATATTCTTTGTGGAATTCATAACTTTGTCCCAACTGCATATGCACACAGTTATTTTTAGTCCCTTTTTATTTCTAGTTTATTTTTTAGTTTATTAGTTTTCAGTTTATTTTTTTCTTTGTTTTTAGTTCTAGCTTCTTTGTATTCTTTGATATTCTTTATGGATAATAAGCAAGTACATTTCATGCTAATTCTCTTTCATAAATTCTAATTACTGTTAATGTGTGCTTATTGAAATTCTGTTGCTCTAGGTGCAAGTATTGCAACAAAATGTCCTGGGTCCCAAGTCCCAGGTCCTAGACTGTTCCAGAATTGCATATTTATTCAGTCATTTAATGACTGAGAATATTTGTGTGAACATAAAGTTTAATTCCTTTTTAATTCTTTTTTAAGTCATTGATTAGTCTGCATTCCAACATTTAAACTGGTGATATATGATACCAATCTTGTTTGAAAAATGTATGTTCTAAGTCATAATATTAGCATAATTTGGGGGTAAAAATCTTCCAAGTTCAAAGTCAAGATATAATTTTTTTTTGTCATATGTGACATCTTAAACAGATTCTTAACATTTTATTTCCTTCACAGAATATTTTTGCTGGACCATACCAGTATTACAAAGAAATTCAATCTAATTATACAGTTTATGAGCTTTATCATTTTTATTTTATGAAAAAAAGATCTTTGTACCTACTCACCATATTCCTTATATCATATAGAGGCCCATATTCCCTCAAGGTAGCAATAAATTGTAAGCTCCGTGAAGATATAAACTTCTAGCTTGCATGGTATTTTGACCAAGGCACATGAGTTTAATTAACCGAGAAAGCAATTCTAAATAATCAAATTAACTTAGATTTTCTCATAAAAATTAATTTTCTTAAAAATTTCAGACACCTTTTATGCTTAATTTTACTTTTGGATCCCAATGTTGACATATATCCACAAAATACAATGAAGAGCTTATCTTCAATGGAGCAAAATGTTGTTCAATAATTCCCAATCCTGGAGAAAAACAAATATAAGAATGTGCTCTATTTTAAAATTCTGTCATACTAACAATTCAATTTCAATCCTATTTCCTTAAGAACACAAGTTTCGCGATTTTTTTTTCTGTTCATAATAAAATGAAACCCAAATATATATATATATGTAATTTGTTTCAACAAAGACACCATGAATCACATATGCCTATTGAAATCAGATTGATAATATGCTTTTTGATATATCATTTTTATCTTTATTACTTCAATCAATATTCTCATATAATACTCACTTAAAGAAAATTAGAATAATGTCTTACAAGACATGGTTGAGATAAAACTCTAAAAGGCCCTACATGTTTCTTTCTAATAAAAGACTAGGAAAGAAAAAAATAAGCTCTAGGTTACATCATTGTGAGGCAAACCAAACTTTAATTTATTCTACAAACATGTACTAAGATCTACATTTGTCGTTTAAGGAACTGCATGCCCAGGTCATAAGAGAAAAAGAGCACAAAAACCTATATTTATAGCAATAGATTATTTGAGGCAAGAAACAAGCATTCATGTATTTCCTAGTACTGTATTACTCACAAATACATACATTTTTAGTCTTCATCATGTGCAAAGGGATGTGTGCTTATACGTAAGGCCAAATATATGTGGAGCGAGGTGTGTGTACATGGGCGTGTAAGTGTAGGTATGTACCATTGTGTGTGGGACTGTGTGGGTATGAATGTGGCAGGTGTAGATATGTGTGTACATGAGTGTCTAGGAGTGTATGGAAGTAAATGGGAGTGTCATGCCGGTGTGTATGTATATGAGGAGTATTTGCATCTGTGTTTCAAAACCAAGGGTGATTTTACCCATCAGGAAATGTAAGGCAATATGTGGATATATTTTTGGTTGTCACAATTGACGGGGAGGTGTGCTACTGATTTCTAGCCAGCAGAGGCTAAATTGTTTCCCAGTAGATGCTGCTTAAATGCCTACAATGCATAATGCAACCATGCATAACAAAAAATCATCCAGTGCAGAGTAAAATGCCAATAGTGCTAAGTTTAAGAAACAAAGATATGGTGTGTGGTGTGTGTGTGTGTGTGTGTGTGTGCATGTGTGTGTGTGTCTGTTGGGCTAGGGGTTATTTTTATTATAAAACTTGCACAAAGGAAATAATTGATAATATTTTCTGTGATTTTATGCTTCATGTCATAAAAAAAGCCAGAGGCAATCCTATCACATTCCTTTGCCTCATCTGTATCCAACATCCCCAGAAGGTTCTTGCTATTCTTATCTGACAAACTGTTTACTAAAAAATATTTAGCACCTACTTAATATGAGTATGAGTCATAAAATTTTCCCAAATCATAAACAAATATATCATAACAAAGATTCTTTTTAACAGGTTCTCAGAGAAGCAAATATTTAAGCTACTGAAATAAACCCATTACCTTTAACAAAAAAATATGTAATGCTTATTTAAAGTTGAGTTTCTATAGAAATGGTTGATTTATTATACTTTGTTTTATTAGTGCATAGATAATTAAATCCATTCTATTTTTGGAATCCATGTATATTGGATGTAGCATATTAAATAGATCAATATGTAAAATCATTTTTTTTCCTTTTTTCATCCGTAGACCCAGAAAATCTTTCTAGTATTAAAAGCCCCACCATTCACTAATTACATCTGCCATTTCCAGGAAAATTCTCCTTCTCAACTACATAATAAACAATGCACTAGGTAGATAATTTAATGCCACCCCTTTCATTATGATGTCTATTTTCTCACTTTCTACTTTTTCAGGCTCATCTTAGTAGAAGAAAAGGCTAAAAATGATATATCACCAGTTTATTACTGCATTTGTCTGGGCGCTCTTTTCTGATTGAAATGACACTAAATCCACTGGGAGGCAGAAACTGTGGACTTGATGAGGATGCAACCCACACAGCTGTGATCAAACCTTTGACTGTGTTACTACAGCTGTCAAAATAAACTCATATGAAATATGAAAAAAAGAGTTCCTATTTTTAACTGCCAGATATACTCCTATAACTCTGCCAAAATATTTTATTTTCCCTATATAAAAGATGCTTACTTTTTCCATCACAAAGTTATACAATACATAATATATACAGATTGTATACACATCAAAGGCAAGCTTGTTCATTAGCACAAAGACATGCACACTGTAATCTTATAGATAAGGTTACTTCTGGCAATCTGCATACTGTTTATTTTTAAAGCATATACTTATGGTAGCTATGTGCTGTCAATTTTTCTTCTGAAATCATAATGGAGAAGGTCATAGCTGATATTTAGCTATGATTACTATGCATTATTCCATATATACATTGTTCTTTTCTCCCTGCAGAAGAATAAGCACTGCATGTCTTTTTGGGGATTTAGAGGAAAGTTACACCAATTTACTATATTTGTATGTTTTCTCACATCTATAATGGAGTCTAAGTGGAAATAGAAATAAATATTAGAGTAGTTTTACATCTATTTCCTAAAAAGTAAATGCTTCTACAATAAGTAACTGATATAAATAAATGATCTATAAAATGCTATAGTTCTTTTCTCCTCTGTCAGAATATTTTACAAATGCTTTAAAAAGATATCAGAGAGAATGGACAATCAGACTAATCTTCTGCCTGTAGGCTCATCTTTAGTACATTATTATCTGTCTAATTTTCATTCTGATAAGCAAGGCAACCCAGATGATACTGAAGTCATTTATCTCTTGAGGTTACAACAAGTGCATTGCTGCTTCCTTGATGAGCAAAACATATTCCCTGCAGAGAAAGACACGTTGGCATTTTATTTCAGAATAAACAGGATTAGATAAAATAGTTATAAATAATCAATCACAAATTATAGGAAAAAAGCTGTTCTGCTTTTTTCTATGGAAATTTCTTGAGTAGCGATTGTTTCATGATCATGAAATTTACCATCCAAATAGATAGCAATTATCCCCTTGAATTGGAATAGGCTCTGGAATATGCAAAGGAATGATGAATGTCAGATGATGTGAGAAAAATGGCTCTCAGGTGGCAATTAGCAAATAAAGAATTAGAGAAATTTGAATTTCTATCTTATTAACAACTGCTTTTTAAACCAGTGCAACAGAGGATTAATGGATGATAAAGAAGCTAGTGATCCATACTCTATATGAAGGAATAGGACCTTTCTTTTAGTTTCCCTATTTGTCTTGTATTTCCCAGGTTCTTGAGCCAAATTTCATAGAAAGAGTATAAATACAGCCTTATCTACCTAAAACTGACCAAATGCAGAGTGACATGATACAAAGAACTGTGCATTTTACCAAGAATATCTTTAAATAAAAAGATTTAATTTTAAAATGAGGTTACAAATATGAAAAGGAGACATTTCCTTCCCTATGAATAATGAATCTAGATTAATATTTGAAGAAAAGCATTATTAAAAACAGTTTAATTTCACTTCATTTGTTTGAATGTTTAATGAGAACAACATAAAAGAATGAGGGTACAGAATGGTGAGGTCATTTTCATATATTTTGGGGAAGCAAAACAAATTCAAAGTGGTAAAACTTTGTTAACTGTGATTCTTAATCCCTGCCATGAAGTCATTGATAGTTACTTCAGTAAAAAATTGTATATTGTGGAGAAATTAATTATTGAATATAAGTTTATTTTTTTTAATTTCTTTAACATATATCTGTTGGTGCAAATATTCATTATTAAGGGTTAAGCTGTGTACTGATATATTTTTTTTATTGTTATTACCCAATACAAATTTTTTTCTACTGTACAGCCTGGTGACCCAGTTACACATACATGTATACATTCTTTTTTCTCCCATTATCATGCTCCATCATAAGTGACCAGACATAGTTCTCAGTGCTACACTGCAGGATCTCATTGCTAATCCATTCCATAAGCAATAATTTACATCTATTAATGCCAAGCTCCCAATCCACCCCGCTCCCTCCCTGTCCCCCTTGTCAACCACAAGTCTATTCTCCCAGTCCATGATGTTCTTTTCTGTGGAAAGGTTCATTTGGGCTGTATATTAGATTCCAGATATAAGTGATATCACATGGTATTTGTTTTTCTCTTTCTGACTTACTTCATTGAGCTCAGTATGAGAGTTTCTAGTTCCATCCATGTCGCTGTAAATGGCATTATTTTGTTCTTTTTTATGGCTAAGAAGTATTCCATTGTGTATACGTACATCACATCTTCCTAATCCAATCACCTGTCGATGGACATTTGGGTAGTTTCCATGTCTTGGCTTTTATGAATAGTGCTGTAATGAACGTGTGAGTGCATGTGACTTTTTTAAGGAAAATTTTGTCCAGATATATGCCCAAGAGTGGGATTGCTGGGTAATGTGGTAGTTCTATGTATAGTTTTCTAAGGTACTTCCGTACTGTTCTCCATAGTGGTTGTACCAGCTTACCTTCCCACCAACAGTGCAGGAGGGTTCCCTTTCTCCAGACCCCCTCCAGGATTTGTTATTTGTGGAATTATTAAAGATGGCCATTCTGACTGGTGTGAGGTGGTATCTCATGTCAGTTTTGATTTGCATTTCTCTAATAATCAGGGATGTTGAGAATTTTTTCATGTGCTTGTTGGCCATCTGTATATCTTGGAGAAATGTCTATTCAGGTCTTTTGCCCATTTTTCCAATGGGCTATCGGTGATTTTGCTGGGAGTTGTATAAATTGTTTGTACATTCTAGAGATTAAGCCATTGTCAGTTGCATCATTTGAAACTATTTTCTCCCATTCTGTACGTTGTCTTTTTGGTTTCTTTTTGGTTTCCTTTGCTGTGCAAAACCTTGTCAGTTTCATTAGGTCCCACTGATTTCTTTTTTGTTTTTATTTCTGTTGCTTTGGAGACTGACCTGAGAAAACATTTGTAATGTTGATATCAGAGAATGTTTTGCCTATGTTCTCTTCCACGAGTTTGATGGTGTCTTTTCTTATATTTGAGACTTTCAGCCATTTTGAGTTTATTTTTGAGCGTGGTGTGAGGGTGTGTTCTAAGTGCATTGATTTACATGCAGCTGTCCAGGTTTCCCAGCAATGATTGTTGAAAAGACTGTCTTTTTCCCATTTTATCTTCTTGCCTCCTTTGTCAAATATTAATTGACCGTAGGCGTCTGGTTTTTCTCTGGGTTCTCTATTCCATTCCATTGGTTTGTATGTGCACTGATTTTATTATTATTTTTTATTTGTTTGTTTGTTTTTGTTTTTGTGTTTGTTTTTTACTCAAAGGAATTTATCACATCTTTAGTTGTATAATGATCATCACAATCCAATTTCACAGGATTTCCATCCCACAACCCAAGCACATCCCCCACCCCCCAAATTGTCTCCTCTGGAGACCATAGGTTTTTCAATGTCTGTGAGTCAGCATCTGTTCTGCAAAGAAGTTCAGTCTGTCCTTTCTTCAGATTCCACATCTCAGTGAAAGCATTTGATGTTGGTGTCTCATTGTATGGCTGACTTCACTTAGCATGATAGTTTCTAGGTCCATCCATGTTGCTAAAAATGCTGGTATTTCGTTCCTTTTAATGGCTGAGTAATATTCCACTGTGTATATGTACCACCTCTTCTTGATCCACTCCTCTGTCAATGGACACTTAGGTTGTTTCCATGCTTTGGCTATTGCAAATAGTGCTGCAATGAACATCGGAGTACATGTGTCTTTGCGAGTCATGGTTTTCTCTGGAGAGATGCCCAGGAGTGAGATTGCCGGATCCAATGGGAGTTCTATGTGTAGTTTTCTGAGGAATCTCCATACTGCTTTCCACAGTGGTTGCCCCAATTTACAGTCCCACCAACCGTGTACTAGGGTTCTTTTTTCTCCACATCTCTCGAGCACTTATTGTTTGTAGACGTTTTGATGATGGCCATTCTGGTTGGTGTAAGGTGGTACCTCATAGAGGTTTTGATTTGCATTTCTTTAATCATGAGTGCTATTGAACATCTTTTCATGTATTTTTTGGCCATCTGCTTGTCTTCTTTGGAGAACTGTCTGTTTAGATCTTCTGCCCATTTTTTGATGTTTTTTTGTTTGTTTGTTTGTTTTGGTATTGAGCTGCAGAAGGTGTTTATAAGTTTTGGAAATTAATCCCTTGTCAGTTGGTTCACTTGCAAAGATTTTCTTCCATTCTATGGGTTGTCTTTTCGTTTTGTTTAGGGTTTCCAGTAGAAGGAAAGAAATCATAAAGATCAGAGCAGAAATCAATGAAATAGAAACAAAGAAAACCACAGAAAAGATCAATGAAACAAAAAGCTGGTTCTTTGAAAAGATTAACAAAATTGATAAACCCTTAGCCAGGCTTATCAAGAAAAAAAAGAGGGAGGACTCAAATTGATAAAATTAGAAATGAAAAAAGAGAAGTAACAATGGACATCAGAGAAATAGAAAGGATCATAAGAGACTACTATATGCAATTATATGCCAATGAAATGGAAAACTTAGAAGAAATGAACAAATTCTTAGAAAAGTATCATCTTCCAAGACTAAACCAAAATGAAATCGAAAAGGTGAATGGACCAATCACAAGAACTGAAATTGAAACTGTGATTAAAAACTTCCAACAAACAAAAGTCCAGGACCAAATGGCTTCACAGGCGAATTCTGTCAAACATTTAGATAAGAGCTAACACCTATCCTTCTGAAACTATTTTAAAAAATTGTAGAGGAAGGGATGCTCCCAAAGTCATCCTATGAGGCCACCATCACCCAGATACCAAAACCAGACAAAGAAAGAAACCACAAAAAAAGAAAACTACAGGCCAATTTCACTGATGAATATAGATGCAAAAATCCTCAACAAAATCCTAGCAAACCACATCCAACAATACATTACAAGGATTGTACATCATGATCAAGTGGGATTTATCCCAGGGATGCAAGGGTTCTTCAATATCCACAAATCCATCAGTGTGATACACCACATTAACAAACAGAAGAATAAAAACCATGTGCACTGATTTTAGATAACAAACAAACAGAAGAATAAAAACCATGTGCACTGATTTTAGATCTGTAAATGCATTTAGAATATATGTTCGCTCAACTATGTATAACAGATGAAGTAAATCATTTCAAAGCTTTGAATGGAGTGTCTCAGTCATGCCACTTTCTGTGTGTCTCTATTTATCTCCAAAACATGACAAGTATGTCTGACTTGGTTTGATTATTGTAATGGCAAAATGAGACAATTTGTATTAAAACATTTTAAGAGACTGAAAATTGTCAAAATTTTAACAAACATTTATTAAATATGAGTGTGTACAAGAAACTGCAACAGACTGGGAGCCACAGAGTTAAATTAAAATATTTCTTTCTTTCAAGTAATCTCAAGTGAGAGAGATGCAGTTATACCTCTAATATAATATGTAAAATACTAGAGAAATAGCCGTTGAATGAGTCGTCACCCACTAAGTTTTCATTGCATTTACAAATTACTGCAAAAGTGTGGTGTTTACTTCAAAATAGTTTAGCATCAAGATTTTATTTCATCCACAATTTTTATTATTTTCTGTTTATTTTATACCTTCGGCCTAGAGAATTTCCAATATTTTCACTAGTGAAAATCTGGTAACACTAAATTCTCTTCACCTCCTTTTACTTGAAATGTTTTAATTTCATATTAATTCTTAAAGAAATTTTCCCGAAAATAAAAATATGGATTGACAGGTTTAACTTCAATTCTTCCACTTAAAAGTTGCTGTCGCACAGTCTTGTATCCTTCACACTTCTGATTACAAGTCAACAGTATTTAAATATTTACAGTATTGTTCTCTTGCATGAAATAAACTTTTCTCTGGCACATTTCTCTTAATATTTGATTTTCAGTAGTTTAACCATTTTGTCCTTAAGTGTGGTTTTTCTTGTGTCTATCCTGCTTAGGACTCACTAAGCTTCAAGAATTTACAAATGTATATCTTCAATATATTGCAAAATTCTCTTCTATATTTTATTTTATTATTTATTTATTTATTTATTTATTTATTTATTTATTTATTTATTTATTTATTTTTGTCTTTTTGCCTTTTGAGAGCTGCTCCCACGGCATATGGAAGTTCCCAGGCTAGGGGTCTAATCAGAACTGTAGCCACCAGCCTACACCAGAGCCACAGCAACGTAGGATCTGAGCCACCTCTGTGACATACACCACAGCTCATGGCAACGCCGGATCCTTAACCCACTGAGCAAGGCCAGGGATCGAACCCACAACCTCGTGGTTCCTAGTAGATTGGTTAACCACTGCGCCACGACAGGAACTCTTCTTCTATATTTTAAAGGATATTCTCCCCCAGTAGCTCTTTCAGCTATCTACCTATGAATGTATATGTACATATATGTTTTATATATGTGTATATAATGTATTTATTTTTGATATACATACATATAATGTTCCTTAATTTATTGAGGTTCTTTATATTTTCCATATCTTTATTCATATAGGTTCATTTTTATTGATGTTTTCCTCTCTTGTAGTATCCATTATGCTGTTTAGCCTATCCAGTGAATGATTCTATAATAGAAATTTAACTTTACTCTCTAGACTTTCCATTTCTCAGTTTCCCTTCCTTTGTATGTATTTCTTGACTTTTAATTTGTGTACTGTTATCTTATTTTCCTTTTTCCTTGAATATACTATAATAGTTACAAATCTATTAATTTCAACTTCTGATTCATCACAAGCTCAGTCTCCATAGTTTTTTTTTTTTTTTTTGAGAATCTGTCACTTTTCTTCTTTCTTTAAATATTGAGTCATTTCATATTATATCTTGGATATTGAGAGGTTAGTTTTAGTGATCCTCGATTCTGTTTCTTGTCCTTTCTTTCAGTTCTCCCTTCCTTCATCTTCCCCCCCCCCTTTTTTTCCCCTTTCCTTCTCCCCCTTCCTTGGTTCTTCTCTCTTGTTTGGGTTGTGCAATGGAAATCTGTGAAATTGGATTGTTATGATCATTCTACAACTACAGATGTGATCAACTCATTTGAGTAATTAAAAAATGTTGAAAAAAGTAGTCAATCACATTGGTATTGACACAGAATATTAACTCAGGTAGTCAGTGTAGGCACAAGGGCTTTGATGCATTATTTAATATGGCTATTGGTTAATATTTATGGTTTAAGGACTCCAGAGAGTAATTCCCTTCAGGCCTTGTATACTATAGAAAATTTGCCTTCCCCCAGACAGACCATAATCTCTAACCCACTCCTCAACTGATAGAAAAGGAATGAGAGGAATGGTAACCTAGTCCAAGGGAAGAGAAGGACAAAGATGTCATCAAACTTATGGGGATATTGCCACCCCTAAAACCTCTATTGGACAAGGACTGATAGAGGTAACTGAGCAAGGCCAATAGGAGAAAACCACAGCTTTCTGGACCCCATGTTTGTACCCCCCCATCTTTAAAGAATAAAAACCACTATAGGACAACAGAGAAAAGGGGCTCTTCTCCCCCCTCGCAGCAGCCCTGGGAGCTATTTGCTTTCCTTTCATAAAGACTTTGCTTGCTTGCTGCCTGTATGTTTGTGGAGTTAATTCTTCAACTAC
This sequence comes from Phacochoerus africanus, assembly GCF_016906955.1. NCBI lineage: Eukaryota > Metazoa > Chordata > Mammalia > Artiodactyla > Suidae > Phacochoerus > Phacochoerus africanus. The sequence goes on along the minus strand of NC_062556.1, from coordinate 42,539,599 downwards.
TGTGAACAAGAACCCGGATGCCAGTATCATCTTTCTGGTATCAGTATGACTGAAGCTACCAACAAATTCTTGAGTAATGGTTAAAATCTCAGTTCAGTTCTCTGATCCACAGGTGGGCTGCTTGATGCCAACAATTCATTGTTCAGAGGTCCCACTGCTTTTTTGGATTTGGATTTGGACAGTAGTTACACATGGAATTTTAAACCTACTTCCCATGGCTCTCTCCTTTACAGAACCCCTGCTCATCCAATTTTCAGTGGTTGTGATTGACCTAAATATTTTCCTCTTGTTCTTCAGGAACAAACACTATTTTTTGTTTTTTGTTTTATTTTAATTGAAAATATCACTATATGGTATGATGCAGACTATACACCATGGCCTGCACAGCTATGAAAGTAGAAAATTCACTCAGTACTATTCTTTTATTAAATGTTAAATATGACTAGGATCTGCCTATATTTTGTTGCACCCCAATGATGTCAAGTAGTTGATTTTTTGTATTTTGTTCTTTGTTTATTGTAGTTATTGGCAAGACGGTTTGTCATAGAGTATTTTTTTCAAACAAAATGGAATTGGAAGTGATTCAGCACCAAAATTATACTTTTCTTTATTCTTGGAAAAGAGAAAATAACCAAAATGTTACCCTAAAAATATAAAACTAATTTTAATTTGTTTTTGTTTTTTTTTGTCTTTTGTCTTTTTGTTGTTGTTGTTGTTGTTGCTATTTCTTGGGCCGCTCCCGCGGCATATGGAGGTTCCCAGGCTAGGGGTTGAATCAGAGCTGTAGCCACCAGCCTACGCCAGAGCCACAGCACGCAGTATCCGAGCCGCGTCTGCAACCTACACCACAGCTCACGGCAACGCTGGATCCTTAACCCACTGACCAAGGGCAGGGACCGAACCTGCAACCCATGGTTCCTAGTCGGATTCGTTAACCACTGCGCCACGACGGGAACTCCGTTAATTTGTTTTTTTGGGGGGGTTTTTTGGGGAGTTTTTTTGTTTGTTTGTTTTTTAGTTTTCAAAGGATTCTGTCTTTCTCAAGCTAAGTTGTGGAAATCAGATGCATTAATAGTGTTGCTGAAACCTGGCTTCTGTACACTAGTGCCAAATAGAAATGTGCAGACAAAGTTTTGGGTTAAGGAGAAAAAGATATCTTTTATTGCTTTGCCAGGCAAAGGAGGCCACAGCAGGCTAATGCCTTAAAACCTGTGCCATCCATTGGGAAGGATTGCAAGGAGTTTTACAGTAACAGGAGAAAAAAATGGTTTTCAGATAGGAATCAGGATTGGGGCAGACATGCATCCTTCTTTCTTTAGGGGAATCCTAATTATCAAAGCTGGCTTCAGGGGATTTTAGCATCATCATGGTGGTAGTCTTCTGGGTTATTGCCTAGAATAACAGTACTTGCAAAAAGGGCATATTGACCAAAGATTAGAAAAAACTAGGAGAGTTCTGAAAAACATAATTTGCTAATAATCTTTAACTCACAGACAATTGTGCTCAGGGTGCCTAATCTTTAGATTATGGTGACTGTGTTTAGGGTACAATTAAGCCAGGGAGAAGCACAAGGAAGGACTCTAAACTGTTCTGTTTTAAAGTACTCATTTCTAAAAGAAGCATAAGGAATATAACTTTTCTCTTAGGTATATAAGATACCTATATGATTATATATATCCCTTGAGAGGGAACCAAGATCCCACCCCAAAGCCGTATTATTACTTCTTGTCTGTTCCTCCCTTGTCTTTGCATCCCCTTCCTTCCCTGATCAACAACTGTCTGAACCTGTCCCTTGGAACTCGGGGAAGGCTATGGAGGCTAAATGAGGCCCATTTCCTAAAAACAAGAAATTACAGACACAGAAAGCCTTTTGCGCTCAAGAATCCCACAGAGCCCTGCTCGTTTACATAGAGTTATTTATTTTTTTTACTCTCAGTTTTCCAGAATATACTTAAAGAAGTACTACTACAAAAGGACTCTACTATCATCAAGCAAAATATAGTGAAACCTATTGGTTTTATAGTGAAATATGGATTAAAATGAAGAAATTCCTAGGAATTTACTCATCTTTCTTTAAACCTTGAGCTGGCTCGAGGTTTCTTAGCACTTTTTATGATTATTCCTGCCTGAAGTTTAACCACATTCCAGACCTTTACTTGGCATTTCTGAACAGACTTCTTTCCATGGAGCCAAAACTGATAATCAGTACATATACAACTGTATGACTGCACTGGATATTAAAATATTAAAATACTCCAGAAACTCAATAAAAATCTGCTTCCTGTGAAGAACATACTGCTTTGACCATTATAAACTACCCCATGGGAATTTTCTTAAGTTTAAGTTTTAAAATAAACTTTTTGTTGAAGTTAAAAATACAAAGGAAAAGAATAAATCATGAATATAGAAATATACAAATGATTTTAAAGTAAACACACCTGTTCAACTTCACTTGGGTCCAGGCAAGTAGTGTAGGGATTCCAGAAGTGTCCTCTGGCAATTCTAGTAAATATTTCCAAACTCTTCCCTAGTTGTTAAGGCTTTCCTGGGTTCTAATACCAGTCTATTGTTTGGAGATTTTACACAAATGGAATCATAGCATGTATTAGTGTGTATTTGGTGTGTATCTATTCAATGTCTTTATTTGTGAGATTAGTCCTAGTTTAATTGCCAGAAAATGATTTCTATTATATGACCAGTACTTGAATCATTTACTCATTATACCATTGATGAATATTTGTTTTGCTTCAATATTCTGGATTTTATATAGTGTACTGTGATGAATATCTTATAATGTTACTTGATGCTAATGTTTATCAAATCCTTCTTAGAGTGAAAATTCAGATTAACAGACTGTGAATATCTTCAGCTCCTCACAAACTGTGTGCCCATATTTGTTTCTTCAAATTTTTGATAATATTTGATATAGTTAGTTTTAAAATTTTAGCCATTTTCAAAAATGATTTTTATTTTTTTTCCATTATAGCTGGCATACAGTGTTCTGTCAATTTTCTATTTTAGTCATTTTTTTTGGCTGTGTAGTGAAAGCTTATTGAGGGTTTTTGTTTGTTTGCTGCACCCACAGCTTGTGAAAGTTCCCAAGCCAGGAACTGAACATACATCACAGTTGCAAGATGCACTACAGCTGCAGCAATGCCAGATCCTTATCCCACTGCACCATATGGGAACTTTCAAATTATTGTGGTTTTAATCTGTATTTCTATAATAAGAAATAAGCTTAATTTTTTAATGCATTTATTGACCATGTGGATGGCCTCTTTTGAAAGGTGGCTTGTTAGATCATTTGCCTATTTGTGTGTGTGTGTATGTGTTGCCTATCTTTCCTCATACCTAGCTATGGATTCCAACACATTACAAATTTATTACCAACATATATTATAAATATTTTATTTTCTCAGTTTTAGTAGAATCTAAGTTTTCAACCACTTCTGCTATGATAAGTGCTTTTTGTAATCATTTTAAGGAATGTTTAATTACCATAAAATATGAAAGTACACACTTTTGTTGTAATCTAGAATCATTATATTTTGTCTTTAATTTTGGGGTATCCAACAGTTTGGGCTAATTTGCTCTAATATAAGAATGAGATTATTTCACAATATACTACTTCAGTGGCATGAGATCATTTGCGATTGCATTTTTTGGTCATGCCCACAGCATGCAAAAGTTCCTGGGCCAGGGATCTGAATCCATCACAGCAGCAACCAAAGTGGCTGCAGTGGCAATAATGGATCCTTAATCTGCTGCACAAAAAACTCCTAGATTGTACTATTTTTGTAATATAATTCCTCTCTCCATTCTTACAATTAACTTTTTACACAGCTCTTATTTATCAATCTTTTCAGCGTTCCATAAATTTTGTTTTATCAGAAAAAAATATTATATGAGGGAATTTTAGTATTTTTGAAAGTTGATGATGTTCTAAAGTTATATTTTGTTGAAGGCTGCACAATTCTGCAGGTAGAAGAAAACAATGAGTTGTAAACTTTAAATAGGTGAATTTTATAGTATGTGATTCATATGTCAATAAAGTGATTTGAGTTTTTTAAGTCCAAATGTGTTCAAAGGTTAATATATTTTAAAAGAAGCTCAACCAGTCTTTTTACTAGTACACAAAATTCACTTTTGTAAGACATGATAATTATCCTTCAAATTATATTTTGACTGACCTGGCCCAGATTTTTATTTATTAATATTAGAAGTATATATTTTCCTAATTTTTGACATTTTTATTTTTAAGTGTTATAGCATAAACAGAACTATTGTTGGTATTTTCATCTGAGTTTTGAATGTCATTAAGAATTAGCTGAGCAGGAGTTCCCGACATGGCGCAGTGGTTGATGAATCCAATTAGGAACCATGAGGTTGCTGGTTCCATCCCTGGCCTTGCTCAGTGGGTTAAGGATCCGGCGTTGCTGTGAGCTCTGGTGTAGGTTGCATTTGCGGCTTGGATCCCTCGTTGCTGAGGCTCTAGTGTAGGCCGGTGGCTTTGGCTCTGATTAGACCCCTAGCCTGGGAATCTCCATATGCCTCAGGAGCGGCCCTAGAAAAGGTAAAAAGACAATTAAATAAATAAATAAATAAAAGAATTAACTAAGCAATTTGCATTATAATCTCTAATGATAATGTTTCCTTGCTTCCTCCTGTCCCTTTCAATAAATTAACTTTCTTTCCTGTTTCAAAATTTTTACAGTTTAATTTTAATTATAATTTTGCTACTTTGTCTATACCCATATCAGAACTTACCATTTCATGTCAGTTTACCATCACCTCAGTATTATACTTTAAACTAAGGTTTAGATAATTTGAGTAAATTGCTTAGAAAGACATGAGAAAAAAATAAGAATTAGGGCTAGAAATCCATCTTCTCTATTAAACACCATTTCCTTTACATACTGTTCTCCCAGTTTATATAAAAGCAAATGGTAATGTGGCACAATTTAAAACAAATTAACACTGGCTCAGGTAACATAGTAGAAAATGTTGAAAGTGTTAATTGGAAAAAATTTTATAAAAGTAAATTAATAGCTATTTGACCCCTTATATAAGACATTTAAAAATGTGTAATCTCATAAAATTCCAAGGAAAAAGGTTAAAAATAATCACCTCCATTTCTAGAGCTATAAAATCAATGTTTACAATAAGTATATAAATTTTTATCACAATGGCAGTAAGTAATAATTTGAACTCATAATTCGTGACTCTGAACTCATGAGATATATTTTTCAATTTTCATTTTTATTCCCTTTAAACATCATAATGCTTCTCACTATGAATCGATGGTAGCTTACCTAATTTCATCCCTCTTTTATTTTCTCAAAACAATCTTTCTTAAATTGTGGGGTTTTTTTCCTTTAGCTTAAACTAAGACTTTCCTTCATCTACCCACTCACACTAAAAGACCAGCAGACTTCAAGTCATCCTCTTCCTGACTTACACTTCCTATGAAATATTATCTCAGGAGACAACAGATCATTCCTGTCTGAAATATAACATGGATATGTCATAAGGGAGGGCACTGCCAAGCAGAACAAAAAAAATGCATGAGTCCCTTCTTTCTGTTCCTTTTCAGTTATTTTTTACTACCTACATAGCAGACTTTGCTTTAAGGTCTTAGGCATACATAGGAAAAAATTTAAGAATTTAAAAACATGATGGAAGGTAATATGAGAAAAATAATGCATAAATATGTATAACTGGATCACTTTGCTGTATAGCAGAAATTGACATTGTAAATTAACTATTATAAAATTTTAAAAGAAAAGAAAGCAGATTTTTTTAAAATAAATAAGCTTACCAACATCTTTGAGGCAGTATGGGAAATAAATAAATAAATAGTGTTTTTTTTGTTTGGTTTTCTTTTCCTTTTTTTTTTTTTTTTTTTTTTTTGCTTTTTAGGGCTAAACTAGTGGCATATAGAAGTTCCCAGGCTAGGGGTTGAATTGGAGCTGCAGCTGCTGACCTATGCCACAGCAACAGCAACAACAACCCAGGAGCCTTGTCTGTGACCTACATCACAGCTCACAACAATGCCAGATCCTTAACCCACTGAGCAAGGCCATGGATTGAACCCACATCCTCATGGACAGTAATCAGGTTCATAACCCTCTGAGCCAAAATGGGAACTCCAAAAAAGAATTATTTTATTAAGAGTAAAAATTAAAACTGCTTGACATTTACATACAATTTATCTAAGTCCTTGTTATAGCATAATTATGGACTTATATTCAAATGTTTGTTTACACAGCTCTATTAATTGTTTTGATATAACTTTTGATGCAATCTGCCTCAAGCAATAAATACAGTATTCTAGGTCAATACTAGAGGGAAAAGGCTATATATTCATGGAAATATCTTGGCAGCTGACAAAGTCTCTCCTTGATCAAACTTAGGTCAGCCTCCTCTGAATTCCCTTCCCTGTCAGTATTTGCATTGCCCAGTTTTAGAACAAATCCCATTAAGTTGGTTTAATCAGAATCTCCCACCCTCAGTCATTCATCACTTTTAATCTATGACCAAATTTTCCACCCCCACCACTCCCACAAGTGATATCTGACCACCTTGACCTGTCTTCAGTAAGAATCCTTTTAGATCAATTTGTTGGGCTTCAAGTCCCCTTCAAGGAGACTGAACTCAAAGCCTCTGGTCAAGACAAGATTTACCAGACCCTTATCATCACCCCATCAGTCTCACCCACCTTGAGCAACCTGGCCTACTTCTTCCTCCTCCCTACTAGGAAAGGCATGTGGCCCATTCCTTGCCCCACGTCTATAGGGGCAGTATACGCATGTACAGGAGCAACAGCAAGGGACTTTCCGGGTGACTTCCCTGTGACCCATCCCCTATGAAGATGAGGTATTCTACCCAAGACCAGTGAGAAGATGGAATGTGTCCCATGCAGATGAGTCACACACTTGAGACCAATCAACACTCAGCCCTCATGCATGCACAGGAGGCATGGTTGTGAAAAATCAGGTCTGCAGTCCATTCCACAGCATGAGGATATAAAAAGAAATCCAAATCTAAAGCAGGGGCCAGTCCCTATTCCGATGGTGACCAGTGCTCCTTCTGAGAGTGTACTTTCACTTTATTAAACTTGCTGTAACATTTGAAAGCTGCAACACTTTTGCTTTAGAGAGCTAGCTTACACCTTCTAACATGTCAGCCCCTTCAATTCTTTGCTGTGTTCAGACAAGAACTGAGAAAACAATGCAAGTATAACATTCATAGACAACCCAGCCATAAGAAGTTTAGCAAAAATTATTCTACCAAATTTTTAGTAGAATTACCAAGGAAATTTCCTTCTGTCAATCTCCCCACTCTTTTCTTTGACTGTATATCCCCACAGTCCTTGTTGTATCTGAAATTGAGTCCAGTTCTCTATCGAGATTTCTTTTCCCCTACTGCAATTGTCCTTAATTTTTTTAAACTACTGTAACTGCTGTCTAGCTCTGGTTTTCTTCGACACAGCTCAAGTCAGAATTTTCAGGAAGTAGGGAAGATCTTGAGAAGGCATATTTTCAGCTTTGCCATGCAGAAAAGCAACCTTAAGATCCCAGGGCATTAAAACAAGAAATAGGTATTTCTTAATTAAATAAAGTAAATTTAAATAAACAGGTATTTCTTAATAAAATAAAACAAGAAATAGTTGTGTCCTGGGCATGTAACCTGAGGTTCGTGGACAAACTACAGACCTTCTGGGCTCAAGTAGGCTTGATTTAAACTCCCATGTCTCCCTATGTCCAAGCCCAGGATACAGGAGTGGAAAAAAAAAAAAATCATGATTCTCTTCAGTTAATCCTTATAGACCTCAGAATTGGGGTTTGAGTAAAAGACAAGTTTTGACATTAAAAAAAAATAGCCTGAATGTATAGCAAGAAAGTGTCTTCCCCCCCAAAATGTGAGTTTACATTTCAAAGGGGAGAGAGACTGAAGCCAAGAGCTATAGAGCAAGTGGTTTATATTCCAAAGAATTTTAAATGACTAGGGATCAGAAGTTTCTCTCCCTTGTCAGAAGGGGAGCAGGGACAGCTGTCCCACTACTATGTAAACTGCCAGATTCATAATTTCAGGGTTCCACTCCTGTGGTGCAAGAAACCCATCTGCACTTGCTAGCCTAACCATCTGGCTTTCATCACTATGCCCCAGAAAAGAGAGGAATTGTGGTGTGGTGAACCAATGCAGTTTTTGCTGTAAATATAAAGAATCTGTCCTTATTCCAGAAATCTCATTTATTTTCAGTATAATATTTATATAAATAGAAACACTAAAGACTTATTGATAGCCACTGCTCTTACAATGAAGAGAAGGAGCTGGTAGTGGTATATCTGTATCTATATTTATACCTGTATCTAAGGTTGTTCCCCAACTTCTGTTTAGGATTCTCCCATTCATACTTACAGTCTATTGGCCTTAAGCAAGTCACATGCTCCAACAGAGAGTTCATGGGGAAAGAGAAGCATGACAAAAACAGAGAAGAAATGAAAATTGTGAGCAAATATTTTAACTCACTGTAGTCCACTGGTGTCAAATATTTCTCTCCTTCCTGCACATTAAATATGTTCATCCCTTTCCAAAACATTTACGTTCTTATCTAATCATAGTTTCAAACTTAAAAATCAAAGCCACAGCTAAAGTCAAGTCTAGATCTATTTCATTTCTAGAACTGGTGTTTCTTAATTCAAAAAGTCAAAACTAAGACAAAAACAGATCATCTGCTTCTCAGGCATGCACTCAACACCTGATAGTGAAAACTTGGGCAAAGATGATTATCACATAAGCAAGGTGACAAATAGAAAGCACTAAGGCAGTCTTTGGTTGTAGAGAATTTTGAAATTCAGCTGGGAGGACAAACCCAAACTCAAGGCATTTTTCATGGGAGCGGCCCTAGAAAAGGCAAAAAGTCAAAAAAAGCAACAGTTTTTCTTTCAGTCCACTCAGCATCATATGCAAATAGTCACACCCAATCTTTTGAAGATTTTATCTCCCTCTTTCAACTTAATTAATAATTTTACTTGTAAACAAGTATGAGTATGCATGAAGAGTATTTAAATCATTGAAAGATATTTATATTAGCATATTATACTATACTAATCATTAATCTAGAAAGATACTTTTTTTTGTTTGTTTTGTTTTGTTTGTCTTTTTGCCTTTCCTAGGGCCGCTCCTGTGGCATATGGAGGTTCTCAGGCTAGGGGTCCAGTCGGAGGTGTAGTTGCTGGCCTACGCCAGAGCCACAGCAACACCAGATCTGAGCTGCATCTGTGACCTACACCACAGCTCATGGCAACACTGGATCCTCAACCCACCTAGCAAGGCCAGAGATCGAACCTGCAACCTCATGGTTCCTGGTCGGATTCAGCCACAATGGGAACTCCAGAAAGATAATATTTTTTTCAGATGATTTTCTTGGCAAGTTTGGTAGGCAAAGAGTTTTATAACAGTTTTTCATTTAATATTTATCTGAACATTTTTAGAGAAATATAATTATGCCTATTATCCTTTCTAATATGATGACGAAGAAAATATTTTTGTTACCTAATGACGTTTTTAGAAAATTCAAAGATAAATCCAAAATAATAGTTATATTACTCAGAATTTGGGGAAGATAAAATCAAACACAGGTGCTAGAGAAAATAAAACTCAGAAGTATCTAAATACAAAAATAATTACAAGTAACAATAAAAATATAAAAACAATAGTTATTAGGAACTTTTTAATGCAGGAAGTACATTTTAGTGTTTCTAGATTACATTATAAAGCATTGAGAGTTAACAATAATTTGGTGACAAAATAAACCTCTAGCACTTTGACCATAGAATTATTTAGTAATTTTATAGCAAAAAAAAAAAACACAGATTCTGATCTTACATTACTCATGTAATAACTTTATATGAAAGATTTACTATTATAACTTTATGTGTATTTTTAGGCAGAGTCAAATACATAAGTTTAAAATTAGAATAATGTAAATTTTTAAAACACAACTTTAAAATATGTTTAAGTTAGTTATTAAATAAAACTATGTATATTTCTTATTAAAATTTCTATCTGAATAAACTACAATTGCAGTTTTAATAAAATGACAATAAACTTTAATATTTTTATTTCTTATTTTTTGCTTTTGATCTACAAAATCTGCTTTTTAAAAAATTTATTGGAGTATAAATTTTATGATATTATATTAGCTTTAGGTTTACCGCAAAGTGAATCAGTTACATATATATACATATTCATTCTTTTTTCCCACATAGTTTATTACAGAATGTGGAGTAGGTCTCCCTGTGCTGTACAGTGAGTGCATATTAGTCATGCATTTTATATATGCCAGTGTGTATGTGTTAATCCCATCCTTCGAATTTATCCTTCTTTTCCACAGTTTCCCCTTTGGTAATCCTAAATTTGATTTAGAAATCTGTGAGTTTGTTTCGGCTTTATACATGGGTTCCTTTGTATCATTTTTGTTAGATTCTCCATATAAGTGATATAGTATGATACTTATTTGTCTCTGACTGATTTCACTCAGTGTGGCAATCTCTAGGTCCATCCATGTTTCTGCAAATGGCATTATTTTGCCCATTTTTATGGCTAATTAATATTTCATTATATATACATACCACATTTTCTTTACCCATTTTTCTGACAAAGGATATTTAGGTTGTGTCCATGTTTTGGCTACTGTAAATATTGTTGCAATGAACATTGGGGTGCATGTATCTTTCCAAATTGTGGTTTTCTCTGGATATATGCCCGGGAGTGGATTGCTGGGTCATATGGTAGCTCTAAATTTAGTTTTCTTAAGGAACCTCCATACTGTTCTCTATAGAAGTTGTAACAATTTAAATTTCCACTAACAGTGTAGGAGGATTCCCTTTTCTCCACATCCTCTCCAGCATTTATTGTTTATAGACTTTTTGATGATAGCCATTCTGACTAGTGTGGGGTGATAGCTCATTATAGTTTTGAATTGCATTTCTCTAATAATTAGCAATGTTGAGCATCATTCATATGTTTTTTTGGCCATCTTCTGTCTTCTTTGGAGAAATGCTTATTTAGATCTTCTAACCATATTTTAATTGGTGGTATTGTTTTTGTTGTTGTTTTGACATAAATCTCCATGAGATAGTTGAATATTTTGGAGATTAATCCCTTGCATTTGCTTCATTTGCAAATATTTTCCCCCATTCCATGGGTTGTCCTTTCTATTTTTTAGGGTTTCTTTTGCTGTGCAAAAGCTTTTATGTTTAATTTGTCTCATTTGGTTATTTTTATTTTTATTACTCTGGGAGGGGGATCCAAAAAGATATTGTTACTATTTATGTCAGAGTGTTCTGCCTATGTTTTCCTCTAGGAGTTTTATAGCATCTGGTCTTATGTTTATGTATTTAATCCATTTTGAGTTTATTTCTGGGTATAGTGTTAGAAAATGTTAACAATTTCATTTTTTTACATGTAGCTTTACAGTTTTCCTAACACTACTAATTGAAGTGATTGTGTTTTTCTCTATTGTATAGTCTTCCCTCTTTTGTTACAGATTAGTTATGTCATAGATATGTGGAATTATCCCAGGCTTTCTCTATTGTTCCTTTGATCTATATTCCTGGTTTTGTGCCAGTACCATACCATTTTGATTACTATAAATTTTTAGTATAATCTGAAGTCTGGAAGCCTGATTTCTCCAGTTTCATTTTTCTTTTTTCAAGACTGCTTTGATTTCTCAAAGTCTTTTTTGTTTACATATAAATTTTAATTTTTTTGTTATAGTTCTATGAAAAATGGTATTTATAAATTTATAGGAAATGTACTGAATCTGTAGATTTCCTTGGGTAATATAGTCATTTTGAAAATATTGGTTCTTCCAATCCAAGAACACTGTATATGTTGTGTTGTCTTTGGTTTCTTTCATCAACGTCTTATAGTTTTCAGAGTACAGATTGTTTGCCTCTTTGTGTAGGTTCAATCCTTAGTATTTCATTCCTTTTAATGTGATGGTAAATGGGATTGTTTCCTTAATTTCTCTTTCTGATTGTCCCATTGTATATACGAATGCAAGAGATTTCTATGTATTAAATTTTTGTCCTGAAACTTTACTAAATTCAATGATGGGCTGTAATAGTTTTCTGGTTGCATCTTTAGGATTTCTATGTTTTATATCATGTCACCTGAAAACAGTGATGGTTTTATTTCTTTTCCAAATTGGATTCTATTTATGTTATCACCATAATTAGGACTTCAAAATTCATGTTGAATAAAAATTGTAAGAGTTGACATCCTTGCCTTGATTCTGATCTTAGCAAAGATGCTTTCAACTTTTCACTGTTGGGTAAATTTGTGTGTGTGTGTATGTATGTGTGTTTCTTTTTATGGCCACACCTGTGGCATATGGAAGTTCCTATGCTGGAGGTCAAATAGGGGCTGCAGCTGCCCAGCCTATGCCACAGCCACAGTCACAGCAATGTGCCACGTGAGACATATCTGTTACATACTCCACAGCTTGATCCTTAACCCACTGAGCAAGGCCAGGGAACAAACCTACCTCCTCATGGACACCATGTCAGGTTCTCAACCCACTGAGCCACATTGGGAATTCCAATTATTGAGTAATTTTTGAAATATTTAAATCTATATTTTTTTCTGAAATTATTGTACCTGGTATAATTAACAATTTACATTAATTATCACGTTTAACCAAATTAATCAATGTTTCTTTTCTCCAGACACAAGTGATAAGTAGAGGACAGAAAAGTTTAAATAGCTATTTTATTTTGCATGAATACTCACTTTATATCATTAAAGTTTGCTGAGGGAAAAATAAATAATTTTAGCCAGGTAAATGGTGGTTTCTACTATAGCAAACACTTCTTTGCATATCTATATATTACAGAGAAATTAGAATATTTCATGAATAGGTTAAAAACAAACAAACCAACTTTACACTCTAAAACACTTTGTTGAATTCTAGGCCATGTTTTATTATCTAGGCTTCAATACTTTTACAAAAACTAATAATCATTTCTTTATTTCTGGTAAATGTCCACGTTGCTGTTGGCCAATGCATCACTTTCAGAACCATAAATGCTACTGTGTAGCCATTGTCATCTCTAAGGAATCACCACCTTACCCAGAACAAAAGAAAACTGAAATGTTAGCCCAGTCCAGCTACAGACACCATACTCTGAACAAACTGATCAGTAAAATTTTGACAATGGTGAATATCAAGATATCATGGACTAATGTTACAATGCCTATCTTCGTCTTCCCTGACCTAAAAATGAGGTGAGGGCTGTAAAAAGAAGGAGAGTGGGAGGAATTGAAAAGGTAAACACATTCCCTGACATCCAGGACCTGGCCTGACCTTTACATTTAGCTTTTGGTATTAGGATTTGGCATTCACAGCAAGGCTATGGTTTCTTCTGTTGATCAGATTAAAGAGGACAGGGGAGTGACTGACATAAAGTAAGGCAAAAAAAAAAAAATACAAGAAACAAAAGCAAAAATAAGGCCACTATGTAACTCACAAAAATATCAATACCCCCAAATCTCATCTTATATGAGCAACTATTTATCAATTAAAGCTTTAAATTACATCTATTCTTCAAACTTTATAGATCATTTAATTAAGATGCTGAGTCATAGAATTTCCTTTCTCCCTAGCAGCATCCAATCTAAAGCAAACCTCTACTTTCTTGGACCCTCCCCTGAGTCACCTAACAAACATACAAGTCCTGTAATACAATTTCTCTAATGGCCTCTTACAGAGAAATCCAATATTTGTCTCTTAGTGTGTTTATTATTGAAGCATGCTATAAAAGTAACTTCATTTGACTAGAGGAATCATGAGAATTGAAAATGATCTTGTTTGGAAAGTTTACACAGGAAGAAAATAGTAAAAACTTTATATTTACTTCGAGATTCTACCTTCTCTCTTTAGTGGCATCATACATTACCTAAAGATGAACTAAAACTTAAAATGAACTGATAGACAATTAAACAAATTGAAATAGACTTCTGTTTATAATAGGTCAAATTAAGACAGTCAAAATCTATTATGAGGACGGCTACTAGGCTTTTTAGAATTAAACCTCTACTTCTAACAGAAAAGCATGGGAAATAGCAAATCATCTGTAAATTACTTAAACTTTAAATCATAAACTTAATCTGGAAAAACTCTAGCCTTAAAATTTGTATTGACTTATTTTCATTTTATTATTATTATTATTATTTGCTTTTAAGGGCCACATCTGTGGCATATGGAAGTTCCCAGGCTAGGGGTCTAATTGGAGATGAAGCTGCCAGCCTATGCCACTATGCCATGGCAGCACAGGATTTGATCAGTATCTGCAACCTATAACACAGCTCATAGCAAAGCCAGATCCTTAATCCACTGAGAGAGGCCAAGAATCAAACCAACATCCTCGTGGATACCAGTTGGGTTTGTAACCCACTGAGCCGCAATGGGAACTCCACTGCTTACAAATTTTAATAAAGTTGTGATATTGGCAAAATACATGCACAGTCTACAGTTAACACTTTGCTGTGTTCATCACATACCATTGTCCAAAAGGAAGACATCTACAACATGAAACTATAAGGTTTAAGACTAAAGGGAAAACAAAAACTGTAGGAAAAATGTTTGATTTCACTACCAATTGGTTTTCCCTCCAATCCTATTTGATAGGTATCCTAAATGTCTGGGAAAGGTGGATGCTAAACTTGATCCTTTAAGGGTCTAGTGAGGATAGGAATAGACAAATTTTGCTCCATACTTGTTCCTTTGAATAATGTCAGGACTATCAAAAACAAAATGATGTCTTTGTAACTAAAAGGGTTATAGTACCCAGCATTAGGATATGTGTGAATCTGTGATATATGCTTTAGAAATAGGCCCTTTAAACAACAAAAATTTCATTCTCCTGAGGGCTTGTATTCTGATGATCTTGTTTTCAACTTTATCTAACATTTTCATATTTGCATCTCTCATATGTAAATTGTCACTGAAAGCAGATGGGATTGTGAGACCATAAAACACTCTAACTAGTTTTACCCCTTAGCAAGATATGATATCTTTAATTCAAAACCTTTTCCTTAGTGCAGCAAGATGAGTTAAGGGAGAATAACATTCAGGCTTCTTACAGTTCCACTTATACTATGCTAGAGGTTTTCTTTCTGGTTACAAGAATTGAACATTCTTTATTGTTACCATTTACTAACACAAAAAATAATTCTTCTCAGGGTACTGCCAGGAGAAAATCCTCACATTTTTATGTTTATTTTAAATTTACATCTGTAAGAAGTCTGCAGAAAGGCCTTCAGAGACCTATATTCTTAATAATTGGCATCAAACTCCTTTTATATTGGGGATTTTTAAAAACAGTTTTTTATTTATTTTCTGAGATCTCATGTCTCAAACCATTTGCTAGAGCAAGTAAAACCCCTTTCACACTTGTGGTTACTTAAGAGGCTTTTGCATCAACATGATATATGGCTCCACAGTGAAAGGGGTGAAATGATGGTTATTTTATGTTCTATGAAAAGGTCAACACTAACTTTAGCCAGAAAAGAATGTAATAACTTCCTCAAAGTCCTGAGGAAAAATAACTGTCAACCTTTTTTGTGTACCAGAAAAATCTTTCATTTAAGAAAGAGGGTAGATATCTTTAGTTTGACAAAAACTAATAGATTTCTTAGTACCAGGCCTTCTCTAAAGAGACTTTCAAAGGGAAAGTAATCCCAGAAAGAAACTAACAAAAATTACCTCAAAAAAAAAGTAAAACATTGAAAGAAAATCTCTTTTAAACAATAACAACATTATATTTGAGAGTTTAAAACAAAATTTGGAACTAATATCACATAAATGAGCAGAGAATAGATGAGAATTTACTATTACTGAGGTTACTCATATTCTTGATATCCTCTATAACAGATGTTGGCAGATCTGATCTACTGCCTGCTTTTGTACGGCCCAGGAGCTAAAAGTGTTTACTGCATTTTTATATTCTTAAACAAAAAATATCAAAAAAAGATGAACATTTTATGACATAAAAATTTTATATAATTCGAGTGTCCATAAATTAAATTTTAGTGGAACACAGAACATTCACTCACTGAGGTTTTTCCTGTAACTGATTTTTGCTGTAACATCAGAGTTGATAAAACAAAGATAGTTTACCTGCAAAATTGAAATATATACCATAGGAATTTTTGCAGAAAATTTGCCAATCTTGTTCTATAATCCCTGACCTATTCACTGGTATTTCTCCCTGAGTTCTGAATCCCGGCTAATTAAGATTCATTCATTTATCAGTAACATAGAAATGTTTTTAACTTTTGTGGAGCACAGTAAAAGCAGTGCTCAGGCAGAAAAGTATCAAAATAAAGTCTTATAATAGGAAAGAAGATATCTTTTAAAATCAAAAACCTAAACTTTCCCCTTAGGTAACTGTGAAAATAAGAGAAGTTAAGCCTAAAGCGAACAGATAAATATACAATAATAATTAGAGTAGAAATCAATGAAATTGGAAAAGAGTAACACAGCAGAGAGAGTTAACAAAGCCAAAGGATGGTTATTTACATAAAATCAATAAAATTGATAAACATATAGTAAGGCTAGTCAAGAAACAGAGAAGAGACATAAATTACCAATCCCAGAAATAATGGAGTCATTACCATTGCTCTTATAAACATCAAAAAATAATAAAGAATAATACAAATAACTCTGTGCCTGCAAACTGATAGTTTGGATGAAATGGACCAATTTCTTGAAATACACAAACAACCAAAACTCATACAAGAAATGTTACCAATTCTCCTAAACCTCTTCCTACAAGGAGAAGCAGAAGTGCCACTTCCTAACATATTCTATGAGGCTAAAATCTCTTAATACCAAAACCACATAAAGATATTCCAAGAGAGGCAATACAGTTATTTTTATATTTTGGATATTGCACGTGAAATAATGGTTAGTTAAATAAAGTAATAAATAGGAGTTCCTTCTGTAGTGCAGTGGGTTAAAAATCCAGATGTAGAAGCTTGGATTGCTAGTGAAGGCTCAGTTTCCCTGGCCCACATTCAGTGTCTGGCCTAAGTCCTTCAACATACTTCAGGTGTGGTAATTTCAAAAAAAAAAAAAAAAAAAAAAAAGATCACAGACTTAAATGCAAAATACAAGAGTATAAAAATTTTAGGAGAAAATTCTGTGAGTTTGGATTTGATGATGAGCATAAGACAATACAAAAACAGTGATCCACAAAAGAAAAAAGAAGATAAATTGAAATTTATTAAAATAAAATAATTCTGCTTCATCAAACACACTGTTAAAAGAATAAAATAAAATTGGGGTTCCCTTTGTGGTGCAGTGGAAACAAATCCAACTGGTATCCACGAGGATGCAGTTTCGATCCCTGGCCTCATTCAGTGGGTTAAGGATCCTGCATTGCCCATGAGCTGTGGTGTAGTTCTCAGATGAACACCAGATCCCACGCTACTGCGGCTGTGGCGCAGCTGTATGTCCAATCCGACCCCTAACCTGGGAACTTCCATATGCCATAGGTTCAGCCCTAACAAGCAAGAAAAAAAAAGAATAAGTACAGTGAACAGACTAAGTGAAATCATTTGCAAAGTATACATCTGATAAAGGACAATATCCAAAATATAAAAATAACCTTTAAATCTCAAAATTAAAATAAAAATTGATAAAATGTACCATAACAATGTAAAAAGTTAATAGGGAAGTTGGGTATGGGATATTAAGGAATTCTCTATCTTCACAATTATTTTGTAAATCAAAAACTAAAAAAACAAAAACACATATTTAAAAAAAAATAGAAAAATAATCACCCATAATATGAATACTTTACATAATTGAGCTACAAAATGCTATAGAATATAACATGTACTATATGCTTAATATTTTAAATATTTTGATTTAATTTAATTAATTATTGATTTAATGAATTTATTCTTCACATTGAAATACTGAGAGCTCAACACAAATATGTTTTTGATAATATGAGATAACTTGCTGATGACTGCAATTTGTTTTTTACTTAATATTAATAATTCATCTTCATGGAAATGTAATATCAAACTGACAATTAAATGCATATGATGGATGTCTATCTGAAATTACTCTTGAGCTTTAAATTATGGATTTAACATCTGATGTATTCCAGTGTGTGTTGATAACAAATGGAAAATACCTTTGTATCACAGCTAGCTAAATGATCTCTATTAACTTGATGGTAAATATTCCTTCATGCTGTGTTTGCACAAAGCACAGCATCCATTACAGATCAGGTGTATGAGATATATATTTAATTAGATATTAGTGGGACTGACACACACATGAAAAACACGTCATTAACTGAGAAGATAATTTGAAGGTTACCTCGTCTTTTTTTTTTTTTTTTTGGTACAAAGGACTTTGTGTGAATTAATAATAATATTATTTTGTATTTATATAAGGCTTAGGATTTTTAAATTTTTCATGCTTGAGTTTAACACAACATGGCATAACATGACTGTTACTCAAGTCAAATGCAAAAGTTTGCTTGAAAAGAACTACTTGATTTCAATAATTACATTTAAGCACCTAAACTGCTTATTTTTATAAGCAACTTCAGGATTGTATGACTATTCCATATATAATTAATCATTCTAAGATACAAATTCATGAATTAACTATTAAATGAGTCAATATCACAAATGTAGAGTTCACTAGAGGCAGTGTATATTTCTTTTATGATAGGGACATTAAGGATTTTTTTTTTCTTCTTCTTCTTAGGGCCACACCCATGGCATATGGAGATTCCCAGGGTTAGGGGTCGAATTAGAGCTGTATCTGCTGGCCTATGCCATAGCCACATCAAATTGGTATCCGAGCTGCATCTGCAATCTATACCACAGCTCATAGCAATGCCGAATCCTTTACCCACTGAGCGAGGCCGGGGATTGAACCTGTGTCCTCATGGATGCTGCTCAGATTCATTTCTGCTGAGCTCTGATTGGAAATCTATGGCACATTTAAGAATTGATGAGATAGGGATTCCTGTTGTGGCTCAGCAGATTAATAATCCTACTACTAGCACCTAGAGAATGTGGGTTCAATCCCTGGCCTCATTCAGTGGGTTAAGCATCTGGGTGTCGCTGAAAGGTGCGGTGTAGGTTACAGATAGAGCTCAGATCTGGTAGTGCTGTGGCTGTGGCAACCTCCATGCTGTAGGTATGGCCCTAAAAAGAAAAAAGAAAAAAAAAAGAATTAATGAGAGAAATAACCCAAAGAAAGTATATTACAGGATAATTGAGGAAAAAAAAGATGATTATGTTTTTGATCTCATTAGTTAGAATGGTCCATCATTCCAAGGGCTTAGAAAGCCTGGACTTTTTTTTTAGGGCTGAACCTGTGGAAATTTCCAGGATAGAGTCAAATTGGAGCTGCAGCTGCTGACCTAGGCCATAGGCACAGCAATGGGGGATCTGAGTCACATCTATTACCTACACCACAGCTCATGGCAATGCCAGTTCCTTAACACACTGAGCAAGGTCAGGGATTGAACCCACATCCTTATGGATACTAGTTGGATTTGTAACCTGCTAACCCACAGTGGGAACTCCCAAGGCTGGACTATAAAATTATAATCAGATTAGATTGTAGGTCAAATACAATTCAAGTTTTGGAATTTGTTACTCTTCCAAATATTTCCCAATAATTAGACAATAGCATAGTTTTGCTAACGTCTGACCCTCATAGATCCTCAGAGAGTATAAGCAAATGTTAAGTAAATTCTTATGAGCTATCACAACTACTGGGGGAAGGACCCTTAGTAGAATCTGCTCAGCTTTCTCTGAACTCCTAATGCTTTTAATTTTTGATTAAAAATTTATTTGGGATAAGGGATTTCCCACTGTGGCTCAGCAGTAACAAAACAAACTGGTAACCATGGAGATGTAGGTTTGATCCCTACCCTTGCTCAGTGAGCTAAGGATCTGGTGTTGCTGTGAGCTGTGGTGTAGGTCACAGACATGACTCACATCCTGCATTGCTGTGGCTATGTGTATTGTGTAGGCTGGCAGCTGCAGCACGAATCGGATTCCTAGCCCAGGAACTTCCATAAGCCACAAGTGGGGCCCTAAAAAAACGATAATAATAATAATAATAATAGTAATAATAATAATGGGGATTATATCTACTCTCTTTTCTCCCATTAGCATGGTTGAGAATTGAAAAAAAAATTAAAACAAGTGAATAAACCCTGTTAGATTCAGCAATATAAGAAAATTACCTGAAATCAGAAAATTACTTGAAATCTAAGTTACCAAATTTACCCAATTAAGTAACTCGGAATAATTGTTAAGGTTAGATTCCAGGGCACGTCCCAAGACTTACTTTCCAAAAAATTATAGGGAAAGTGTCTGGAAATACAAGTGGTTTTTCTCAACAGAAATAAGAAACTTTTACAAATGTTTACATTAAATCAATGATTATGTGGCAGATTTAAACCTTATCTTTCTACAAATCTGGTAGAAGTAAAATTATTTTAAAAGATTTAAATATTAGTTAATATTGTGTCCACCTCACATTCTATCCCTGTAACAGAGAAGACCAAATCTGACTCCATATTTGATCTGTTTATTTCACTTTAACCTTTTGTATTCTATGGCTTTTGCTAAAAGTTAATTGCTAAAGGAATGTTGTCTATAGCCTGAAGTATGCATATGGTCCATCTCTTGGACTCCTGGCTCCCAGGGCTGAGTGTTAAGCTAAAATACCTTTGTTTAGCTCACAGGAAATATCCTACCAGGCCTACCTCTGAATGGTTGCAGGAAAGAAGAGATAAACACATCCCCTCCAGGGTCTGGCTGGAACAAGGAAACATTTGCAAGAATTTATCATCCTTTTCGCTGTACTTCCTCATCTCCCCCTCTTCATTCTGTGAAAGAAATTAGTGTCCAAAACTGGACAAGCTGATTCTTTTAGACACTAGTCCACCATCTCTTGGTCTGCTGGCTTTCCAAATAAAGTCACTATCCCTTGCCCCAACAACTCTTCTCTTCTCTCATGTGCTTGTCACTTGGTAAGCAGTACAAGCTTAGGCTCACCCCAAGTCCACCTCTCTAGATGTGGTGTTTACAGTGTCAGTTGATTAAATTTATTCTTAGGATATTCTTTGCCTAACTTAAAGAATTGAATTAAACTATTTGTGTCCAGACATCAAAACTTTATAAATACGCTTTTCTCAGTAACCACTTGATTAGTACTCCCAAAATGTTGTCACAATGGTGTCTACAACTAGAACTTTGTATAATAAGCTCAGCTGTGCTTAGTCAAATATGTTTTCTCTTGGACATTTTTGTAGTCAACTGTTCAGATCTAAGTTTTCTCAGTCACTGAAATATCACAAATGTGGGTTGCTGAAAATATATGAATGAATGAAAGGGTTACCTCTAGCTCTCATTTGCCAATGTGCTTATGAATATGCACTTTGTGTATGTGTTGCTGGTGAATTGAGAACTAGAGAACTCAGGTTCGTTACTTGAGTGTAATAAAATGCATAGTGTGATAAATGAGCATTAACCATCAAATTATGGTTAATGATTCAGGAAACAAGCAAACAAAAAGAACAAAAGAAAGACCAAAAAAAGTGTCATGCATTTATTTTCTTTCAGGTAGTATCTCACTTTTCTGTGAGGCCACTGACATTGAGCTTTGAAATATGAGGAATTTTTAAATAACATTAAGGGGAATGGAATTTTTTTCAGGAACAGACATAAGTTTGGGGAATGCTATTTTTCTTGTTCAGGAATTATTGGCTAACCATAGCCCTCTTTGTTAGGAACTTTACTTCTAAGGGAATATGTTGATGCTCTCTGGCTACTTATCACAAGTTGGTGGTGATGCTTTTTGGAAGCAGGGAATAGCCATACACACTAACCATTCTTACTTATGGATAATCTTGAAAGTCTAATTTTCATATCATCACTACATCATTGCTTTATTTCTCCTCATCAGTGATGGCATATTTTCTATTTTCCATGTGGCCTTCATCTTTATCATTCCTATACCTCTCCTCTGATTAATGAGCTATATGATGTTGACTTTTTTTTAAGTACTCTTTTTTTTTTTTGTCTTTTGTCTTTGTTGTTGTTGTTGTTGTTGTTGCTATTTCTTGGGCCGCTCCTGTGGCATATGGAGGTTCCCAGGTTAGGGGTTGAATCGGAGCTGTAGCCACCGGCCTATGCCAGAGCCACAGCAACGCGGGATCCGAGCCATGTCTGCAACCTACACCACAGCTCACGGCAACGCCGGATCGTTAACCCACTGAGCAAGGGCAGGGACTGAACCCGCAACCTCATGGTTCCTAGTCGGATTCGTTAACCACTGCGCCACGACGGGAACTCCCCTAAGTACTCTTTAATTTCTGTAGTCGTGTCACATTCAGAGTCTCATTATTTTTTCTTATTTTTCTTATGATTTCTACTATTTATTTTCCCACTAACATCACCAGCATAATCAAATAATGCAAATATTTTGAAACTTCAGGACAATGAATGGAACATAGTAAGTGTAAACCATTACCTTTTACACATGCACAGCACAGCTCCTACCTCAATTCATGGGGATGCTTGAGGGGGTCATTTGAATAATACACATAAGCAAAATATGCTTCTAGCTTATTTAATTATCCCCTGAAGGTATAATACACTAATATTCTTGATTCTGTGCAGATCCAATTATTTTCCCCTCAGTAGAAATAATGTTTACTCATGGTTTGATGAAGGCAGGATGGATGAAAACTAATAGTCACTCATACTCCTGGGGACTAGTAACCTCATTTACTCCTCACAATATTATGTGATTGTGATAAAGAAATGGAATGTAACACAGATAAAGTAGATGTTTTCATTTTAATATTTGGTGCTGTGTAAATTGAGATAACTCAGGCCGAGTTAAAAGGATAACAAGCCAAAAATATCAGGGACTTCATATGTTACATGTTTTATTTTTTTCACAATTTGGGTCTATTTCAGGTCAATGTTTATGGTGGGGGGTTGGAGAACACAAAGGCTATGACTAACATTATTCTTACTCTGAGAGGCAGACTAACCTAGCCTCTGTAGGAGTGTTTCTTGGCAAAGTGCAAAGGGAGAGAAGTTAGCAAAATCACATGTTGGAACTTAGGGGCTTCCACCTGCAAAGAACACTGATGACCATCTCACTTACAAAAACAAATCGAATGGCCGTATTAAATTTACAGAAACAAAAACATACCACTCTGCACCCACACACCAAAAAAGAAGAGGGTGGAATATATTTTCCAATAGACCTAATGAGTTCCACAGGCACTGTGCAAATGTTTGAAAACTAATTTAAAAATACTGAAGCCATTTACACTTAAAGTTGTATAATTATTTTATTTTCCCAGTGGATTTTTAGCTATACAATTTCTACGTTCTTAAGCATGTGACATCATAAATAGTAATATATTGAATGATTCTTAGAAATTAAAAAAGAAGATATAATGATTGGAGATTTATCAGTTGAAGAATTCTACCTATAATAATCAATCAGGTGGCCAGGATTTCTTGATTTCTAGGAAGGCAGTGTTGAAAGAATAAGAAGAAGTCTAGCAGGGAGAACCCCACACTTATTCGCTAGTTCTGATCAACAATTAGGCTTGGGTATAAACAAAGATTCTGCTGCAGTGACAGCATAACTAGTAAGTAGACTGGGTTAGAAGATAGATATCTCTTCCTCCACCTCTAGATTTGTCATAATACAATTTCAAAGTATACAATACTGAAAAATTCTACTGGGCCACATATTGCCCCCACTCAAGAGCAATCTTGCTCTGCCCTATAAAATATCTATTTCACTACATAAAAAAAAATTTAGGAAAAAAAAATTTGATAATTTTGATTTAACTAGTATGTACAAAATGCCAGGCACTGGGGTACAGAAAAAAAGAATGAAAGTTTTTGTCATTTCTGCACTGGAGAGGTAGAGGAGAAAGACAGATTAGAGTTCCTACCATAAAGCTAGCACCCTACAGTTGAAATCATTACTAAGGGGGAAAAAAAAGAATGAGCTCTGCTTGAGAGTTCAGTGTCTTTTCCATGAAACCAATTCTTTAGTTGTAGTAGAAGTTTTCCAAGTGGAGAAAGTCTTTATAAGAGAACAAATCAAGACAAAGGATATGTATAAAAATACCTAGAAACATAGTCCTGGTGTTACAGATCGGAGAGTAGGGACAATTGCAATGAGGAATTAACTGAGGTTTTGTTGTTGTGGCTGTTAGTATTATAGTTGTTTTAATTAAACTATCTAGATGATCAGATTTATTTCAAAGGGAAATAACTCCCTAGAAAAACCATCTCCCTAACATTTACTTTTTCTTAAAAAAAAAATACCTTTTCCTTTTATTTAATTATCCCCATGACTGAGTGTCTTACTCAATCTCTGCAAAAATCTCTCTAGTACTGTTATTTCATGCTACTAAACACACTGAAATTTTGTTAATTGATTATTTAATCTTACTTACCTATTAATGAAATATTAATGATTTTCCCTCTTAAACATCACACTGTTTACTAATAGAGTTTATTTTATCTAACAGTACATAGGGTATTCAATATTCACTTATCCTATTTGGAAGTCAGAATTCTATGCATAAATGATCAGAAACATAATAGTATTTGTCCTTGAATCTCCACACACATAAAATATATTTTCAAAATTAATGAATATTTATTGTTTTAACTGCTATATTTGATTTGAAAAGCAGTGTTCCTACACCTTATTGTCTTAGTCATACATAGATGGAGCATTAGATTATTTACCTAGAAAATACTATTACATATAAATTTATATTTTATAAGGCTAATATGAATTATATCAATGACCTATTCCTCAATGAACTCCTCTGTCAATGACCTATTTACTGAAGACTTGAAAATGCTGTGGAATCTTCCAACATTCTGCCCTCAGACACTCTGACACTTTGCATGAGTAATATTTTCAAACGGAATCAGTCCCCGACTTACAAATGACCATTGTATTGACTTCGTTCCTCCCTCTGCTACTGCTATGGAATAGCAAGAAAACACACACACACACACACACACACACACTGAATGTAGCTAATTGGAATAAGGGATCATCTACTCATGGATACTTCCTGGATCATGATCAGTTATGAAATTGATAGAGGGCTTCATAAACCTACTCTGAAAATAGGATTTTACCATGACCATCACTAGGCATGAGGTTTCTTTCCTCCTCCTAAAAACAATATTATGCCAGCCTATTAGTAGTACATCATGCTGTTGGTGGCAGTCTTCCAAAGAGATTAATTTACCATATAAAGGTGAATTTTATTTTGAGGCTTTCTATTATATTCCATTGATCTATGTGTCTGTTTTTGTGCCAGTACCATAATGATTTGATTACCATAGCTTTGTGATATAGTTTGAAGTCAGGGAGTGTGATACCTCCAGTTTTATTCTTTCTGGAGATTGTTTTGTCTATTCTGGGTCTTTCATGGATCCATTTATAGTTTTGAATTATTTGCTTTAGTTATATTAAAAATGCTATTGGGATTCTGATAGGATTCTGATTACATTGAATCTATAAGTTGTATGAAAATTTTAACAATATTCATTTTTAAAATCCATGAGGAGAGTATATCTTTCCATTTATTTGTTTCATCTTCAGTATCTTTCATAATGTCTTATAGTTTTCAGAATTTGGACTTTCAACTCCCTGATTGAATTTATTTATGGATATTTTATTCTTTTTGTTGCACTTATAAATGAGGTTATTTGTTAATTTCTCTTTCTGATAAATCATTACTAGTGGATACAAATTCAACAGAATTCTGTATGTTAATTTCTTTATCATGCAACTCTACCTTATGTATTTATTGGTTTTGAAAGTTTTTTGTTGGGATCTTTAGGGTTTTTCATATATATGTGTGTGTGTGTGTGTGTGTGTGTGTGTATGTGTATATATATATATATATATATATGCTGTGGCTAGGACTTCCAACACTATGTTGAATAAAAGTGATGAGTGTATATTCTTATCATGTTCTTGATCATATATATCTTAGAGAAAATGTTTTCAGGTTTTTACTGTTGGCCATGATGTTGGCTGTGTGTTTTGATATATAGTAATTATTATATTGAGGTATATTCTCTTTATATCCTTTGAGTTTTTCTTTTAATTATAAGTGAATGTCTAGTTTTGTTAAAAGCTTATCTGTATCTATTAATATGATTATATAATATTTATTCTTCAGTTTGTTAATTTGGTGCCTCACATTGATTTGCAGTTATTAAACAATTCTTGCATCCCTGAGTTAAATCCCACTTGATCATGGTGTGTGATCCTTTTAATATATTATCAAATTTGATTTGCTAATATTCTGCTGAGGATTTTTGCTTCTATGTTCATCAGGGATATTGACCTGTAGTTTTTTCTCCCT
This sequence comes from Phacochoerus africanus, assembly GCF_016906955.1. Lineage (NCBI taxonomy): Eukaryota > Metazoa > Chordata > Mammalia > Artiodactyla > Suidae > Phacochoerus > Phacochoerus africanus. The sequence continues at coordinate 42,513,098 of NC_062556.1, read as the reverse complement.
CTCTCTCTTTTGGCAGTTTTGATATCAATGTGACATTGGCCTTGTAGAGTGAGTTGTGAATTATTCTTTCCTCTTCAATATTTTGGAATAGTTGGAGAAAGGTAGGTGTTAATTGTGTTTAAGTGTTTTGTAGAAATCACCTGTGAAGCTGTCTGGTCCTGGACTTTTGTTTTTTATAAAATTGTAAATTATTGATTAGTTTCATTACTAGCAATTGGTCTGCTCAGGTTTTCTATTTCCTCTTACTTCAGTCTTGGAATTTATCCATTTCTTCCAGGTTGTCCAACTCATTGGCATATGATTTTTTTCCTATAATCGCCAATGATCTTTTGCATTTCTGTGATGTTGGCTGTAACCTCTCTCATTTCTGATTTTATTTACTTGGACCCTCTCTTTTTCTTCATCAGTCTGGCTAAAGGATTATCAATTTTATCCTTCCGAAGAATCATATATTAGTTTCATTGATCTTTTCTATTCTTTTTCTTAGTATCTATTTCCTCTTGATCTTCATTTTTTTCTTCCTTCTACTAACTTTGGATTTTGTTTATTTTTCATTTTATATGTCCTTCAGGTGCAATATTGTATTGTTTATTTGATAATTTTCTTGTTTCTTTCTTTTTTTTTTCCTTTTTTAGGGCTGAACCTGCAACATATGGAGGTTCCCAGGCTAGGGATCAAATTGGAGTTGTAGCTGCCAGCCTACACCACAGCCCCAGCAATGCAGGATCTGAACTACATCTGTGACCTACACCACAGGTCATGGCAACACTGGATCCTTAACTCACTGAGCGAGGCCAGGGATTGAACCTGTAACCTCATGGTTCCTTGTTGGATTCGTTTCTGCTGAGACACGATGGGAACTCCAAGATACTTTTCTTGTTTCTTCATGTGGGTGCGTATTGCTATATTTTTTTTTCTTATAATTCTTTTTGCTGTATCCCACAGAATTTGGAACACTGTGCAATCTATTTTTTTCAAAATAAACAACCTTTATTTTTTTATTTTATCTTTGATTTGTTAATATCATTTTATTTAGACTCCACATATTTGAGGGTTTTTTTCAGTTTTTCTTCTTTCAGTTGATTTATAGCTTCATATTTTGTGGTCAGAAAAGATGCTTGATGTGATTTCAAACTTTTAAATTTCTTGTGACTCACTTTTGGTCTAAAATGTGATGTGTCCTAGAGAATGTTCCTTGTGCAGTTGAAAGAAATGTGTATTCTGCTGTTTTGGGGTGTAATTTTCTGTATATATTTACCAAGTTTATCTCATCTAATGTATTATTTAAGTCCAGTGTTTCCTTATTGATTTCCTACCTGGATAATCTATTGATATAAGTAGGGGTGTGTGTTAAAATCCTTTGGTATTATTGTGTTACTCTGTTTCTCCTCTAATGTCTGTTAATATTTGCTGTATGTATTTAAGTGCTATAAGTTTGGGTGCGTATATATTTACAAGCGTTGTATCTCCTTGGATTGATCCCTTGTTCTTTGTCTCTTTTACAGTGTTTATTTGAAAGTCTTACTTTAAAGTATCACTATTCCGGATTATGTTTGTTTCTATTGGCATGGGATAACTTTTTCCTATCTCTCACTTTTACTTCCCTGGCATTTTTAATTTGATATTTCTTGTAAGGATGGTTTGGTGGTGATAAACTTATTTAGCTTTGCTTGTCTGTGAAACTTTTGATCTATCCTTTAATTCTGAATAATAACCTTTCAAGATAGAGTATTCTTGGTTATAGGCTTTTTCCTTTCAGCTCTTTAAATATATTTTGCCACTCACTCCTGGCCTGCAGAATTTCTACTGAAAAGTCAGCTCGTGGTCTTATTGGAGTTTCCTTGTACATAGCCAGTTGATTTCCTCTTGCTGCTTTTAAGATGTTTCTCTTTATATTTAATTTTGACATTTAATTATAATGTGTATTAGTGTGGACTCCTTTGAGTTCATCATATTTGAGACTATCTGTGCTTTCTTACCTGGATGCATTTTTCTTCCTCAGGGCAAATTTTCTGCTATATTATTTCTTAAATAAGTTCTCTGCCTCTTTCTCTCTTCTCCTTCTTTAACCCCCAAAATGTGAATGTTAATACACTTGATGTTGTCCCAGATATTCCTTAAACTGTCCTCATTTTAAAAAAATTATTTTCCATTTTTCTGTTCAGCTTAGTGGCTTCTTCTTTTAGAGCATCAATTCATTCTTATGTATCATCTAATCTAACTTTATTGTTCAGCTTGGTGACTTCTTCTAGAGCATCAATCCATTCTTTTGTATAATCTAATCTAACTTTACTGTTAATTCTGTCTAACATATTTTTTATTTAAAGTACTGTATTAGTTCTTTTTTCTATATTTTCTAAATCTCTGTTGAAGTTCTCACTGTGTTCCTTCATTCTTCTTCCACGTTTGGTGAACATCCTTCTGATTTTTTTACCTTGAACTCTTTATTAGGTAGATTATCTATCTCCATTTTTTTTAAGTTATTTTTTCTGACATTTTGCCTTGTTTCTTTTTTGAAACACATTTCTGTCTCCTCACTTTGGCTAATTTTTGGTGATTCTTTCTTTGTGTTAGCTAAATCCATTAGGTCTCTCAGTCTTGGAGATGTGCCCTCCTGTAGATGTCCTGTGGGGCCCAGCAGCATGGTTCCCACTGGCCATCAGAGCTAGATGCTCCAATGGTATTGCCTATGTGGTCTATGTATACTTGTCACTACTCTTTTGTGTCATGGCCAACTACCGCTGGTATACTGGTAGGTGAGGCTTGCCCTTGGCCCAACATGCTGTGACACCTGTTTCATGTGGTTGTTGCCAGTGTCCTGGTGGATAAAACAAGGCCCTAGCACAGCTGGCTGTTAAGCCTGGCTGCAAGTTACTCCCTAAGGGTGCTCTGATGAGGTAGGCCTCTGGCATGAGTGGCCACAATATCTGCTGGTGTGTGACTGCTGTGTGTGTGTTGATGGGTAGGCAAGTCCCTGACACTAACTGGCTAGAGGGAGGATTCTAACATGGTACCTGCCATTGCTGGTATCAGCACAGTAGAATGAAATTACAAAAACTATTGCTACCAGTATCCCAGTACCCTGGGAGTTTGCAGCTGCTCCTGTCTCTTTGGAAGGCTAAGACCAGCAAATGGGTCTGACCTGGGCACCTTTCAAGTTACTGTCTATGTGTAGGACCCAAAACATGTGACATTTTGAGTATGCCCTTTAAGAGCTGAGTCTTAGTAGCCCCCAAATCTCTGAACTCTCACAAATATAAGCTTCCCTGGGTTTCATAGTCAGACATTTGGAGGCCTGTCTCCCAGAGACAGGACCTCTAGTTTAGGGAGATCAATGTGGGACCTGGAGCCCTAACTCCTCCGGGTGTCTCATTGTGTCTCTTTCCTTATATATTAGATACATAAAATCTTTCTGCTTGGCTTCATGTCATTCTCAGAGATAGTTGCTTGAAAAGTAGTTGCACTGTTTTTGTGCCCATGGGAAGAAGTTAACTCAGGATCTTCCTACTCTGCCAATTTGATTCTGATCAAGTCATGACTGTTTTCATTTTAAGAATTGGTTTGGTTGGCCATTACTTATCAGAAGAATTTCACTATGATGTCATTATCATTTTCCTTAATTTCACTGAAAATTCTTTATATAATTGCAGGGCATGCCCCCAGCTCTAATCCATCTTTTACAGAACACTTGCCTTCACATCTTTATTTCTCTACTCCTGATATCCTACTTATTACTCTGTCATTTCATGGATTGGAGGCATGGAGAAATAGGATTTTTTTGACTTATTTTTCTCAATCGTCTCCCCCAAATCAAAGACTAAGCTCAATAATTTTAAACAAATTTGAAATCCCTAGACATATCTGCCATTATGAAGACCATGTTAGAGGTACTGACAGATCTAGATTTCACTCAGGGGCCCCCAAGAGTTTTAAACATTGTAGAGAGCATGACTAAACTTCTTGTATGGAAGTTCAGACACTAACTTGCTTCTTTCCTAAAACACTGTAGCTTACACATTAGAAGGGGGTAACTACCTTCAACTATTTAAGAAAATACAACCCAAAAGTCATTTAACTCTTAGAAAATTGTAGAGGCCATTCCAAATGGTCACCATCTTGGTTACTCTGAAAAGCTTCTTGGAGAGATACTCATTTATGACACTGTAAAGGCTCTTATGCTTACAATGGAAGTGACTCCATTGGTCACAAATGTTGTTTGTCCCTTACTTTAGCTGAAGTGATCAATGATAGCACTTCAGTTCAAAGAAGGCACTCAGGTCAGCCTCAACTCAATGGCAGCTGTTGTTATGGATGACAGATGTGTCATAGATACTCCCTTGCAAGTCATAGTAAAGTCTAAGTAATGGATAATAGATCCTGTTCTACTTTGATTAATGCCTCAGGCAAGAAAAATGCCACTAAAGAAATTTAGTAGAAATAAACTTGTTTTTCTAAAGGAAAGCCTAATATTTAAAAGATTCTTTGTTTGTTTGTTTGTTTTGTTTTTTCAAATGTTTATATCTGGAATCCTGGGAAATATGGTTGAAATGTGTACTGCATTTTTAATCCCATGCTGCTGATTTGAGATTTATTGATAGTAGCCCTAGTTAAATGCCATATCAGACAAGTTGAATAGATTTGTTCCCAATTGTCAGATTAATCAGAGTTGCTAATGGATCAGTGTACTCATGGGATAATTTTCCAGAAGCCAAGACAGAGTATACAGGCTAGATATTATTGGGAAACAACTCTGCTTATATATGTCATGTTTCTACACATCCCGTGAGCAATAGCACTGATCTCCTTATTTTCTTAGCTACATTTTCAAGGATGTTTATATTATATGCAACCTTAATAAACAGATATAATGTCTCCAACAGAGCAAGGGGTAGATTTTCTTACAGTATCTGACAATATGCATAGTATTTCCCTCCAGAGCCAAAGGTAAATTTGCTTACTACTCATTGTAAAGTTGTTGAATTCCCCAATCTCAGTGATTCTCTCCTATAAAAATCCTCACTACCTAAGTGTCACTCAGCACCCTTCATGTTACTCTATAAGAATTGGATATCAGCGAACTGGTAAAATAAATTTCTTGTACTGTGGCTATTGGTTATTTCCCATTGTCTTTGATCTAGAATTCTTATGTCTTCTGCCAGTACCATTAACTGCAGTTGGCTAACTTCTGTTGGATCCAAGAGCTTCATGTCCTCTGCTGGCATCAATTAAACTATGACAGCCTAGCATTTTAGCCTATAGAAGGAAAAATCTCAGATCCTTCACAAGACCATTTATCTCCCACCCAAATATGTTTTAATTCTATCCACTGATTTCCTTTTTGCTTCTACTTATTATTTCAAACTACTATGTCATCTCTGAATTACTTCAAAAGATTTTCATTATTTCTTCTCTTATACCACCTTGTATACACTCAAAAGAAGACTCTGAATTTTAAAGGACATACATCAGTTACGTTATTTTTCTTCTTACACTTCAATTCAATTCTTTTTTTTTTCAAATTTAGATTGTAACCCTTCTACTTGTCATGGTTTATAATGTTCCATGCCATTTGTTGTCTGCAGATTTTTTCAAACTTTTATCATAGTTCTCTTCTTCTATTCACTCTATTGTAGCAATATATCTATGGTAATACCCTTGAATGCACACAGGTTTCTCCATTCCAGAGTCTTATCACATGAATTATTACACTTGAGAGCCAAGGTTTTCAGTTTTACTGAATGGCTTATTATATTGCATCTTCTAGATTGCACATCACCTGCTTGGAAAGGCAGTAACCAGCTCTACTTAAGCATGTAACATTCTGTTCTTATTTATTTTTAAAATGATTTTTATCATGGTAATTTCAGTATATATTGACCCACGTAGTAACCATGCTCCCATAGTATATAAGTACTATGTGAACTAGGATCTTATTTGTTTTATTCCTAGTTTTATCCTTAGAGATTATGATTTCTATGGGCTAAATTGTATCTCTCCCTAAATTCACATGTTGAAGAACTAAGTCCAAGTACCTCAGAATGTCATTTATTTGAATAAACAATTAAGTTAAAAAGAAGCAATTACAAGAATATACAGTGGAGGAAATTCAGTCTCTTCAGAAAGTGGTGTTGGTAAAGCTAGACTGCTACATGTAAATCAGTGAAATTACAGCACTCCCTCACACTATTTTAAAAAATAAAATCGAAATGTTTTAAAGACCTAAATATAAGTCATGATACTACAAAACTTCTAGAAGTGAACATATGCAAAACTTTCTCAGGCATAAATCATAGCAATATTTTCTTAGATCACTCTCCCAAGGCAAAAGAAATAAAAGCATAAATAAATGAATGAGAACTAATCAGACTTAAAGGCTTTTGCACAACAGAGAAAACCATCAACAATATAAAGAGATAGCTTATGGAATGCAAGAAATTATTTGCAAACACTGTGATCAACAAGAGGTTAATGTTCAAAATATGCAAATAGCTTACACAACTCAATATCAGAAAAATGAACAACTCATATAAAAAATGGACAGAAAATCTAAATAGACAATTCTCCAAAGAAATAACATGAAAAATATGATAATAATCTGAATATATATATATAACTGAATAACTTTGCTGTAATCTGAAATTATTACTATATTGTAAATCAACTATACTTCAATGAAATTATAAAATAAATAAATACAAAGAAGCCATATAGTGAGACTGCAAAACTTTGTACACAAATACAGATATTGGGAATGCACAGGCACAGAAAATGCCATGTGAAGACACAGGATGAAAGCAACCACCTGGAAGCCAAAGAGATACCTCTCAGGAGAAACGAGCTCCACTGACATTTTGATTTTGGGCTTCTAGACTCTAAAACCCTGAGAAACTAAATTTGTGTGGTTGAAGACACCCAGTCTGTGGCGTTTTGTTACAGCAGTCCTAGTAAACTAATACAAGTACAAGGTTACAGCATAATTAATTCTCAAAATATATTTAATAAATGAGTTAATGAAAAATGAAACAGAATCCAATAGCGTAGCATCCATTCCAGAGTGCTCATGTCTTAGCTACCAAGAAATGTTCTTTTACTATTCATCACAGCTGAATAAGAAAGTAATTCTTTTCATTCAAAAATGTTATAGGACCAGCTTTACCAAAAAAAAAAAAAAAAAAGGAAGAAGATTGATGATGTAGTCTGTGTTGCTGACAATGCTAAAGATGGTCTATGAGATAGCACAGCTCTTGATAAATGATGACACTGGTTTGTCCATAAGATTTTGAGTGATGGTGCCTACAGTCAGTAATATCAGAATATTTTCTTTTCTTGAGAAATTTTATAGAAATAAATCTAAATGTTATCAGAACAAACAGTATCTAGCTTATATAGATAACTGAACAGAATGCCAAGAAGTGTAAGCATCTTTCTCAGAGACATTTATTAAATGTAATATTTATAGATTTCTATCCTCTGTTTTTAGGATCAGCATGCGTGCTGAGTGAAAGTGTGAATGTATTCTTGGAGTACTTGTCTTTCAAAACCCTTTCCATTCTTTTATGTTTATAATTGTCCAGTACACTTTTATAGCTACTTTCCTTGGTTAAATCTGCCTTCAGGAAAGAAGGAAATAGATCCTTATTTTTAGCATGAATTGCTATTTTAGCTACTCCTGGAAAGGTTTATATGTTAGGACATATATTTAGTTACAGAATGGAAAAATCTTATTAAAATGAACTGACACATCATATTTTGGTGTTGGGAAATCTTACTTAGGGATGCCAAAGATACAAAGTCCACCTCTTCCATCTCAAAATACAAAGCTTAAATATAATTACCTCTAATGATAAGCAAAGTTCCTGACAATTATACACCGTATGTTTCAAGAAAACTCAATATTTCTGCCATGTAACACTTTACATTTTTTTGGTCTATGAGTCATTCTGTCATCATGGTCCTTAATGATTAGCAATGTTGAACATCTTTTCATGTATATTTTGGTCATCTGAATTTCTCTCATTCTATTTTAGAAAAATTATATCCACTACCTGAAAAAAATTGAATATTATTTGGACTATTGTTCCAGTTTAGTTATATGAATAATTCACACACTATTAATTATGTTTTATTTAAAACATTTGATTAAAAAAATGTCCCATAACATTTGGAGAGAGGAATTAATTCTATTAAGTGTTAGCTTTATAGAGATTATTTCCATGTTTATGTATCTACCATTATTTACTTTTCAAACTTTGATCCATTTATTTTAATCAACTTAACAAGTTTATACTTTTACTGGGGATTTCTTTTGGATGGGGTTTAACTGTCAGGAGGGAATCTATAAAAGCATAATACAAAGTGCTGTGAAGATCCTTTGTCCTATAACTGTTTTTTTCTATCAAATCCTTTTAAATTTAGCACTTACAATGAATAGGGAACTTAGAGAAACAAAGATGAGACCTTTCAGACAATTGAATCAAATAATCAGACATGTATCTTCAAAGAGAAAAATCAGTAAAGGATATACGTACCTCCACACCACATACTTTTGGTATGTTTTAGTAATAACAACATAAAAATGAAGAAAATTTTGAAAAGTAAATTACCAACAAGCAACATTTAATTCATGGGTTTTTTTCTTTTAAATGTACAATATGTAAACATGGTTATGGGTTTATAGAATATCTCTATTATCTGTTTTCTATCTATCTATTTATCTATCATCTATCTATCTATCTATCAAGTAGTATCTATCTATCTATCTTATGGGTTTATAGAATATCTCTATTATCTGTTTTCTATCTATCTATCTATCATCTATCTATCTATCTATCTATCTATCTATCTATCTATCTAGTATCTATCTATCAAGTAGTATGTATTTGGTTAAGAAACAATGTACTAGACTATTTTGAAAAGAAAGAAGTATACAGATAGTTACAGACTTACACAATATTTAGAAGGGCTGAGGAAAAGACATTTAGGAAGAATGTTATTAGGAAATGTGAAAGTTCAGGGACCCAGGGATTGAGTGAAGCAGATACCAATGATCCCAGCTGCCCCTGGGAACCAAAATAAATCATTTCAGGAACATACCCAGATCCCCTGGAAGTACCATTACCAAATAAAACACAGTATGCTTAGCCAAACTTGAATTTCAGATAGACATCATTTTTTCTTAGAATATATGTCCCAAATATTGTATAGAACATGTCTATGCTAGAAATTATTCATTGTTTCTTGATATTCAGATTTAACTTAGTGTTCTGTATTTTAATATGTTGGAAAATCTTTCAATTCTACCTTAGGCAATCCCAGCTGCCTGAAGCTTTGCTGCATGCCATTCACTGAAGGACCTCTGGGAGCCAGAGGAAGTCTCCTCCAAAGATCTCAGCTGGCTGCCCACAGCTGCCAAGAGAAAACAATGGATTCTCCTAATCTTTTCTGGGAAAGGAGGTATAGGTTTCTATCTAGGGGAGAATGTGAGTGGAGATGATGTTGCATTGACAGCAATCAATCTGCTGTGTGAGTTTATCTAGAGGGGTTCAAACACATATTTATGATATTTTACTTCCATTATGAATTGATATTATGTATTTAGTATTTAAATATTATCATTTTTAAATGCATATTATTACCCTAACCTGGGTGTAATATATATATAAATACACACACACACACACACACACACATATATATAAACCTCTTCTCACATATTGGATACTTGGGTTGGTTGAAAAAGTATACTAAATTAAATAAATGGAATTAAACATTAAAGAATTAGATGGAAAATATTATTAGAGATGATTTTTCCAAGTGAAATAAATGTAAGGCAACCATAGCAAATAGAAGAAGAAAAGTGTAGAACAGACCCATGTATGATGAAAAAAATTGCAGTTTAAAATTATAAGTAATGATAAAGTTTATAAAAGACACATGAATGATAAAGTATATTAAAAAATACTAATTCCAAAGAGCTCTATAATTAATTGATTCTTAAATTTTAAAAGCCAATAATATTAGAATACATTTAATGTTTAAAATTAAATTAAATCATTAAGAACATTTGCAGGGTTAAAATATAGGACTAGCACAAAAAGACAAAGATTTCATTCTCAGTTCACTCAGTAGTACTACAACCCATTGCCAAGCATCTTTTTCTTGTCTTTTATCTTTTTAGGGCTGCACCAGTGGCATATGGAGGTTCCCAGGCTAGGGGTCTAATCAGAGCTACAGCTGCCGGCCTACACCAGAGCCACAGCAACGCCAGATCCCAGCCATGTCTGCAACCTACGCCACAGCTCATGGCAACAACAGATCCTTAACCTACTGACTGAGCGAGGCCAGAGATCAAACCTGCAACCTCATGGCTCCTAGTCAGATTTGTTTCCACTGCTCCAAGACAGGAACTCTCCAAGCATTTTTTTAAAAGTGATTTTTATTTTTTCCATTATAGCTGGTCAACAGTGTTCTGTCAATTTTCTACTGTACAGCAAGGTGACCTAGTTATATATATATGTATACATTCTTTTTCATACATTATCCTCAATCATAAGTGACTAGATATAGTTCCCTATGCTATACATCAGGATCTCATTGCTTATCCATTCCAAAGGCAGTAGTTTGAATCTATTAACCCCAGATTCCCAGTCCATCCCAATTCCTCCATCTCCCCCTGGGCAACCACAAGTCTATTCTCCAAGTGCATGATTTTCTTTTCTGTGAAAAGGTTCATTTGTGCCATATATTAGATTCCAGATATGTGATATCATATGGTATCTATCCTTTTCTTTCTGACTCACTTCACATAGTATGAGAGTCTCTAGTTCCATCCATGTTGCTGCAAATGGCATTATTTGGTCTTTTTATGGCTGAGTAGTATTCCACTGTGTGTATATACCGCAGCTTCTTAAGCCAATCATCTGTCAATGGACATTTGGGTTGTTTCCATGTCTTGGCTATTGTGAATAGTGCTGCCATGAACATATGGGTGCATGCATCATTTTCCAAGGAAAGTTTTGTCTACATATATGCCCAAGAGTGGTATTTCTGGGTTATATGGTAGTTCAATGTATAGTTTTCTGAGGTAGCTCCATATTGTTTTCCATAGTGGTTTTACCAATTTACATTCCCACCAACAGGGTAGGAGCAATAGCTTTTCTCCACACCTTCTCCAGTATTTGTTATTTGTGGACTTATTATTGATGGCTATTCTGACTGGTATGAGGTGGTACCTCATAGTAGTTTTGATTTGCATTTCTCTAATAATCCAAGCATTTAACTTCTCTGTAGTATGAGTTCTCCTCCTGTTTGATCTGCAGGTGTAGCTCTCCATAGAGATAGTCAATGTGAAGAAATCTAGAAGTCCCTAAGAACATTTAGTTCAAGTTGTTTCTTTGGATAGAAAGTTCTTTTCTGCTATGGCTTGAGTGGGAGCATAGTAGCTGTGTTTGAACCAATCACAAGAACATATATCCTTTCACCGAAAACTTATTTCCTTAGTAAGTTCTTCACTTTCGGCTTCCTTGTAATGTCTAGAATTTGGTCTCAGTTTCATTGGTAAGCTCACTTTAAAAGTGCAATAGCCTTTATGGTATTTGACAAAAGCATAATCTCCACTTCATTATGTGGTTGCTAAACTCATTTCCCTGGACAACTTCCTTTTGCGGTGTACGTCTGACATGGAGGACACTGATAATACATGCTTTGACCTGATAGTATAGCTTATAAAATTAGTAATTATCTGTGGGTTTTTGTAGAAATGCCATCTTTCAGTGCAAAATTTAACCATAAAAATTATTAATAAACTTAACATGGCTCTCCTTTTAATCTTACTGTTTAATTCTAGAGGAGAACTTAATGAAATTGTAGGTTATAAAGGCTAATTTATACATCTATCATATAGCTAATATTATGTGGCGAAGACAAGCGATTTTAATTTTTAAATTGTATTCTTAAACAGTAAGTAATTTCACTTATCTATGTGAGGATTTTTGTTTTTTTTTTTTGTCTTTTGTCTTTTTAGGGCTGCACCTGTGGCATATGGAGGTTACCAGGCTAGGAATCTAATCTGAGCTACAGCTGCCAGCCTATACCACAGCCACAGCAATGCCAGATCTGAGCCACATCTGTGACCTACACCACGGCTCACAGCAATGCTGGATCCTTAATCCACTGAGTGATGCCAGGGATCGAACCCACAAACTCATGGTGCCTAGTTGGATCCGTTTCCACTGTGCCATGACGGGAACTCCTATGTGAAGATTTTTAGGTGAGATTTTTGGCCAGAGACACTACTACTTTATTGTTATATTCTGGTCACTGTGATCAAGTCAGTGTTTCTCAAAATGACCAATTAATGAATATCCAGTGATTATTCATATTAATTTTATTCACAATTTACTCAAAGTTATGAAGTGTATATTTTAATATAAACATAAATTTAACTTGATAGCATATTCATTTATAATGTTAATTAAATATACTGTATACTGTGGTTTTCCTGAAATGCAATCTGCATTTGCAATATGATATTTACTTAACTAACATTTTTAAAAAATTAATGTAGCTAAAACTATAATATACCATGTTGCCTCTGGCCTCCTACCATTGTTCTCTATTATTATTGCTCTTATCATCCTACCTTGTAAATTATTTATTTCCTAACCCTTCTATTCTTTTATATCTTACTTCTAAAATCTTTTTCATTATCTCTCCCTTTCTTTCAATAAATTGTTTGGATAGTGTATATATTTTTGCATTTATATTATAAATATTAAATATTTCCCTATAGACCTTAATTCTTAATCCAATTTTATTTCTCTAAACTTAAACAGAGGAAATTATCTTATCTTCTTAGTCTTATGCCTTTATTTCTATTTCAATTCATAACCCAGCTCCTATTACAAAAGTTGACTGACAGTTCATGTTTATTGAAATTAAAATTCTCACTATTGAAGGAGATATAAATACATTTGCATGTGTCCTAATTTCCTTTAAGAGAACAGATGGATGGGGAAATTGTAAAGTAACTTACATTTAACTAACAATCAATGTCACTCACATGAAGCTCTGTGCGGAATAAACATAGCACTTCGCATATGATTTTACTCCTACTGCACTCTTTTGTACATACCATTTATCTGTGAAGATTGAGTATGGCCTTTTAAATCACATTTGGAAAATGGGTAGATGAGAAATCAGGCCTACTCTATAAAAAATACTGTTACAGGAGCCATTCATCAACCACAATATATGATTCTTTTGTATCAGTCTGTCACCATAACTTTCTTAGTGGGCTTAGAACTCCACTCATCTATCTTTATCTGCTATGAAACTTCATGTTGTATTAGTTCTACAGCACAATAAAACAAATGGATACTTTATGGCTTCTAATTGAAAATAAATGTTTCATGGAGAGCATTTTTCTTTTCACTGAACCAGCTGAACTACAAGCATATAATTACTTTTCTTTGTGTCTACAAATTTTTAACAGAAAAGAAAGCCACTAAAGTCAATTTGGCTACTCTTCAAAAGAAACTGCACTATATGGCTAAGGTATATTTTTCCTAGAGTCATATTACTCCAGTGAACACTGGGAATGAGTATTGAAATTTCTAGGAAACCTGTACTGTTAGTCATGTGGCTGGAGAAGGAAGGTAGCAGTCACTTTGCATAGAATCAGGTGTCATGAGACTTCCTGAGAATTGAAGTCAATCTAATTATTTTTCCTACTTTAAACCCTTTTCCTTTCCTGCTTCAAATAACTGCTTTTTAATTTACTAAGTTGGGATTTAATTTCCATTTAGTGTTCAGTTATTTTGAATTAAGTAATGATAAAACATATTTTGTGACCAAAAAACACCAAAATGAATAATATTATTTCATATATATCAATTTATATTATTTATATAATTCATATATATAAAAGACATACATTCAATTGTTTGATTACAGTTTATTATGAGCTCATCATTCATTTGTTCATGAATAATGTTGATTTTCTAATTTGTTTACATTTATTGATTTATACTTCAGATAAATGCTTATCCTGACTTTATAGCTCTTTAGCTTAATAAAGTGTCCATTGTCCAGAGAGTAAATTTTTGATGATTTTTTTCTCTCTCTCCTTTTTTTTTCTTTTTAGGGCTGAACCTGCAGCATATGGAAGTTCCCAGGTCATGGCTCAAAGTGGAGCTGCAGCTGCCAGCCTACACCACAGCAATACTGGATCCAAGCCACATCTGTGATATACACCAGAGCTGTGGTAATGCTGGAAACCTAATCTACTGAGCAAGGCCAGGAACAAACATGCCTGTTCTTGGACGCTATGTCTGGTTCTTAACCCACTGAGCCATAACAGGAACTCTGATATTTTTCTTTGTCCCCCACATCCTTATTTATGAGACAATAGTTTCCTTTTTTTGTTTGTTATTTACACATTCATTGTCATCTCATATCTTAAAGCTTAACCGTAAGGCTTTGTTCATAACACTAAATGTTGAGTAAAAGAGATAGGTTCAGAATATTAATATTATATTTTATTCAAACTTATAGTTTTATTTAATTCCCATGTTAAGAAATAAGACTTCATTTTCTAGAATATGTACATGTTTCAATTATAGTAACTAGGCAGTCATGCTCTATTCTCTGGCTAGGAGAAAACAATGCAAACATTATTCACATGCAAAGATGGAAAACACTACTTCTCACCTAGGAAGAATATGAGAAAAAAAGTAGGAAGAAAAGAAAAAAAAAAGAAAAAAATATGGTCACCATATAGGAATTTTAGTGGATTGAAAATGATTGAGTGAAACAATTAAGTAGCATTACCTAGTACTGCAAGTCACAGATTCAGGAGAATAAAGCTGGCAGCTTGGTGTTATAAGAAAAGAGCACTAGGTAACACTCCTAATACTCACACCTCCTTTGAATCATGGGAATTATTCAGGACTCTGACAATTAGAGAGACAATCAGCTAGCATGGTTAGGTGAATAAAGAGACCATTCATGTAGAGGCGAAATGATGTTGTAAGAGTTGCTGGATAATTGGACGTATGAACCAGGAAAACAACTTGATATGTTGGGTTAGCCACAGGATCAGTGTGGGTCAAGGTCAGATAAATCAAAAAAGGGATTTCCATGAATTTTCAGTGGAAGAAAAAAAGACAAAAATTTACTCATCACACATTCCCACAATGGATGATATCAAGGCAACTGAAGATTAAAAGTCAAAGTGATAACTGCTATCAAAATCATAGCGCCCCTATTCCAATGATTTCATTTAAGCCCCTCACAACACCAATATACAAAGAACCATAATGTACAGAAAAGACTCTTAACATACAGAACATCTAAAAGACTGACCATTTATTCATCTAAGAACAAATCATCCAAATCATCAAGATTATTTGAACTGATATATATATATATATATACACACATGTATGTTTTTAAATTTGTTTTATTTTTTCTTGTGATTTTATTGAGATGTAATTGACATGTAACTGTGGAAGTTGAAGGTGTATGGCACAATGATCAGGCTCACATAGATCATTAAATGATTATCAAAATAAGGTTAGTGATATGTAGCAACTCATTTAGGTACAAAATTAAAGAAATAAAATATTTTTCCTTATGATGAGAACTCTTAGGATTTACTCTTTTAACAACTCCCATATATAACATAGAGCAGTGTTAGTTAAATATTATGTTGTACATTACATCCCTAGTGCTTATTATCTTACAACTGGGAGTTTGTAATTTTTGACTACTTTCATCCAATTCCCCATCTCACCACCATCGCCTCTGATAAGCACAGACCTAATCTCTTTTCTATTACTGTTTTGCTGAAAGCCTTACTTTCAGTTTCAAGGTTTGTAGGATCCACTGGCAAAATAACCACTCTGCACTTAGTTAAGTAAGAATTAAAGAATTTATTTAACTAACAAAAGACTGCAGTATACTAATTAAGAAAAAAGAGTAGAAGGTAGAGGTTTATACATCACCAAATTGGGGAAACATCTACATCCAGATCCAGGCAGTGCTGGGCAATCCCATGAACAGCAATCTGGAATCCCAATTTTGGAAATGGAGCCTGGTCAGCATAGCCCACCCTAAGGGTGAGATTTCAGTTTGCCACTTAAAGGAGTCCAGCTTTTAGCACCAGGTCATGGGCTGATATCAATCAGCCTATGTAAAATCTTCAGCTCTTTTTATTGTCAAAAATGCCATGGTCTTAACTTGTTAAGTCTTGGAATGTTCCTTGATTCCTGGAGGATGTCCAGACCCTCAAGGCACAGTAGAGCCTCCTGATTTACTCCCTACCCAATCTAATGATTTTCACCCTGCTGCCTGTAGGCAGTTTGGCAGTTTGGCTCTTAGCCAGCCTTAGACAGAGGTCCTAGGGAGCGGTCGGGTGTCCCTGCTGAAGTCTGCACAAGACTACTGGTTTCCCCAATGAGTTTTTTTGGTTTGTTTTTGAAATATAATTGACATAAAACACTATGTTATTTCCTGCTATACAACATAGTAATTCCATAATTCTACACACTTTCAAAATGATCACCACAATAATTCCAGTTATGCTATATAAAAGAGATTACATGTTATTGACTATATTGCCCACACCCTATGCAGTACATTTCATACTTATTACTCACTTATTTTGCAATTGGAAATTTGTATCACTTAATCTCTCTCACCTGTTTATTTCCTCCTGTTAACCCCCTCCCTTCTGGCAATCACCTGTTGGTTCTCTGTAGTTATAATTTTGCTTATGTTTTTCTATGTCTATACATCTGTTTTGTTTTTTAGATTCCACATTCAAGTGACATCATGCAGTATGTCTTTCTCTGTCTGATTTATTTAACTTAGCATAACATGATCGAGGTCCACTCATGTTGTCAAAAATGGCAAATAATATTAATTAATTTTTACAGCTGGGTAATATTCACCATAAACCATAAAGTTATGCTTTCAAGTCTTACATTTGTCTTTAATCCATTTTGAACTTACTTTTGTGCATGGTGTGAGAGTGTTCCAATAGGATTCTTTTGCATGAAGTTGCACAGTTTTTCCATCACCATTTATTGAAGGGTCTTTTTTCCCTCTTTTTATATTCTTGCATCCTTTGTCATATATTAATTGTCCATATAAGTATGGATTCATCTAGGGTTCTCTATTCTGTTCCATTGAACTATGTGTCTGTTTTTGTTCTAGTGCCATACTGTTTTGATGACTCTAGCTTAGTAGTATATAGTGAAATTAGAGAATGTGATACCTCCTGATTTGTTTTTCTTTCTCAAGATTGTTTTGGCTATTTGGGGTCTTTTGCATTTCCATTAAAATTTTATATTTCCTTGTTTTAGTTCTATGGAAAATGCCATTGGAATTTTGATAAGGAATCCATTGAATCTGTAGTTTGCCTTGGGTATTATGGTCATTTTATAGCATTAATTCTTCCAATCTGTGAACATGGTTTATATTTGCATCTGCTTGTGTTGTCTTCAATTTTTTGTACCACTGCCTTAAAGTTTCCTGAGTAAAGGTCTTCTACCTCCTTAGACATGTTGATTCCTAAGTATTTTATTTTTTTATGTGATCTTAAGTAGGATTATTTTCTTAATCTATTTTTCTAATAGAAAATGTGTATAGAAATGTAACAGATTTGTGTATATTAAATTTTTACCCTGCAACTTTACCAAATTTATCACAAATTCTAGTTTTTTGGTGATGTCTTTAAGTTTTTCTATGTACACTATTATGTTATCTGCAAATAGTAAAATTTTACTTCTTTATTTCCAATTTGGATTCCTTTATTACTTTTTCTTTTCTGATTGGCCAGGATTTCTAGTACTAAGTTGAATAAAAGTGGCAAAATTTGGCATCCTTAAAGGAAATACAGCTTCTCAACACTGAGTAAGATTTTGTCTGTGGGCTCCTAATTTATGGCCTTTATTATGTTGAGATATGTTTCCTCTATACCTACTTTGCTGAGAGTTTATTTGACAAATTGATATTGAATTTTGTCAAAATAATTTTTTTCTGCTCCATTGAGATAATCATATGATTTTGTTAATAAGGTTTATCACATTGTTTGATTTCTGAATATTGAATCATCCTTCATCCCAGCTACCAATCTCAATTGACAATGGTGTATAATATTTTTGATCTAGTGTTGAGTTTCATTTGCTGATAGTTTGTTCAGGATTTTGGGATTTATGTTCATCAGTACTATTGGCTATAATTCTCTTTTTGTTGTTTTTGTTTGGTTTGCATAACAAAGTTATGCTGGCATCATAGAATAAGTTCAGAAATTCCTTCTTCTGCAATTTTTTGGATTAGTTTGAAAATGATGGACATTAGCTCTTCTCTTTTTGGTACAAGTCACCTACGAAGATATACAGTCTTGGATTTGCTGTTCTTTGGGAGGTGTTTTATTACCAATTCCATTACAGATATTGATCTGCTTATATCTCTGTTTATTACTTGTTCAGTCTTTAGTTATTGCATATTTCTAAGAATTTGTTCATTTCTTCGGGTTTTTCATTTTAGCGGTATAAAAGTGTTTGTAGTAATCTTTTAAAAACCTTTGTGTTTTTTAGTGTCAGTTTTAACTTCTTTCATTTCTAATTTGATTGATTTGGGCTTTCTCTCTTTTTTCCTGATAAGTCTAGCTAAAATTTTATCTACTTATTTATTTTTTACCTTTTTGAAAAACCAGTATTAACTTCATTAATCTTTTCCGTATTTTTCTCTTGATTTCATTCATTTCTTGTCTGATCTTTGTGATTTCTTTGGGGTTTGTTTATTCTTTACATTTTGGGTTAAGGTTAGGTTGTTCATTTGAGATTTTCCTTGTTTCCCAAGATAGGCTTATCTTACTATAAACCTCCTGCTTAGAACTATTTTTGCTGTATCCCATAGGTAGTAGGTTTTGTTTGCTGATAAGATAAATAAAAATAAGCTCTTCCTCTGGGACAATGGTTGGACAGGCTTATTTTTCACCCCATTATAAAATACTGGGATTTCTTAAATATGGGGCTCTTTAGCTTTGTATTGTTCCACTATGTGCACAGTCTGTATCCAGACAGTTATGCATTGTCCTGTGGGACTTGAGGTATAAGGAAAATCAATGATGAGATGAAGTTCATGCTGCCTGCTGTGCTGTGACCAAAAGTTGTTCTGTCTTATGTAGCAGCCATTGGAAGGTGGCTGATAAACTTGTTAGCTTAGCAGTAGGTTAAAATCTCAGACTTTTCTTTGTTCCTCACACAAAGTAGAAAGTTCATAAGAAAGATTGGATTGGGTCAGATCTAGTAAGCATACTTTTGCTGACCATTTGTGGCAAAAGGTTTTAAAAATTTGGCTTCACTAAAAATACTACTATTATTTTTTCTTCTTTACTTTTTTTTTCATTTCAATCTTTTGGATTTTGTCTAACTCAAAGTTCTATGTTTAGCAAATTTCTAAAATTTTCTGTTTCATTTGCATTATTCTATTATTTCAATTTTTTTATTTTTTCATGATATAGAAGTGGTAACTCTCATAGACTAATTAGAAAACACAAAGAAAATTTAAAGAAGAAAATAACATTTAATATTATCATTAGAATCATTATTAATTTTTTGTATATGTATTCATTTATATTTTTATTATTATTGTGATCATTGCTCATATACACTTGTATTTCCTTATAGCTCAAGATTTAATAGTAGCCTTCTCCATAAGTGATATTAAGAAATTTCTAGGTCCTTTGGTAGTCTTATGTAGAATAAGTAGCTGGAAAGAAATTTGCTCTAATGGAAGAAGGCTGTAAGGTAAGCTTTGTTGAATAAAGAAGCCTCAAATTTTAGAAGAAATGGTTATTCTGAATTTAGTATATTTCCTGCTACTTTGATTTTTTCTGCTCTTATCCTTTGTGGTTTCATCCCCCTTATGCACACAACATAAACATTGCTTATATTCCAAAGATCATCAAACATAAATATATGAAAAAATTCCTTGACATTCTTTAATTGAAATTAATACAAGATTCTCCTTGATTATAGAATATGCCATAGCAAAACTTTGTCATTTTGAAAGTTTAAACATATTAGCAATAATGATAAGAGTTGCCCAGTTGGCAATATGATATGTAGTAAATGCAGCACTGCATCCCTGTATAAAAAGAAAAAATATAGTCCCATGATTGGTTGAGATGATGTTATCTACTTCTCAAATAGCAATATCTATCAGAACTGTGAGTATGAAGTTCCACTACAAATGAGGAGAAAGTTGTACTGGATCAAGTTTCCTGAAAAAAAAAAAGTCCTGACAACTACTTTAGGAAAACAATAATCCTTAAACATTGGAGAGTGAGCAAAGCATATAAACAGTAAGACAATTTTTACTTGGAATAAAGTATACAAAAAATACAAAAATAACATTTGTAGGAGAATACGTTATTGACAAAGCAATTTGTTGGAAATGAAAAGTCTTCTCAAGAAATATATTCAGTTGTAATAGATAAATTCACACTCTTAGCTCATACTATATACCAAAATTAACTATAAATCATCCTCAAACTAAGAGCTTAATATAGAAATATTTTAGAATAAATGACAGTAGAAAATCTTTGTGGCCCTGAATTATGCAAATAGTTCTTGACATGACACCACATGATCTACAAAAGAAAACGTGACAAACTGTGCTTTATCATATTATTATTTTTTACTTAAAAAAAATTAAGAAAATGAAAAAATAAGCTACAAATGACTTCCTTTACTCTTTCCTATCCTGATTCTTATCCTCCAGATTTTATGCCTAGAAACTCAGTGATTTTCTTGTTTAACAACTTTTTCTGGATGCAAAAATTCCAGTTCACATGACTGCACTCATATGAGAGGCCCCAACACAAGGCACCCTCTTGAGGCAGCAAGTCAACCTGAAAATTACTATGCATATATTAACTATGAGAGTTATTCTTCAATTGCTTATTTAAGCTGCTAGGTTGACTTTATTTTTATTTATTTATTTATTTATTTTTATTTTTAGGGCCACACTTGCAGCATATGGAAATTCCCAGAAGTTCCCAGGCTAGGAGTTGATTTGGAGCTGCAGCTGCCAGCCTCTGCCACCACTACAGCAGTGGAGGATCTGAGCCACATCTGTTACCTATACCAGAGCTCACAGAAATGCCAGATCCATAACCTATTGAGCAGGGCCAGGGATTGAACTTCTTTCTTCATGGATACTTGTTTGGTTCATTACCACTGAGACACAATGGGAACTCTAAGCTGCTAAGTTTTGAAGTTTAAAGAATGTAACTTAAGTGGCAGTAGTGCTAGGGATAGAGTAGGATAATTAAATAGTCAATTTAGAAATCCCACTAGGGGATTAAAGACAAAAAGGGAATTTTAAGGGAGTTTGGGAGACTTTTGCAGAGGTCAGAATCTTTTTAACATATAGCCAGGGCATTAATTTTCTTTGAAAAGTAACATTTCTGCAAGTTGGTAAGACAGGAATGTAAGTGAAAATGTAAAGACACTAGGTGAAAGGGACATTATACTGAAACCTGAGGTGAATTACCATATTTTAGTGTATGTTACCACCGTTTCGCCAATATACATAGAGTTTAAATAGTGCCATGACAGTCACAGTTAAACCATATAGGGTCAAAGGAAGAACTAAAGATAACATCTACCCAAAAATAAAGAAGATAGTCTTTTCTCCTCCCTACTTTTTCCTTGATTATAAAAATGTAGCTCTCTTTGTTCTCAGGGTGGCACTTCCTTGACTGACTCCTTATATCTCTCACAAGCATCCAAAGCTAATAAACTCATTCTTTGCCTATAGCTTTGCTTCCTGCTGAATTATTTCCATGATGAGACAAAACATGAGCATCAGTAAGTGATTAAATTACTGACAGTAAGTGATTAAATAAAATTAAATTAAAAGACAGTTGAGTTTGAGTCTCCTTCTAAGTCAGAAATCATGGGCTCAAGTTCCAACTTGAAGAGTGTTTGGGTTTGACTCACACTTCAAGAAGTATGAGTTCAATAGAATATAATATTAAAGACAGCTTGCATACTAATATTTAACTATTTTTATCTATTCCAATTTTTTAAATAATTTTATGAAGTTTATATATATACACATATACTCACATTTATGTCCATACCTATTCAAATTCCATGAGAAGATACAGAATTAGAATTCATAAAATCAATTGATTTATTTTAACTTATGAAATATTCATTTTGAGGAAAATAATTTTTCTTAAGAAACATTCCCAACGAATGACTTTTTTTTTTTGGTCTTTTTAGGGCCACAGTTGAGGTACGTAGAGGTTCTAGAGCTATAGGTCAAATCAAAGCTGCAGCTGCTGGCCTACACTACAGCCACAGCAACCTGGGATCTGAGCCACATCTGTGACCTACACCACAGCTCACACTCTTGCTGAACCCTTAATCCACTGAGCAAGGCCAGGGATGGAACTTATATCCTCATGGATACTAGTCAGGTTCATTAACCACTGAACCATGATAGAAACTCTAAGAATGACATTTTAAAACATCAAATGTTAAAAGAGTACTATGAGACAAATTATAATGTAAAAACACTCTCAATTTACTGCTTTATTTTCCTTAAGCTTATCTCACTAGCAAGAATACAGCAACATTGGAAAGGTTATATGGCCTTAAATTGCAATAAAAAAGACTATAACTACCTTGGTGGCTACTTAGAGATAGATAGGTAAATAGAGGTTTACTTTAAAGGAATGACAAGATGGGTCTATTGGTGAATTATAATAAGTATTATCAAATAGGAAAAAGGGACAAATATATATTAATTTATGTAACTGTATATTTTTAAAACTCATAAAATATACTTTCTGAGTGGTTGGTATGGAAAATGTTAAGATAGTGCTTTTATTTAAATTTCATGCTGCCTCCAAATAATATTAAAATAAAATTATTCCTAGGGTTTTAAAAATAAAAAAGTTTTATCTAAATGGCACAAGAAATGTTCTGGTCTATATTAGATAATATTATGAAGATAAATGCATATTACTAAGACAAATTTAACATATTCAGTTATTAATTTGTCATTTCATCAATTAGATTAGGAAATGGTTAGCAATTTCATTTTTTCAGATAGTGTCTGTAAAATAAAGTAACACAGGATTAGCAATACCTGCTCTATCAAAATGCTTCTTCTTCTATCATTAATATTTAATCAATTAATGTGGCTTATTAATAAAAATCAAGAATCATAATAAACAATAGAGTATTATATTTTGGATCACTGCAATAAAATTATTAATAAAATTTGTGAATTCAATCTAAAAATGAAGTAACAGTGCAATGTTTTACGCACAGCACTAAAAAACCCATGAAGGCAAAGCAAAGTTTGCAGTTTACATTCGGCAATGGAAAATTCAATCTAAATACAAATTCCCTTACTGTAAGCTACAAACTGATTTAAATTTGGTTTATGTTACCATGTCACTAAATAATCTGAAAAAGTGATATTACAATAAAATTGGGGATGTTAAAATAAAAATACATTCCACACAAAGTTGAATTTATGTATGGAAATGAATAGATAAATTAGGTATTTAGCATCACTTTTAAGACTTGTCTACACCTTACAACACTTTTGATGTAGTGGCACTCTGTTCATGACCATACACTTTGCACTGTGACAGTATAACTTACATTACTTCCAATTTATAATATTTTGGTTGACTTTCACAAAAGTCAATATCTAAATTTTAGTTAAGGCATAGGATTAGGTTATAGTCAACATAAATTTAATACTAGAGGCAAGCCCTGCCCGGCCACGGGAAGTCTGCCTTCATCACGGTGCAGACCTGCCAGACCTGCCTGCCCTGGAGAAGCAATTCTTTGCTTTGGAACAAGGCGGCTAGCCCCACCCACCTTCAGGAGGGACTGCACTTCCGTGAAGCAGCTGCCCAGCACCGCTCACCCTCAGGAAGAGCTCTGTGGCCTAGGAGTACAGGGGCAAGCCCTGCCCAGCCACAGGAAGTCTACCTCCATAGCAGGTGCAGACCTGCCAGTCCCATCCACCCTCAGGAAGTGCTCCTTTGTTTCAAAGTGAGCCAGCTAGCCCTGCCTACCCTTGGGAAGCACTACAGTCCAGCAGAGCAAGCCACCCAGCACTGCCTGCCCTCAGAAAGAGCTCCAATGTGCAGGAGCACCAGGGCGAACCCAGCTGGACCACAGGAAGAGCGCCACCACCAGGGTGCAGTCCTGCCAATGCCGCCTGCCCTCGGGAAGTCCTCCTTTGTTTCAGAGGGACCCTGCTAGCCCCTCCCTCCCTCAGGAAATACCCTGCTGCCTCAGAGAAGACCAGCCAACACCACTAGCACTCAGAAAACACTCCACAGCAGTGCCAGGGCAAACCCTTCCTGGACACAGGGAGTGCATCTCCACCATGAAAAAAAAATAACAAGCAAGACGAAGAAGCTGAGAAACCACCCCCAGTTAAATCAACAGGAGAACTCACCTAAAGCAGTCAACAATGAAATAGAACTCTGCAGTCTGACAGACTTGGAGTTCAAAAGAGAGATAGTGAAAATACTGAAGGAATTAGGAAAAGATATGAACAGTAATGCAGGCTCCCTTAGAAAGGAACTAGAAAATATAAGGAGAAGTCAAGAAAAACTAGAACATTCATTTGCAGAGATACAAACTGAGCTAAGGGCAGTAAAAACCAGAATGAATAATGCAGAGGAATGAATCAGTGATGTGGAAGATAGAATAACGGAAATCACCCAAACAGGACAGCAGAAAGAAAACCAAATGAAAAAACATAAAAGCAATATAAGAGACCTATGGGATAATATAAAGCAGGCCAAGCTATGCATAATAGGAATTCCAGAAGGAGAAGAAAAAGATAAAGGGATTGAAAATATATTTGCAGAAATTATCACTGGAAACTTTCCAAATCTAAAGGATACTGATATCAAGATACAGGAAGCACAGAGGGCCTAAAACAAGTTGAGCCCAAACAGACCCACACCAAGACACATTAAAATAAAAATGGCAAGAGTTAATGATAAAGAGAGGATCCTAAAGGCAGCAAGAGAAAAGCAAAGTGTCAATTATAAAAGAACCCCCATAAGGCTATCAGCTGATTTCTCTACAGAAATTCTACAGGCCAGGAGGGAATGGCAAAAGATATTTAAAGTATTGAAAGGAAAAAATATGCAACCTGGAATACTCTATCCATCAAAAATATTATTTAAACTAGAAGGGGAAATAATTTATTCCAGCAAGCAAAAGCTAAAAGAATACAGCAATATAAAACCCATTTTAAAATAAATATTTAAAGAGCTTCTCTAAATCAAAAAGAAAAGAAAAAAGAAAAAAAGAAAAGAGGATGAACTAGGATGGAGGAAACCACAATCAGAGAGCAGTCACTCAAATAAGCCAGCATACAGATCTAATCACGAAGATGTTTAAAACAAAATAAAATTAAAAAGAAAAAAGAGACATCAAAATCATAAAATGTAGGCAAGGGAAGTAAGGAAATAAACAGATTCTTTTTTTAATTTTCTTTTTTTTAATTTTATTATGGTGATGAAGTGTTTGAACCTATAGGACTATCAGGCTAAAACACACAATTATAGGAAGGGGTTAACATACTTTAAAAACAGGGCAAGCACAAATCAAAAGCAAACATTACATTCACAAAAAATGAAAAGAAAAATACTCAAGCAGAAAATAATTGGAGACCATCCAACCAAAAAAAGAAAAGAAGAGTGGAGAATCATAGAATCAAGTGGAAAACGAGGTTTAAAATGGCAATAAAGAATCATCTATCAATTGTCACTTTAAATGTCAATGGACTGAATGCTCCAATTGAAAGACACAGAGTGGCTGATTGCATGAAAAAGCAAAAACCTTCAACCTGATGCTACAAGAAACTCACCTTAGGACAAAGGACACATATAGATTGAAAGTGAGTGGGTGGGAAAAGGTATTTCATGCCAATGGACATGACAGGAAAGCAGGAGTTGCAATACACATATCAGAAGAAATAGACTTTAAAACAAAGACAGACAAAGAAGGACACTATGTAATGGTTAAAGGATCCATTCAAGAAGAGGATATTACAATCATCAACATATATGCCCCTGATATAGGGGCACCCAGATACATTCAACAAATATAAACAGACATAAAGGGAGAAATTGATGGGACAACAACCATAGTAGGAGACTCTAACACCCCACTCACACCAATGGACAGATCCTCTAGGCAGAAAACCAATAAAGCAACAGAGATCCTAAAGGAAACAATAGAAAAATTAGACTTAATTGACATCTTCAGGACACTACATCCAAAAAAATCAGAGTACACATGCTTCTCAAATGCTCATGGAACATTCTCAAGAATCGACCACATATTGGGACACAAAGCTAACCTCAACAAATTTAGGAGTATAGAAATTATTTCAATTATCTTCTATGACCCCTATGGTATGGAACTAGAAATCAACCACAGGAAAAGAAATGAGAAAAAACCTACTACATGGAGACTAAACAACATGCTACTAAAAAAACCAATGGGTCAATGAGGGAATCAAGAAGGAAATTAAACAATATCTCGAGACAAATGGTAATGAAGGCACAACCTCTCGAAATCTGTGGGATGGCGCAAAAGCAGTGCTCAGAGGGAAATTCATAGCAATACAGGCCTTCCTTAAAAAAGAAGAAAAATATCAAATTGACAACTTAACTCACCACCTAAATGAATTTGAAAAAGAAGAACAAAAAAGACCTAAAGTCAGCAGAAGGAAGGAAATTATAAAGATCAAAGTGGAAATCAATGAAATAGGGATTCAAAAAACAATAGAGAAAATTATTAAGACCAACTGGTTCTTTGAAAGGGTAAACAAAATTGAAAAGGGTCTGGCTAGACTCACTAAGAGGAGAGAAAGAACCCAAATAAGCAAAATTAGAAATGAAAAAGAAGAAATCACAATGGATACTGCAGAAATACAAAAAAAAAAAAAAAAACATAAGAGAATACTATGAACAACTATATGCCAACAAATTAGACAATCTGGAAGAAATGGACAACTTTCTAGAATCTTACAGCCTGACAAAACTGAATCAAGATGAAATAGACCAACTGAACAGACTTATCATGAGAAATGAAGTTGAATACATCGTAAAAACACTCCCTACAAATAAAAGCCCAGGACCAGATGGCTTCACAGGCGAATTCTACCAAACATATAAAGAGGATCTGGTGCCCATCCTCCTTAAACTTTTTCAAAAGTTTGAAGAAGAAGGAACACTCCCAAAAATATTCTGTGACGCCACCATAACCGTAATTCCAAAACCAGACAAAGATACCACCAAAACAAAAACTATCAAACAATATCTTTGATGAATATAAATGCACAAATTCTTAACAAAATTCTAGCCAACCAAATCCAACAACATACCAAAAAGATCATACACCATGACCAGCTGGGATTCATCCCAGGTGCACAAGGATGGTTCAACATATGCAAATCAATCGTCATACACCACATTAACAAAAGAAAAGTCAAAACCCATATGATCATTTCAATAGATGCAGAAAAAGCATTTGACAAAGTCCAACATACATTTATGATGAAACTCTCACCAAAGTGGGTATAGAGGGAACATTCCTGAACATAATCAAAGCCATTTATGACAAACCCATAGCAAATTTAACACTCAATGGAGAAAAACTGAAAGCCTTCTCACTCAAATCTGGAATAAGACAGGGATGCCCACTCTCACCACTGCTATCCAAAATAATTTTGGAAGTCCTAGCCACAGCAGTCAGACAAACAAAAGAAATAAAAGGCATCCAAATAGGAAGAGAAGAGCTGAAACTGACACTGTATGCAGATGGCATGATACTATATATAGGAAACCCTAAAGATTTAACGCAAAAACTACTTGAACTGATCCGCAAATTCAGCAAAGTAGCAGGATATAAGATTAACTTTCAGAAATCAGTCGCATTTCTGTATACCAACAAGGAAATATTAGAAAATGAATAAAAAAATACAATACCTTTTAAAATTGCACCCAAAAAAATCAAATACCTGGCAATACACCTGTCCAAGGAGGTAAAGAATTTATATGACAAGAACTATAACATTAATCAAGGAAATTAAAGAAAATAAAAGAAATGGAAAAATATTCCATGCTCCTTGGTTTGAAAAATTAATATTATAAAAGTGGCCATATTACCCAAAGCAATCTACAGATTCAATGCAATCCCTATCAAATTGCCCATGATATTTTTCACAGAATTAGAACAATAATCCAAAAATGTATAGGGAAACACAAAAGACCCAGAATTGCCAAAGCAATCCTGAGAAACAAAAACCAACCAGGAGGCATAACTCTTCCAGTCTTAAAGCAATATTACAAAGCCATAGTCATCAAAACAGCGTGATACTGGTACCAAAACAGACAGACAGACAAATGGAACAGAATAGAGAACCCGGAAATAAACCCTGACACCTATGGTCAATTAATCTTTGACAAGGGAGGCAAGAACATAAAATGGGAAAAAGACATTCTTTTCAGCAAGCATTGCTGGGAAACCTCGACAGCTGCATGCAAAGCAATGAAACTGAAACAAACCCACACACCATGCATGGAAATAAACTCAAAATGACTGAAAGACTTAAATATAAGACAAGACACCATCAAACTCCTAGCAGAGAACATAGGCAAACCATTCTCTGACATCAACATTATGAATATTTTCTCAGGTCACTCTCCTAAAGCAACAGAAATAAGAGCAAAAATAATCCAATGGGACCTCATCAAACTGACAAGCTTTTGCAAAGCAAAGGAAACCCAAAAGAAAACAAAAATACAACTTACAGAGTGGGTGAAAATACTTTCAAATGATGCAACTGACAAGGGCTTAATCTCTAAAATATACAAGCAAATTATACAACTTAACTGCAAAAGAGCCAACAACCCAATTAAAAAATGGGCAAAAGCTCTGAATAGATTTTTCTCCAAGGAAGATATACAGATGGTCAACAAGCACATGAAAAAATGCTCAACATCCCTGATTATAAGAGAAATGCAAATCAAAACTACCATGAAATACCATCTCACACCAGTCAGAATGACCATTATTAATAAGTCCACAAAGAACAAATGCTGGAAAGGGTGTGGAGAAAAGGGAACCCTCCTGCACTGCTGGTGGGAATGTAAACTGGTACAGCCACTATGGACAACAGTTTGGAGATACCTTAGAAATCATTACATAGAACTACCATATGACCCAACAACTCCACTCCTGGGTATATATACGGACAAAACTTTCCATGTAAAAGACGCATGCACCTGCATGTTCAGTGCAGCACTATTCACAATAGCCAAGACATGGAAATAACCCAGATGTCCATCAACATATGATTGGATTAGGAAGATGTGGTATGTATGCACAATGGAATACTACTCAGCCATAAAAAAGAACGAAATAATGCCATTTGCAGCAACATGATGGAACTAGAGACTCTCATACTGAGTGAAATAAGTCAGAAAGAGAGAGATAAATACCATATTTTATCACTTATTTCTGGAATCTAATATAGGGCACAGAGAAAAGCAAATCACAGACTTGGAGAATAGTGTGGTTGCCCAGGGAAGGGTGAGGAAGTGGGAGGGATCATTGAGTGCTTGGAGTTAATGGATAGAAACTATTGCTCTTGGATTGGATTTACAATGAGATCCTGCTGTGTAGCACTGAGAACTATGTATAGATACTTACATTGAAACACAACAATGCGAGGAAAAATTATGTACACATGTTTGTGTAACTTGATCCCCATGCTGTACGGTGGAAAAAATAAATAAAATTAAAACAAAATAATAATATATTCTAATAATATCCATGATGATATTTAAGTAGGTATTATTTGACGTGGTACACATTTAAACTAAAGTTTATTTACTTTTTTTTTAGGGCTACACCTGCAGGATATGGAAGTTCCAAGCTAGGGGTCAAATTAGACCTGCAGCTTCCAGTCTATACCACAGCCATGACAATGCTGAATTTGAGCTGCATCTGCAACCTACATCTCAGCTTGCAGCAATGCTGGATCCTTAACCCACTGAACAAGGCCAGGTATCAAATTCACATCCTCACAGACACTATGTCAGGTTCTTAACTTGCTGAGCTACAATGGGAAATCCAACAAGGTTTAATTTTAACTAACGTTCTGAAGGCTTAAGTCTCATAATATTGATGCAAGTGTCTATATTTACTGAGCTATAGAGATACATGCATAGATGCAATGCCACAATCCATTATGGTATGTGTGTGTGCACACATACACACACAAAAACAGATTGGCATTAATAGAAGTAAAATATTGGCATGGAGAACATACTTATGGTTGCCAAGGGGGAGGGGGAGGGAATGTGATAGAGTGGGAATTTGGGGTTAACAGATACAAACTATTGCCTTTGGAATGGATAACAAATGAGATCCTGCTGTGTAGCACTGGAAACTATCTAGTCACTTAAGAGGGAGAATGATAATATGAGAGAAAAGAATGTATATGTATGTATAACTGGGTCACTTTGCTGTACAGTAGAAAATTGACAGAACACTGCAAACCAACTATAATGGAAAAAAAATCACTTAAAAAAGTAATTGGAAATTTACACAATAATATAAATTCAGCAATTCACCCAATAATAACAATAATAATAATAATAATGATACATGTTAATTTTAGACTTATTTTAATCTCCAAGCAACAAAATGTCCAACTAAATGTGTCAAAACAACCAAAATGGAATACTTTTATATGTACCTAACAAGATTTCCAGAAGGACAATAGTTCAGAATTGATATAGCTACAAAAACTTGGGCTCTTGATTCTTCTATGTTGCCAATTCTCCTATATTTGTTTTTGTCCTCAGGCTTGTGTCCTCATCACCACAAGAAAGTTACAGAAGCTTGAAGCATCATACATTCTTAGGAGTTCATTGAAAGACATGAAGGAACAGAATTTTTCCTCTTCTGTCTTCCTTTTGTATTATACAAAGTTATATTTCCAATTAACCTCTCTAATGACTTGTCTTTATATCTGATTAATCCGAATTTAGTCATGCATTTATCCCAATCCAATCAAATCCAAGATAAGTGATATTATTACAAGTGGTTAGTATTGTTTAAGGCTCATCCTCTAAGGCCAGGCATAAGGCAATTATTTTTTTATTTAAAGACTGATGTATGAGGAAATTAAGCAAAAATTAAGGTGCATGGCAGATGGTGGATGTTAGGTGACATGCTAGTAACCAAATCCCTCTTTGTGCTCCAAAATGCAAGATTTGAGTAATGTGATATTACAAAGTTAAGAGAATCAAGGGAAGAATTTTCAGAATGGCATGATGATGAATAATGAATTTCTGAATCCAAAACTTACAGATTTGGTCAAAATATTATAGACATAGAAGGCAAATTCAGGGAATTCCTGCTGTGGTACAGTGGGTTAAGGATCCAGCATTGTCTCTGTGGTGGTGAAATTTCAAACCTCAGCCCAGGACTGTGGGTTAGGATTTGGTGTTGTTGCACTTGTGGCATAGGTTGAAGCTGTGGCTCAGATTCAGTCTTTGCCCTGGGAACATCCATATGCTGCAGGTGTGTTCATTAAAAAAAGAGAGAGAGAGAGAAAGAAAAAAGAAGGCAAATTCAAACAGTGTTAATTTAAATGGGACCAAAAAACTTCTCTTTAATAATAAAAGTTATTCTATGATATAGATCTACTACAAAGAACTGTAAAAATTCTGAAATTTAGGTGCCTTGAAAGTGGCCAGTTAGACTAGCATACTCTTATGGATGGGAGGTGAAGACATGAGACTCATGGGTGAAAGATGGGAGACATATTATTACTCACAACTTTAGTAAACTAATGGGCATTTTTGTCCTGGTTCCCTGAATTTCAGAACTCACTGCAGGATGCACAAAAGTCCAGATAACACTTGCAGATATATATGATTTTGCTAAAGTATAAGAAACCTGTAGGGAGCTCCCCATTGTGGCTCAGCAGTAATGGATTTGACTAGTATGCATGAGGATATAGTTTCAATCCCTAGCCTTGCTCAGTAGTTAAGGATACGGCATTGCCATGAGCTGTGGTGTAGGTTCAGGCATGGCTTAGATCCAGAGTTATTGTGGCTATGGTGTAGGCTGTAAGCTACAGCTTTGATTCAACCCCTAGTCTGGGAACTTCCATACACTGCAGGTGCAGCCCTAAAAAGACGAAAAATAAAATATAAAAAAAAAGAAAGAAGAAAGAGAGAAAGAAAGAAAGAGAGAGAGAGAAAGAAAGAGAGAAGGAAGGAAAGAACGAAAGAAAGAATGAAAGAAAGAACGAAAGAAAGAAAGAAAGAAAGAAAGAAAGAAAGAAAGAAAGAAAGAAAGAAAGAAAAGAAGAAAGAAAGAAAAGAGGGAGGGAGGGAGGGAGGGAAGGAAGGAAGGAAGGAAGGAAGGAAGGAAGGAAGGAAGGAAGGAAGGAAGGAAGAAACCTGGATTTAGGAAACCTAAATATTTTATAATAGACAATAAGCAAACCTGTCCTTTGCTCCAATACCTAACTTCCAGGGCTATAAGTAAAAACCTCCCTTGGCTTTATTAGAATATATTATTTCTAATTTTGTTGGCTATAAATACATTTATCAAAAGATAATCCTGATAAAAGGGTAGTCCATTTCTTAGTTACAATACAGAATATTGGAAAAACCTATGTAGAATTACCTCACAACAATGTCCAATTCTTCATTTCTAGACTGTATTGGCTCCTGGTAAATTTTTACATCAATATAGCACTGGATTGGTCACTCTCATTAACTGGCTTACAAAGACTTGGAAAAAATAAATAATTTTATTTAATACAATGTTTAATTAAAATTACCAGCAACAGGACACCAAACAGGATTATGCTAACCTGAAGTATTGACTTCAACCGTCTTTCCAGGGTCGAAGAATCAACCACCTTTTTAAATCCAGTACCCTCCTATGCTATTGGTAGGAATGTAAATTGGTACAACCACTATGGAAAGCAATATGAAGGTACCCCAGAAAACTAAATATAGATCTATCATATGAGCCAGCAATCCCACTCTTGGGCATGTATCGAGATAAAACTTTCCTTGAAAAATATACATACACACATGCATTCACTGCAGCACTTTTCACAATAGCCAAGATATGGAAACAACCTAAATGTCCATTGACAGATGAAAGGATTATGAAGCCATGGTATATATACACAATGGAACAGTACTCAGCCATAAAAAAGAACAAAATAATGCCATTTGCTGCAACATAGATGGAACTAGAGACACTCATACTAAGTGAAGAAAGAAAGAGAAAGACAAATACCATATGATATCACTTATATCTGGAATCTAATAAATGGCACAAAGGAACATTTCCACAGAAAAGAAACTCATGGACTTGGAGAGTCCAGATTTGTGGTTGCCAAGGGAGAGGTGGAGGGAGTGAGATAGACTGGGGATCTGGGGTTAATAGATGCAACTGTTGCCTTTGGAATGGATAAGCAATGAGATCTGCTCTTTAGCACTGAGAAATCTGTCTGGTCACTTATGACAGATAATGATGGAGGATAATGTGAGAAAAAGAATATATATGTGTGTGTGTGTGTGTATGTGTATGACTGGGTCACTTTGCTGTAGAAAATTGACAGAACACTGTAAACCAACTATAATGAAAAAAATCATTAATAAAAAAATAAATCCAGTACGCCATTAGTGTGTATGTGGCTTTCCCCTTAAATTTTTGTACTGAGATTTCTATTTGTCTCAAGGAATTAGTTCACTTAGAATAGGAATTATTAGCAATTTTACACAGTACACCTTGACTCACCAGGAGGAAGACTAGGACAATTCCATCATCTATTACCATCCTGGCCAATGAGTTACAGCTGACATGAACGAACTGAGGGGTATCATTCATTCTTTTGCATAGTGTCAGTGACAAGTTTTATAAAACTTTTCTATTTGCATAGCCTCCATTAGGGGAATAACTGCATAAAATATAAACATATATAGTTATGCCTCCAGTAATTTCCTCTGAGTAACCAATTGCAGTCTCATGTTAAAGAAATATCAGAGTTCCTATTGTAGCTCAGTGGGTTAAGAAATTGGCATAGTGTGCATGAGGATGCATGTTCGATCCTCAGCCTCACTCAGTAGGTTAAGTATATCAAGTTTCAGTGTAGGTCATGGATGCAGCTCAGATCCAGCATTGCCATGGCTGTGGGGTAGGCTGGCAGCTGCAGCTCTGAATAGAGCTCTCCCTCTGGAATTTCCATTCACGGCAGGATCTATAGTCACCCACATCATTTATTAGGGATGTTTACATAGATACCTGAAGGTATCTAAACTCTTCTAAGTTATTATATTTTCAGGGGTTAGTTAATGTCTAACTTACATACAGAAAGTGTAAGTCCCAAAGTGCACATGTTAGCCTTGAAAAAAGAGTATTGTTAAAACTGCTGGGGGTGTCCAAGTGTGAACTTGATTGAGGTGCATAAAATTGCCTTTAAATTTAGGGTTTCATATTCAGTTTGAATAATTGATTCTAGTCTTTGTCATTGAAGAGACTGAGTTAAGGCAAAGAGTATAATCTCTCTTGTTAGTGTATACTACTAATTGGGTGGAATTCTTTTTCCTTAAAGAACATATAACAGATAACTTCAGAAATGGAAACTTGGAACTATTAAAAATTATTTATACATGTTTTGTGTGGGAAGTGCAGTATCTGCGGTCCTTGCTATCTATTTCTGATAGATTTCTATTTAGCAATGAAAAGGATAACAATAAAATCATGGTTAAGGGCTGTCTGGTCAGTGATGGCCAACACGACAGTCCATTGAACTGAAGGTTTCTGTAACAATTGAAGAAATCTAAAAAAAAAAAATTGTTCATTAAACAGCTTCCTAGGATTGCTATAAAAAGAGATTACTATTGAAAACTAACCTTCCCACTTCTTTCAGTTTCTGTGACATTTTTTGTCCAGGTACCAAAGTTGTTATTTTACTATACTACCACAAAAATTTTCACTTTGTAGGAAAATTAACATTACCTTAAAAAAATTAATCTCAGACCCACATCTTTAATTGGGAAAGGTCAAGTACAAGAGAGATGAAAGTATATTTTACAAAACATACAAAAACCCATTATATCCCACAGTTTTACCTACAATGGACACTAGAGCAGGTCTCGCCAACAGTGTACACAATTCAGTGGTCAATTTCCTTATGAACTATGATTGGGGTCCTGTCAATCCAAAACAATAATTTAGACAGCTGATGCAGAATTAAATTTGAATCCTACAGGCTTACATTTATACCTTGCTGACACCTGGAGGTTATACCAATCATGCAGGCCTGGGGTTGGTCTTAAGGGAAAGAAAGAAGCATTGGTCCAAAAAAGCTCAGGGAAGAAGTCTAAATTTTCTAAAATTCCTTATAACCCTCTACCTCTTTTGTTCTCATTGCTAACATTTGTCAGTCACATATTGACAAAGAGAAGATCTATTTTTTGGGATAGTCCCTTTCAATGACAAACCTGCCTTCCTAAAGTGTATATGTCAAGGGGATGTAATAGAAAGAGTGTCAGCAGTGCTTTTGAGTACATTTTTGAGAAGACTTTTCAACAATACTGATTGCCTATGGAATGTGTCTAGAGAATGGGAAAACCCAATTAAATGCTTTGATTATCGACTTATTGTTGAGTGACTCATGATAAAAGACACTGCATTATTTCATGAAGATGATCAAGAAACCAAAAATATGCCACAAATTAGTGTATAGGGTTCGAATGATGTGTTTCCTGATCCATGAGTAATACAAATGCCACTTCATAAATCGTTCTTATATGTTTGTTTGTTTTTTATTCATTTTTTTGCCCTTCCTGTGGCATATAGAAGTTCCCAGGCCAGGGACTGAATCAGAGCTGGAGCTGCAACCTATGCTGCAGCTGTGGCAATGTCTCATCTTTTTTTTTTTAAACTCTATTTACTCATTTATGATTTATTTTTTTAAAATTAGGGTATAATTGATTTATAGTGTTGTGTCAATTTCTGCTGTGCAAAATCATTTTAACACACAGGCAAATGAGTGCCTCCAAACAGACAAGCTGAATCATTAACCCAGTGAACCACAGTGGGAACTGCAAGATGAGCTGTTTTTAAATGGATCAATTACCTTAGTATTCTTTTTTTTTCTTCATTTCTCTCTCACACTCTATATATTTATATATATATATATATATAATACATATGTGTGTGCATATGTGTATATATGTACATATAGTGTGTATATATACATATATATATTTAATAAGTCAGAAAAGAAAAAAATTCATGCTTTAACAAATGAGGTAAATATATTGTAGGTACATTTTTTTCATGGAGGAGAAATAACTGATCAAAATATTTCCTTTTAGGCAGCATGACTGATAATATAATGGAGATTTGGTTAGAAGTTAGATTCAAATACATATTCCTAACTTTATTAAAAGATTTCATATTTGCCATATTATATTTTCATGGTCAAGAGTGCAAAGATTTAATTCTATGAAATTTAACCATTTTACATGATATATTTTGGAATTATTTTAAACATATTTTACAACTAGTACTGCAAAACAGAGACCAATAAGCATGGACCTACTGATCAATCAGAGTAGACACTAGCTATGAAAAACAAGCCATCTGTACTGGTGAAGACTAGCTCATATGTATTCAGGATGGCCATAAAATACTCATTTGTGTAGACACAATCTTCTGGTAATTTGGAGTGATGATTTGCTTCACTGATGAATCTTAAAAATCAATTTGATGGAAACCCTTTTTAGTATCCAAGAAGTAGTCATGGCAAAATATCATTGGGATGATATACTTGATGGAATTCAAATTTAGGAGCTTGATGACCCAGGGAAATGACCCTTCAGGTGATATTTTAATTCTTAATAATGATCTAATATGACCAGAGCATGATCCTTTTTTAGATTGGTTTTATTATACCTTAGATTTTTGCTTACTTGCACAGGGGTGTCTCATTGAAAATTATGTGTCTAAACTTACAGCAAAAAATTGGATGCATTCTAATCAGCTTTCAGACTGCAGCACTATCTGCATAATAAAAAAGTCATTTAGACAGTGTAAAATACCCAAAAGTAAAATTGTATTTTCAATTTAGAGAAATGAGCACGAAAAGAATTCATAGTATGTAGAGATGTGAAACGGTTTTGTTAAAGAACTTTAGGAAAGCCTTAAAGCCTTTTGCAAATTTGTATCAGAATGATCTGTGTGGTATATGCAAACAATGTATTTTACACTTTCTTTGAAAAAAGTGTTTTAATAAATAGTACAATACTAAATTGAAATATCATATAAAATCAATCATATGTTAAGTTATTTATAATAAGACAGAATAAAAGAATTTCGTTTCTGCTACTCTTGTCTCTGGCTATCATTAAATAGCAAGTCATAAGAAAATGTGTATGTTTTCTAACGGGCTCTTAAACATGGAGTGGACCATCTAAAGGACTCACAGAATATGTGTATAAAAGAGCAAAAAGTACTTTGAATATTTTACATAAATAATGTGGCTTTTGCCATTGTGAGGTGAATTTTATAGTAGAGAACAAATACGGTCTTTCTAGTCTATTGATATATATTTATATGAATGTCTTTATAATCAGAAATGATGCTTGGATGTTTGATTATAGGCATTTTACTGGGTAAATTTGTATAAAGACACCATTACTATGTTAAATGTTATTTCATGGTTAATTTCAAAACTATAAGAAATTTCCTCTTGTTTCATTTAATCTGTTGTAGTATATGTCCTTAGACAAAATATTTTAATAGTTCTATCATTTTGGCCTAATTTTACTTGTTTGAAGCTAATTCCCACAAATGTCTCCTAAATGAATTTTCTGAAATTAATCCTGTGAAGCATGTCCTAGGAAAGCTGTTAATAAGATTTAATGTCATGAAATAATAGCCCCGAATTGGGTTCAAATGTTTGTCCTTGACACATGAGGTAGCCGTGTGACCTTGGACAAAATCACTTAATTGGTACTTTTCTAATTTTTGTGACTTGTTATATGGAGGAGTTTTTCATGATGTATCTAAACTTCTATTCTTTTTAGTTCTAAATCATAGATAGATGTCAAATGCTTAACAACCATTTTAGAATAATAGTTTAAATATATCAATATTTCAGTAACAGTTCAATTCCCTATACTGGCCTAAAATACTTTTGCATTATGTAAAAGTATTAAGGCAATAAAGGAAGAGGATAATTCCATCTTCCATCTACCCAGCATACATTTTCTATTTTTTGAGGATAGAGAAAACACAATGGACCTTCATGTCATGGAAACCAGACTTGATCTTTCCACTTGATGGAAACTACTCAGCTATTTGACTGGTTAGAATGATACCCTAATTCTTAAAGAAATTATATATTGCACTATTTAACTACCATTGAATTCTATAAGATGATATGTCTAAGATATTTTGGAGCAGTTGATCTTCTGAGGTTCTGCCAAAACACTTCTACCTTGAGGCTTCTCTGGATATGTGGAAAAAATTCCCATGGATTTGTCCTTCAATTATTTCTGTAGTCATTTTGACTTTTACACCCATGACAATAGTCATCTGTCCTGATTTGTGTGCTTCCATGCAGTTTCACAACTAAAATATTTATAACTAGCCACTGAAGTCAGCTAATATTCTTGACTTCATCTTGCTGCTATGATGACTGTCAATCTTAAGATATATTTGCACCGATGTTTGATTGGGAAGCAGTTTCCTTTCCTATGGTTCTAAAATTATGTATAAGTGAAGACCTAGGACCTCCATACTATAATTATTTATTCAATGTCAACCTTCCTAACTGATCTGCAAACTATGAGAGTGAAATAGAGTCTCTGTCTTTTCATACTGCTCTGCCTGAAGCTATAATAGCACAAGTATTAGATAAACAATTGTTGAATGGATGAAACAACCTAGAGGAAGAAATTCCAAGAATAATATATACCTTATATATGTTCCATATTTTCCTTGAGTGATTCATATACATAATATTTTGTCATTTTATTTGCTGTTGTTTCTGTGTACTTCATTACTGATGTTGATTTTGTAAAATAGAAACAAGAGTAGACCCAAGGTTTTGGATTACTCTTTAAGATACGATTAAGTAGAAATACAGAGAGTTAATAAGCTAATTCAACAAGAAGTGATCATCTATAAAATTATCAAATTATAATTTAAATTGATGAGGATGCATTACATATATTAGTTCATTTTTCTCACAATAACTTCTATAAGTATTATCTTCTTGATTTGATAAGCAATTTTCAAATCTTTGAATATTTAGTTGTAATTGCCAATAACCTATGAAATACTAATTAGTTTTTTCCATATAAGCATTTTATATTTGTAGTAATTATCAACAAATAGATTTATATTTGATAATTATTTGCATATAGGAATTATGTTACATGCTTGAAGTTGATAAGAAAGTAATAAATATTTTGATTGAGTATAAAATATGGGAAATTGTGGAGGAATATTAATGATTTTGTAATTCAACACTTCTAGTTTAGGAAACAATCAATACCCACTAATTTTAGAGTCAAGTGGTAACAGAACTGAGAATAAGACACAGATCTCTGAACGAATTTGTTCTTCCCAGTATTCCGGAATCTTTCTTAATATGTCATATATTGCAAATTTCTATGTACCACTGTGGCAGCAGTGTGATGACAGTTCTTATTTTTAGCTCGTTAAGAATAAATAGTCCCAATCTATATCACATGCCAGCATTTTATATGCATCTGTGAAAAAATAGACCTGTGCTGCCTTAACAGAGGAAAGCCGTAAGCACAGCTCACCTCAGCTTGCCCTGAGTTCAAGCATCTGAAGGAATCTTTGTTCTTTGTCTATATGCTACTGTGACCAACATCAGAAGCTTGATCCTCATGTGGCCCAATTAACTGCATATTGTCCTTCAAGTGCTGGTAGTGCAGTTACTTTAATTCTTTTTAGAATGACGTCTTTATATAAACATTTTTTTTTTAAAAAAAGATTTCTTTTATAGTGAGCATTTGTTCCAGAAACACATTGTATTTAAAATGAATTGCTTCTATAGTGAAGGGATAACCATGGAAATGTTATCAAGCAGTGGCTGAAGGAGAATTGAAATATTTTGAATGTTGAATCTTTATAAAAAATGATGTGTTGATTTGAGAGGTTCTTCTCTCATCTTTTAAGTTGGTACCCTCACATCTCTGGAATATATGCTGGCTAATGAAACATCAATAGAGGAATTAAAATGTCCATTTCCAAATAGGAGCATCAGAGTGGGAGTTTTTAATTTGTGTAGGTTAAAAATGTTATTCATAAGGGGCAACATGTGTTGTTTTTAAG
Source organism: Phacochoerus africanus (assembly GCF_016906955.1). NCBI lineage: Eukaryota > Metazoa > Chordata > Mammalia > Artiodactyla > Suidae > Phacochoerus > Phacochoerus africanus. The sequence continues at coordinate 42,472,596 of NC_062556.1, read as the reverse complement.
CAGAATAAAATGCAATCACCGTCTGTAATAGGATTTTATGTATAAATTAACTTCAAAACTTCAGAGAAAGAAATAAAACTGTAAATTGGTCAAGAGAATAAAACATTAGTAAAAATGGAAAGCATATTAAAAATACCCTTTTAAAAATGTTATATGGGAAAGAATGACTATCAGTTTCCCCATAATGGAAATCCACATTCTGAACAAATTATAGACCTCTTAGAAACCTTCAAACTGCCTTAAAAAAACCCTTATATATTTGATTATTTCCTAAAATTCAGACAGTCTAATTAGCACCATACTAGTAATTACATGGATGTAGTGGCAATGTGAGAAACCTATACACAGATATTTTGCGTTAATAGTAGAACATCTTTCAGTTGGTAGATTATATAATATCCATAATCTTCACAGTAATAAACAGTAAAGAGTAAGCATTAAATAGAATGACATACATGACATTTATAGAGACACAAAAATAACATTTTATTAAAAATCTGATAATGACAATCTTCATTAATATGGACAATTTTTAGATGTTTAAAAATCAATAATCATAGTAACGGTAAATCTGTGGGAAACATACTTTTAAATTTTGCAATTCAATCATGTTGATTTGCTTTCACAGAATAAGGGATTATCATAAAAACCAATAGCAATGTTAGGCTTTCTGTTCTACAGTGCTGAAAATAACAAGAAGGATAATTTTACATAAAGTGAAAATACACATTTAAATTCAGATAGCTTTTCCATAGTGCTTCTAATAGATAATACACATGTAGCAAAGCAAAAGCATCTAATTGCAATATTCTTTTATAAAGTTAAGAGGTCTGCTGGAAATACATGTAATCAATATGAATACAACTATAAAAGTCACTACATGTGGCATCCTGCAATTTAGTTCTTTCTTCATAATTACTACTGGTGCTGATTTTATGCTTAGAGTGTATATAAGGAAATAAATGCTTTGGTAGGCAAACAAAAAAAAATCCATTTTCTTATGGTTAACAAAATAGATAATTTCTCAAATCAGTGTTTCAGTAAGTTTCTTTTTGAGAAAAAGTGTATTAGCACTTAATTTTAATTTTAGATTTGACTTTAAAAACAGACATTTCTTCTTTTATAAAAGAGAAACCATAAATTTTTCTAGGAGAAACATCATGGAAATCATCAATATTTGAAATTTCAAATTAAAGAAAGATACAATTAAATATATATTTGAGGGAGAAATAGTCTCATTCTCATAAAAGGTAATTAGAACATGTAAACAAAATTCATTTATACAATGTGACTAAGCTGAGTTTTAGAGTAGTTAATTCCATCTCAAATCAATCACTTCACCCGAATGCAATTATTTTTCGGGAAAGATAAAAATAATTTTTAAATTAAGTAGTATCGATTGTGCTCCTGTTGTGTGCTTAGAAGGAGCAATATTTTCTAGATTTCAGATTAATAGCCTCAATTGCAACTGAGGCTTTAAAATATAGTTTTAATTATCAATATGGTTGTTGATCATCAATATTTCATAAAATAAAGAGTGAAATATTAATATTGTCTTATAATTACAAAGCTAAGCCTATCTTTAAGACATAAGGAGTTCTTAGGTTAATTTATGCTTATATTTTTTTCATTAGAATTGAAAAAAAAAATCCCACTTCTCTTTGGGGAGGGTCTCCTTTCCCATATTTAGAACTAATCTTTTACCTTATGCATGCATTCTGGTCATTGTTTCAGGATGTCTACTTAAATGTTAAATATTAAGGAAAGAAAAAAAATGATAACCCCAGTGGGGCTAGCAAATTTATTATTTTCTAACCAAGTACTCTTAGAGTCTTTGACTTTTATGTGATAGATTCATCATCTGTAGTCTTTTAAAATGTCTAATTCTTTCAAAAGCCTTTTTTGCTACTGGGGACTTAGCAACCAAATGTTTCTCTATATCCCCCATTTTTCAGTGCTGAGTTCTGGGAACTTAGATTGCATTTTGCACTTCACAGTATTTATTAAAATTGTTCTTATCTGGGTCATCTACAATGTTCTACAAGCCTCTGGCAATGGCTCAGTATTAAAATTCTTTAGTGAGTTACCTCCAACACTTCCCATCCCAAATATTGCACCAATTCAATATATACCATGGTTTAACTATGTCATCACGGTCTAATGCCTAAAGGAAATGAGGGAGAATCTAAGACAAATTAGGCAGAATGCCTAGAAGCCTTTGAGTACACTTGGATTCTTCTGACTCATTTTTTCAATTTGGCAATCTGCTATTTGAGCCCCAAGACATAGTCAGCAGATTGAACAGAACTGTAGAGTTCCTTTGAATCTTCTTTCAGTAAAATTTACTCATTAAATTTCACCTGTCTTGATTTTCATGTTAGATTTTCTATCTACCTGTTGCTATTTATATTTCATTGCTGTTGCTTGAAAAGGTAGCAGTGGAAGTGGGCTCCTGAGGAATTCCTTTCTGATTTTTTAATTCTGCAGTTGAAAGTGCCAGATTGCTGAGAAGATAGTAATGTCAACAGAAGTACCACTAAAATAGGAGAATTACTTTGTCTCCTCTAAAGCCCTAAATAGAGAGAGCAGCAAGAAACCCAGACCTCTAGGAGAAGGTTTCTAGGTGGAAATTTACCATGGGCAATAAATTAAAAATCCAACCTGTCTGGATATTTCTAATTTTTAAAGCCTTCCATGACACAAACAAAATAATCAGTGCATTCTAAGATTGACGGCATCTCCAATGTTTTTTGATTTACACATAATTCACTATCTTAGTATGCTAATAACTGGTGTATTCATTTTACACTTTTAATTGTATTCTCATTTCTTATTTTATTTGAGTCATACATTATTATCATATAAAAATTTTAGACTATTATAGTAAAGTGACTTTGATTAGTTGATGACTGAATAATTGGGCATAACTAGCTTTAGGCTATGAAATTTGCATGTGATTGAGCCACAGTGTATTGGTTTTACAGATTCTCTTGATAAAAATTAATTATTGATATGTCCCACATGCATTTTTCAAATGTATATGATATAATTAATACCTTGGCAAGTTATTGATTATTCTCAACAGGACGTGAAATGATATAATGTGCAAAGAATTCAAATGACTTATATTGACATTTTTTGATTCACAATTCCACAGAAGTTAATCTGATAGCTAAAGTTTTCATTTTAAGGAAAATAATCATTCAAAATAGGGAAAATATGTCCATTTTTCAACCTACAGATCATTCACATCCTCACATCCCATGTTATGTTGGGAATAAGTCTGTATTAAAGTCTGCATGGATCCCTCTCTGCCTGTTCCCACAGTGTCTGGCATTAAAGAACTTGTAATTATGCAGAGTTCAAAAAGTCTTTCCATAATTGGAAGTTTTTATTTCACTAAGAAAGTTGAATGCGCCATTATCAATAGCTGATCACGGAACAGCTCATGACGTATGAAAATCATAAAGATGATCATCTCATCTCATAAGCAATTTTATTTATTTTCTCACAATTGTTGAATTAAGAAACATCTATCATTAATAACGGTGTGATTGACTAAAATATTTCTATTGGGTTATGTTTTAAAACATTTTGTCCTTCCTCCTCCTTCTCTATTTTCTCTCTATCTTTCTCTATCTTTCTCCCTTCCTTTCTTCTCTTCTTTCTTTTTGTGGTAAAAAAAACATATAAAACTAGAACTACCCTCTGAATATTTTCAGTATTCATACAATATTGCTGACTATAAACACAATGCTGTAGAGTAGATCTAGAGAACTTTTTCAACTTGCATAACTGAAACTTTATCCACTGAGCAGCAACTCTTCATTTCCCCTCCCTCTTCCTGTGGCTTCCACCATTCTACATTTTGTTTTTATTAGTTTGATAACTTTAGAGCATTTTTCCTTCCATAACTGGCTTATTGTGTTATAATTTTCTTCTCCTGGTCCAATAGTCAGGGAGTTGAGAGAGTGGATTTAAAAGATTACTAAATATCTAAAAGCTCAATTTATAGTATTGACCATTACAAAAATCTATTATTGCAACATAGAATCAGTGATGTGGCTTAAATATTGTGGAGTTCTTAAAGCAAGTTTCTTAAGCCTGGATGCATGTTGAATATTTTGCAAACACTAAGAAACATGACCCTAATTCCCAAGATAAGTTTCAAAAATTGCCTGGGTAAAGGCTATTTGTGTTATGCTCTTTGCCCCTTCATTCTTCCTTTCTCAGAGTGTGATAAATAAATGGGTCTAAGGTCAGTTACTTTATTGCTTTGTAAAAATAAAGTCTCCTACTTCCATTTTTATTTTGAATTTTTATGATGGCAATGTCAAGAGACTAACTGGTATATGTGTTGCACATGACTTACTTAGATGATTGGGAGGTATAAGCTCATAAAGAAACTGTTTAAACATTCTATGACAGCACTTCAAGGTGGAGTTAAAGAATCCTGTCATGGTAGCAATGAAACATTAATATATGATACAAGGGTGATTCTTTACAAATATTTTTAAATATTCTTATTTGTATAAAATAAATTTGGCCTAGACAATGTGCAATTAAAATTAAGTTGCTCAGCTCTTATATAATTACTGAATACCTAAATTTGAATACTTATTATTTATTTATTTATTTATTTATTTTTGTCTTTTGTCTTTGTTGTTGTGGTTGTTGCTATTTCTTGGGCCGCTCCCGCGCATATGGAGGTTCCCAGGCTAGGGGTTGAATCGGAGCTGTAGCCACCGGCCTACGCCAGAGCCACAGCAACGCGGGATCCAAGCCGCATCTGCAACCTACACCACAGCTCACGGCAACGCCGGACCGTTAACCCACTGAGCAAGGGCAGGGACCGAACCCGCAACCTCATGGTTCATGGTAGGATTCGTTAACCACTGCGCCACGACGGGAACTCCTGAATACTTATTCTTGAGGTGTCTAATAATATCATGATAAAACTACCTATGTAGATATTTTCTAAAAACTAAGAAGTTTTGTGCAAAAAGAGCCCCAAATTCTTGCTCTCATTATTTCTTCAAAGGAAATCTATTCCTCCTGAGATAGAAAAGCAAGAAACTATAAACCTTAAATTTCATCTTAGAAAAAAACTGGTAACATAAACTTCTGATATGTTTTAAAGATCTCTTGGAGAAACAAACTTTCTACTGATAAATTAATTTAGTCATTTTATTAATGGATTTTTTATAGCATCATTCATAAATGATCAGAGCCTAATAGACAATAAAGTCAATTGTTCATTATGATGTTTATTTAAATGGTAAATTTAATCTAATTGTTTTAAGCTTAACTTCATTGAAATAATTTAAAGGTACAACAATTCATTAGATACCATTTATTATCACCATATGTTTTGACATGCTGTTGACTACTATTCTCAAATAAATATGATAGCATCAATTAGCTATGCCATATAGCAGTGACGTTTTTCTTTAAATATTTTATGCTTTGTGTGCAACAAAATGTAATCTTAAGTGATAAAACTGATCAGGAAGGGGGAAACACAGAATGAGAGAATTTCCTGGAGCATACTATGTGCTTTCTAAATAGATGTCAAATACATGAAGCGAAGAGTACTATAGATGCTGCTGTCTTATCATACCAGTACCCTGTGAGGGCCCCTCTTCCCTCCCTTTGTAATTTAATGCCATGTGCAAATGCTCAAAACTTTGAGGAGGAATAAAATAATTGATAAATATAGATATAGTAGATTACATTATTATCTACCAACCATGCAACACCACCCCCCCCACACACACACAGACACTCTATCTCCATGGCACATGCCTGTGATGTTGGGTCTGGCCTTGTGACTTGTTTGGCCAGTGAACGTGCGAGTGGAAATGGCAGTGGGCTATCATATTTTTGCTTCTGACCTGGTCCTTGAGCCCTAGAAACTAAAAGTATGGAAAAGAATGAACTGGACTTTGTTTAAATCAGAACCACAACATCCTCACTATAGAATTAAAAAAAAAAATACTGTTTTCCACTCAAATTTTGTGGTGATATCTTATGAAAGAAAAGCTGACTGAAGCAACAGGCTGTACAATAATGCTTTCTTCTTGGGGTAGAGGTGGCAAAGGAATTGTATAAAAGGTGACCCTCTGCAAAGTATTTTTGCTGATCTTGTTTTTAAGTTGGTTGATGGTTCCACTGGAGTTCAAACACCTAAACTCACATAAAGCAGACCTGTTGCTTGTATAAAATATTACCCAAAATTTACAAAAGAAAAGAAGAAGGAAGTAAAGGGAGTCTCTCAGTTTTAAAAGGAACACAATGAATCAGCATTATGCTTATGTACACATCGCTTTTCATAATATTTCCATGTAATTATGTGTCCATATCACACCTGCTATGTATAGACACACAGATGTTAACATATACTGTGCATTTTTAAAAGCTGTTCAGAAGAGCTGAGTATCATTGGCAACTATAATTCTCAACAGAACAAAACTAATTTCACTTAATCAGCTTAGAAACAATCTGATTTTATTTCTTTACTATTCAAAACCATAAAATAAGTTTTTAAATATACAAATGATGTGCTGAAGTATACTGATTATTTTCTTTCTTCTTATATTCATGAAATTACATATTACAAATATTAAGTATATTAAATTTTATACACAATAGCTTTGCATCTATGTGTATTTTTCAGATTCATGTGTTTCAACTGAATAATTTTGCACACTTGGATGACGTATTTGATATGTGCACACAGATAAATTTTTATTTGGATTATTTTTCATTGGGAGACCACAGAACTTTGGGAATATTATTTACTGAAATTCATTTTTTAATAGAAATACTTCTAAGCTACTATAGAACCATAAGTAATGATTAAAATATTTAATGCCAAAAATTTTTGAATAATTTTAATGATATTTTATTACACATTAAATATGTAACTAACATAAATTTTAGTTAAAATAAGTTTTAATTAGTAAACTACAAAACAAACATATTTTGGTGTATGAAAACATCATGCCTTATAATTAATGAAATGCTAGACACCAAAACAAAACAAATGTATCTGCTTAATAACAAGCTGAAACAAAAATCTTGGAGGTTATAAATTTAAACATTGTAGGTCTTATATTGATACTCCATAACTGAGTGTAGTGGAAGGATATTACAAAATTTTTATTAATAGATCGTACTTAGAAAGTGAAAATGTAGCCTAGAATTATGTGTACTAATTTCACTCATAAGGGAAAGCAAATTTAAAAAGTTTCCTTTTGTTTCCAAATAATGAAAAAAAATATTGGAAAGAAAACAAAATCCATGACTGCATATTTCCTGTATTGTCAGTATCTCCTGTTACTATTCAAAGTCAGGTACTTTATTTTACATTCCCTGCCACACTCAAGATTTGATTTTCTTTCTTATTTCTGCAACTTGAATCAAAAAAGGGAAAAGTGAACTCTTATTAAGGAAAAAAAAAATCTCATTTATATTTATGTCAATTGAAATAATTTTAGAATATAAAATGTGAGGAAATTCATTAAATAATGTCATTCAGTTATTCTTTTACAATTTGAAGTAACTTCCAGATGAGTGAACTTGGTGCACTTGAAGTAGGTTCATTTTTAAATGAGCATATGAAAGTATTTTGATCTTTACCTCACAAATAATATTTTTTTCACTTAAAGTGTTCTGTAGATTTCAAATTTTATGATCGCAAACACATCCACTATACATTTTATTTTAATTTATGAATATATATTTCCTTCAACAAAACTATAACAAACAAAAAAGATCTATATCCTGATTATAGCTGGTAATTTTCCTCTATTTGCTTAAATTTACTTGACAGCTCTGCATGTATCTAATTAGTTTACATTAGTGTAATTGTAACCAATATTTACTACCCATTTCTGCAAGATGAAACAGGGAGGTAATCATATACAACTTTGAAAAAAATCTCTTTTCATAGTCTGTTTGATCAATATATTCCTTATATTTGCCAGTGTAGAATTTATAACAAGTTTTATATATATATATAACATATTTATGCATTTCTTCTACATCTTGCACTCTTGACCGCTTTATTACACGTCTATAATAAATGTCTATGTCATTTTTGATTGTTATAGTGGAAGTCAAGGAGTCCCTATATCTAATCTTGCATACACCCCTTAGAGCCAACTATTAAAAAACTGTTAAATAAAATAAATGTTATCCTGAATATTATACTTGCTTATAATTATTATAATATCACATAAAAATAAATCATTTAACATTGATGGACAATACAAACAGGTGATTTTTTCTTTTTCCAAGAGAGGCATTAAATATTTCATGACACCAGAACATTTTGCCATTAGGTAGGCCTGGCAGGACTTACCTCCCACTTTGTCCATGGTGTAGTATTTTGAGTCCCAAATCATCTAAGACAGAGTTTCAGATATATCTGAATATATCTGTGATATATATGTATTGTGTGATATATACATTCATGATATATATATTCTGTGATATATACTTATATCTGTGAAATATATACATATACACACACACACAAATACTTGGTTATTAACGTGGAAAATAGCAATCTTTATATTTAACAACAATTTTTGTAAGTCTAAGCTTTTTCATGTTTATATTTTTTGAGAAAACAAAAATATCAATGGCATCTATGACATAGAAAATAACTTTGTGATCATTAGGTATTTCAAAGAGAGTGATTATTTCATGTTTATGAGGGCACTGGTGTAATATTGAATGTCTTCCCTATGTAATTCAATATAAGAAACCTACCAAAGTGTATCATCAACTGTACAGGACATTGCTTGTTGCCTTGTTTTAGATTTCAAATGCATTGCTGCAGTAGTAGGTCGACTGACGTTTTCTTTGGAATTAGAGTCTGACTGTTCTCTGCAGGGATACTTCTCTATACCAAAATGCAAAGATTTAAAATTAACAAGCTGGAACAATGTCTACAACCTGCTTCTTGGAAAGTTTGCACAGGAGAATAATCTCAGCTTTAGAGAACTATTGCCAACCCCATTCACTAGGTGTGTCTTCTCCAATGCCCTTAGTGAAATGAGTAATGAGACTGTGAGCTTCTTGATGATGACTCTATTTTCTTAAACCCCATTTGGTGGTGTAGTTTTGATGACACTAAATTTTTTTAAAGGATATAATCACCACAGGGTGTTTTAGCAGGGTAAGACATTTCCCAATGTGTTTCTAGCACCAAATGCAAGTAACCAAAGCCAAAGAGTTTTTGAAGACAACTAATTTAAGATTAAGCATTCTTAAATTTCCAAATCTCTGTATATTTATGACCTGCACTTCTCTGAGAGTTGAAGCTATTTGAAATAATGCTTGGATAGAGAAGTAAAACCCTTGATACTTTCTTTGTCGGTTGAGTCATGACACACACATATGCACACATACACAAACACACACACACATATATATATACACACACAAACATATACATACATATATACATATGCATATATATATTTTTTTCTTTTGTCTTCACCTGTGGCATATGGAAGTTTTTGGGCCAGAGATCAAATTTTCAACACAGCAGCAACCGAGACACTGCAGTGACAACAATGGATCCTTAACCCACTATACCACACGGGAACTCCAGCAGAGTCATGATATTCAAACAGTCTCATACTGCTAAAGCTGTGGCATGCTATCTATCTATCATCTATCATTTCTCTAGGCTTGAGTAGAGGCCACTAAAACTCATGTCCACATGGAAACTCGGAATGTAACCATATATGCAAGAAAGGCCCTTACAACTATAATTAGTTAGGATGAAGTCCTACTGGGTCAGAATAGGCCCTAAATGTAGTGAATGACATACTTATAAGAAGGGCATGTGGGGAGTTCCCATTGTGGCACAGCAGAAATGAACCCAACTAGTGTCCTTGAGGACATGGCTTTGATCCCAGGCCTGGCTCATTGTGGCAAGAATCTGGCATTGCAGATGTGGCTTTGATCCCAGGCCTCGCTCATTGTGTCAAGATTCTGATGTGGCTTGGATCCTATGTGGCAACGGCAGTGGTGTGGGTCGGCAGCTGTAGCTCCGATTCAAACCTTAGCCTGGGAACTTTCATATGCCTCAAGCGCGGCCCTAAAGGGAAAACGGCGGGCGGGGGGGGCATGTGAAGATACAGAGAGAAAGACAGCAAAGAAGGGCCTGTGAAAATGGAGGCAGAGAGTGGAGTGATGCAGCTATAAGCTAATATATTCCAGAAATTGCCAGCAATACCAGAAGCTGGAAAGATATATGGAAGTTCTTGTCTCTCAGAGCCACCACAATGAACTACCTTTATTCCAGACTTCTAGTATCCCTAACTGTAAGAGAATAAATTTCTCTTGTTTTAAGCCACCAAGTTTGTGGTAATTTGTTACAGTAACCTTAAGAAATTTATTCTCTCTCTCTCTCTCTCTCTCCATATATATATATATATACACACACACACACATATATATCTGAGATATGCAAATTTCTGTTGTTTTAAGCCACCAAGTTTGTGGTAATTTGTTACAGTAACCTTAAGAAATTTATTCTCTCTCTCCATGTATATATATATATATGTATATATGTATATATATATATACACATATATATCTGAGATATGCAGGTTAAAAAGGCAACAACCAGAGTTACCATTGTGGCACAGCAGAAACAAATCTGACTAGTATCCATGAGGAGGTGGGTTCGATCCCTGGCCTTGCTCAGTGTGTCGGGGATCTGGGGTTGCTGTGAGGTGTGGTGTAGGAGACAGATGTGGCTCGGATCCCGTGTTGCTATGGCTGTGGTGAATGCTGGCAGTGGCAGCTCTGATTCTACCCCTAGCCTGGAAACCCCTCCATATGCCGAGAGTGCGGCCTGAAAAAAAACCAAAGAAAACAAAAAAACAAAAAAAAAACAAAAAAAACAGCAGCAACCATTACAAAGGTAATCCTACAAATCCCCCAGGACAATTCCAATTCCACTTAAGGCACTGAATGCTGCTACCTTGGTCAGCATATTATTGGGCCTCCAAAGCACAGCAGGTAACAGTTCAGCAAAAACGCTCTACTAATGCAAAACAAAGGTCAAGATGGCTAGCTAGCTTTTCAGGCTTTTTCAGCACCTGGACTTTTGCTTGTGTTAACCTTTCTATGCTTAAGAAAACGTTCAGGTTTCTTCATTTTGCCACTTTTGTATGTGACTATATACATAACACAGCCTGCAGGTAGTAGAAGGAGGGAAGAAAGAAGAAAACCCCTTCCTTTAGAAAAGATTCTTGAAAATACTATAAAATTGACACATCTCATTTTCAGCTTTTAGTTAAATGGCCCAACCTAGCTATCAAGAAGATTGTGGAATTTTGCCTTTTAGCTGGGTCCATTGATACCCCCCACCAAAATATCTGAGCTTCTGTTACTAAAGACACAAAGAATAGATACCTAATTAAGCAACTGGAAATTTTTGTAACTTTCGGGGGGGCATTGTATGAACTAAGAACAGAATGTAAATGACTAAAGTGGCCATCAATATAGGAATATCAAACTGTCAGTCACAAACAATGAGGTGAGGTTATATAAATTGTTATAGAAAGATATTCAAGACAAATTGCTGAGGGTAAAAAGCAAATGTAAGGCACTATACATGATATAAGGAAAACATACAACATGCACACATGCTAATAATAAATATCATCTATAGGGAAGGTAATAGAATTGAAAGTAGGGTGGATGAAGGCGGAAACTTTATATATTTTGACCATGGTAAATTCCAACTGCTTATAAAGAAGATTCTTTAGAACCAGAAAAAAGATGGATGGATTTCAGTCTTTGAATACGCACACACACACACACACTCATTTCATAAGGTAGCTATGCTCATTTAATTTATTTTTCTTATTAAATAGACTAAAAATGTCTTTTATTTATAATTAATACTTCATTAAATGGATTAAAATAAATTTCATCTAGATAAATAATCTAAGTATTCCCACTGTGGCTCAGTGGAAATGAACCTTACTAGTATCCATGAAAATTCAGGTTCCCTCCCTGACTCCACTCAGTGGGTTAAGGATCTGGCATTGCTGCAAGCTGTGGTGTAGGTCACAGGCATTGCTGTGGCTGTGGCATAGGACAGCAGATGTAACTCTGATTCAACCCCTAGCCTGGGAACTTACATATGGCATAGGTATGGCCCTAAAAAGCAAAATAATAGTGATAATAATAATAATCTAGATGAAATTTATTTATATGTTACTCAATTTTTTCATTACATTTCGTGTTTAACTCTGGGGATGAGAAAAGCCATTCACACGCTCTACCTAAACCATCCAGAAGTAATTAGAGAAACACATGGGGCAGACTTGAAAGTATTCATTAAGTTCACATTGACTCATCAACTCAAGGCAGAGGTTTACTGACAGAAGACATTCAAACACAACCTCTGATGGAACACTGAACAATAAGCTGTACTAACCCAGAGGCATACTATGAATTCAAAATTAACAATAAAATTATGCTAACCCTGTACAGTCTGGAAGACTGTGTGCATACCTAAATCTGTGCCAGTTTAAGAGTAATCAGATAGAGAACTTCCAATTCTTAGTGTTATGAGACATATGAGGCAAAAATCATAAATGGCCAGAGCTGTGATTACCTCCACATATATCCAATATTAAAGAATACAAATATAACTGGGTAGAAGAGACTTAACAACCTTTGACCTGTAATTATCTGTACCAACCCAAATACAGTCTGTAGGTAGCTAGACTGTAATATAAAACAAAAGAAAAGGAACTGAATAGGGTCATGAAACACTGAACACTGCAGAGGAGATACAGTTCACAGAATTTGTACAGCCCAGTCACCATCCTAATTAAGAAATATTACAAACCAAAGAACAAATACAACACCCCCCCCCACAGGGAAATCATTATCCAGTGTTGCTACAATACCTTATTTAAAATATCAAATTTTCAATAAAAAATATGAGAAAGGCAAAGAAACAGAGAAGTGTGATTTTTACACAGGAAAAAAAGCAAGCATTAAAAATCTAGGAAGGATAAACTCAGACATCCATACCCAGCCAACTACATAATCAACATTGATGGCCAAAGTACTCCTTAATAGAAGGAAATTTGGGAGAGTCCTAAACCTGTGAAAATTAAGTAACATTCTCCTAAATAACGAATGTGTTAAAGGAAAAAATCAGAAATTAGAAAATACTTTGAGATGAAAAAAATTATAGAATAAGACACTAATGCTTTTTGAACATCTAAAGCAGATCTCAGAAGAAAAATATATAGCAGTAAATAAATAAATTGGGGGAAGATCTGAAATCAATAATCTAAATGCTTCACCTCAAGAAACTAGAAGAAAGTAGAACAAATTAAACCCAAAGCAAACAGAAGGGATAAATGATAAATATTAGAGTGTATATAAATGAAATAGGGAGTTCCCGTCATGGCTCAGTGGTAAATGAATCCGACTAGGAACCATGAGGTTGCGGGTTCGATCCCTGGCCTTGCTCAGTGGGTTAAGGATCTGGCATTGTCATGAGCTGTGGTGTAGGTCACAGATGCGGCTCAGATCCCATGTTGCGGTGGCTCTGGCCTAGGCCGGCGGCTACAGCTCCTATTCGACCCCTAGCCTGGGAACCTCCATATGCCTCGGGAGCAGCCCCAGAAAAGGCAAAAAGACAATAAATAAATAAATAAATAAATAAATAAATAAATAAATAAATAAAATAGGAAACAACAAACCTAGGAAAAAACCAATAAGACCAAAAATTTCTTTTTTAAAAAGATTTTTTTAAATGTAAACCATTAGCTACACTGACAAACAAACCAGGTCAAAAAGTCAAATTATGAACATCAGAAGTGAGAGAAAGGATACAACGCCCCACTTACAGAAATAAAAAGGATGGTAAGTGTAAACTATGAAAAATATACACAACAAATCAGATAATTCATGTGAAATGTAAAATTACTAAAATAAAACAAATTACTATAATTACCTTAAGAAGTCAAAGGAACAATGAACAGCCTTATAAAAACTAAAGTGGTCAAATCACTGATTAAAATTTTTTTTGATTCAAAGCACAGACATAGATGGGTTCACTGGTGAATTCTACCACACAGGGAAAGAACGATTTATACGAATCCTTTGCAAACTTTTCCAAAATTTAGAAATAGATAGAATACTTCCTAATATATTCTATGAAGCCAATTTTATTCTGATATAAAACCAGGCAAAGACATCACATGAAAGAAAAACTATAGAATATTCCTTATTAATACCGATGCAAATTACCAAATAGCAGCAAGTAAATTTTTAACATATAAAAAGAATCATAAGGGTTCCCTAGTGGCCTTTTGGTGAATGATTTGGCATTATCACTACTGTGACTTGGGTTCAATCCCTGGTCCAGGAACTTCCAGCTGCCATGGGTGTGGCCAAAAGGTACAAAATACAATAAAAAATAAATTTAAAAAATCAGGTACATGACCAAGGAGAATTCATTCCAAGAAGGCAAAGTTAATTTAACACTTAATAATAAATTAATATATTATATTAACGAAGTAAAGGTGAAAACATAGGATCATCTTGATTGTTGCAGAAAAGCATTGACAATGTTTCACATACCTCTGTGACAAAAACACTCAAAAAACTAGGAAGAGAAGGAAAATCACTCAATGTGATAAAGAACATTTGCAAAAAATGTCACAGCATACCTCATGGTGAAAAACTGAGTTTGTTCACCAAAACTCAGGACCAAGACAAACATGTCCACTTTTGCCATTTCTAGTTAACATTTACTTGGCAGTTCTAGCCAAGAATAATTAGGCAAGCAAAAGGAATAAAATGGGTAAAAGGTGGAAATAAATCAATTGATGCGTGGGCAAACCGAATGTATATCTATCCACGAAATATCATTTAGCAATGAAAAGGAATGAAGTACTGACATATGCTAAAACATAGGTGGACCTTGAAAATCTTATGTTTCATGAAAGAATTCAAACACAAAATTATACAATTCCATTTATTTGTAATGTACAGAAGAGGCAAATCCTTACAGGCCTGGTAGTGAGGAGTTGAGAATAAAATTTTAGAGCTCTATTTTACAGAGAAAACTGTTATGTGCTCTCTAAAGTAATCACATTATTTTATTTCAAATATAAACTCGCACGCTTACTTTCCTGAAATAGTAACCAATATTTTTTTTTCTTAACTTGATGTATTTATAAACAAAATGCAGGATCCGAGCTGCAACTGGGACCTACACCACAACTCATGGCTAGGTCTTTAACCTACTGAGAAAGGCCAGGGATGGAACCCACATCCTCATGGATCCTAGTCAGGTTTGTTAACCACTGAGCCACAATGGGAACTCCTTAAATTTGATTTTTAAAGGTAAACTTTAAAGAGTTTATACTTTTTTTCAATTATGTAACATAATTTCTATTACTCAGGATTTAGGAATTCCCATGTGGCTCAGCAGAAATTAGTCTGACTAGGATCCATGAGGACACAGAGTTAAGGATCCAGCATTGCCTTGAGCTCTGGTGTAGGTTGCAGATGCTGCTTGGATCTGAGTTGCTGCAGCTGTGGTGTTGGCCAGAGACTACAACTCTAATTCCACCCCTAGCCTGGGAACCTCCATATGCTGCAAGAACGGCTCTAAAAAGACAAAAAAAAAAAAAAAAATCATATTCTGAGGACCGCAAGTCACTCTAAACAAATCTATGTAATGCTCTTCTGATCAACTGTATTTCTAAATGAATATTTATCACAAGTACTATTTAAAGACATTTTTCCCATGATATTCTACAGAAATTTACTATGCGTGTGTTCTTTTTTAATTATAAACTGTTAAGATCCTGAAGGTTATATTGCAATAATGCATGTATAAGCACACACATTTATTTACTATCATATATAGGAAAGACTAAAATTTAGGTTTTACACATAAAAACCTATTTTACACTCTCCTTGCTATTTCAGAATTAAAGGTTTAGTGTGTTAAATTATGTTTCCTACAGTGTATCTGAAATCAATTAAATCCTTTCTAGGAATTCCATAAAGACCACATAAACAACTTTTGTTTGGCATTCATTCATGTAGGAAATAGGCACATTTAAGACCCTGCATATTAGAAACACTCCTAGATCCCAATAGTTTGCCACATTTAGTCTAATGTTTTATAAATGAGTTAAATTTTTGTCTCTATTATACTTGCAAGCTTACTAAGAGTGCCAATACAGCACCTCAGTGCCATTTGGGCAAATTATAGTTCAAAGTAGTTCAGGCAAAGAATGCTGAATGAGGAAAAGCATTGAAAATGAGAAAAAGCATGCCAATTTCAGGGAAATAAAAATAGTTGACAATTCCTGGAGCACAGTTCCAGAAATACAGACAGAAGATTCATCTTAACTAATATGCCAAGGCTTTATCAGGACTAGCATGCCCAGAGATGCAGATTTTCATCTTGATGTAACGTGAGGCCACTAAATGATTGTGAGCAGGAATATTACACTATGAAGCTTGCCATTTATTTTGGTTTATTTATTTATTTTGGACGGACTGTGAAGATCCCAGGCCAGGGATTGAATCTGAGCCACAGCTGCTGGAGCCTTAACCACTGCACAGGACCAGGGATTAAACCTAAACCTCTGAAGTGACTTGAGCCACAGCAGATACAATATACGATCCTTAACTTGCTGGGCCACAGTAGGAACTCCAATTTTTATATTTAAAAAAATGTTTTGGCTATGCCCAGAGCATGTGGAAATTCCCAGGCCACGGATCAAACCAGTGCCATAGAAGTAACCCAAGCTGCTGCCATGATAATGCTATATCCTTCACCCTCTGTACCACATGAGAACTCCCTCAAATTTGCCATTTAGAATAATTAGTGTGATAGGGTATTTGAGGATACAAAAAAAGAAGTAAGACCACAAACCGAAATACTGACAAGAAGTATATAGCAGTAACCCAAGCAGGAGGCATTAAGATGGATAGCAGGAAAGTTTTTGATGACTATTTAAGAGGAAAAATTATTGTGATTTATGAATCATGGCAATTTCATTGAATCTAAATTTTCCACCAAACTGAAAAAGAGACCTAAAGAAAAACAACCTTGGTGGCAGTAAAGTAAATAATTCGTTGAGTGGATTATGTTGAATTTTCAGTGGAAATATCTAACAGAAATTGGAAAAGTAGTGTGAATTACATTCAAGCAACCTGGATTAGAAGTATCTAGTTATCAATCATGGGTAGCAAGACAAGACAAGGCATAGAGATGTCCTCAAGCAGTAGACAATAATGGGGCGATGTAAGCAGAACGAGGGATTCTATGCTCATGCCATCAGTAATCTCCATATTGTCAATGCTCATTCCTCATTTTATCAACACATTAGTTGACATGGTTGACATCCACTTCCTTGAAAGTTTGTTTCAGATGCTCTCTGTGACACCTTCTTTATGTTTTCTTCCTCTTCTCAGATGTTTAGTCTATTTTACTCTCTCTCTCTTTTTCCTGTAACTGAAAAGCCTAACCTTGGTTCTCTGACCTCTTCTCTAGAAAAGCTATTCAGTCTCGACTTCTACCATGACTTGTGTTCACTCAGTCTATTTGTCAGAGGTCATTAGTGATATTTTAGACAAAAAGTCAGATGATATTTCTCTGTTTAAAATTTCTAATGGCTTCCAAACTTGTTCATAGTAAAATACAAGTTCTCACACTGTCCTAGGAAACTCTGCATGGTCTGGCACAGCTAATTTTCTGCTGTCATCTCTTTTATCTCCCCTCACTCACTGTCTTCTGCTATATCGAACCCTTGTTTTTGTTTGTTTGTTTGTTTTGGTTTGGTTTGGTTTTTTGTTTTTTTTTTTTTTCAAGCACATGATTCATACCCTCACTTGAAAGCTTTTGCACTTACTGTTTGCTCTGCCTAGAAGGTGGTTCCTCCAGAAAATCAAAGACTTTTTTGGATCCTTAGTTTTCTCATGAAATGCCCCAGATCAGAGAAGCCTTCCCTGAACATCAGGTCTTTAATAGCATAAAAATGCCACCAGTGACTAAATATTTGCCTACCCTACTTAATTTTTCGATAAAATTATCACTCATGAAATATTTTCTGAATTAGTCGGGAATATGGGCAATACAAAGAAGGAAATATGTCTGTTTTTCCTCTGAAAGATCTCTGGCATCAACTATGCTTCTTGCCATACTCAACTGGTATTTCCTGAATGACTAAATGAATAAATGCAATGAAGGTTGAGGAATAGGGAGAAAAAAATTACAAAACTGACTAAAGAATATGATTTAAAATAATAGGATGTTGGTGTTCTCTGGTGGCCTAATAGTTAATGACTCCAGTTTGCCATTTCTGTGGCTTAAGTTACTGCTGCGGTTTGGGTTGGATCCATGGCCTGGGAACGTCCCCATGCTATGGGCCTAGCCAAAAAGAGACAAAAAACAAAAAACCCAAGATGTATCTATCAGATACAACAAAACAACATCCACTTTAACCTGCTTAAGCAGGACGGGGAATTATGCAATAAAATATGAAAGTTCAATGCATCTTTGGGAAGCAAGAGGGTTAGACTCAGAGTCAGTCATGAGTGATAAAACACACTGCAACCACTGCCAACTTCTCTATCAGGACTGGGCACAAACATTCCAGCAGAAACTGGTTGCATTGGGAATTGGATACTAAAAACTGCATTCTTGCTCTAAAAAGCATTACAGGAAAAATGGATTCCATGTGGTATCCGTTTCCTCAAATTGCTTGTTGCTAAACCTAAGTCTAACTCATATTGGTAGAGCTCAAGTCACAAACCTGTACCCATGTGTAAGAGAGGCAGTAAAGTAAAATCTTAGCTTCTACACAGGAATGGTAGGCATTATAACGTGAAAATTGCCAAGATATATGAGAGGCATTTGAATAGTGTTTAAACCTCTAAATGAAAAATATCAAGATAGTTAAGAGTTTCCTGGTGGCTAAGGATAAGGATCCAGTGTTGTCACTGATGCAGCATGGGTTTGATCCTTGGCCCAGGAACTTCTACATGCTGAGAGCTTGGTCAAAAAGAAAAAGGAAAAATTTTGAGCATTATAATAAGGAACTTGCCATCAAATGCAAACGTTAGGAGTAGCAATTCTTTCATTCAGAACAATATTTACTGAATACCTCCTAACAAGAATGACCTGGATCCTATACTAGAGTTGCTGACAATCTAGTAGGAAAGATAACAACTAAGCAAACAATTTCAAATGAGGTATATTTACTTTGCAAAGATAGTTACATGGTGATGGAGGATCAATTAATTGAGTCTGCAAAGGCAGGGAAGGCTTTTACAAAGTAACCATTAAAAATCACTAAAAAATGAATGCTTTTAGTAAAGTAAGTAAAGACACGGAAAAGAGTGAGGATTTGAAGATGAAGCAGTGGCAATATTTAGATAAGTCTCAAGTACAGGGAATAGACTAAGTCCTGACAGTGAGGAAAAAGTATGGAGATTTTGAATAAATAATGAAGTTTCATTATGTCTGGAAAGGATCCTTTGGATTTCAGTCCTAAATGAGCTTGGTGACATTTTTCAGAGCTGTCTTATGAAATAATACAGATGAAATAATCCAATGTTTTCGAAACTACATATTAACTAGTGAATAAATAGAAAATAATTTATTGTAAAAGCTTGAATAGTGAAGGAAAAGTATAATGAAACACAGGATCAGACTGCTTTTAAAGGATTTTTTTTATGTTAAGAGGAATAAACTAGGATTTTAATTAAAGAATATTTAGGAAATGAATGATGAATCCAAGAGTCTCATCAAAGCAAAAGGGAACATTAGCCTATAGCTAGATAGTAGCTTTAACTTTGGAAAGAAAGGGTCATGAATCTTCACTGATAAAATGAAAATAAAATAGTGATGAAAATCTTTGGGGGGAGAAACATGTATTATTGAATACAGTTATGGAACTAAGAATACTTTTATACAAAATGTATCTCCTGTCTTATACGTAAGAGGTAGTCTATATTGGTCTCCTACAGTATGGATGTTTACAGTCAAGGAATGATAATCAGAGTTTCTTCAAGAGCAATTATTTTATATTTTGGGGTGATTGGGAAACAGCTTGGAAGCTTGCTAAAAATATAAATTTTCTAAATACCAAAGTTTAAGCATTACAATTTAGCCATGTAGTGAGGCACTAACTCTTAGTTTATGTGGATTTTCTAAGATAGTTTTACCTGAAAAATCTTCAGATAAATTGACTGAAAATTAAAGGATTACAGCCAACTCATTAAAAAAAAAAAAGAAAATCACACTTTGTCACAGACAGCAGGCTCAAAGGCATATAGCCATTCTATTATGTGCTCTCATTAAACACTATTAGCATAATAAAAGGCTTTTCCTAAAATCTGATGTATTGCTCTCCTGTTATATTTCAGGGGTAGTTGGTTATCTTAAGATATATCCTCTTGATAGAATGTTTGTAGTCCTGAGAATTTACAGTGATGTATTATTTGCCTTTTGCCGGTACACCCTTTATTTCTCTCCAACATCTAATTTCCTTGCCTACTGAGAAAACCTCATATGTATTTCATAGGATGGCTGATGATGTATATATAACATCTCTCTTGAGATTATGTTTTGGATTTTCACCCACCTGTTTCTTCATGCTATTCAAATTAATGGCAAACAGAAATGAGGATAGAAGAGAGGATAGAAGAGAGGGATTATTTTTACATGTACATTTTTACATTTACCCTGCTGCATCCCCTAAATTTCCACAAAATTATGGTCACTTCTAATTTGAGAAATTCATTCATTGATTTTAAATCACCATTCTCACGAGATACTACTCTTTCCTAATCTCCGTGCATGGCAATGGGAAGCAAACAAGAGGATAGCTAGCCTATATTTAAAAACCCTACATGTATGGATCTTAAGGAGAGACTTTATAACTTACAACTAATAATTCTCAAGTAAGAACACATTCAGAATCATTGTCATGGCTTTTTCATATCATCTTGATATTTAATTTATTCTCTTCATTTAGCAATATGATAAATTGTAATAGTAATTTACTTTATTAGTACTACTAGAATTTATAGATATTGACACTTTTGTTTAAAAGACAAAGTTTGTAGATGCAAACTATTGCATTTGGGGTGGATAAGCAATGAGGTCGTGCTGTATAGCACAAAGAACAATATCCAGTCACTTGTGATGGAACATGAACAATAATATGAGAAAAGGAATATATATAAATGTATAGCTGGGTCACTTTGCTGTGCAGCAGCAATAGAACACTATAAATCAACAGTAGTAAAAAATTCAAAAAATAAATAAAATAAGAAAATTTGAGTTGAAAATCCATTTTTCTAAAATTAGCTATATTCATTCAGCTTAAGCCAGTCTAAGAAAAAATAATGACTTAAAAACTAGGTAAAAGATTCTTTAAAATCTTATATTATATTTGAGCAAAGTAATTATTATATAATTAAGTATTTTCCTAAATATTTTATTGAAATAACCTATTATATGTGTAGAAGGAGAAGAAGAAATGTGTCAAAGGGTTAGGTCACATTAATGTATCTTAACTGTGATTGTAAAGGTCATGGGTGTTTTTTTATTTTACACAGCAGGATGCCTAAGGGACTTCTGTTGTCTTTATCTCAGGACTTTTATTTTTCCACTTGATTAATAATATAATGAAATAATGAATAATAAGAGACGTAGTGTTTATTAATATAATTAACCTTTCCAAATTACCAAGATTTCCTATGAATTACACAATAAAGAATTTAATCTTTCAATATTGTCCATGAGCAAAATTACACATCTTTCTCAACTTTCAGTAGGGTTATGTTCTAATAAACTCATGATAAACTGAAAATAATATAAGCTGAAAATGTATTTAATACTTTAATAGACCTAATCTACTTAACATCGGAACTTAGCCTAGCCTATCTTTTTCTTTTTGCCTTTTAGGGATGCGCTTGCGGCATATGAAAGTTCCTGGGCTAAGAATTGCATCAGAACTGCTGCTGCTGGCTACAGCCACAGCCATAGCAATGCAGGATCCAATATGTGTCTGTGACCCACACCACAGCTCATGGCAATACCAGATCCTTAACCCAATGAGCAAGACCAAGGATCGAACCCACATCCTCATGGGTACTAATCGGGTTCTTTACCACTGAGCAAGAACAGGAACTCCCTAGCCTATCTTAAAAGATGCTCAGAAAACTTACATTAGCCTATAGTTGGACAAAACTATCTAACATGAAGACTACTTTATAATAATAAAGTGTTGAATATCTCCTGAGATTTGTTGAATATTATACTGAGAGTGAGAAACAGAATGTAAAAAATGTAAGCATATCAGTTGTTTACCTTCATGACTGGGAGCTTTGGCTCAGTGCTGTTGCCGAGCCTCATAAAAGAGTATGGTACTGCATATCACCAGCCAGGGAAAAGATCAAATTCAAAATTCAAAGTACAATTTCTATCTAGTGTGTATAAATTTTACATCATTGTAATGTCAAAGAATTTTAAGTTGCACTATTTTAAGCCAAAGACAATCTCTATAGTAATATTAACTTTAAAATGCAAATAATTTTAGTTAGTGACCCATAAGCCACTTATCAATTTAATTACTATGTACAACAGATTATTTTTATGCAGGGGTTTTATCAGTTTGTGAGTTTCCAGATTAATACATTTAGACTTTTTTATCAATATTTTGTTCCTACTATCCTCTTAAATGATTGACAATTTCTTAGCTTATTATCTACTTAGCTCTAGCTATCCAGAGGCAATAGGTGATAACATATGTTTCAAAAAATATATAGTACCTTCAGAAGTTCCCATCGTGACTCAGTGGTTAACGAATCTGACTAGGAACCATGAGGTTGTGGGTTCGATCCCTGGCCTCGCTCAGTGGGTTAAGGATCCAGTGTTGCCATGAGCTGTGGTGTAGGCCGCAGACATGGCTGGGATCCCGCATTGCTGT
Organism: Phacochoerus africanus; assembly: GCF_016906955.1. Classification (NCBI taxonomy): domain Eukaryota; kingdom Metazoa; phylum Chordata; class Mammalia; order Artiodactyla; family Suidae; genus Phacochoerus; species Phacochoerus africanus. The sequence goes on along the minus strand of NC_062556.1, from coordinate 42,449,569 downwards.
GGTTCTGATGTAGGCTGGTGGCTATAGCTCCTATTAGACCCCTAGCCTGGGAACCTCCAAATGCCGTGAGTGAGGACTTAGAAAAGGCAAAAAGACAAAACAAACAAACAAACAAACAAACAAACAAATATATAGTACCTTCAAAATGTGTGTATGTGTGTGTGTATATATATATATATTTGATTTAGTATTACATTATGACATTGAGTAAAGTCCAATATATTACTAATGTATAATTATAATACAAAATATATATAAATTCATCTTGTAGACCTTGACATTCATTGCAATAAAAAGAATAATCATGCACCTATTGTTTTTAATAAAAATCACCTTGCATATTTTGAAATCATTAAAACCATTGATGCGAAGGGGAGGTAGCTACACTCTATATTAAAGGAAACCTTTCCATAAAAGATTGAGATTAAAATATTTTAATAAATATCTGTTAGAGAGCTTTCCATAGTTAAGATGGGTGACATCTAGCATTTAAAATGTCTTCTATAGATGGATAAACAGATTGTATTTAAAATAAAAATATAAACAAAGTTAACGTGCACTGCATAGCTATGTAAGGAAAGGGAAAATATTTCACAGTATCCTCTCTCTCTCATGTATGGGTCGGTGAATGTATACATGCCCAGGTGTACTACAAAAAGCTGATTCAGTTATCTTGGTACTGCTCACTTATTTTACCAGTCTATTTTACCAGTCTGTAAAAAAACATTGGATTTATTTTTTAAATATGTTAAATTTTGTCTCAGACATTGCTTTGCTCCTTATGCTTCCCAATGATTGCCTGTGTCTAGAAAGGGTCACAGAGTCCTCCCCTTTCAACTTTGAGGAACAGAAGGTCATTACCAGTAGACCCCTGTTTCTCACCTAAACTCTGCTTATATGGTTTGAATGGAATTGTTGACTATTCTTAGCATTCATTTTAGCTTTATGCGATAAGCAACTATTCAACAAATGAGGAAGAAAATACCATAAAACAATGCTTGTCTGGCTTTAGGAAAACAGTGTTCTCTATATCAATGCTGGTGACATTTTGGGGCCTATTTCATGGTGCTCTCCCAATATGCGAGTCACCCAAAGAAATGCAGTGGAAAACCAGGATGCTACACATCAACTTTCGTTCCAGAGTAGACAATGCTATCCTTAATAATATAAATATAAGCAGCTTCTTTGGGGGCTTTTTTTCTTCTACTTAACTTCTACCTTTGTCTAGGCCTGAATTCCAAATATTTCGTCACTTCTCTCCTCCATAATTAATTCTTGTCAAAACAATGTAGCTAATAACGTTTTTCTCCTCTTCATTAGTATTTCTCATGTTACCACTATTCGGAGACTTTATTATGTCACCGAGTATAAAGGAGAATACTATTCTAATGTGGCAGACAAAGAAAATACAGCTGAAAAATGTTCTATATTGGTTTCAGTCTGTAGGTAGAATGGGAGCTAAAAATTCATGTGTTCATTCCAAATCTGTAAAATTCAGAAAGTTGATAAAACAGTTTTTTTGTTGTTGTTGTTGTTATTGTTATTATTTTTAGTTTAACAAGTTGCTGTTTTAAACAATCTCAAATTCACATCTGGCTTGCCAGGATAGAAGTTTCTGAAATTTTTGTTTCACCGCATGAAACTCTGGCTATCACCCTTAAATAGAATACCAGTATATGTCTTAGGAAATAGTTTCTGAACCATAATAACTCATTGGGTCAGAGGTTTTTCTTGTTATTTAACTCTTCGTGATAAAATTCCAAAAAGAAAAAAGCAAAATAAAACAAAACAAAAATACCTTAAGGCTTCAATCTGACATTCTTCTTTATGAAATATCCAACAAAGGTGGCAGTGGAACTCTAGGAAGGAAAACTCTGGGTCATGTCTAAATGTGTAACAAAGTTTATCACTGTTGTAAAATATTCTTCTTCTGTTCTATTCAGTAAAATGGCACGTGAGGGCATTATTATGAACCTGTCATAGTAAAAAACTAACCAAAAAAAAAAAAAAAGAAAAGAAGATGCATTTTCAATAAACATTGGTCATTTGAAATCAACACCAGTTTGTACACTGAGAAATATCCTATAATACAATAAGCTTAGTATACTGTGCACTTTTGGGGGGGGGCATTTAAAATGGCTAGTCATTAATGTTCTAAGTTTAATCATTTTAATTTTTCTTTTTAACCCTTTTAACTTAGGTTGCAGATAAAAAAATGTAGAATCTATAGGAATGATAAGAGTTTCATTCTAGTAAGTATACATGATGATATAAGCAGAAAATACATAAGGGTAATTTATATACTTCTTGACCAACCTTATCCTTCATGACTTTGAATGAATGCATTATACCTACCTTCAAAGATGCTATGTAGTGTTACTTGGGGAAGCCAATCAAGGGCAAGGAAAATGTATCTTGGTATGTGGTCGTGTGTTATCTAGTGTAAATGCATGGTGGTACATGCATAGTATTTGGCTAACCTGGCAACAGTATGCTTGCTGTTGTACACTTGGCAAAGAGAAGAAGGGATATGGCACAGAGAAGAGATCTCAAAGCCCCTGAGGCACACGTAAATGAACTTAATGATGGAGGTGTGGTATGAAAAAAATATTCATAGCTTACTTTATATATTTTAAGAAAACTAAATCATCTGCCTTTTTCATACACATTCCATTATATTAAGTGATTTTAGTATAAGTAGATCTGAAAGATTGCTCCCAGAGTTTGCCAGTGAGACTAACAGTAAAGATTCTCCAGTAGCTGAAGGGGTTCTTAGGAATCGTGAGTTTATCTGCTAAATTAGTCATTAACGAATCCCTGAGCTCTGAGAAGGGACAGGGGTGGAAGGGGTTATAAACACTAAAGGGCTTCAACAAAAATACCAGGGAGATCTATCTTCTCATCTTTCTCTTTTCTTGAGAAAACGAGAAATCATAAAAAAATAACTTTGTTGGATAGATATTGCTTTCTCTCCAAATCTAAGAGAGAGTAGGTACTGAGACAGGTAGAAAAAAAAATCAAGCAAACCTCACAAACTATATGTAATAGATGAGCCCTTGTTAAAATATGTGAGGTGAGCTAGGAGCTCCCATTGTGGTGCAACGGGTTTGGTGGTATCTTGGGAGCACTGGGATGCAAGTTTGATCCCTGGCCTGGCATAGGGAGTGCACTGCAGCAGCTGCAAATTGGTGGCTACTGCAGCTCGCAGCCAGAGAATTCTGTATTCCTTAGGGTGGCCAAAAATGAGGAAAAAAAATTGATTTGAAAGATCTATCTTCTGGGTTTCTATTGTCTCTGTTACAAGTACATAAATTTACATGACACTCTAGGTCCAAAGAATTTGGTCCAGAGATAAGTAATATATATATTATACATATGTTTTAAATAGTTTTTTAAATTTAAAACATTAAATTATTTATGTATTATATATTGTTTATACATATATATATATATATATATAATTTCGTATACAATTTTGAGTGATCAGATCAGTGATATGACCAAGTTGTAGGGCACATACACATTTTTAAAGAAGTAGATCAGAAGGAAATACATTTTATTACCAAAAACATAATGAAGATACACCTCAGCTTGTTCATGAAATATGTTTCAAGTATTTATATGATTTAAGTGTATACATTCATTTAAATTTATTGAGCCTGTAGGAGTTCCCTTGTGGCTCATCAGGTTAAGTAGCTGGTGTTGTCACTGCAGTTGCTTTGATGTCTGCTGTAGTGTGTGCTCTATCCATGGCCTGGGAACTCTCACTTGCTGTGGGCACTGCCTAAAAAATAAAATAAAAATAAAAGTTTATTGAGCCTGTAAAAGTAGTAATTATAGTTAACATTCAGCATTTTCTAAGTGTTTTACCTATATTATCTCATGAAATCTTTGCCAAAATTCTGTGAATTACTTTTAAATACATTTTAAAAATGAGGAAACTAAGTTTTATAGAGTTTAATTATTATTCTAAAAAAATGAAATTTGTGGACACAGTGTAAACTCAGATTTCTTTTGTCTATGAGACTTTTTTCTTTGGGATGGAGGTAGAGGCGAGGTTGAATCACAAGAAGAGGTCAGCTCTGGATCACCCTTAACAGACCAGATGGAGCTGCTCTTTTGTGTTTTATGTACTTGAGTTGAGGGCAGCTGGAGTCCAAAGTCACTCATGATTATATTAACAATGTGGAAAACCAGTTATACAGCAATAAGGTTTACATTTCATATAAATATCATCTTTTCTCAAGTCATTCCTGCCTTTGGGTTTCAGAAACTTCATCTTAGTTTCAGAAGCTATGTTAATAAATTTTCCAGGCAATATCACAATTGTAAGAAATAAAATTAAAACATGTTTTTAAAAATATTTTATTTTTATTTATTTTTTTGTTTTGTTTTTAGGGCCATACCTGCAGCATATGGAATTTCCCAGACTAGAGGTCTAATCAGAGCTGCAGTTGCTGACCTACACAGCAGCCACAACAGCTTGAGATCTGAGCCACGTCTGCAACCTACACCACAGTTCATGGCAACACCAGATACTTAACCCACTTAGCAAGGCCAGGGATCTAACCCACATCCTCATAGATACTAGTCAGGTTCATAACTCGCTGAGCCACAACTGGAACTATCTCAATATTTCTATGATGTTAATATTTCAATGACCAAAAATCAGTCTTCTCATTGACATGAGTCTTTAAATATTTTACCTTGTGAGAATATAGATTTTCCAGTGGTAAACCAATAAAATGAATTTCAATTTCAATTAAAAAATGTTATCTCTGAGGAAAAGAGTTCAGTTTCTGTAGTTTCTATAAACTGACGCAGGAAAAAAATACTTACAAATAAGGAGAGTCAGTCTAAGAAGCATTGTGATGCTAGTACTTGTAACATTGATGATTCTGTATATTCCACAGAAAAAGAAGAGTAGCACCAACAGTGAGAACAAGAGTTGAGAATTTATCAGGAAATAGGGATTTATTAATTGTCAAGAGATTTCAATGACAGGAAAATATGGAAACTTCCATTGCCTCAGAGAGTCATTCAAAGTCATGAATAAATTAATTGTTACCTATATATGCTGTGATAATAATAAAAGATGTGCAAGCTTTTAAGCAGCACCCAAATTCATTTTTAAAGCAAGCAATATCAAAACAAAGCAAGGCAAAGGCAATATGTTAGAAGGAATTTAATATGATTACTACTTGCATTAGTCAGGGTTCTCTAGAGATGTAATACTGTGTTGTTATTAATGTTAGTTAAATTTTAATTAGAATTGTTAATAAGTTTATACATATATGTATTAAAAAAAACTTATTATAAGGAATCGTCTCACATGATTATGGCTCCAGAATCTGCTGTCAAGCTGGAGACCCAGGAGAGCTGATGCAATATTTCTAGAGAAAGGCCAATAGGCTTGAAACCCAAGAAGAACTGATGTTTCAATTCAAGTCCAAAAGCAGGAAGATTCCAATGTCCTGGTTAGAAGGCAGTTAAACAGGAGGAATTCTCTCTGATTCATACATAGATCAGACTTTTTGTTTTATTCAAGGCTTCGATCAATTGGATGGGGCTGAGCCACTTAGGGACAGCAATCTGCTTTTCTCAATTTACTGATTTCAAATGTTAGACTTATTCAGACACACCTCCCCAGACAAACGCAGAATAATGTTTGGGCAAAAAGTCTGAACAGCCTGTGGCTCAGTTAAGCTCATGTATGAAGTTAACTGTCATCCTGCTATGTTACTCATCCTAGAAAATTTAGATTCTCCTTCAAATTTATAGTCTCTTATCAGCACTCATTGTATCAAATGTACCTCTACAATAATTTATAAATAAGTCTACTTCATTGTACCCCTTTCCTCTTCCCTATTTATAGTGCCTGTAATCTCCTACTTAATGTTTTGCAAAAACGTGTGTTTAAAGGCTTCATAAAAGCCATACTGTTACTAAAGCACTTTTTTTTTTTTTTTTTGCTGGAAAACATTTGCAAACATGTGCCAACATTTTAATTGTGGTATTATTTGCCTTAAAAAAATGTAAAGGCATCTAAGTTCCCATAGGTTGTGTAGTGGTTGTGTACATCCTCATACATCCATAAACTAAAATAAACTCACTCATTAGGAGAAAAACTGGCAGACTGACATACAAATAACAGATAACTAAAACAAAACAAAATAACAACAATCACAATCACAGGAGCTCATTGCAAAATAGAATCACAGAATCATCTCATTTTGTTATAAAATGAAAAGCATTGTTTGTGTTATACATAAATAGGTTACACATGTATATGCAGTCTTGGCATATCACCCAATGTCTCTCAACTCAATTTTTCAACGTCCTCTCTTCTGTACCTCTATGTACATTACATTCCTGCTATTAACCAAATAGCTATTGTTCATTCCTTGACTATGACTTTCAGTTTATAAATAATGGATTTTGCCCACACTGACCACTCAATTTCATTATATTTCCACCCCAATTCTTCCTTGTGAAATCCTACTTATTTTTTCAATGGTAAACTTATATATGGTCCCTTTGAGGAATCTTTTACATTGCAACAGGATTTTTCAAGCTTGGAAGTATTTATATTTTAAACCAGGTAATGTTTTAATGGGCAGGCTATCTTATGCATTGTAGGATGCTTGCAGCATCCCTGGCTTCTACCCTCTATATGCTGTAGTTCCCTTCCCCCAGTTGCAAAAAAACAAAAATATATCCAGATATGGCCACATGTTTGTTATATAAGAGATAGTGTTTGTGTGCAAAATTGGCCCTGGCTAGGAACAACTGCCTTAGCATAAGAATATACCTCTCACTCTTTACAATACTACAATACTTTATTTGTGCTTCTATTTTGGCATATATCATATTCATTTCATACTTTGGTTAGTTGAGTATTTAGGAGTCTCTCCTATTTTGCATGAGGATATATCCTTAATGAATGTTTGTTACAATAAAAAAGCAGAGTTTTTCACATTGTAGTTGCATTGCTATTACATGTAATTGAATCCCAGTGCCCATTCACCATGTTTAAAATTAATTCAGATTCATTAATAATAAAGGTACAATTTATTGTTGTGGTTACAGTTGAGTTATTTATTAGTAGATGTAGGTTTGTGATGTCAAGGCTCTAGAGGTGTTCTCTCAGGCTTCTATCTTTAATAAACAGCCTCCAGATGGATAGTGGTGTCTTAATTTGGTGTTAAAAATAGCTCACTTTATTACAGTGTAGATGATTAAAACAAAGATTAGCATGTCTTCTGACTTGATTAACAATGCTCTACAACAAATACACGTCTTTTTAACAACAAATGCACTTCTTTTTAAAGTAACTAAGTTGTATTTTAGGTTAAAGATGAATTCTCAAGTTCTAAGCGTAATCCAAAGGCTCTTCTTTCTACATGTCTCTAAATCTACAAATAAGTACTGAACACTAGATGCAAAATTAAGAACATACAAACAGAAAACAGATTTCTTTACTTCATGTTTAATCTTTAATGCTGCTTAATCTAATTTTTTTGTTCATTTGTTGAAAATATATCAACTTTAACCTGAATCTATTTTGTTGCCATAAACCTTTTCATTACATGTATGTTTTTTCTCCTTTGGACATAAAAATAATGACAAAATACACACTAAAAGGTGACCTTGCATCTTACTTCTAACTTTCCCATTCTGCTAAATATTAAAAGAAATTTAATATATGTTTTATCACTCTTAACTGCCTTTTTTTTCTATTGAAGAAACAAATAATAAATTATAATGTGGTGGGGGTTTCAGAGCCAGACACTCTGATAGCAGGGAAAGTAACAATTTATAGTCAATAAGGTGACATTGACAAAGGAGGTAGAAGTTACATCTATCTATATCAGGATAATTATATGTTGATCATATTGAGTCAACAGTAAAAAATTTCATATATCTTCAACTTTTCTGCATATGAAAGCAGAAAATTCCATTATATGCTGCAAAAATCATTCTATCTTTGGTAGATTTGATATTTTAAAAGTGTTTGAAATAGTAGTTTCAGATAATTTAAAATATTTTAATAATCCATACATATGTATGCACTGATATCTCAGTAGTCTTGAATCATATATAATAGCTAATCATAAGATACTAAAAGTCATGCAGAAGTGCCTAGATATGCTACATTTGACACTATCAGACTTTAGCCTATTTTTGTGAAAACTAAACCACAGAGATGAATAGAATTGTATTTAAGGTTAATAAAGAAACTGGTAATGCCATTCATTGTCCTTTGTGCTACAGCAAGTGGTCTCTTTCTTGAGGATCAAGTGCCCTGTTGTCCACAATGACACCTCACATCCGAAATTTGCTTTGGTGTGTCTTCAGTGAGTTCTATTTTATCTATTCTGTTTCTTCTTCCTTTTCTTCATATTAGCTCACCATATCACTGCTGTTTTACAAAGTATATTTAACTTTCTAAAATTAGGTTCATATTGGTCTGTTAGGATTTTTTAAAAAGTAGTCTTCCTAGTCTGGATTCATCCCAAATGTGCATTAATACGCCCTATAGAAAATAATTGTGGCTACCAAGAACCATCTGCTGCTCTCATGAAAACCTCCAAAAATATGACTAGATATCTGTAAGATATTTCCTGTCCTTGACAAATCTATTTCTGTTAATGTCACAATTCTCCATTGCATCCAAGTTGTACATCACCTTTGATACTTTCTTTCAGTCAAAATTATTTCACAATAGTGAATTATACCCAATATTTTAACAACTCTTTTTGTTTCACATAATTTTCTTTTTTTAATGATTTTTATTTTTTACAGTATAGCTGGTTTACAGTATTCTGTCAATTTTCTACTGTACAGCAAAGTGACCCAGTCGCAAATACTCATGTATGTATATACATTCTTTTTCTCACATTATTCTCCATCATGCTCCATCATAAGTGACTAGATATCTTTCCTCCCAACTACTCCTATCTGAGGTTTGCTTTTGAGATACTTTTTCGTGGATACAGAAGAGCTCAAGTTGCTTACTGAGTGACTTTTCTAACTCAGGATTCCAGATTTCTCTCCAAATATATTCATACAATCCAGACTAATAGCGCTAAAAAACAATGGAGTCGAACGTCCCACAGAATACAATCAAAACAAAAAAATCTGATGATCAAGTCTTTTTCTAACCTGAGTTTTATCAGTTTTTATCATTATTTCCCAATACATTTTTTTAGCTGTACAGCGTAGTGACCCAGTTACACATACATGTATACATTCTTTTTTTCTCCCATCATCATGCTCCGTCGTAAGTGATTAGACATAGTTCTCAATGCTACACAGCAGGATCTCATTGCTAATCCATTCCAAAAGCAATACTTTGCATCCGTTAACCCCAAATTCCCAATCCATCCCACTCCCTTCCCCTCCCCCCAGGCAACAAAGGTGTTTGTTTTTTTTTTTTCTTAATCAATGAAAAATCAATAGACTGAACACTTGAGCCTGAAATTAATTGTTTACCTTTGTCCAATTTATTTGAAGTTAAATTTTTCCTAAAGTAAATATTTTAAAGTATTTTCTTACATATTTTTGTAGGTTTTCAATAAAACTATATCCATAAAATCTTCTATATTCTAAAGCATTAACACACAAACCTAATTAAAAATAATATTAATAGTAGGAACAGAATGACAAATAATTTTTGATATCATTTTCCACATTTACCTTTTATAAATAACGTCCCATATTCACAGAAATATATTTTTTTATATATAGTCACTGCCTACATTCTGTTACTTTGCCTAAACTGTCCTTCCTACTCAGTGTTTTTCATTTCTCTCCTGCATGAGTGGCCCATCTCCATCCCTCTCACTCTAAAATTCTACGCCTAAAATCATCTCTTCTATGAATACCTGGAACTTATTTCCTGGCTCCACAAGGTGTTCTAGGCTTATCTTGTATTTTCCTTGCTCAAGGTATACAATCAGTCATTTCTCTAATAGCCTTTGTTCTTTTTATCAGAAAATTACATTTAGAAACCAAGTCCAGCTGCCGGGTACACTCAGTGTTTTTTGGGGTACCATTGCTTCTAGATTTCCCAGGTAATCTTGTATATATACAAACACATCTATATTTATACACATATAGTTATAATTCTTTCTATATCATCCAACTGTATGTGCATTAAGCTAACCTGAGTTATTTTGATATTTTTTAAAAAGTGCATCTGATAGAATGAACTTGCTATGAACCAAACTTTGGATTTTGAATAGTTTTTTTCACTTATGCCTCAAAACCACAATGTCAGGCGGGTGTTATTCTTATCCCTATTTTATACATAAAAACAACTAAGGTTAAAAGATTAATTAAACTAATGTAACAGTGGTCTATGCCAGTTAAAGGCAATATGCTTTCAACTTGGAGCCAAATTGCAGAAGAGCACAGGGATAGGCCTAGAAGGCATAGGGGAAAATTGAACTAACTTTCCTTCTTTCTTTCTTTCTTTGTTTCTTTCAGAAAAATATAATAATATTTCTATATTTTGGGTGAGAATATTTGGCCAGAGTGTGAAGAGCCTGACTTTCTGGCAATCTCCTTTTGATTCACAAATACAAATAAATTACTGTGCTAAAAGTCACAAGATCATGTTAGGATTTTAGCAGAATGCTATGATCAATTAACAATGCCTGCCAAGGATACCTGGGGGGCAAGTGGGAGTATGCTATATTTAGTAACTCTATTAAGGCAGCCTATTTTCAGTATTCCCTGCTTTCAATTAATCATGTAATTCCCACAACACAGAATTTAGTACACTCAACTAGTTTTAACTCATTTATATTCTCTACTAAACTGTAAATGTTATGAAAAAATATCTGTATCCATCTTGTTCAGTTTTGCATCTGGAGTATCTGGTATAGTGCATGGTACATACGTGAATTATAAATTGTGGAAACAAAAGGATAAAATGTATAGCTCACTTTGAAACCAGTGTGAACAAGTAGAACTTTATTAGGTGAATAATAGGTACAGACAAGTTTAAATAATTGATACCTAGTAAAATATTCTCAAAGGTCATGTGGGAATTGCTAGCATACTAACAGTTATTTATGTTGAGTTGCAAAATGACTGATGAAAGTTTCCAACATCAAATTTTTAACATCAGCTGTAGCAATTGTTCTATATAACCTCATTACTGATGCAACAGTTATTAAGTCAATGGCTTGTAAAGTATATGAAATAATGAATATTCATGTTTCACAGATAGTAATGGAAATGTTTCTAGAGCTCCACCTCCTTTCTAATACATTCTGATCATAGAGTGATCTCTCTGTGGAGTAGGTATTTTACCTTATATTAGTTTATTCTTAAATGCATTCAAGCATGGAGATGAATGTATACCCTTAAGAGACATCAGATATGGTTATGAGGTATTAGAATAGAATCTCTGTATCTATTGTGGAATCTTACCTTGTTTTAGGAATACGATACCTCTTTAGGAGACACAATAAGAGACAGCTTCCATCACATTCAAATGCAGCCATCTATTTATACAGAGTAAAATGTGGCAAAGGAAATATAGATTCCATTTCTGTACCTGAAATCTATACAGGAAATTACAACCTGAGACTTTGATTATTTCTCCTATGTTAACCAAAATCATTGAGGTTAGGTGAAGTTTAGGATGAAAGGATAAATTTATTCCTTTACCGAAACTTGAAATAACATAATGTTTTTTGTTCTGACTGTAATATGACCAGAAGAAATTGTTATTAATATGTTTAATTTTTCTGATAAAATGCTAAAGGACAAAATTATTCACCATTATTGAAAATGAACAAGAGAACAGTATACATTAGAATATACATCCTATCAGTGGTTTTACAATTTATATTCTGTTAAGACTTAAAGAAAGGTGGGAATTATAGATAATCTAAAAACTAGATGAGTTTAGAAAAAATGTAATACTTATCTCTAAAGTATTTTTTAAATTCTTTAAGATATTTTGTATTTTATAATTTTTATGGTATTATATTACTTCAATGCCTGGAGAATGTAGCTATCTACACTAAAGTATATTTATCAATATTCAAACATAATTTCTAATAGCAAAGAAAAGAAAGAAATTCAGATGTAAGTTTAATCAGAGAATCTCGGAGTCACAAATATTTAGAATTTTTTATATTGGGATTATACAGTCTATTATCCTTGATTTCAGGGAGAATTAAAAAAATGTATAATTGATTTGTTCATGCATTGCTCTGTGGAAGCAATTAAAAATAGATATTAAACATAAAAAGTGTCCCCTAAAATGACATTGCTATTAATTAGATGGCAACATAAAAATATGAGATATAAAGGATATTTGGAAAGAAATAAGTTGTTAACAATCTTGCAAAATTTCTTAGGTACTTAAGATTTGAGTGTATCTTGCTCTTAAAACCAGGTATGTAGGTTTTTGTTTTTGTGTTTTTTTTAATATGAGCAGAAAATTGATTGTGGTAATTTACTACTGACAATCTCTGGTTTCATCTTTGTGAGCCAGGAGGTCAACATTTGGCTGTGGAGTGTTCCTAGGCACTCTTATTATTATCATTTATATAACCAGGAGCAGCAAGGAAGGCAGATCCTTTTTCAGCTTGTAAATGTCAAGTGGGTTGCTGTTAGAATGCATATTTGCAGCCATAAATTAAAGTGCAAGAATAGCTATATAGTGTTTCAGTTAGAAGGTATTTATTCTGTTTCCACCTGGAAACAGCAGGGCATCCATGTGAAGATTTTTTTTTTTTTACAGTGTCTATCTCAATTGTGTAACTGATACAGTGCTTAATAATTTGTTGTTGTTTAAGATTTTTATCCTGAGTTTTATGATATAACTGTGTCAAAATGGAACCAGAAGGTTATGACACCATCCTTTCTTTCTCCCTGCTGAAGTAATGACCCAGGTAATTTCTGAATAGCATTTTTTTTTTCTGACAGAAAAATTGCTGCTAAAATGAAACAAAAGTAAGCATGCAATTACATTCAAAAATACTTAGAACCATTTACAAAATTTTACTCAAATAACTATACTCCATTTTTCACACTCAAACTGCATATTTAAAAGAAGCAACCTCCAGGCACACAGTGTAATACACTACATATAATAGGACACAATTGTTCCCTGTACTTTTTAGTTGTTAGTTTTTTTCTACAAATATGTCTCCTGAATATCTAAATAGTTTTGTGAGGTAAGGAGACCTAGCATTATTATTTCTGTTTTTCTCAGGTTAAACTTGAGGTTAAAACACTTGACCAAATCCCAATTATTTAAACAAAACTGAAAATCAAAACTCCATATTTATATTCTAGTATGCTTTCCTGAAAAACATTGACTATAACTCCATTTTTGTTGTTTGAATGGAGATGGCTCTCAAGCCCTCCACTACTTCCTCATTAGCCCCATGCCTAGGCAAAGTATTAAGAAATTCTTATAACTCTATCCTTTGGTGTGGTGAAGCATAGATCATATCTTGGCTTCTCCAAGACCCATCCTGTTATCACAATAAAACCAAAGAGGGTCAGTCACTTCACCTTCTCTCCCTGAAGCCATTTGTGGACCAGCTTTAGAGACTGTTTTGCTTTCTTCCATAAGTCTCATCATGTCAGTAATATACTTTTTCTACCTTCTTTGGACAACATCAGTCTTTGTTTGACTACATTTTTGGTGTGATGAGGACATCTCACCTTTGCAATGTGGTCATAAAATAGACAAATTTCAATTGACTTTTGTAGAACTGTTCCTCCAAATCTCTACAAATAAAATATACCTCATACTTCCTTCCTCTTTGCAATCTTGCCTGTATTTGCAGTGGGTGTTCATTTCTGTTAAAGACTCCTTCTCCTGAAATGGTCTCTTGCTGGTAGCTCCCATTAGCCCAGCCCTTACCTTCCTTCCATACCTCTGGTCTTTTCATTCCCCACTTTAGAAAACGGGTGACGATACACATTTATTGGTCTACCTACAGCAAGAAAAAAATGTTAAAAAGAACATGCAAATTTGCATTTTAAATTAATTACTCTGTTGAAGGAGTTGTTGACAAACTTTGTGAAGAAACTATTACTGAATTGTTTATACTCATGGGCCAGATATGTCTACTGAAACTATTCAACTCTACAAGTGTAACACAAAACTGCCATGAACAACACATAGAGAAGGATGCATGGCTTTATTTCAATATGAATTTAAAAATGAACTACCATATGACTCAGCAATCCTGCTGCTCTGTATTTGAAGGATTTAAAATAAGTATCTCGAAGTCCCCATCGTGGCTCAATGGTTAGTAAATCCGACTAGGAACCATGAGGTTGCGGGTTCAATCCCTGGCCTTGCTCAGTGGGTTAATGATCGGGCGTTGCCATGAGCTGTAGTGTATATTGCAGACGCGGCTCCGATCCTGCGTTGCTACAGCTGTGGCATCTGCCGGCGGCTACAGCTCCAATTAGACCCCTAGCCTGGGAGTCTCCATATGCTGCAGGACCGGCCCTAGAAAAGGCAAAAAGACCAAAAAAATAAACAAATAAAAAATAAAATCAGTATCTCAAAGATATATGGGCACACTCATGTTCACTGCAGCATTATTTACAGTAGGCAGTATACAGAAATAACTCAAGTCCCTCTGTGAATGAAAGGATAAAGAAGATGTGATTTTTATAATTACAATAAATTATATAAGATTTTATATGTATATATGCATATTTTATATACAAATTGTGTATATACATATACATATAAATTATACGCACAAACACATGCAATGGAATATCATTCAGCCATGAGAAAAGACATTCTGCCATTTGCAACAACAAGGAAGAAACATGAGGGCATTATACTAAGTAAGATAATTTAAGACAGAGAAAGACAAATATTATATGACATTACTTATATGTGGACTCTGTAAAAAGGGTATAATTGTAGTTACTGGGGCTAGGAGTGGTGGAATTGGGGAGATGTTGTTTAAGAGTACAAACCTGCAAATAATAGATAAATAATTTCTGGAAGAACATAGTAATTACAGTCAATGATTCCCTATCATAGACTTCAAAGCTGCTAAGAGACTAGATCTTAACTGTTCTCAAAACAAAAAAGAAATAATAATAGTGACATGAGGAAGAGATTAGCTAATGCTTCTGTATTAACCTATTGCAACATATAAATGTATCAAACCAAAATGTTGTATACCCCAAACTTACACAATTGTGTATATATGTGTACATTCATACATATATATATCATGTCACAGTTTAAAAACCAATAAAAATAAAATGTATTTTAAAAGAGCAGATGCCAACTATACTTTACCTATAAGCTGCACTATGTCTACCTCTGTACTACTCCTATGCAATTTGCTACAAAGAGGAAGTAAAGCAGAAAAAAAAATTCTTACCCAGTTTGACTTATTTTAATTAGCTTAGTGTTTAACACTTAAGAAAACAAATGAGATAACAGGCTAGCTAATAACAATATAGATGTTTCAAGCAGTGCACTGATGATTTTTTTATCTTGCATTCCATAGACTAGGCATGTAATAGCCTTTTGTAAAATAAATGAAGTAATAGTCTGCCACACACCAGTAAAGATATTTTATCAGTTTTAGAAATGTATATTTAGTATTTAAAATTAGAAATAAATCAGTAAAATTTAATGTAAATAATTCAGAGTATTATCCACCAAAAATATAAATTAAAGAATTTAGCTTTCAAGTGTACCAGAGTCATGAACTGATCCATGAAACAAATTAAAATGCAAAAACCTATGAACTATTGTTCTGAATAGCTAGATCTAGCAACCTAATTTTACTATTCAAATAAATAGTGCGTTTTATAATTCTAAACACATATATGGTTTCTAAGAAAAATGCACTCACTTTAGCAGATTTACAATATCATTTTGTAACTGTAATAACACATTCCAATGAGCAATTCTGAAATAACTGCAAAGCTGTGCTTGTTAAACATGTTTGGCTTTGGTTCATGCCCAGTAACACATCCAAAAGATTAAATCTGCAATAAAATAAGCCCAAGGCCTCCGAAGGATATTAAGATAGTTGCCTACTCTGCTTCTGATTGTTAGTTTCCTAAAAATTCTCATTTGGATCTAAACCTGAACTCTGAAATTTTTTTTTTTTTTGGTGAAATTCCAAGGGATTTGATAATCTTTAGAAAGCGTTTTGAATCAGAGCAATTCCCTTCTTTATCTTTTATCTGAATTCTATTCTCTATTTGACCTTAGGGATAAACAATTTTGCCACAATAACTCATGGGAATTGTGTCTGCATATGAAGAAGAAGAAAGAAAAGGGTTTCCTATAGTAAGTCTTCATCATTATTACCCATAAATATATATTCTCATCCTGACTATGTCTGACATTCACCAATAGGAATATACAGAAGATAAGGCTTTCCTATAGTGAGCATTAATTATCATTAACCATAAACATACATTCTCATCCTGAATATTTCTGATGTTGGAGCCAATAGGAATATATAGTCAAAAGAATCATGTGTGGTTTTTGCTTTCACTGAGTATTGACTAAGTAAGAATTGCAGACATTATACAGGATATTAAAATATATGGTACAGTGATATCATATTTTGAAATGCCTGTTGAAGTTTTTTTCAATATTACTCACTTAAATTTTGCTTTCTTCCTATTCAATCACCTTCAGCTTTCTTTACCTTCGAAAGGAAAGAGTAAACGAAAATAAAACAGAAATAACCTTACTATTTTATGGCTTTTCATTTTGAACATCTAAACACTTACAGTAGTTTAATGTTCTTGTGGAATAGGCTAAAGAAAAACAATTCAGGGTATGGGAAAAAGGTCTTTGGCAGAACCAGTATGTCGGTGTGACATTACCCAATTCATTACCAGAAAGTAACTACCCTGAGTGGGAGGGAGAAGAAATAGTCAAAGTGTTTGGGCTCTTTTAGTCTACCTGCTAAAACTACCCCAAAGAAGTTGAGAACCTGGAGAGAAAATTAATGCATAAATGTATCCATGCACAGAGTGCTTCTGTTTTCAAGTGAAGCACAGAGGAAGCAAAGATTTACTTTCGTTACGGATCCATGAACAGGGTTCAGTGGGTTGTTGGACAGCTCACTTCCTTTTGTGAAAACCTGATGCATCCTATAATAGCCATGGTAGTGTGGAAGTCAGCTGTTCTCCACAAAATAATCTTATCTTCAGTGGAAGCACGGAGGCAAACACAAGAATATTTTCCATCATCCTCTCTAATAGGAATTGATTATAAATTAAATCAAATTATTTTACTATGTTTTAGAGTCAAATATTGGACTTCAAACACCTCTCTTTGAGGTCCATGTTACATATTTTCCAGAATTATAATAATTATTCCAAGGTATGATGTATACAATTTATAATAAGGAAATAGTAATTAGGATGTTTGTTAGAGCCTAGGAATCTTAAATTTTGGATTTGACAATTGTATATATGTTTGTGTTATTCACCTTGATAAGAAAAGTTATGAGGGACTGAAAGTGTATTTTTTGGAGTATATGTATTTTAGGCAACACTGAAGCATAGGAGTGGAAGTGAAATTTAGATTTGTAAGTCTCTGTTACAGAAGCGACAGCTAAACCTATGGGATGGAGTATCTCTGGGAAATTGTGCAATTAAGGAGAGTAAGGATCACAGCACACAAAGTTCACGGATTTTAGTTTTGAAGAGATGAGCACAAGAACAGGACTCTACAAAGCACGATGTTAGCTAACAGTCATAGCCTTTTGGAAGAAATTTGGGATGGAGTTCTACCTCAAAAGCCAAAATCAAAGTGTATTATAGGAGGAATACAAAGGCTTTCAGTACCAGTTGATGCCAAGAGGTCAAGTAAGATAAAGAAACGAATGTGTTAAATTTAGGTAGAAAGTCATAATCACTTGGATAACAACAGTTTCTGAGATATCCTCTGCCATGGCTAGAGGGATGATCGGAAATAGAAAATAGAAAAAGAAAGTGTAGATGATTTTCTCAAGAAATTTAGGATTTCAATGTTGCTACTATCCCTAGTGTCAAAATTTTCTGCAATAAAACTTAGAATGAAATAATTGTACATTACATAACAAAAAATGTTGCTGTGTGTATATTGAGGCCACGAAAGATGGCTGTTTCCTTGCTCTCTACATGCCCTACTGAACCAGTCTCTGCTTCACCAACGGGCTACACACATGACTGACCTTCTGACCTTCCCACATAATTAGGCTCTATGGAACACAATCAGTAAATACCTACATACTTGCCAGCCCTACCCACAACTCCCACTACCCCCACCCCAGGAAAAGATTGTACTGATCTTTAGATAAGAATGGCTCCCCTTCCACAGTTTAGCAAAAAGAAGACCTCTGCCCCTTAAAGGTACTTTTCCCTTTTGCTGGTTTCCCTGGTAACTAACGAGTCAATCTGACATCAATTCCCCCTAAAACTGGTAGTCTCCCTATTCTTCTAGCAAACTGCCTGCCCTTTACCATCCATGGTAGGGTGTTGCTCTAGGACCCTTTCACTTCAGATATGTAAGATCTTCCATCTATTAAACACTTGATGTTTCTATCTCTGACTCCGAGCTCCTTCTTCAGTCTTGAGGCTTGGCAAGTACAGGACTTGCAGACCTGTGGGAGGTAGCCCAACACTATGTGTATGAGATACTGGGGCAACATAAGAGGAAGACCTTTGTTCTACAACAGGATAAATGGGCACTTACCATGATCTGTATGAAGGAATATTTTTTTTTCTATCTAGGAATTACAACACATGTAGCACAGGATTTTTTATGATGTGATTTCTTTAAATATATATTATGAATGCTATATTTTTTTCAGTACATAACACAGATTATGCCATTTTCCTGATGAAAACACTACAGTGGCTTCCTTTTTGCCAACCATAAAAATCATTCTCATGGAGTTCGTGCTGTTGTGCAGTGGTTTAAGGGTCTAATGCAGAGACTCAGGTTACTGCAGAAGCACAAGTATAACCCCTGCCTGGCACAGTGGTTTGAGGATCTGGTGTTGCTACAGCTGTGGTAGAGGTTACAACTGCAGCTCAGATTTGATTCCTGGTCCAGGAATGTCCATATGCCGTGAGTATAGCCATAAACAAATGTACATATCAAAGTACTCAGGAGACCTTATAAGGTCCTGAAAGAGGTGGCCTCCCTATGTTTCTGTGATTCTCTATTTGTCTCTTCTACATCAGAGTGGCCTCCTTGCTGTTTTTGAAATATGTGAAGCATACTCCCATTCTAAGTCTGTTTTACTTTCTGTGCTTCTAACATCATGCTCTTCCCAAATGTATCAACGTAATACTCTTATACGCATCAAATTTTTGCTCAAAGCACACCCTATCTATCCTCTTTAAATTTATACTCCAATTCCTGAACTTATCATTTAATAAATGTATTGGTTTATATGTTTATTTCCTGGATGGATTCTACCAGAAACACAGCTACATGCAAGCTAGAATCTTTTCTCTTTTTTCACTATCGAAATCCCAGGGTCAAAAACTGTAATCACCAAAATGATTGCCACTATCCATATATAGCTATTAACATTAAAATACCAGAGCAGGATCAAGATGGCAGAGGAGTAAGACATGGCCCTCACCTTTTTCCACAAACACATCAAAAAAAAAACAAAAAACAAAGAACTATGTGTATAATGATTTTCACATAACAGCTACTGAATATTAGCAGAAAACTTCAGACCACCAAAAACTGCAAGAAACCCTCTATGACTGGGTAGAATAAGAGGGAAAAGAGAGGTAGATAGAGATAAGAAAAGACAGGTAGATAGAGATAAGAGAAGAGAAGAGAAAAAAGAAAGAGCAGTTGGGATGCAGCCAGCACTCCTGAAGGGGAGCTGTGAAACAGGAAAGGAATCTGGATCCTGGGAGGCCACCTAACAGACAGAGGGATAAGCACTGAAGAAGGGGGAATCTCAAACCCCCAGAAAAAAGTGCAGTGGCTGGACTGAGGGGGCAAAGCAGAGAGAGAGCCACAAAGACCATCAGTACCACCCCCCAGCTCACCATAGCCTGAGACACTTGGGTGAGGGCTGAGCACTGACATTGAGGATTTGAAGATCACTTCTGGGTAGAGGATGAGGGTTGGCTATGTGGAGAGATCCTGAGGACAGTGGGGAGTGGTGCACCACAGCCAAGAGAGTGTGGGAGGTAGGCTGGCCCACAGGAGAAGCAAGGCATCATTGTTGGGGAGGGCAGGGTGGGGAAAGGTGAGACCACCATAGGAACAACTTTCTCTGTGCACACATGGGCTTTCAGTCTTAAATAGACATTTCTTCAAAGAGGACATATGCATGGCCAATGGCACTTGAAAAAATGTTCAACATCACTAATTATTAGAGAAATACAAATCAAAACAATAATGAAGTACCACCTCATACCTGTCAGAATGGCCATCATTAATAAATCTATGAATCAATGCTGGAGAATGTGTGTAGAAGAGGAATACTTATATACTGTTGGTGGTAATGTAAATTGGTACAACCACTGTGGAAAACAATATGGAGGTTCCTAAGTAAACTAAATATAGAACTACTATATGAGCCAGCAAGCCTTACCCTGGGCATATATCTGCACAAAACTCATTCAAAAAATACATGCCTCCATATATTCATTGAAGCACTATTCATAATAGTCAAGATATGGAAACAACCTACATGTTCATGAATAGATGAATGGATTAAAAAAGAAGTGATATATATATACATATATATATATATATATATATATATAATGGAATATTACTCAGCCACAAAAAAAGAACAAAATAATGCTATTCACATTAACTTGGGTGAAACTAGAGATTCTCATACTAAGTGAAGTAAGTCAGAAATAAAAAGACAAATACCATCTGATATCACTTACAAATAGAATCTAAAATATGGCACAGATGAACCTATCTACAAAACAGAAACAGACTTGTAGACATGGAGAAGAGACTTGTGGTTGCCAAAGGGGAGGGGGAGGTAGAGGTATGGATTGGGAATTTGGACTTAGTAGGTGCAAATTTTTACATTAAGAATGGATAAGAAATGAGGTCCTACTATACAGCACAGGGAACTATATCCAATCACTTTTGATAGAACATGGTAGAAGATAATATGAGAGAAAGAATGTATGTGTGACATATATATATCACTGCATCATTTTGCTATATAGCAGAAATTGACAGAACATTATAAATCAACTATAATAAAAATTTTAAAAAGTAAAATATCAATAAGTAATATTTAACACAATTAAAATTAATTTTCTTTGTCATATTAGTCTTATTTCAGGTGATTAATAGCAATCCATGGATATAATCTAACAATTGGACAGAATATCCCGCTAGCTTAGAATACCATCCAGTATAGAGGTGGTGCTTAGTAAGCATTTTCTGAACAAATCATATTCATTTTGGTGTGCTATACCCAGGGTGATAACAACCTGAGGAAATTAGCAACTGTTTTCAATAGAAAAATGTTGCCCATGTCTTGGTGGAGGATTAAATGATAAGAAACAAAATGCCATCAAAATATACCTAGGTTTTTTGTGCCACAAGGTATTGCAACATTTCAATTATAAAAATTACAAAATTGGAGTTCCTGTCGTGGCACAGAGGAAATGAATCTGACTAGTATCCATGAGGATGCGGGTTCAATCCCTGGCCTCATTCAGTGGATGGCAGATCCCGTGTTGCCATGAGCTGTGGTGTAGGTGGCAGACACGGTTTGGATCCTGCATTGCTCTGGCTGTAACATAGGCCGGCAGCTGTAGCTCTTCCACCCCTAGCCTGGGAACTTCCATATGCCCCAGGTGTGGCCCTAAAAAGCGGAAAAAAAAAAAATCCAAATTTTTTTCCTAAACATTCATAGGAATAAGTAATTTGGGGTATTGGAAAGAAATATGTTACTTTTACTTCCTTCCTGTTAGAAAACTCACACACACACACACACACACACACGTACACTTTCATGTTTTAAGAAGGCATAAAAATGATTAGAGTGAGAGGTAAAGCATACAGATATGGCTAGAAAGAAATTGTAAAAAATTTTATTGCTGGTTATAAATATTCTACTTTGGTTTAGTTCATTTCCCATATGATATTGAGTATCACTTTATGAAAGTTGGAGTAAAACAGTTTTTCTTGTTTTAAAAGTGCCTACATTCTTAGCTATGTCAAAGCAAACTTATTTAAAATATTTTCCCCAAAGTTTACATTATTTAGAGTTCTGTATATATTCTTTCTAAATTTTTTTGCTCCAATTTATTTAAACTAAAAAAAAAAAATAATACAAAACAAAACAGTTCAGTCATTTCTCCCATCTTTAGCTCCTGCTTCTTACAGCTACCAATCTACTTTGTCAATGAGTTGGATTTTTGTCTGTTTGTTTGTTTCTAGATTCCATGCAAGAGAATGATTATACTGTATTTATCTTTCTCTGTCTTTGAGGTCCATCCATCTCGCCACAAATGGCAAATTTTATTCTTTTTTATTTGTAAATAATCTTCTTGTATTTATATGCCCCACATTTTCTTTATCCATCCATCAATGGACACTTAGATTGTTTCCGTATCTCGGGTATTTTAAATAGTGCTACAATAAAGATGGGAGAGTTTTTCTTTTTGAATTAGTGTTTTTTTTTTTCCCCCCTTGGATAAACATCCTGAAGTGGAGTTGTTAGATTATACAATAGCTCGCTCTTTAATTTTTTGAGAAAACACCATGCTGTTTTCCACAGTGGATTCACAAATTTACATTCCTACAGCACCCACGGGGTCTCTTTTTTACATACCCTTGGCCAACACGTTGTTTCTTGACTTATTAATAATCACATTTCTAACATATTGCATTATGATTTCAATTTGTATTTCCCTGATGATTAATGATGTTGAGCATTTTTTCATGTACTTTTTGGCCAACTGTATATCTTATTTGGAAAAATGTCCATTTATATATTCGGTGCAACTTCTTTTTCTGGCTGCCTCTTGGCATATAGAAGTTCCTGGGACAGGGATTTCCAGGCCAAGGATTGAACCCATTTCATCATGGAGACAGTGTCAGGTCTTTAACCTGCTGAAGCACGGTGGGTAATCCATTTGCCATTTTAAAATTTGAATTGTTTGGTTTTTTTTGTTATTGAGTTGACTGAGTTCTTTGTGTATTTTGAATATTAACCCTTTACCATATATATGATTTATAATTTCCCCATTTAGTAGGTTGCTTTTTCATTTTGTTATTGTTTGCTTTGCTATGCAGATGCTTTTCAGTTTGATGCAGTTCTATTTGCTTAATTTTGCTTTTGCGGCTTTCCATTTTGAGGTCAGACTCAAAAAATCATTACCAAAGCAATCTTGAGAAAAATAAATAAATCTGGATATATTATTCTCCCAAACGTAAGACTATACTACAAGCTATTAGTAGTCAAATCAGCAGAATATTAGCACAAAAACATACACATAGATCAATAGAACAGAACAGAGATCCCAGAGATAAACCTACTCACCAATGGTCAACTAATCTATGACAGTAGAAGCAAGAATATATAATGGAGAAAAGATAGTCTCTGCAATAAGTGATGCTAGGAAAACTGGATAACTACATGTAAAATGAGATTAGAACATTTCCTCATTTCATATAAAATAAACTTAAAATTGATGATAATACTAAATATAAGATCTGAAACCATAAAACTCCTAAAAGAAAACATAGTCAAAGCACTCTTTCACATAAATATTTTTGGTATATTTATATAATAGTAGCAATTATATAAATAGTAGTAGTATTATTATATAAATAGTAGCAATATTTTTTCAGATCTATCCCCTAAAGCAAAAGAAATAGAAGCAAAAATGAACAAATAGGATCCAGTTAAATTTTCAAATGTTTGCACAGCAAAATAAATCACAAAAAAAAAAAACAAAGACAACCTATGGAATGGAGAAAATATTGGCAAATGATAGGATTAACAACAGATTAATATCCAAGAATACATAAACAGCTAGTACAATTCAATATTTTAAAAACTCAAAAGATGGGTAGAACACTTGAATAGATAGTTTTCCAAAGAAGACATGGAGATGCCTAACAGGCACATAAAAATGCTCAACATTGCTAATTATTTACATTATTAGAGAAATTCAAATAAAAAATGAGATATCATCTCACACCTGTCAGAATGGCTATCATCAAAAACTCTACAAATAACAAATGTTGGAGATGTGTGAAGAAAATTGAACCCTTGTACATTGTTGGTCTGTATGTAAATTGGTGCAGACAGTATGAAAAACAGTATGGAAGTTAATCAAAAAAACAAAAACAGAACTATACAATCCAGCAATTCCACTTCTGTTTACATATGCAGAAAACAATGATAACTCTAATGTGCAAAGATGCATGCACCATAGCATTCATAACAACATTTTTTACAATAGCCAAGACATGGAAGCACCCGTAGTGCTTTTGAGTCATTTTTCACTCATGGTGTAAGATAGTGGTCCAATTTCATTCTTTGAATGTGGCTATCTGATATTCCCACCACCACTTATTGAGACTGCTTTTCCCCATTGTGTACTCTTGGTTCCTTTGTTATATATTAATTTAAAATTGTAAAATTGTATCTGGGCTCTCTGCCTTGCTCATTAATCTATTTTTTATGCTAATCTTATACCATTATAATTACTGTAGCTTTGCAAGATAGTTTGAAATTAGGATGTTTGTTGTCTCCAGTTTTATCTTCTCGGGATTGCTTTGGCTATTCAGTCTTTTGTGGGCGCATAAGAATTATTGGATTATTTATTTTATTTCTGTGATAAGTGTATTTGTAATTTTGATATGGGTTACATCGAATTGCTGTATTGCTTTAGATAATATGAACATTTTTAACACTATTAATTCTTCCCCAGTTCATGAGCATGGATTATCTTTCCATTTATCTGTGTTTCCTTCAATTTTCTTCATTAATGTCTTATAGTTTTCAATATGTAGTGCTTTCACCTTCTTAGTTAAATTTATCCCTATGCATTTTCTTTTTGATGCAATTGTAAATGGGATTGTTTTCTTAAATTCTTTTTTTATAGTTTATTATTAGTATAAAAATGCAACAGAATTTTCTGTGCAACAGAATTTTCTGTGTTGATTTTTTTGTTCATTTTGCTTTGTTTTATTTTTTTGTTTGTTTTGGCCACACCTACAGCATACAAAAATTCCTGGGCCAGTGATCAACCCCACACTACAGCAGGACTCAATCCACAGCAGTGTCATAATTGAACCCTTAAATTTCTGAGCTACCAGGGAACTCTTCTGTATTGATTTTGTACCCTGCAAATTTACTGAATTTGTTTCTTAATATCACCATTGATAGTGATATGAGCTGTGGGCTCTTATTTAGGTCTAGAAACATTCCTTCTGTACGCACTTTGTTGAGAGTTTTCATAATAAATAGATGTTGAATTTTGTTTTTCTGCATCTGTTAAGATTATCACATGCTATTTATTCTTAAATTTCTTCATGTATTATATTACACTGATTGATTTACAGATATTACATGATCCTGGAGTCCTTGGAATAAATCCCAGTACATCATGGTATATGATCTTACATATTATTGAATTTGGTTTACTAATTCTTTTTTTTTTTTTTTTTTTTTGCCATTTCTTGGGCCACTCCCACGGCATATGGAGGTTCCCAGGCTAGGGGTCGAATTGGAGCTGTAGCGGCGTCTGTAACCTACACCACAGCTCACGGCAACACCGGATCCTTAACCCACTGAGCAAGGCCAGGGATCGAACCTGAAACCTCATGGTTCCTAGTCAGATCTGTTAACAACTGAGCCACAACGGGAACACCCAAATAATATTTTTTTGAAGATTTTTGCATCTATGTTCATCAGGAGTACTAGCTTATAATTTTCTATTTTTGTGGCATCATTGTCTGGTTTTGGTATCAGAGTAATACTTGGTAAAATGTGTTTGGGATTGTTTCCCTTTCTATTTTTTGGAAGAGTTTGACAAGGATTAATATTAATTCTTCTTTGAATGTTTAGTAGTATTCACTGTGAAGAGTTTTATTCAGGACTTTTTTGTTTTTTGGGGAGGTTTTTATTAACAGTTCAATCTCCTTGTTAGTAATCCATTTGTACATATCTTCTATTTACTCATGACTCAGTCTTGGTAGGTTTATGTTTCATAAATTTATTCATTTATTCTAGGTTGTCCAATTTGTTGTTATATCATTGTTCATGCTAGTCTCTTATGAACTTTTGTGTTTTTGTAGTATCAGTTGTAATATCTCCTCTGATTTTATTTATTAGAATCCTCTTTCTTTTTTTCTTGATGAGTCTAAAAGCTTATCAATTTTGTTTACCTTTTCAAAGACTCAGTTCTTACTTTTATTGATAATATCCACTCTCTTTTTTAGTATCTGTTTCATTTATTTCTCATCTAATATTTTCTACTTCTTTCTACCAATTTTGTCTTCATTTGTTCTTCTTTTTCTAATTCCTTGAAGTGTAAAGTTAACTTATTTAATTGAGACTTTTCTGTTTCTTGAGGTAGGCATTTATCACTATGCACTTCTCTCCTAGAACTTAATTTGCTGCATTCCATAAATATGTTGCATTTTCATTTTCATTTCTCTCACGGTATTTTGAAATTTCTCCTTTGATTTCTTCTTTGATCCACTGGTTATTTAGCAGCATGATGTTTAATCTCTATATATTTGTGAAATTTCCAGTTTTATTCTGTAGTTAATTTCTTGTTTTATACTATTATTGTTCAAAAGATGTTTGATATAATTTCAGTTTTATCAATGTATATATTTATTTATTCAAATCCTATATTTTCTGTCAGATCATAATTTCTTCCAGATAAGGTGCAGACAGTTTTGCTAACTTTGCAAAAAAACATTGTGTGCACTGTATTTTCACACAGCATATGTGTATTTTACAATTTTGAATACACAATTATTTGTATCCTAGTATATTATTAAATATTTTCTTTCTTTTTGCTATTAGCTGATTTTTGATAATTTGTCATAGATATAAGGAAAGAAGTGCAATAAACACAGGTAGGAAAAAGAGTTAATGATCTGATGCCCTTATACCTCCCTCTTGTTGTTAATATTTTTCTTTACAGAAATAAGTCAGGAATTATTCCTGCTGTGGCGAGGAAATGCTTAATTTATGAAATAACTACTCTGAGATCTAGGAGAATAAAATCAATGCAACATATATCAAATGATAATAAGCTTAAAATTGCTTAGAATATTACCTAGCATTTACTGGGTGCTGAATACCTATTATATTTATGTATTTGTTTCCTTCCCTACTACCTAAAATTGGTAAGTATATCTAACTTTATTAGATAATGGCCATATAATTTATTTGTAATTTTTAAGAATATGAAATTAAGATGCTTGATTCTAATAATACTAGGAATCAATTTAGTATATTTTAGATATAGACAATTAAATCTAACCTTTGAAACAAAATGTGAAAATAATCCCTATGTTTTAAAGTTAGAAAAAGTTTTGCTTTCCTCTATAAAAATATGCCTGTGAGACTTTCAATCTTAATGACATTGTATTTCAAGGCACATACACTATTTTTCTGTCGAAGATTAAATCTGTCTGGGGATATTTAAATTAATACTCCTGCTACCACTAGTTTGACTTGGTATAGTTTTACTGCCTATTTAAAAATGTTGGCGTGGACTTTTAAACAAAAGTCATATCTTCTCTTTCCTATAGCACAGTATGCTTCATACTGGATCTTTATTATTTTCAACACAAAACACTGGAGAATTATAAGAAAAAAAATATACAAGATGTTATTGTATGAAAAGTTTAGATAATTTAAGAATGTGAACGTTTGACTTGCATGTATCATGAAGTTCTATTTTATTAAGTAATAGTCTGATATGGCTTTCTCTCTGGGAAAGTTTGTTTTGTCCTATGCAAGCTGATAAAATGAGATTTGAGTTAGTATATAGTGGTCCACCCACTCCAGCAATATAGATATCTTTGTCTATTAAGAGTTCTCTTATCCAAATAATTAAATATTTTGCCCTTGTAATCTTATAAAAATAGTGAAAATGTAGCAGATGATACATTCTTGGTAAAGTATTTTAGGATAAATTCCATGTTTATTGACTATAAACAGTTTCAATTTTGTGTTCAACCATAATGAAAAAGATAAACATGAAATTGAGAGCAGTGTTGAAAAATGAAGATGTGTTGCTTATCATATTTTGGCAATTTTTTTTTGTATTTTTGTCTTTTTAGGAGCACACCCACAGCATATGGAAGTTCCCAGGCTAGGGGTCTAATTGGAGCTGTACTGCCGGGCTCCAGCCACAGCAACGCCAGATCCGAGCCGAGTCTGTGACTTACACCACAGCTCATGGCAATGCTGGATCCTTGACCCACTGAACGAGGCCAGGGATTGAACCCACAACCTCATGGTTGCTAGTCAGATTTATTTCCACTATGCCACTATGGGAACTCCTGATTTTGGCAATGTTTTAAATCAGCCTTTTTTCTGAATGACATTAATAACAAATTGTTAGAAGGCAATGAAGACCTGCATGCCAAGATCTCAGAGGAAAAAAAAAAAAAAAAAACCCATAAACATGGGCTTGATATTTAATACTGCTTTTCCATTGAGTCATTTGTCAATTTGAAAGCTGCGAAGAAGCTGAGAAAAGCATTCCACAGTATCACAGCACCAGAGATACAAAAGTTGTAGCACAGGATCTATCAGACCAAAGGTACTTGGAAATATATCCCAGGTATTCAGATGGCAGTTTGACGTGTCACAAATAGTGAAAGGGACAAAATAGTGACTCTCAAAAGGCCTGCAATACACCTTCAAATCAGGCCCAGGATATTCTCTGATCAGGGTGGAATTAAGATAAAAATGTTGAAAATTAATCTCTTCCCTTAAAATTGCATCAAACAAATAACCACAATGGAAATTAGAAAATATTTTGCATACAGTGATAGTCAAATATGATATATAAAAATTCATGGCATGCTGATTAAGCAGTCCTTGTAGGAAAATTTATCGCCTTAAAGACATCAGAAATAAGAAAGGTTGAAAATGCAGTAATCTGGAAGTTCCCGTCGTGGCGCAGTGGTTAATGAATGCGACTAGGAACCATGAGGTTGCGGGTTCGATCCCTGCCCTTGCTCAGTGGGTTAATGATCCGGCGTTGCTGTGAGCTGTGGTGTACGTTGCAGACACGGATCGGATCCTGCGTTGCTGTGGCTCTGGCGTAGGCCAGTGGCTACAGCTCCGATTCGATCCCTAGCCTGGGAACCTCCATATGCCACAGGAGCGGCCCAAAGAAATAGCAAAAAGACCAAAAAAAAAAAAAAAAGAAAAAGAAAATGCAGTAATCTAAGTACGCATCTCGGTTTATCACAAAAATGAAGAGTTAAATCTAAAGAAAAAAATAAAAACAATAATAATGATTATAGCAGCCAAAATTAAATAATAGATTGTGAACATAAAATAGAATCCAGAAAACTAAAGTGGGATTTTAGAAAGAAACTAATAAACTTGATAAAAATCCTTAAAAAAGATTATCAAGGAAAAAAAAGTAAAATTAATCAACTCAGGAATGAAAAATGGAACATTACTAAGAACTTTAACCATTAAAAATAAAATAACAGACTAGTATAAAAATCAATAACAAACATAATAACTTTATGAAATTTATAAATTTTTTAAAATGCACATTCTAAAATACATAGAACTTTTTAAATATTGGCCATATACTTATTAAAAATTGAACCCCTTGTATATGTAAGTCGTCATTATGTTGTACACCTTAGATTTTTACAATGCTGTATTATACTTCAATAAACTTGGAAGACAAAAAATTAAACCATGATTAAAACTTTCCACAAATAAAAAGCACTATTTATATGTCTTGAATGTTGAATTATTCTAATAATTTTAAGAAAGAAATAGCACTTTCTCTGCACTCATTTTTATGAGAATAAAGAAAGATATTTCCTAAATTGCTTTATGAACATTGCATAACTGAATATAAAAACTGGACAAGATATTATTTTAAAAAAGGGAGAGTTCCAGCTAGTCATTCTCATGAACATGGAAATAAATATTTAAATAAAATATTAGTACACCAAATCCAAATTAAGTAATGTAATGCCTCACAATCAACTTGTATTTATTCATGGAATGTGGGTTTGGATTAATATATGAAAATCAGTGTAGTTCACTACTTCAACAAAATCTGGAGAAA
This sequence comes from Phacochoerus africanus, assembly GCF_016906955.1. Lineage (NCBI taxonomy): Eukaryota > Metazoa > Chordata > Mammalia > Artiodactyla > Suidae > Phacochoerus > Phacochoerus africanus. The sequence continues at coordinate 42,419,272 of NC_062556.1, read as the reverse complement.
AGTAAAGCATACACTTTTTAAATTCAAAAATAAACTAAAAATATAAAACAAATTTTAGTTTTAAAAAATGATTTTTAATAAAGGACATCTACTTAATACCTAGAGTAAACATCAAACTTAACTGTGAAATATTGAAAAATATGCCCCTCAACCCAAGAATTACCAATGGTGGTTAGGATATTTGCTATTTAACATTGGGGCATAGATGGTAATGAGGGTGATAAGGAAAAAAATTCAAATATACAAGTTTACCAGTTATTAAGCTTTTGTCCCTCAGCCCTAATTTTCTATCTATATTTTGTTTTATGATTCTAGATTTGAGAGTTGGAAATCTAATTTCTCATGTCACATACTCTAGAACAAGAAATTAGAAGATCCTTATTGGACATTGTTTGCGGATAAGCAGAGATAATACATTAAATTTTACAAATTAGTATTAAAATCAAGTATTATTAATAATGAACATAACCAAAAAAGTCTTCTAAAGCCCAGTTATTATAACTAGTGGCTTAAATACAACTTCCATATGCAACTTTCTGAGAAAATATATATATTTGAAATGTATTGTTCTACCTATATTTATAATCATGCTGTTATTGAAATATTCCTGTGTCATAGAATGAAATATAACTTATGAAACTGCTTTCTGTAAGCTCTCCTACTCTACCTGGCTGCCTACATTTCTACCCAGATGAGAATAAAACAAGCTCAGAAAAATAGTAGTGTTAGCACATATTATTTTTAAATAATTAAACAAAAATAATCTCTTGTGATCACCACATTCCTTTCCATCTATTGGTCTGTCTACTCTAATTTGTTCCTCATCTTCATACACACCCCCAAAAAAAAAAATCTTAAAGAGTTGTCTACCAACATAAACCACAGTAATATCTTCTCAGATCCACATCCTTGAGTAATGACAATAAAAAAAAAAAAATGGGGATGTAATTAAACTTAAAAGTTTCTGCACAGCAAAGGAAACCCTAAACAAAACAAAAAGACAACCCACTGAAAGGGAGAAAATATTTGCAAATGAAGAGACTGACAAGAGATTAATCTCCAAAATTTATAAACACCTTCTGCAACTCAATACCAAAAAACAAACAACCCTATCAAAAAATGGGCAGATGATCTAAATAGACAATTCACCAATGAGGACATATAGATGGCCAAAAAACACATGAAAAAATATTCAACATCACTAATTATTAGAGAAATGCAAACCAAAACCACTATGAGGTACCACTTTACACCAGCCAGAATAGCCATCATTGAAAAGTCTATAAACAATATATGCTGGATAGGGTATAGAGAAAAGGGAACACTATTACACTGTTGGTGGGGATGTAAATTGGTGCAACCACTGTGGAAAATAGTACAGAGATTCCTCAGAAATGAATGAAAAGGAATTTGATCCAGCAATTCCACTCCTGGGAATCTATCCAGGGAAAAACCATGATTTGAAAAGATACCTGTGTTCCAATATTCATTGCAGCACCATTTGCAATAGACACAGCATGGAAACAACCTAAATGTCCATTGACAAAGGAGTGGATAAACAAGATGTGGTACATATACACAATGGAATATTACTCAGCCATTAAAAGGAAAGAAATAATGGCAGTTGCAACAATGTGGATGGACCTAGAAATTATCATGCTAAGAAAAGTCAGTTAGACAGTGAGACACCAATATCATATGCTGTCACTTACATATGGAATCTAAAAAAATGGACACAATGAACTTCTTTGAAGAACAGACTCACAGACTTTGAAAAACTTATGGTTTCCAAATGAGACAGGTTGGCAGGGGGTGGGGTGGCAGGATGTGCTGTGGGTTTGGGATGGAAATGCTATAAGATTGGATTTTGGTGATCATTCTACAACTATAAATGTAATAAAATTCACTGAGTGAAAAAAATGAGCTGATAAATACAAAAAAAAAGAGTTGTCTATATTCAGTGATTTTTGGCATATGCACATTGAAGTATATGGGATGACTGGCTAACAGGGAGCTGCTGTATAGTACAGGGAACTCTACCCAATATTCTGTGATAATCTATGTGGGAAAATAGTCTGATAAAGAATGAATGTGTTTATATGTATCACTGAATTACTTTGTTGCACAGCAGAAATTATCACAACATTGTAAATCAACTATACTTCAATAAAACTTTAAAAAATGAAAAAAGAAAAGAAAAGAAACAATCATAGCTTGCAAGACAACCTGGTGCTGGTAGGACAGTCCCTCTCAGAAAGCTAACAGCCCTACCCTTCCTGTTTGATATCTCCTTCAAATTTCTCAGGAGGGACACACACATCGTCTATTGTGTCTGTCCATCTACGTTCATGTGCATTCAAACAATAAATAAGTATTTCTGACCACTTGCTGTATTCCAAGAACTGGGTAACCTTAGTGAATAAAACATCATGTGTTCTGTCCTCAGACGTCCTATGTACACCCGACTGAGGTAGAAAAACAAAACAAAAAAAAAAATAGGGAAATAAATAAATAAATATATAAAAACAACTTGTGATACAATGATTAATGACACAGTGATTAAATTGTATAGTTATAATGACAGAGAATAGTACAGAACATATTTAGGATTATCAAAGATTTTTTTTTTTTTAGTTTGTTTGTTTTTAAAGAGGAGCTAGTGAGAGTGAACTGAAAGATCCAGATATAGTTTATTTATTGGTAGTGGAGGACAGAGAGCCTGTCATGGAAAGTAATGGCCTATGCAAATGTTCTTAAAGACATCTGGAATGCAGTGGACCAGGGGGAGAGTGGTGAAATGGGGAAGATTAACAGCAGCTGGATGCTGCAAACGTAGGTCATCCTTCTACTATTACATCTTCAAATCCATCTTTTTGCTGAAGGTCATCAAATCCATACTGAATCAGTCCAGATTTTAAGAACGAGCTGATATGAGAATAATATTGAGGGCTTATATATATTATTAAAGCCATGAGATTGGAAGACATCACCAAATAATGAAAGAGTGACTGTAAAAAGAGACAAGTCTTGGGGTTCTCTAATATGTATTGAGCTGGAAGGTGGGAGGAGGAGCTGCCAAAAGACACTGAAAAGAAGTAAACAGATGGGCAGGAGGCAAACCAGTAGAGCGTAGCATCCCAGAAGCTAAAGATAAAAATGTGACAAATATGTAAAATGCTGATGGGAATTTAGTTAAGAAAATTGTTCATTATTTTTAAAGATAAAATGAAGATCATTTGAGCAAAAGGAGAAAAAGTAGGTAATGTATATACATACATACACATACACCTATCCATACTTATGTATATGCACATGCATACATATACATCCATCCATATATATGTGTATATATATATACACACACATATATACAAAGTAGGGATATGTAGTAGTTTTAATAAAATAAGTAGTTTTATTGTCAAGGGTAACAGAGAAATGTGCCCATAGATACAGATGTTAATAGCTCAAGGAAACAATGCTTTTGAAGAGAGAAGTATCATGTTTATATCCTCAGATGATGTTGCATTAGAGAAAGATTGATGATCTTCCGTCAGAAGGGAGTATTACTTGAAAGATATTCTAAATGATGAGAACAAGTACACAAGTAGAGAGATAGGAACATGGATAGTTCATTTAACACATACAAGATTTTTTGCTTTTTTTTTTTTTTTTTTTGGCTGCCCTGCACCATATGGAGTGCCTAGGCCAAGGATCAGATCCAAGCCACAGCTGTCACCTATGCTTCAGCTGTGGTGATGCAAGATCCCTTAATCTACTGTGCTATGCCAGGGATTGAAACTGTATCCTGGCTGCAGTGATACCACTGATTCCATTGCACCACACCGAGAACTCTACAAGGCATTTTTAAAATGGCAAAAACTTTAGCCATTTAAAAGAAAGAAATAATGCAATTTGCAACAACATGGATGCAACTAGAGATACTCATACTAAGTGAAGTAAGTCAGAAAGAGAAAGACAAACACCATATGATATCACTTATATGTGGAATCTATCATATGGCACGTATAAACCTATCAACAAAACAGAAACAGACTCATGGGCATAGAGAAGACTTGTGGTTGCCTGGGAGTTTGGGGTTAGTAGACACAAACTGTTACATTTAGAATGGTAGACAGCAATGAGGTCTTAGTGCATATAGTCCAGGGAACTATATCCAGTCCCTTGTGATAGGCCATGATGGAAGATAAGTATAAATACATACATACATATATATATAAATACATACATATATATATATATGTAATATAAATACATACATATATATATATATATATGTATGTGTGTGTGAGTGCACGTGAATGGGTCAATTTGCTGTACAGCAGAAATGGCACAACATTCTAAATCAACCATGCTTTAATTAAAAATAAAATTAAAAAATAAAATGGCGAAAATTAAAAACATGTCAGCTACTATTCCTATATTATATTTATTTAAAGACCAAGATTGGATGGGGCAAAACTCCCTATTTTGAAAAAGAGAGAGACAGAAAATAAGAGACCAGGAGTTCCCGTCGTGGCGCAGTGGTTAACGAATCCGACTAGGAACCATGAGGTTGCGGGTTCGGTCCCTGCCCTTGCTCAGTGGGGTAAGGATCCTGCGTTGCCGTGAGCTGTGGTGTAGGTTGCAGACGCGGCTCGGATCCCGTGTTGCTGTGGCTCTGGCGTAGGCCGGTGGCTACAGCTCCGATTCAACCCCTAGCCTGGGAACCTCCATATGCCGCTGGAGTGGCCCAAGAAATAGCAACAACAACAACAAAAAGACAAAAAAAAAAAAAAAAAAGAAAATAAGAGACCATACAGTACCAACCAACATCAGTAGGACTAAGATACAGTCTTCTAATCCCCATATATATGCAGGTACATATATAGCAGAATTTTTCTTAAAATATATATTTATAAATAATTTAAGAGCTGTTATAGTCACAAGATATATAAATTATACTGTCATAATACCACCAAAGACATTCATGACAAAGGCAGTTTCAAATGGCTTGCTGTTCCTGCTGAATTTGCTTCTCTGGTTATGCTAGGCTTGCTGTTGTAACAAAAGAGTGCAACATGGTTGACGTGTAGTATTTTTCCTTAGATAAAAACACTTATTTCTAGTTACTGTGAACCAAATAGAAAATTGTAACACATCCCCAAAGTCCTTATGTATGGAAATGTCAGTCTAGTATTTTGGAATTGAGACATGCTGTGAACTTCTATTTTTTCCAATATCTTTATATTAGCTTCACTTGATTAAGAAAACCTAACCATATTTCTAGACTATTTAGCTGTTTTTTATTTTTTATTTTGTTTAAATGAAAAAAACATTATGATCAACAACAACAGCTTTTCCTGTAAGTAATTACCAGCAGCCGTTTTGAATTTAATTAGAATTTTTTTTGGGGGGGGCGGGGATTCACCTGCAGCACATGGAATTTCCTGGCCTAGGGGCTGAATCAGAGCTGCAGCTGCCTGGCCTATGCCACAGCAACAGCAATGCCAGATCTGAGACACATCTGCGAATTTCTCTGTAGCTCATGGCAATGCAGAATACTTAACCAACTGAGTAGGGCCAGGAATTGAACCTGCCTCCTCATGGATACCAGTCAGGTTTGTTTCTGCTGACCCACAAGGGGACTCCTATCAGTATGCATGTAAAAGATGATTCTTTCCCCTTTAAATTTAAAAATAAAATTTATTTTCATATTATGTGTTCCAAACTGGGGAGATCCAGAGAAATAAAATAAATAGTTGCTGATTTTAATGATTTAACTACCTAATTAAGAAGATTAAATACTTTATATAAAATTATAAAAACTCATAGGTAGTTTATAATTAGATTCTAACAGAGGTAGAATCTATATCAGAGGTTTAAGAGCAATAGGGATTTAGACATGAGAGATCCAGAGCAAGCACAGAAGTGCTAGCTGGGGGCATGGGACTTCTACTGTATAACCAGATTCGTACAAGATTAAACATTAAATCAGATTGAATTTGTTTTATATAGATAAGATGAAACCGTAAGAAAAAACAAATATATATTTGAATTTCCCAATTGTTCCTGAACTGCTTTGTCAAGTTACTATTACAGCCAATATGTGAAGAAAATCCATTTTATGAAGATTATAAATATTAAAAAATCATTTTTGAAAATGGATAATGACATTGAGCAAATTAGAGACTATAGATTTACTAATTCTTAACTTTTAGACTATGAATTTTTGAAATTAAGGCCCAAGTTTATTTTCATATTGTCTTATTTAAATGTGCAGAAGACACTTTCTAATATTTATTCAGAAATATGTCGTTAATGTAACTTTTCTAAGAGGTTTTTAAAATGTTCTAGGTGCACGGTCATTGCATCAAGAATTTAAAAATCTAAATTTTGAGGTAGATAATCTGAGTGACAATTGCTTAATCACTCAGCCTTTCCATATTTTCTTTCCTATAAAATGACCTTAATGTCACATACATCTGAGGTGGTAAATCTGTTGTGAAAATCCTAGAGAAGACATTTGTAAATCTTGTTTTTGGCACAGGTAATATTCATAAAGCTTGTGTAAGTGATCCCTCTTTCTTCTTCTCACTGCAGTTTTTTCCTTCTTAGTTCTAATAATTAACCTATATTTGGCATTTAATGTGTGTCAGGCTGTTTGAGAGCTTCAAGTGTGTTATTTTTAGAAATACCATTAGTCATCTGTTATTATCCTCATTTTTCCTACTATTATTTGTATTTTATAGACAAAGGAACTGGTGCAAGAAACTTTTAGGTAATTTTCCCAGATTACACAGGAAGTATTTGCCAAGGGCAACATTTGACTCAGCCTTTTTGACTCTAAAACTTTAACACAGAATCAGGAGTTCCCACTGTGGTGCAGTGGGCCACAGCTGCAGTTCATGTTTCAGCTGTGGCTCAGATTCAATACCTGGCCCAGGAATTTCCATATGCTGCAAGTGTGCCTATTAAAAAAAAAAAAAAAAAAAAGAGAGAGAGAAAGAAGGAAAAAGAAAGAAAGAAGGAAAGGGAAAACAACAATAATATAAATCCCTTAAACACAGAATCACACAGAATCATTATGTTGTATGCCTTCCAGGATTCTGTAGCTCTAGTATCTATATTTAATTAAATTGAGTTAAATATAAACTCATATTTGCAATGGAATTTGATAACCTTTAGGATAAAACTCCTCAAATTATTTGTTGAGTAATATTAATTATTTTATATAATATTTTTCAAATTATAAAAGGAATACACTGTTGTTTCAATACTTGACATCCTAATAACAAAATAAATAATGATAGAGCTAACCAGTCATTTCTGGTCTATCTTATCCAACCCGGAGGTAACTCATGTTTTTGGCCCAAGTGCATCCTTGCTAATGCAAATATATACAATACTGATCAATTGAGTATTTGCTATTTTTTTCTTGTTTTATTGAAATAAAACCATTATATACACAACTTTATTTGTTTTTTGTTTCGGTTTTTTTATTTTTTTTTCTTTGCTTTTTTAGGACTACACCTATGGCACGTGGAAGTTCCCAGGAAAGAGGTTAAATTGGAGCTGCATCTTCTGGCCTACACCACAGCCACAGCAACACAGAATCAGAGCTGTGTCTGCAAACTACACCACAGCTTGTGGCAAAGCCAGATCCTTAACCCACAGAGCAAAGCCAGGGATCAGAGGGTATCCTCATGGATACTAGTTGGGTTCTCAATCCACTGAGCCACAATGGCTTTGTTTACTTAATATCAATACATTAAGAGGCAATAGATTTAGACTCAAATTATTTTTCTCAAAGTCCTTCATTTAGACAGTTAAATAAATATTAACCATAATTTATATTATTTTACATATTTCTTGATTTATACATACATATAAATTATAAATGGAAAGTATCACATCATGTTTTCTTTCCAAAGGCACTTTTCCCTTTGTCATCGCCATTCATTCAAACTACTTTGTTCTCAAAATGCATTACAACCCACAACCTATATTACCATTAAGTGTACTTTCCTTCCACGTTTTAGTTATTCTCTTATGTGAGTATTTTGTATGTATACATTTTTGTAATACCTTTAAAATATATTGACATAAACGTATTCATATATATTCATATAATCATACAGATTAATTGACTTCTAGAAATGAAATATACATGACACTCAATTATTATTTTATTTTTTCCAGCTTTATAATATACATGGAAAATCCTTTGAAGTCTACTTGTATATTTTGACTATTTTTAATGGTTACATAATATCCCATTGGGTAGATATACCATATATTTTCAACTGTTCCTCTATAGATGGATTCACTGGGATCCCATAGAAATAGTGTTTCAATAAATATATTTTACTTATATCCTTAGTTACTTGTATTTTTTAAATTCTTTGTGATACATTTCTAGGCACAAGATTGCTAGTAAGGAAGATAAGTATCTTGTTTTTAAGTGACCTTGACAGATTGCTTTGGAGAAATGCCACAATGATTTACCTATGCATCAACAATTGTAAGTCACTTTACTCTGACTCTCCAACAACAACAGGACATTTTCTGCTTTAAAATTTTTCCAGGTCAAGAATTTTTCTAAGATCTGTCAAGATTTATGTCTTTTTCACCTCGGTTCCTTCTAGGATTAGATAAGAACTTTCAACCTGAAACTCAGGTCTTTCTTCAGCTCCAGGGCATATTTTTCCTACTATTTGCTTAGTATTTGTCTCTCCATCATCTATTTCCTTGTGTCCTATTGAGATTGATAATATATATTTTTATGTATGTGTATATATTTATATGTATATGTAAAGTCTTTGGGTTTATCACTTACCTTTTCAAATGTCATGTTTTTTTTTTATTTTATCTGTGACTTTAAATGTTTTTACCACTCATTTTTCCAGCCCACTAATTTAAGTATTGCTAGTTACTATTTTCTTTGCAAAATATGGGCATAAATTTTTATAGATTCTAGAGAATCTTTTCAATGTACTGGATTTAAATATTATAAGTCCCCCTTCTTCCATTTGTTCATTATACCCTGGAGAATGCACAAGGGACTCCATTATTTTGGAGATCTCTTCTAAATCATATTCTCCTTGAGCTCTGTAGCCACAGGATTCTATTGTGTTGTTATGATTTACTTTATGAAAATGTTAAAATATATTGAAAGTTATAAAGTCTGATACCATGACCAACTCTGTGCCAACATTCCACATTTCCAGGTATTTTTCATGTTTTTTTTTCAGATCTTTACTTAAAAAAAATTATGTGCAAATATTCCACCTAGCCTAAGCTTCATCTTTTGACCTAAAGCACAGGCAAAAACATTTCTAAATTTTGATGTTTATCATTTGTGTATGTCATGACATAATTTTATTAAATAGCTACTGAACCATAATAAACAGAGTATGTCTTATTGGGCTTATTTTTTCATCATATGTGTGAGTGTCTGTGTGTTTACATGTGTGTGTGTGTGTGTATCATTACATTGTACATATCCATCATTGCCAATTTTTTTTGTAATCTGAGATTTATATATGTTAAGGCACATCATTCCTCTTTCAGTAAATTTGACCTTTTCACCATAATACTTTACAGATTTAGGTTGCCTCCAATATTTTACTAATATAAATATATTTATACTGAATGTTTCTCATAGATGCAGCCTAAATGTTTCTTTAGGCTGCATCTATGAGAGATTCACTAGGAGCTTATATAAAAGGGCCATTGCTGGATTACAGAATATGGACAATTTTAACTTTACTAGATATTGCCAGCCAAATTGCACCATAAAGTAGTTACACCAAATTATGCTCTGACCAGCAGTGTATGAGAATGCCTACTGTTCCATCTCACTGCCAGAAATTCTCATTTCCAGACTAATTTTTGCAAGCCTGATATTTGTAAAATGTTATTGCATATGAATTTCAATTTGGATTTTTCTGATTACTAGTGATTTTTAGCATATTTTCCTATGACTTATGACTATTTGGGTAGTTTTATTTTTTGGAAATCCATCATGCAATTCAATTTACATATATATGTGTGTAAAATATCTATATTTCCATTTGTGAAAGTGAATATATCTATGGTACCATACATTTATTCATGTCAGACTGAGATTTTTAAAATCTTTCTAATATATTTCAGATGTGTGCCTTATAAATAATTATTTATACAATATGAAAATCAATATTTTAACATATATAGTACTACTTAGTTATTCATACCTACCAATTCACTTCCTCTAAATAAAATCAGAGTCAATGTTATTTCAGATGACTTGCTTATGACTATGGTTTTCATTTTCATGTTTACTATCAGCCTGTGATGGATACTTGTTTTTTAACCACCTTCACTTATTTGTTTTAAATGACATTTATCCTATCTTATCTAACTGTACACATTTTTAGTGAGGATTTTCCCATTTTTATTATTTTATTTTATTTTATTATCTATTTTTTCATTACACCTGTGGAATAGGAAGTTCCCAAGCCAAGGACTGAAATCCGAGCCATAACTGAGACCTACCTTGCAGCTACAGCAATGTCAGTGCTGTAACCCAAAGCACTGGGTCGGGGATCAAACCCATGCTTCTGCAACAACCTGAGCCACTGCAGTTGGATTCTTAGTCCACTGCACCAAAGTGGAAGCTCCTCTCCATTTTTAAATTTTCCATATTGTAAGGATCAGGAGTCCATTTCTTCCCAATGTAAAGTCATAGGAGTTCAGGATCACCTGCTGGGGAACCTCAGCGAACACTTTAGACATAGTCTAAGGCCCACTGGTCATATACTAAAAAGTTGTCAGTTCTTTATGAAGATAACAAGAATCATATTTACTCACCAATCTCTTAAACTTCTCCTCAACTCAGTTTGTGGTCTTTGTTTTAGTTTTTGAGGTTGAAGAGGACTTGGTATGCTCATTTATGTTTCTATTTATCTTTCTTAGACCAAGGATAGGTGTGAGCCAAACTCTTTCTAAGATACACTCTTAGAGTATCTGCCACAGGAATTCTCCAGGAGGGGCACCAGATTCTTGTTTTATGTGGAAGGAAGATATACAGCAACATTATAGTTACCTCTCTCCATGACTAATTTACTTCCTGGAAATCACGTCTACTTGATTTAGAGGCTTGAGTGGATTAAACTGCCATCATCATGGGAATCTCTATGAGGCTCCACTTCAATGTAATATATTAGACATATGAGAACTATTTTAAAAATTATATAAATGGTGACATGAGATATTAATTGAAATGTTGATCAACTATTATAAAACACATCTAAAAGGTATTATGATATACATGATAATTGAAATGTAGAGTTCTCTAAATAACTACAGAATATATAATAACAAAATAAAAACAATTCTGGATCCTTTGATGTGAGTGAGAATTAAGTGATCAGGCATCAAACAAATATCTAGATTCAGAACTTGAATTTAATTAAGAGGAAGTAATCTAACTACATAACTAAGTTCAAGTAATACATATTTACAACGTGGTTGAGAAAATTCAGCTTAACCCAAATTTGTACAAGCCTGGACTTCAATGCAGCATTACTTTTGAAGTCCTTGAGTTTTAACCTTGGGTCTGTGACTTATTACAATTGATAACCCAAGAAAACTAACATTCTCAACCTTAGTATACTATATGTAAAATGAGCATAATAAATGCACTTGCCTTGTCAGAGGTACTATTTATCTTAGCAAAATATAGATCATAGTGTGTGGCCTCTGCTAAGAATTCAGTAAATGATAGCTAACTCAGCCCTTGAATCATCAATAACTATTTAACCTTAAAAATTATTTTTCAAATGCATAAAATATTTTTATTAAATTTTGATTTGAAAAAAATTATAAAACTGTGATTTAATGTAGTATACTTTTAGCAGTAAAAATAAAGATCTTATAAAAATTAAAATGTAAATAAAATAAAATTTAAATTCAATTAATTACAATTAAGCTTTATTAAAATAAATATTATTTATTAAGATAAACAGGTCTTCTCATTTGTGGTACTCTATCCAAGGGAATAATATAGTCAGCATTCTCAAACTTACAATTATTATCATAAAATTAAAACATAGCAGACATGTGGGCAGAAGATAAACAGATATGTTATTAACACATGTTAATAGATTATCATAAATGAAGACATTTTAAGAAGAGCCTGTCTAACAATTAAAATAATCATATAGTACTTCTGTTTCATATCATCCTGAGCATATTGTACAGAAGAAAAAGATCCTAGGGAAGTTTGTGTTATAGCATAAAAGGGAATAAGAGAAAGAAAATTGTTTACAGTGACTACTTAAATAAAACTCTCACAAATATTGGCTTCAACTCCATTTACTGCACGCACTAATTAGTTTTTATATCTGTTACAGAAAGAATTTTTCCTATTAAATTAATATGAAACTTTCATTTCATGTGTTCGTAAAAGCTATTGAAAAACCACACTTTCCTGTATTATCCACTTTATTATGTTTGTTTTATGCAATATAATACACTCCTGAATAGAACTTAATAATTTACAGATAGTTTACCAAACCACCTGGGCTTCAAAAAATTAAAACATTTTTGCCTGTGTTTTAATGGGAAATAATATGAACTTTTGAAAATGCATCTAGAGAATCCAACCTGCAGGTAAATGAGTAAGTAAATAACTGTGTACAGCAAGTTGTGCTAAAAAAAGGAGCATTAACTCTAACCTCCAAATTTAGGTGTTTGCTTTTCTTCACCTCTCTTCTTCAAAATGCAAGAAATTTTAAAATTTCATTTAAATAAGCATATTGTTTCAACTCATTCTAACTATTTTGACAAATATCTATCTGGAAATGATTATTTTGTGATAGTTACAAATAAATTTTTCATTTTTTTAAATCAACACCAAATATATTTTATGGGCAATGAAAAATGTTGATTCTCTCTATTATATGATTTGTCTAATGGAGTACCCATCCTTTATTTTTATCATATGGCCAGCTTTCTAACAGTGGTGAGAGCATGGAAGATGTTCAGAATGATATATGGAAGAGTGATATACATAGTTTTAAAAACTTTCAAATACATAAACTGAAATGTTTAACTAAATGATGCAAAATAAGAAATATATGATACCTGGAAGCTAGAAAGAAATGTATGAAATAATGGAGGAAATCATTATCACAAAAAGAAGTTTAAAAATCAAGGAAAATATTTTAGTTCAGAAATGCACTTTCTTCTTAAATGTCTATTTTATTAACTTGTAAGCACTACTTTTGGCAAATGAGCTCTCCTAGCTGATGATTCATTTTATTTTAGAACATAAATTGAACCACAGATCCTAGAAGCATAAATAAGGACTAACTTCCCTTCAAAAGATTCATAAATATTTAACATATATTTAATGCTGGCTTCACAAATGAACATTGATTGGAGATTAAATACAAAAACAAGTTTAAAAAGAATAAAAGCTAACACATAACTTTTTGAGTGAAATTAAATGTATATTATAAAAATAATTTTGGACTCCATATTAAACTAAAGAAATTATATCTCAAAGTAGCTCCTGAGAATTTTTAGAGAAAAATTCTCTCTCTCTCTCTTTTTTTTTTTAACCCCTATGGAAACAGTGATGCAAATTTCTTTGATGATGTTATAATAAGCAAAGCTGAGCTTGTTCCTATCTAAAGAGAGTGAAACAATTGGGGAAAATATCCGTTAAGTTATAAATTGGTTAATAAAATACCTGTTAAAAAAGCAGTTGAGGAGTTCCTGTTGTGGCTAGAATATTAAGAACCCAACTATTATCCATGAGGATGCAGGTTCAATTCCAGTAGGTTGAGAATCCATTGTTGCCACAAGCTGCAGTATAAGAAACAGATGCACCTTGGATATAGTGTTGCTGTGGTGTAGGCCAGCAGCTACTACTCCAGTTCAGTCCCCAGCTTCTTTACATTCATATGCCATGGGTGTGGCCCTAAAATGCCAAAAATAAAGCAGTTGAATGTTATCCTATCTTAATAGCACGAAGTACTGTTACACCAATTAATAGACTGTTATATATAGTTTTTAAGATTCTAGCATACAACAGGTAATGACATTTTAAGGTAAAATGTATATTTGAAAAACTTTAAATTCATAAATTCTATTTACATTCTTATTAATTTTGAAAAGTTTATTACTATCCATTAGTGAGAATAGGGTGCTTTGATTGTATTGGCTTGTATTGAGAGAGAATCTATTTTAATAACCACCTATACAAATTCTAATTCTGCAAAGTTTAATATATTAAATTTTTTAAATAATGTATTACTAATATTTTCTTTTAAGTTTGGGTAATAATACCAGCTAGTAATATAAAATTTTAGTAGAATTCTTTCTCACATTATAAACAAATATACTTATTGGTTGGATTTTAGCCAAAATAGTTAGAATGTGATTGTATACTGGGCTTATAGTAAAACTAAGAAACATCTTGTTAGGCAAGACTAAAGGGAGAAAATTCATTATCTACATGTTGAAGGAACTGAAATTTTAAAATATTATTTTCTTATGCTCAGTTACTATTCTTTCACTTTTTGTTTTTTTACTTTCATATTCTAACCCTATCTTTTCTTTGCAGCACATACATATGAACAAATGCATACTTGTACTCCTGCCAAAACATAATTCTTATTTGAAATCCATGAAGTGTCTTACAACCACCAGAGGTAAACTGATTCTTACCAGGGCTGCATTCCATGCTTGACTGAGCTCAATTCCTGTTTTATTAGGGTGAGTAACCTCTACATTCTCTGACTAGCAAGGGTATATAGTTGGATCATCACTGGAGAAAGATAATAACGTTAAGAGCCACTTAAAATCAGAGATAATGGGAAAAACACTTAGAGCAGTCAGAGAAAAATAATCTATTACTTAAAGAGCTACAAATGATTGCTAACTGACTTTTCCATAATGTTCTGTAAAATCAAATTTTGGGAGTTCCCGTCGTGGCGCAGTGGTTAACGTATCCGACTAGGAACCATGAGGTTGCGGGTTCGGTCCCTGCCCTTGCTCAGTGGGTTAACCATCCGGCGTTGCCGTGAGCTGTGGTGTAGGTTGCAGACGCGGCTCAGATCCCGCGTTGCTGTGGCTCTGGCCTAGGCTGGTGGCTACGGCTCCGACTGGACCCCTAGCCTGGGAACCTCCATATGCCGCAGGAGCGGCCCAAGAAATAGCAAAAAGACAAAAAAAGAAAATCAATTTTTGTATTAAATTTGAATTTTGTATCAGCTATATTGAAATGCAAGAAGCTTACAAATGTCATTGACAATGTATTTTATTATTATTATTATTATTACTATTATTATTATTTTGGTCTGGGAGATGGTGGTTCTATTAAACTGATTACAGAACAAGAGATGATTTGCTTTAGGTAAAATAAAAATGTATTACAAATATTTGCTGTCTGCTTCTCTCAAATAACCACCTACATCTCTTCACATTGCTCAAAAGATTAACTCTCCAAGGTAGCACTCCATGTTTTCTGCACTCACAGAAATTATGGTTTTATTGTTTTTGTTTCTGGCTTTTTTTTTTTTTTTAAACCTTCCTCACCTGCAGCACATGGAGATCCCCAGGCTAGGTATCAAATTGAAGCTGTAGCTGGTCTATGCCACAGCCACAGCAACACCAGATCTGAGCCAAATCTGTGACCTATACCATAGTTCATGGCAACGCTAGATCCTTAAGCAACTGCGCAAGGCTACGGATCAAACCTGCATCCTCATAAATACTAGTCAGATTCGTTTCCACTGAGCCACAACGGAAACTCTAAAATTATGGTTTTATAATTGAATATATATTTCTAGGTCTACATGAGTTTTCATATATTTAATTGGATATAATTTATAACTGCCATTGGAAAATTTGGTATTTATTATGTATCATATTCCATAGGAACCATATGTAATTGTCATATTACATTATTTTGTTTAAAAGTACAATCCAAACAACTTGCTATGTATGTGCCCATGCACACACAGGTACACATGAATGACATAAGATGCACTGAAACAAGAGTTAGAACAAAATTCTATCTCTTCATGACCTAGTGGATGGAGAAACATCTGTACTGCTTTCCCTGGAATTTGTTTCATTCAAATGTTACTGAGGAAGGGGGAGTCAGCCTCTAATATTTATTTAGTTTAGTTTGGTTTTATTTTCCAGCTCAGGTGGACTATTTTTAGCAGACTTCAAATTCAAAAGCTAAGATGTAATGGGAGTGTTTTGTGCTGAAATGGATAATATCAGTGATCAATGCATGTATTTTCAGAAATGTTCAGTTTACTTTCTCCTATGTATTGAACTGGAAGAACAAAGGGTAATGCCTTGCACCTTTCACCTCTTAAATATGCACAAGGATCTAGAAAGATTTACTAAAGGCTATTTGTAATGAAAATTGCAGTGGATCAAATTCCATTAGAGTTTTAGTTTAACTTTTATTTAAGGTGACAGTGAGCTGACCTTATGATCTCATCTCTGGAAAAGCTAGGCTGGGAGAAAACTTCAAGGTCATTCCTTTCAAGTAAGATCTATGTGCTAACACTCTTTCATGATGAAGAAGAATAAGCAACCATGAACATTTTTGGCTCATACTTTCTAGTACCAAAATAAGACAACATGAAAGTAGTCATAGAGATATAATTTACACATGTGTTAATCATGATTAACATTTTCTATGCTTTAACCTTGAGCCATAACTAAAATTTTTCCAACACAATTTTGCTGGGAAATAGGCATGTATGTTACAATTTTAAAGTGAGGTTCTATATTCTTGTATCATCTAAGCCACTTCTGAAATAATATTTTCTTACAAAATTTATAATGCATATGTAATATATTTTAAACTATGTTTATTAAATATTTGATTTTTTTTGCTTAAGTCTTGCTTCATGAGTTGGCAGAATTAACTGTTCTTGCTTGACATTTAGATGACTCCAGAAAACATCTCCTGCATGCTTTCTTCTGCTTGTTGAATATCTTTCACCCTACAATTAGGGAGAAATATAAAAGTATGTTACTGAAAGGGATACATCCTGCCTAAAAGTCAGGTTTTATGATATATACTAATCAACATTAAGGTTGGGGAAGCAATGGCTTATGAACTCTAAAATCAACAGTCCTAATATTATTTTTCTCTCACTCCTTTTCACCTCTGTCTCTCTTCTTTTCTTTTTTTCTGTATGTCCTTCTCTTTTTATTTCTTTGCTTATTTTTTTTATCTTTCTCTGTAACCACTCTATTCCACTACACTACCTAGTACAAAGTGCCCTCATTTTGAAAGTCCAAATAAGAATTTAAAGTTACTATCAGTTCCTTCAGACAAAGACCAACAGGCATATACTTGTAGTTGGACACGTTGGGTTTGATTGTTGCAAGAAGAGGAACACATACTATAAGGAATCTCTGTATGAGGGTGTTAGGAAGAAAAACACACACTATCATAGAATTGACCTTATATTAGGTCAATTTGAGGTGAGTTTATAGAAGCAGGGTTTTGCTTTGATTGAGTGCTTTCAGGAAGCAAGGGTATTCGATCCTTAATCCTATCTAGATGGAAGGAAGACTGGACAAATCAAAGTTTTAACAAGTAAGAAAGCATTAGTCACTCCTACTAGTCAGGATAGGGATATGTTTGGTTATTTTGTGGTTTAGAAATTATTCATGGTTTTTCTGTTCACTCAGGATTAGAGAGTAGTCTTGTTTTCTTTGAAACCATCATGGTCACAATGGAATTATCTGATGTTGATATTCTGCAATGTGTTTATTTATTTATTTTATTTTTCTTGTCTTTTTGTCTTTTCCGGTGCAGCATATGGAAGTTCCCAGGTAAAGGGTCTAATCAGAGCTGTAGCCGCCGGCCTATGCCACAGCCACAGAAACACAGGATCCGAGCTGAGTATGTGACCAACATCACAGCTCATAGCAACGCCGGATCCTTAACCCATTGAGCAAGGCCAGGGATCAAACCCACAACCTCATGGTTCCTAGTTGGATTTGTTAACCACTGAGCCATGATGGGAACTCCCGCAAAGTGTTTATTTTTCATGGAAGAATACCATAGTCCAGCTGAGAGTACCAGACCAGTTCTTAGCTTTCAAAGGATGTTCTCTTTACTTTTTCCATGCTCTGAGTCTCAAATAGCTCTTTCCTTCAGACAGTCTAGTGGTACAAATCATGTAATATTGAACCACATTGCTGGATTTTGTTGACTACTGAATCTGTCATTTACTAACCATGCTATAGAGTACTTACTTCACCTGTATTTTATTCTCTTCAACTGAAAATTGGACATAATGGTCTCTCTCTCATAGTTTTATCATGAGGGTTAGATTGGATAATACATATGTAGTGGTTAGACTAGTGCTTAGCACCAGGTCACACTGTGAAAATATTCACTAGTATTCTTCATTGGTTTTCCTCTCCATAGCTAAGTACTGGAACTCCCAAATAAATGTTCATATCATGGTTAAATCCTTTGCCCTATTACTATTATCCCTACCAACTGTTTGTGGCACCCAGTTCCAGATGTTTTAAAGCCCTCAAGTAACATCTAGAACTATCTGTGTCCTGTGAGTGGATCTTTTCCTCACAGATTCACCACTTCCCTGAACTAGGCCATTTCCAGAAAAAGTCTACTGTCTTGGCCCCAGATGACTAGCAGGGAACTACAAATGCAAGCAAGTGCCATTAACTTCCACCAATCACACATTGGTCCCATCTTTCCTTTCTAATCACTAACCATTTTCTTCCATTGACTGGAATTCTAGTACTCTATATTAAAATTTTGCATTATAGAGCTACAATATTTCAAGATCACTCTAAAAGTAAAAGAGATATTTGTCTTAAATTTATGGCATGATAATGTTAGAGGGTTTTCGTTTTGCAAGAGCTTATGTATTTTTTCTTGGTCTCCTTTTGTTAGGTAGAGAAATTTTGTAATTTCCTGCTTTGGTGGCATTATTAAGGTGAGAAGTAGATGCAGCATTAGGTCAAAATCTCTCTCTCTCTTTGGTTGAAATTTAAACTGACTGATGTACTTATTCAGGGGCTGGTAGAAAGGAAAGAAGATAAAGAGTACCACTGATGAACTTCATAATGCAGAGAAACGGTGTCACGAAAATGAGATACATAGATGTATCTGTGGTTTCTCTGAGCAATGGGAACACACACTATTAACAGAGTGTCCCAAGAAGGTGGTATGTACCAACTTTTGCAAAAATTCCAGGGTCCCTCCCCCACACAACAGGAAGAAAAAGTAGAATATTCAGACTTAAAATGATTGGAATAAAGGACATCTTAATCATAAACACTAGAATTTATGCCATTAAAACATAAAAACCATGAGGGTTGGCCCTTTATTTTATTGTTGAGTGGACATTATATGCTCAAAAAGAAAATATTTCCCAGCACTGCTTCCAGTAGTGTTAGGTAAATGTTTGTCAATAAATTAATGGCTGAATGATTAGCTCTCCAGAATTTTGTAAAAATTGACTGGGGCTACGAGAGAGCACTTTTAGAATGGCAAGATGAATTTGGTTTATTAGACACACACACACACACACACACACACACACACAGAGAAATTAATCATGTCGTGGCTACCTCGGAATCAAGTTTGGAAACTCATGCACCAGAGACTTGTGGATATGCACAAAGCCACTCAGATCACCTCCCTGGAACAATAACAACAAATGATGCACATATTAATCTCCTCCCCAAACTATATGTCTCCAAACAAAACAATAACAGCAGCAGCCCTGGTACCAGTACATGCTCGACTCTCAGTGCACTTTCATGCAGTTGTATTCTTTGCTACAAGTTATACACAGTCATTAACCTTCTCATGAAGGTAAAGCCTATTCCTTCTTTTTAATTTTAGGTTGTGACAGGCTGACTAATGGCATTTTCCTGATTAGGTCATGCTTTCTCACACCTCTGTGCCTTTGCACATGCTGCTCCCTAAGCTTAAATGCCTTCTCACCATCTGTACCTGGCTAACTTCCAATTCACAGTTCATGATTTTGCTTAGGCATTCTAGACTCCAAGAAGCTTTTCTTAGAAAATAATTTTCAGTAGAAAAGAGAGAAGCTGTGAACACATTGGTGCATGCCCAAAACTATATATGAGGAAGAAAAAGGAACAGGAAAGTGGAATTAAACTCAATTATTAAAATGTTTTACTCAAAGTATTCATCAATAAATGTCCTGAGACTGTGAGAGTTATGGAAGAAGATGCATATCTCTATCTATATATCTCTCTGTAAAGTCATATTATTACATTAAATATCAAATCAAAATTTTAATTGAAGAATAGTGTCCAAGAGAACACAGAATTTTAACTTCTTATGCCACCAATTTATTTTACTTTATCTTTTGCCACCATTTTATGTTTAGTGCTCTTTATCTTCTATTACACTATTATTTTATTCTTCAAAATAATTATACATCACTAAAAGTGAACATTTGATAATCTTCCTATGATTTGTTAGGAATTAACCTTCTCCAACTAGCTGAAAACACTTTATTATAGACATGTTGTTTACAATGCGTTATCACTATAATTAGCAAACTTATATGCATTGATAATTATCATCTATGTATTCACACCAATGATATCTTTAATAGAATAGATATTGTTAAAATTATCACAGTAGTATTTCATACAGCAATTATTGCCATCCTTTTTTCAATCCTCATTTTCTATCCTTACTTCCTTTAGCAGGCTATCATTACCCACAGGGTAAAATTTATTTCATAGAAGAAATTAGGATTCCAAGGGAAGTGTAGGAGTTCCTATTGTGGCTGAGCAGCTTAAGAACCCGACTAGTATCATGAAGATGTGGGTTAGAACCCTGGCCTCGCTCAGTGGGTTAAAGATCCAGCATTGCCGCAAACTCCGGTTAGGTCACAGATGTGGCTTGGATCTGGTGTTGCCATAGCTTTTGTGTATGTGAGCGGCTGCAGCTCTGATTAGACCCCTAGCCTAGGAACTTCCGTGTGTCACAAGTGTGCCCCCCCCACAAAAAAAGGAAGTGTAAATGTAAAATCATCCAATCTTGAGATCCACACTGGCCAATTGAAATCAAGCGGTGGAATCTTCTGTTACTGTCTATAAGTAGTTCCATGTCATTAGGATCACCAAATTCTGGTTTTAAATAGTGGCCAGTATAAATGGTTAATTTCACGAGTCAACTTCTGTGGTCCATGGTCAAACATTATTCTAGATTTTTTGGTGGTGATTTTTGGAAGGCATACATAAATTCCCTTTATGGTAATGTAGATGGGCTCATCCAATAAGTTGAAAGCTTTTACTAGAAAATTACTGACCTCCTCCAAACAAGAAAGGGCTCTGCCAGCAGACTGACTTTGGACTTTAACTTCACTTTTTCCCTGAATTTTCAGCCTGCTTGTTTACCCCATCTGATAGGTAGATGGACAGACTGACTAGATGACTTGGACTAGTCAAGCTTCTGCATTTGCGTAAGCTAATTTCCTAAAATAAATATATGTTCCTCACTCTTGGTCTCTCTGTCTGTATGTGTGTATTTGTGTTTTCAGATGGATAAGTAGGGAGCAAGGGACACAGATTATTGGGCAGAAGAGAAAAGAAAATAGACCCAATATTTTCGAAATCATAATACCAAATAGAACTAGAATCATCGAATGGTGAAGTGTTACCCCTGGCTACAAAAGCCTATTAATGTATGTGATACAGTTTAAATTGTAGCCTAGGAAACCAACCAGTATAATTACTACTGCATTCCTATGGAAACATTAATTTTCTCTTCCCAGAAAGAAATTTTAAAAGAAAGCTTTAGAAATTCAGTCTATTTGTCAATTGGAGATTTGTGAATACTTTGAGATTTGCATCCCTAAGGGTAATCTACATTCATTTACCTCAAATTGAGAATTGGGCCTATTTTGCTTGAAATTTTCTGTATTTGGAACTAAAGTTGTGTAATTTGTTCACATTCATTCCTGATTATGTACTATCAACATTTATTAAATATACAACATACTGTATGATCATTGCACTGTTGTTTTGCACAAACAAGAAAAAAAGGGGAAAACATATAAAATACTAACTCAAAGTTAAACAGTAGCTGAACTTGCTAAAAGCAAAGCAGCATGGAAACATGTATAGAAAACAGAGTTTAGCCCTATATTTTAATTTAGAGAGCTAAGGTTTATAGCTATCAGTCTATACTATTGACAGAAAATGTTCAGGAATTAGAAATTTTAGAAGATGTTTACTTTTAATATCAGCTTATTAAATTCAGAATGAGTTTACAAGCCAAAGATTGATATGTGCCTGTAGGCTTAATAATGGACACTGTCAGAAGTTCTGTAATGACTTCATAGTGAGCTTATTCATGGCTGACTGGAAAATTATTTTAATTGCAACATGACATGGTACTACCTAGATTTTTTTTTCAAATTTATTATCCTGGAAAAAGCACATTTGAATTAATATGAAATATTTGAAAATATATCAGGGCACAACTGAAGGCAGAGAAATAAATTAGAATGAAATTGCCTATTAACTCTCTCTGGGTGATAGCATAGGCTAAAACGGGCACAAAGAACTTATGTCTAGGTCAACTGTTAATTCATTTTACTCCCAGAATTATAACTTCAAAATAAATAAATACATTAGAGGATTAGCTAGATTTACACAATATCATGTGTCTTAGCCTACCTTTTTTTCGGTAAACTCCAGCGTATTGTTAAGGAAGGTGTCTGAGAAGGAAATACAGTGGAGAGATGTGAAATATATATGATGGAATTATTATTATTTTTTTTCTTTTTGCTACATTTATCATAAGGATATTGATTCAAGTGAAACTCAGAAGTCTTTGCAAATAGTTCTTTGTACTGACAGGTAATTTACTCTGGTGGAGAAAATAACTGGCAAAAGCTCTAGGAAAAGGAGGTTTGCATGTCTATGGTGTAACTTGAACACGGTTGTTATTTGGAACTTCTGAACTATGACAATCTTCCGTAACTCAACAGAATCTAGTTAAAATTAATGATGTACCAAAGAACTGCGTGCTCAGCAGCTTAACTAACTTAAAGTGGAAGAATCAAACCCCAAATAAAGAGCAGATGCTCAAGTGTGTCTAGGGATGAATATATTACAGATTCTGAAAAATCATCATACCATCTATAAATGTCTGAGGACCAGTACCTGAAGGTAACTGGAGTATGACAACAGTTTTCATTTGAGTCTAATCTTCAGAGTATTTTTTCTGATACATATTTTTCAAAATATAATTTTCTGCTAGCTTGAATATCATTATAATTTCCAGAGCATAGTATGGACTTCATAGTACCGCTTGCAAATTTATATGTATTTTATAACAGATACTCTGTTGTATATGTAATGACTACTAAAACATTTATTATAAAATCAAATAACATAACATTCATATTATTTTAAAGTATAACATCTAAATGTAGCAAAATTTTGACTATGTTAATTGAAGTGTTGCCTGACTTCATGTCATAGACTTTTGAAACTAGACTATTGTTTCAAATCATTTAAATGTCGGTATTCTGAATTTATAGCTCTTTTTGAGTTTATTTTGAATTCTACTTGTCAAACAAAAGGGGTAAATGTGGAATTCATCTCAAAAAGATTAAACAAAGCAGTTCTGTATCTTGTCAACATTCTCTGCTCCCCAGATTTTTATAAATGAAACATAATTAATAAATTATAGCAACAATTATATCAAAATTAATTTATGTGTAATTTTCTCTAATTTTTAAAGTCAGGCATCAGGTTTTTGAACTTCACAAATACTGTCTTATAAAAGTGACAGTATTTGAAAAGACAACTTATTAATTTTATCTTCTTTTAAATAGAAAGTATTATTTTTCTCCAAATATAGATGAGAAAGAGAGAAATAAACTTTGAGATTATTACATTTCTGCCCTATCTTGGTAATGTCCAGATAAAAGCTTAGTAATTTAATAAGAATAGTATCAGTATATTTACCCATATTTTCCTCTATAGTAAGAAGTAGAATTGCTGACAATACTAATGTCAAAGGGTGAAATTTTTTATGTACTACCAAGTTTGAATTCTATAAAGTTCATGAAATAAAAATTATCAATGTTGTTTTCCAGCAGCAAAAAGGGAGGTAGAGAAAGATTCTTTAACATGTTCAAGTCTGCGAAGTTCTTGAGCCCAGACCTATCTGCTCTACCTGTAAAATGTGGATAAAAGCAACAATAACAATCATGATAACACACACTTGCAGGGTTGTTTTGAGATTAAATTGCACAATTCATGTAAAAAAATTTGCAAAATTTTTTTTTTTTTAATTTGTGTATTCTCAGGATTGAACAAAGTTCAGGGTAGAATATAATCAGTAGTCAAAAAACATCACTGATAGCAGTAAAAGTCTAATGGTAATATTAGCAAATGACAAATACTATACTGAGTTCTTTAATTAGAGAGATGAATATGGTAGAATATTGATGTTGAAAATGATTCTAAAAAAATAACTAAAATAAAAGAAATAAAAAAAACCCTCATCCATTTCTGCTGGGAATACAGAATAGAATACTTTTGAAGACATTTTGGAAAATTTTACAGTTTATCATAGACTCAGCAATCCTGTGCATAGGTATTGAAAACCCATGTTCATACAAACACCTGCACGTGAATGTAGCAGCTTTATTCAAAAACTGGAAGCAAACAAGATGTTCATCAACAGGGGTATTGTTGGACAAACTTAGTCCTCTTTACAATGGAATGCCTACTCAACAATGAAAAGACTATGTTTATTCATACATAAGCATGGCTAAAACTAAATGCCCTTTGACAAGTTAAAGAAACAGAACCCAAACCAGAATATTTTCACGGTAATATTCCATTCATATAAGATGCCAGAAAAGCAAATCTGTAGGAATAGAACAAGACCAGTGGTTATCAGGCTTTGGCAGAATTAAATGTGATTTGATGGTAAAAGCAGTATACAGGGAATGTTTAGGGAGACAGAACTGTTCTAGATGATATTGTCTTGCTGGATACCTCATTCTATGTAATTGTGTAAAGCTAGAGAATTGTATTTCACAAAATGTAAACTTTAATGTATGAAAGTTAAAAAAAAGAATTGACCAAGATGTCAGAAGGTCTCATGATGGGATACAAGCTGTGAAAAATGAATCTAACTGTATTACAAGTGTATAGCATAACCTTACTAAAGGGGATGGAGTGAATAAGGAACTGACCTGAGCTGACCTCAGCGATGTTAGAAAATAGTGTTTTAACTATTAGAGATAACATTAGGGCTAACAACAAAAAGAACTTTGCATAAATATGGTAGTCTATTTGGATTTTTTTTTCCTCACAGAAGTATAGGTTAAAAATTCTGAAATGACTTTACATATATATGAGAGTTTAAAAAATAAACAGTAAATAGTAGCCTTCTTACTGTCAGAATATTTCCAAACATCAGTAGATAATACACCTTCCAGGGATGGAACTTAATCCTCTCTCCTATTAAGTGGGGATGAATTTAGGGATTCTGTTACAAAAATAAAATATGAAAAGAAAAAAATAGAAACTTTACAAGGGAGACACCTGGAACACACTACTTTAACTAAGTGATCAAAATTAAAATTATCAATAATGTTATGTGGATATTAGTTCCTTCTGACATGATATGATAACAAGGCATTTGACCTCTGAGGCATTCTCTCCCCACCAAAAGTATAACTTAAGTCTTAATGTGAGGAAAACACGAGGTAAACCTAAAGTATGATGCATTTTAGAAAATACTATACCAGCACTCTTCAAACCTGTCAGAGTCATCAAATCAAATGCTGAGAGACTCAAAGAAGAGAGTAAGAAACAAATACACTCACGATACAATATAGTATCCAGGATAGAACTTGTATGCATAAAAAATGACATTGATAGAAAAACAAACAAGATTCAAATACAGTCCAGAGTTTAATTTTTTCTTAATTTTTTTGTCTTTCTGCCCCCATGGTGTATGGAGGTTCCTAGGCTAGGAGGAGAATCAGAGCTGTAGCTGCTGGCCTATGCCACAGTCACAGCCAACTTGGGATCCAAGCCGCATCTGTAACCTACACCACAGCTCACGGCAATGCCAGATCTTTAACCCCCTGAGTGAGGCCAGTGATCAAACTCGCATACTTATGGATACTAGTCGGATTCTTTAACCACTGAGACACGACGGGAACTCCTAAATTTTTTTTATTAAAGTATAGTGGATTTGTAATATTATGTCAATTTCTGCTATATAGCAAAGTTACTCAGTCTTACATATATGTATTCTTGTTCTCATATTATCTTCCATCATGTCCTATGAGACTGGCTATAGTTCCCAGTGCTGTTTAGTAGAACCTCATTGATTATCCATTATAAATGGAATAGTTTGCATCTACAAACTCCAAGTTCCCACTCCCTCTCCCTCTTCCTTGGCATCAAAAGTCTGTTCAGTCAAGAGTTTACTTAATAGTAATATGTCAGTGGTTAATTTCTTGGTTTGACAAATGCATCATTGTTATGGTAACATTACAGGATTAGGTATATATGGAAACTCTTTGCACTATTTTTTCAACTTTTCTGTAAATAAAAGTTTTTTCCAAACTAAGAAAAAAGCTTATTAAAAAAGAAATAACTGTATGAAATCTATAATAAGTTTTGGAACACATTACAGATAAATTGAATAATGTTTACACATGAGATATTGTAAATATGCATTTATTTACTGTAGGGAAGTGCTAATACTATGTCTGTAGTAAAACATTTTAATAAACGTTTAGCAAACTATGAATTTATGACTACTTACTTGCTAGATTAACATACAATTTTACCTATCAGGCAATGATTTCTATACTAATTCCACAATTTTTAAAATGTCATTGTTAAGACCTCATTTCTATTTATCAAATTTTTTTTTTCATTTTTGTGGTTTAAAAGCACATTTTGCATTTTAATGTATTATTATACATTTCATATATTACCATAAGGCAGACTTTGTAACATGTAATAACTTAGACATAGTGGGTTTAACAAATGCTGGCTGAATCATTAACAAAAGAAGTACAGTGTTTGTTTCTATTTAATCACATGAAGTAAAGAGTTTCAAAATATATGTAATTCTCACATAGAAGTCAAGCATTTTAGGCTTTCTTGAATCTCATTTTACTAAATTTGGTATTCTTTTAAAACTCCATTTTGTAACATCTTTAAATTCAGTACGTGTGAAGAAATATATCATTTAAATTCAATGAAGGAAATGTACCACCATAGCTTCCCAATTCACTTTAATCTCCAGAAGCCTAGGGATTTTTCTTTTGCTGACTCTCCAAATCACTTTCTTCTTCTCTTATTTTTTTTCTCACTCCATTAATTCTAGGGATTTAAAATATTGTTAACCTATTTATTCTCATTTCTTTTTACATAACATTATTTAGATGAAGTTAGAAAGAGTAGTTATATTTCAAATTGAAATATATTTTAATTCTGGAAGCATTTATTAACTACTAAAATATTTATTGCTAGCATTTATACATCACACACTAAAATAAAAACCCTGCCAAATGTTCTTTGCAACTAATGTTTGAATAGATACAGTGGAAAGATTAGTTACTATGAAAATCTATTAACTCATGAATGTGGATAATTTTAAACCCTACCTATTAAGCTTAGCTTGCTTTTTAAAATTTTTATGACTGCCTAGTATAGAATACAGAAGATTCAAAAATTAGGTTATTTGTACGTTATTTCTCCTCAATATCAAATTCTATATAAAATTAGAAGACACCACCTAAGAATTTTTCTTTGGGAAAAGTTAGCTTAATTTTAAAAGTAAGCGTCTCTCTGTTGACAGTTTAACTTACTTATGCGACTTTGGATAGAATTTGTATGTCATAGCTGGTTGAGTCAAGATACTTGATAAAAGGGAAAAGTTTTACATATAGTAAGTTTAATTTCCCTGAAAAAGAAATGGCTTTTATTAGGAATTAATAATAATAATAATTCCTTGCTAGGTTTGAGACTGCTATATGGAAATGCCAGCAAAAGGTTTTCATTCTTCAGTAAAACAACAACAAAAACCCACTCTGAACTGCAAAAAAAAAAAAAAAAAAAAAAAGCTGAGGGAAATATTTCACATAGAGAAACATGATAACATCTTTCTAGTGAAGCAAATCACTGACTAGAAATATCCAAAATAACTTTTGAAGGCTCCAGAGAGCTAATACTTGAAGCACATAAAACATGATGTAGAAAATTAAAACCATCAAAAACCTCGCAACAGACAGAAACCCATTCTGAATAATTTTATACTTTTAAATATTACTTCCTATGCAATATTTCTAAACACAACTTTTAACAAAAATGACTCCTAGTATGCATTTTTGTATCCTGCTTTTATTATTAAATATACCTATTTATCATTTGTATATTCCTAAATCTATGATGTTTAATGGAAAGTGAACAATATTCATTATTTAACTACTGCTGAATGCCAAAGTATGGATGCAGTTTCAGGTATATTCATGTATATGTACATATATTTGTAGGTTTTTATATTAAGAAGAGAAAATGTCTATCTCGTTTTTTTTCTACTCGCCTCAAACCCAAGGAAGGGTCAATCTGCTGAGAATTTATTAGGACATAGAAACCATGAATGTATATCGGGGTGCCTTCACATTTTTTTCATGATACAAGGTGGCATGTGGCTACATCTGTACAGACATGAATACGGCAGATGTTTGGGTTCATCCAGAATTCCAGTTTTGCTAGAATGTCTAACAAAAGAACAGGAGATTTTAAGGGATTTGTAAGATCGTATTTTGAGACAAAGGCCTTGGAAACCAGACTGTATAGGCAGGTAAAGAAGTATAGCTGGGAGTTAAATTTCAAGCAAAAAAACTTAAGCATTCAGTTTTCTGTCCATATTCTTATTTATAGCAGAAACTTAAGAAATTCCTCATTCTACTGAAAGAGTATCAACCTTTCTCTACCATGTCAGAGTCAAAGTATAATTTATAAATAGAGAATGTATTGATGGTAAAGATTTATTTAATGAGGAAATCAACAGGATAGTAAAACTGGTTGAAAGAGGACTTGAGAAAGAGAGATTTAGATTTGCGTAATCATTCCAAGGAAGGGGTGCTCCAGAAGTTTGTTAGAGACAGTACTGTTTAATATCCAATTAGGTTCAAAACTGAAATTGTTGAAGTTATCTTCATTACCAAACACAAATCATTTTCAATTTTATTGGGAAAAAATACAAATAAACACTACAGAGTCTGGGCTGTAACAGAGAGATAATAGCAACTCAAAAAAAAAAAAAAAAACAAAAAAAAAACAGAAAAGTGTTTTCTTTAGGTAATTAAATATATCCCTGAAAGGTCCTGTTAAATAATGCTCTACTATGATATTGAAGGCATTCATTCCATTCTTTTGCCTTGTATGTATTATCTCTTAAAATATATACATACAATATTCACCCAGACTAAATTCCTACCAGACTTTTTCTTCTTAACCCAATTAGATACTTGGGGACAACGCAGGTATGCTTACACTTGTTTTAGACCCACCCATTTTTACCCATCTATTTTTTTTTCTCTGATTTTCAGTTTCTTCCTGGATGTGTAAATTATGATCCCAAGGAATGGAGGGTCATGGGTTTGTCTGTCTTCTCAGACTCTTCCCAGGCAAATTCTATGTGGGCAAACACTGAACCCTCATCCCCAGTCCCGTTTCATTGGCTCACTAACTACAACAATCAAGTTTCACCATTGGGTGTTTAAAGTTGTAAAATTCTGCCTTATTAACGTCTTTGTGGGAATTTATCCATAGGATCTCATCACTTAGGGGATGGAGACCTAATTTCACTATAAACTGTCTGTGTCCCTAGCCACTCATAGAAGGAAAAATAAGATAAACCATTTCAGTGATTGGTTGCACCATATCTGAACCAGTTCTCTTCAAGTTTTTATCAGTGTTACGGAGCTTTCCATCTCCATTTCCATGTCAAAATTATTAAGAAAAGAGTTATTTATAGTTTCCTATCCTATTGAAAACATTTACTTATGAAGCTGATTTTGTGGATGTTATTATTTTGTCATGTAAAAGTGACTTTGGATTTAATGTGAGAATGTTTAAATTTATCTGTGAGCAACTTGATCATTACCTTAAAATTTTTTTCTGCTATTCTAAGGAGATGTTTTTAGAAGAGTTCAGTGAATTAAAATCTGAAAAAAAAAGAAGTGCTGTACAGCCTGGACAGTTGCTGCTTTTTGTAGCACTCCAACATAGTTATGCATTTTAATGAGTATTTATTCATCAAAATTCATTGTTCGATGCTATGAATATGCTATAGCATGAATTTCCATGAATATAAAATGAAAATCAAGACACATGATGTTAAATTACAGAAACATCTCCAATATGACATCAGAGTTCATAATATACTTTATAAGATTCATATTTTCTGATAGTTTTAATTCAAAATTAATTGCATATCTTTTCACATTAATTGTCTGACCAAAGAGCTAAACTTAACTACTATGTAAAAAAAAATGAACGTATATTCTTTTATGTCAAAAAATACTAACAGATAAAAAATTTCTGAGGCAGGAGTTCCTGCCCTGGCGCAATGCATTAAGAATCTTGACTGTAGTAGCTTGGGTCACTGAAGAGGTGCAGTGGGCTAAAGGATCTGGCATTCCTAAAGCTGTGGCTAGAATTCAATCCCTGGCCCAGAAACTTCCATATATCTTGGGTGTAGCCATAAAAAGAGAAAACATTTCTGAAGTGAAGCACTGTTGTTTCACCTGTGAAACTTTAAAAAACAAAAACATAAAAACACTATCCAAGTTAGATTTAATAAATCAGTCTTCAGTGATAAGGTAGATGAATGCATAAGTGATTTTTTTAAATTCCACTGGTAATTTGCTTGTAGACAAATATTTTTTGGCATTTACAGAAAGTTCTATTGTAAATGTTTTAACAATTTTGCAAATATTTATGTACCAAAAAAAGAACAAGCTTTTAGCCAGGGTATTCTATAGACACTCATTAACTGGTTCAGTAAATATTTATTGGAATTCTTGCTATTTTAGAATTGATAATTCAGCAGCAGAATAGCCAAACAAGGTCACTCTCTCATGAGTTTCCATTCTAATAGGGGGGGAAACAGAATATGCAAATGCATAGAAATCAATTCATGCTTAATACATCAGCTGCTGAAGTCTCTACAGGCAAATGACATAGAGTGAAATAAATAAACGCTTAATATCAGATGGTGAGGTAGGTCATCTATAAGGAAGTATACAATACTGAGATCTAAATAAATTGAGGGAGCTAACTTCTATTTCAATTGACTGAAGTTCCCAGTGTCAAAATAAAGAGAATGAATTTATCTAAATCCATTTACTCTGTTTGAAGCTTGCCCTCTTAAGTTACACACCTCTCTCCCCCAACCAGAAACCAACTTCTCTGCAATAATTATGAACATTCTATGTTGTATAAAGACTATATCTACATATAAATATGTACATACTCATAGAATGTGACATCTCCTTTTAGACTAGCCTTTTTTTTTTGTCTTTTCTGGGGCCTCACCAGAGCATATGGAGCTGTAGCTGCTGGCCTATGTCAGAGCCACAACATCGTGGGATCCGAGCCGAGTTTGCAACCTACACCACAGCTCAGGGCAACACTGGATCCTTAACCCACTGAGCAAGGCCAGGGATTGAACGGGCAACCTCATAGTTCCTAGTTGCATTTGTTAACCGCTGAGCCACAATGGGAACTCCTAGACCAGCTTTTTAAGGTAAAGACACATACATTGTTTGCTTTGGAAAATGTGGTGCCTTGAACATATTCACTTCTCCTTCAATATTCTTTGTAATTCAATTACAACATAGAAGAATGACAACTACTAAATAATATAGACATCTATTCAAAGATGGATCCTTAAAATATTGATAATCCCTTACACAAACTCTTGTTTGATGTGGATCTAAAACATCAATTTTTGTCATTTGATTTTGTGCTGACAGTTGATTCAAGACCTCAGGCTAGTGTTTTTTCTCATGTAATCTGAGGAATAACGTCTTTGTGTAGGATACGAGACCCCCATCATCTGCAATTACTCAGGATTCAAATATTAAGATGAAGTGTCATCAACCACATTTCTCTAGTTCTGATTATTATTTTTTCCTATTCACTACTGCTCATATATAATATAAATTTAATAATTCAGATATGCTTCTTATATAAAGATGCACACTCTAGAAAAACACCTGTACAGTGGCTTTCACTGTTGAGAAACTTAGAGAAGACTGATTTCTAGGCCAAAAAACACCTCTAAAATATTTTCCCTAGTAGGAGTTCCCTTCGTGGCTCAGCTGTTAATAAACCCAACCAGGATCCATGAAGATGCAATTTCGATCCCTGGCATTGCTCATTAGATTAAGGATCTGGCATTGCTGTGAGCTGTGGTGTAGGTCACAGATGTAGCTTGGATCCCATGTTGTGGCATAGGCCAGTGGCTGCAGCTCTGATTCAACCCCTAGCTTGGGAACCTCCACATGCTACAGGTATGACCCTAAAAAGCAATATATATTTTGTACTATATATTCCCTAGTACAAAAAAAAATAAGTCCTTAGCCATTTCTTTGGCTACATAATTAATTGCCCTACATTATCCTAACCCCCATCTTTACTTCAGCCTGCTAGCTCCACTAACACATATATAGGTAATCCATATCTGTTGGAAGTCTGATAGGAAAACAGAAACCATACTCATTATCTTAACTGGAAAAATTAATATGAGAAATTAAGCAGTAATTAGAAAGTTAAGGGGGAAAATGGAGGCAGAGAAAAAATTATATTTGTGGGAAGTAGCTATGGTCTCTAGGGCTTTGTGTAGAAAGGGCAGACATTGGGGTTTAGTAGACCCTAGAACCCATGGCAGAGTCCTCTGAAGATGAGATATAACACATCAGGAACTCAGGGCAGGGCTTCTTCAAAAACTGAGACTCAAAATATTGAATAGGAATACTACCCAGCTTGTCTCTGAAGGTAAACATGAACCACTTTGGGGGGGTGGGGAGATAACTAAACAAACTGCTTTGGACAGAATGATGAATCTCTGTTAAGATGACACAGGAACAAGTGGACAGAAGTCCTTTCTCTTTTCTCTTCCCTTCCAGTCTCCCCCTAGTGATCTGCCAGAGGGGGAATAGGATTTGTAAAAGCCCACCCCTGTACCAAAAAGGAAAATGGAAGTGGGAATGCAAAGGAGCAACAACAGCTAAATAACCAGCACACAAACCTTATAGGAACTAATGCCCCTAATTTGAAGGTCTGATCTACATATTGTCACAGAATAAAATGATCCATGAATTGGGTTCCTTGAACACAAGCTTCATGGTACAATGTAAGCAATATTTGGACTGCTATCAGACTATAGGTAATAAGGAAGACAAAATCATATTCCTGCTCAACTGTTTATTATTCACAGATATAAAGCTAAATTTTTGCAAATTTTTATTAGTAAGCAATTGTTGCTGAAACTCGGCTCAGTTCACTGGTATAGTATAGAAACATGGAGGACGAGTTTTGGGGAAGTAGAAAGCAATAGCTTTATTGTTCTTCAAGTTAAGGGACCACAGAAAGCTAGTGCCCTCAAAACTGAGTCCTTCTCTGGAGGGGTGGTGGGGACTCTGATAACATTCAAGGAGAAAAGCATGATCAGCTCAGGCATATTCTTCTGATTAGTTGGTGGTGAGGTAATTGGAAATCAGGGTCAACAACCTTCTGGCTCCAACCTGTATGGGGTCTGTGTGATTGTGTACAGCATACAATTAACCTCTTCCACCTAGTGGGGCTTTCAGTATCTGCAAAACACTCAAAGGACATGGCTCGAAATATTATCTATAGTCCTTGAGGAAGAACTAAAGGTCCTTGACTGTCTAATGGCAGAACTATTACTATTTTGTCTTGCTTGACCATTTTCCTTTCTTTTTGCATTTTCTCACATCTCTGATTATCAAATTTATTCTTTGACTAAAGTTTTTCTATAGATGGAAGGCAGACAGAGGACATGATTGTGGTCTCTTTGGGAAGGTCCCATAGGATCCTCCTCAATTACTCAATCAATGATATTACCTGAATTTTTATGTCTGTGGCCAAGGAGATAAAAATCAATCTACATAGTTCACAGATTGCTTTAACAGGCTGAACCAATTATGAATTAAATTATTCCTATGCTAATATTCATCAACATATTTCTCTATACATTAGACAAATGTCTAATCAATTTGAATTGCATTATTCAGGTAATCACACCGTTGCACTAGCATAAAGAGGCATGAGTGCAAGTGTCATTTTTTGCAATTGATGTGTCCCCAATATCTAGCACAGTGCCCTACTTAAAATGCACCCCCAGTATATTATTTGTATAAAAAGCAAATGTCACTTATTCTTTAAAATTTTAGCTTGAGACAAATTTTACATTTTTTCTGGCTAGAACACCAGGATAATATACAAAAAGTCAATGACTTGGAAGTATTAAACTTATTTCCAAAGTTTCTAGCTCTCATCCAAAGATGTATTCATTGCGAGAAGCTGTCTTCACAAGACAAAGGCAAATTTTATTTAATGCCTAATTATACAATGTAAATTCAATATATATGATTTAATGTTGATTTTAAAGCCTTAGTCTTTTTAGGTTCCTGCATTTTCATTAAGAGAAATGAAAGAATATACTACACGCTGATCTGGCTCTTTCAATCATAAAATGTTCCTTTAATTAGAATACATTTTAAAATGTGTTGTAAATCACATTGTGCCCTGTGGTCAGATAGAGGACAGTGCATTAAAGATCAAAAATACTCTTGAAAGCATCTATGTTAAATGTATCAGTGTAGGAAAAAAAAACACATCTATACATACTACATATATATGCATGGCTACTATATGTTTTATATATAGGCACATCTACAAGTTAGTGCGTATATTCAAATTAGCTTTAAAAGCAATGTATAAGATATTTCATAATAGTTTATATTTCAAAATATTCAAAATAATATTATATATTTTTTTGTCTTTTTATGACCACATCTGGAGATCTTAGAATTTCTTGGGGTAGGGGTCAAATCAACGCTGCAGCTGCAGGCGGGGCTACAGTACAATAGCCACAGCAACAATGGATCTGAGCTGCATCTATGACCTACACTGCAGTTTGTGGTAATGTCATATCCTTAACGCACTGAGCAAAGCCAAGTATCAAACCCACATCTTCATGGACATTATGTCATGTTCTTAACCCCTGAGCCACACTGGGAACTCCATTATATAATTACTTTACCATGTTTTACACTGGATATTACATCTGAATATTTCATATTTTTTGAGTGAGTTCCCATTGTGGCACAGTGATTTCAAACCCAACCAGTATCCATTAGGTTGTAGGTTCAATCCCTGGCCCCATTCAATGGGTTAAGGATCTGTTGATGCCTTGAGCTGTGGCATATGAAACAGACACAGTTCAGATCTGGCATTGATGTGGATGTGACATTGGCTAGCCACTGCAGCCCCAATTCAACTTTTAGCCTGGGAACTTCCATATGCTGCAGGTGTAGACTTTAAAATAAAATTTAAAAATACTTTATTTTTTATGTTTTATACATATTAATTATGTAATATAGCTTACATAAATATTTATCAATCTATCCAATTGGTTATTTTTGAAACTATCATGGTTAATTTTATATGTTTCATTGATTCAGATGCCCAGATTCACCACTGTTTCTGGGTATGTCAGTGAAAGTGTTTCTGCTTGAGATTAGCATTTGAATTGGTAGACTCAGTAAGGAAAATTGCCCTCCCAGGTATGGTTGGGCATCCTCCAAACTTCTGAGGGCCTAAGTAGAACATCGGGCAGAGGAAAAATGAATCCATTCCTATTTTCCTGCCTCACTGGTGGAACTGGAAGATCTCATCATCTTCATTTCCCTTGCTCTCCACCAATTCTCCTTGTTCTTAGGCTTTTTGACTCAGACTGAAGGACACCCTTGGCTTCCCTGTGTCTCTAGTTTGCAGACAACAAATTGTGGGACTTCTCAGCCTTCATAATCACAGGAACCAATTTCTCATAATAAAGCATCATGAGTATTCTATTGGTTTTATTTCTCTGAAAACCATGACTAACATAATAACCAAAAAAGGACTAATACATTCTATCCATGGCACAATACATAGGGAACCTATGTATTTCTCATGAAGAGAAATAAGATCACCTTTGTCCTCAAGGTATTTGCAGTCTTTTAATTTCTTTTTTTTTTTTTAAGTAATTGACTTCTCAATCTTAAAGTAGGTCACAAGTATTTTCAAATAATGGTGCTGTCAATAATAATAATAAATACTTAAACAATAAGAATAATAATAGTGTTTGGAATTTTCATAAGACTATACATTTCCCAAAGTGATTCCCTGATTTCTTTTTTTTTTTTCCTTCCTTTTTTAAGGGCTGTATCTGTGGCATGTGGATGTTCCCAGGCTATGGGTTGAATCAGAGCTACAGCTTCTGGCCTATGCCACAGCCACAGCATTGCAGGATCAGAGCCAAATCTTCAATCTACACCACAGCTCACAGCAAGGCTATATCCTTAACCCACTGAGTGAGGCCAAGGATTTAAGCTGCATCCTCATGGATACTAGTTGGGTTGCTACCACTGAACAACAATGGGAACTCCCCTGATTTCTGATTTTGATTCAAGTATTAATATTAATATGTAGAAAATTCATCATTTTATATAAAAGAAAAATTAGGTCAGTGAAAGTTCATAAATAATATTGTTTATATATTTTAACTTTTATGTATAATTACTCTTAAAATCTAAGTGTAAATATTTTTTCCATAATTAAATTATATAATTTTCCCACACTATACAACATTATATATTTCTAGAATTTGAAATAAAAATCTGTTTTTTGCCATTTGCTCATGAATGGTAAACTGTCTAACATTTCTAACTATGAAAGCCAATATGAAACTTTGTTTATTCTCCTACATTCCCTCAGGATCTAATTTATGTGTTTTCCTTTGTGAGTCACTATTCCCACACCAGAAAGTATTGCTTTCTTGCCTAAGCTCCAGCAGTAAAATTCTTGATTTTGCCTTATAAATTGTATCCTACATAACACTTCCTAGATCTTCTTAGATATATGCAGAAGACATTTTATTTGGATGCAAAAGGCAAAGAGTTAAAAATGTTTAAGAACATGAAGATACCTCATTTACACTTATCTATATAAACTCTCTCATATATGTTGGAAATTCAGGATGGCATTTAGGATCCTGGATATTCTTAAGTGGGTTTCCCAAAGAGGAAAAGCAAATGCCTTTATTGATCTAGGTAAGAATGTGACAGCCTCTGAATATAGGAAACTTCTCATAGGCCTGAATGATGCTAAGGCAGGAAATCCTGTAAAGAACATCTGTAAGTAAAGGCACTTCTTCCTCCATTTACACTCATGTCTTCAACTTGAGTATAATGAAATGCCAATCCTAAGTATTCTTAAGAGAGCAGGATCAAAAGGGAGGAACACTGACTCTAGTGCATTTATAATGCCACAACTAATCCTACAAGGGGCTATGGAGATGGGCTGGACCTTCACGAGTGTCCCAAATTTGAGGCACAAGGACAAGGCCTTTGTATCCTCACATCAGCCATTTGATGGGGGTTTGAGACATACTACCCCAAAACATGGCACCTTGGCATCTTCACTAAAGGAGGTTGAACAAAGGCGTTGCAGGAAGTTCACTGTGGCTTCCTCCACCTCTTGCTCATTTTCCCTGAAATTAGGAGACAGCCTTCCATGAGAAAGATACTTTCCCTGTACCAGGAGGAAGGAAGACATTCTTATCACCAGAGAAAGAGAATTTGGGGCCAATAAATCTGTAAAAACAAACTTTGTTATGCTAACCCTCATCCTTCTAGTTACTTCTTCACCATTTGCTATCCTTGGCCCAAATCTCTTTGTCTTATCCATTTATCTCAAATGCATCATTATTTTGGCCTAAAAGGTGTGAACACTCCCTATTCTGATCAATTCTTCAGGTCTTCATTCTCTTGGGAATACTCCCACATACATGTAAAAATTTAGTGAAATGTGTATGCTTTTCTGTTCGTAAGCTGTCTTTGCAAGTTTAATTTTCAGAACCTGTCAGGGCTGGAAAAGGGTAAGGAAAAACTTTTTTCTCTCCTCCAATGGCATTGACTGTGGGAAGACCACTGGAAGGAGGTATAACCTTAGGGAGATGTTTCTCTGCCATCTAGGGCAAGACCCAGTGAGAAACAGAAGTGTGAACATTTATCTGCTGATATTATTAGCAACAAGTGAAATTTGTGTGTTAGTCCTGAAAGGGGCAACTAGGGAGTTCATCACATTATTCATGATAATAATTTCTCAAAGATTAAATGTATCACATTAATATTAAATTTATTTACAGACATGTTATTCTTTTGTCACTATTATTAATGTGAAAATTTCTTCCATTATATTCGGTTTTCTTTTGTCTCTTTTTAGGGCAACACTCATGGGATATGGAAATTCCCAGGCTAGGGGTCAAATCAGAGCTACAGCTGCAGCTTACACCACAGCCACAGCAGTGCTAGATCCAAGCTGCATCTGCAACCTACACCACAGCTCAAAGCAATGCCTGATCCTTAATTTTCTGAGTGAGGCCAGGGATTGAACTTGCATCCTCATGGATGCTAGTCAGATTCCTTTCCACTGAACCATGGCAGGAACTGCTCTTCCATTATATTTCTTAAAAGATTTTTAATGAAAGGAAATTATTGATTTTGTCCAGTAGTTACATAACTAACCATTTTATTGAATTATTCTTTAATTTTGTTATCTATGGTTCCATATGTATATGATTACCCCTGTAAGCATATCTAGTATACTTTGACTTAAAATAGCACTTTGTTCCTGGAAAAACAAAATTAGGTCAATTATTATAATTAGAACATTAAGAATAAACAACATTATTGATTTACAACTTCTTCAGTAGTCAACTAACAAAGCAATCGTGTGATCATCAATGTAATTGAAGTTTTCATGCAAAAAATACAAAAGACCAGTCAATATTAACAAAGCAAAAGATGCATGAAATTGCAACTGCTCTACAGTGACAAAGTTATAGTAGGCTGAAAGAAGACCTTAATGCTACCATACCTAAAAGAGGTAACTGCCTGACTGCTCTCCTTTCTTTGGTCAGCTCTTCTCAAGCCCTGGGAAACCCAAATCAACTCAATCATGCAAAGAAATACCTCTCAGGAGAGAAAAGTATGTAGAAAGTAACTCCCTGCAATGTAAATTTCTTATAAATCAAATGGGCATTTTTCAGGGTATAACTGTTGTGATTTTATGTTTATTTCTTCCCAATGTTTATAAAATTGGACATTTAGGTAGGGAATTGTTTGACAACTTAAAAATGTTAAATAATAATAATAGCCATCATCTTTCCTTGTTCCTTATGTTAATGAGAGGTTTGTGTTTTTCACCATTAATTATGATAACAGAATTTTTTCTCTCTTACTTTATTGTTTCCCTATGCAAAAACATAATGATGGGATGGAGAAATATATGCATATATACGTACAGTTATAGAAAAATTATGTTAAATAGTATTTAATTTTTCATTATGTTCCAAAATAATTGACATGCTTAACGTTTTTCTCTTTCTATGCTGGTTGCTACAGACATGATTATTTATTGTCATTTATTTTTCTTGTCTAATTGTTTCTCCTGGTAATCTTCCTCATGAAACTATGGAGTGGGCCTAATTCATCCAGGTTTTCATATTTGAACATATCTTCTGTTGCTTTTCACTCTGAATGGGATTTTAACTGGAAATAAAATCTGTGAGATACTTATTTTCCTGAGATTTAAAATATTTGCTCCACTATGTTCTAGAATTGATTGTTTCACTAAAGAAATCTAAAATAAGTCTACTCTGACCTTCCTCTTTTAAGGTTTTCCCTGTGTGTTTGTATTTTCTGGTCTGGATGCTCAGGGAACTTTTTTATTGAAGATTTCTAGTGAATTTTTTTTTAATGTATGCTTGTATGAATCTATATAAATAAAGTTTCCCAGTAGTCAAGTTTTCTTCAAGTCTTCCTTCATTTAAATTATATTATTCATATAGCTTGCAAGATGGCAGAAAAGTAAGAGGTTGTACTCACACTCTCCCACAAATACATCAAAAAAACACATCTACATGTAAAATGATTTGCACAGAACATCACCTGAATGCTGGCAGAAGAACATAAACCTCCAAAAAGGGCAAGAAACTCTTAATGGAACTGCATAGAACAAAAGAAAAAATAGAGAGAGAGAGAAAAGGAATCAGGATGTGTCTAACACTGCCCTAAGGGAGTTGTGAAGGAGAAAGGGAACCCAAACCCTGGGAAGCCACCTAACCAAAGGAAAAAAAAAAAAAAAAAAAAACAACGAGTCAGAGGGAACTCAAAGAAGCTGAGAAGAGCACAGCAGCAGGTCTGAGATCCAAAAAGCAGAGTGAGAGACACACACCATCTGAACCACTGGTACAGGCACCACAGACTGAGAAGCTCGGTGGGGCTGGGTGCTGAGACTTAGGCTCTGGAGTTCAGTCCCGGGGAGTGGGCTGGCGTTGGTGGTGTGGAGACAGCCTAAGGGACTAGTGAGTGGTGTGCTGCGTGTGGGGGGAGTGCTACACTAAGGGCTGGGGAGTGGAAAGCCACAGCAGAGGGAACCAGGAGAAGGTCAGGACCCACAGGAGAGGCAAGGGGCCACTGTTGGGAAGGGGAGAGGAAGAGGGGCAGGCCACCATTGAAAACTCATTGGGCCCCAGTGTGCACACTTGCCCACTGGATCGCAGAGAGGTGAGTGCTCCTTCCTGGCACCTGCCCACATGGATCTGGCCCTGCCAGCACCCTCACGTGCTCCTGGTGCCTGCACCCCTCCCTCACAGAGCCGGCCCCACCAGCCCAACCTGGACTGTGCAAAACTACAATTTGGCTCCCCCAAATTCTCAGATAAAGAAAAACACAAACATGATAAAGAACCTCAGAAATCATTCCCAGTTAAAGCAGCAGGAAAATTCGTCTAAAGGAATCAACAATGAAACAGATCTCTGCAGTCTGATGGACTTTGAGTTCAAAAAGGAGATAGTGAAAATATGAAGGAATTGAGAGAGGAGATGAACAGTAATGCAGATTCCCTCAGAAAGAAGCTAGAAAATATAAGGAGGAGCCAAGATTAACTAGAAAATTCATCTGCAGAGATACAAACAGAGCTCAAGGCAATAAAGACCAGAATTCAAAGGAATGAATTAGTGACATAGTAGATAAAATGGTGGAAATCACTCAAACTGGACAGCAGACACAAAATCAAATGAAAAAACATGAAAGCAATATAAGAGACCTATGGGGTAACATAAAGCAGGCCAATCTACGCAAAATAGGAATTCCAGAAGGAGAAGAAAAAGGAAAAGGGATTGAAAATATGTTTGAAGAAATTATGGCTGAAAACTTTCCAAATCTAAAGGATACTGATATCAAGATACAGGAAGCACAGAGGGCCCTAAACAAGTGGAACCCAAACAGTCCCACACCAATACATATTATAATAAAAATGGCAAAAGTTAATGATAGAGAGGATTATAAAGGCAGCAAGAGAAAGGCAAAGTGTTATGTATAAGGGAATCCCAATAAGGCTATCAGCTGATTTCTCTACAGAAACACTACAGGCAAGGGAGTGGCAAGATATATTTAGAGCACTGCAAATAAAAAATCTGCAACCTAGAATACTCCATCCAGCAAAAATATCATTTAAAATAGAAGGGGAAATAAAGAATTTCTCCAACAAACACAAGCTGAAAGAGTACAGCAATACGAAACCCATTCTAAAAGAAATATTGAAGGGATTTCCCTAAATAAAAAATTAATTAATTAATTAATTAATAAAAAAGGAAGAACTAGGATGGAGAAAACCACAAGTGGAAACCAGCCACTGAAATAAGCCAAAAAACAGATCCGAACATAAAGGTGTTAAGTAAAAAGAAAAAAAAGAAGACATCAAAATCATACAATGTGGGTAAGGGAGGTAAGAAAAAATAGATTCTTTCTTTTATCTTAATGATGTGTTTGAGCCTATATGATTACCAGGCTAATGTAAGCAGATATATGAAGATGTTAATATACTTAAAAAACAGGGCAACCACAAATCAAAACTGAAGATTACATTCACAAAAACTGAAAAGAAAATTACTCAAGTATAAAATAAATGGAAACCTTCCAAACCAAAAAAGAAAAGAAGAAAAGAAAAACATACAGTCAACTGAAAAACAAGACTTAAAGTTGCAGTAAATAAATATCTATCAATAATCACTTTAAATGTAAATGTACTGAATGCTCCAATCAAAGACACAGAGGGGCAGGTTTGGATAAAAAAGCAAAAACCTTCAATCTACTGTTTACAAGAAACTCACCTTAGGGTAAAGATTGAAAGTGAGGGGATGAGAAAAGATATTTCATGCTAATGGACAAGACAGGAAAGCAGGAGCAGCAATATTCATATCAGACAAAATAGACTTTAAAATGAAGGCCACAGAGAAAGACAAAGAGAGACACTATTTAATGGTTAAAGAAACCATCCAAGAAGAGGATATTGCAATCGTCAACATATATGCCCGTAATATAGAAGCACACAGATACCTCCAACAAATATTAACAGATATGAAAGGAGAAATTGACAGGAATACAATCATAGTAGGAGACTTTAACACCCCACTCACATCAAAGGACAGATACTCTAGACAGAAAATCAATAAAGCAACAGAGATCTTGAAGGAAACAATAGAAAAGTTAGACTTAATTGACATTTTCAGGACATTACATTCAAAAAACTCAGAATACATATTCTTCTCAAGTGCACATGGAACATTCTCAAGAATTGATGACATATTAGGGCACAAAGCTAACCTCAACAAATTAAAGAGAATAGAAATTATTTCAAGTAAGTTCTCTGACCACAATGGCATGAAACTAGAAATAAAGCATAGGGAAAGAAATGAGAAAAAACCTACTTCATGGAGACTAAACAATATACTACTAAAAATACCAATGGGTCAATGAGGAAATCAAGAAGGAAACTTAAAAAAAAAAAAAAAAAAAACCTGGAGACAAATGAAAATGAGACATGACCACTCAAAAACTGTGGGATGCCACAAAAGCAGTGCTCAGAGGGAAATTCATAGCAATACAGGCCTTCTAAAAAAATAGAAGAAAAATCTCAAATCAACTTAACCCACAACCTAAATGAATTAGAAAAAGAACAAGAAAAACCTAAAGTCAGCAGAAGGAAGGAAATCATAAAGATCAAAGAGGAAATCAATAAAATAGAGACTAAAAAAACAATTAAAAAAATCAATAAAACCAAGAGCTGGTTCTTTGAAAAAGTAAGTAAAATTGTCAAAACTCTGGCTAGACTCACCAAGAAGAGGAGAGAAAAAACAAATAAAATAAGAAAAGAAAAAGGAGAAGTCACAACAGATAATACAGAAATACAAAAAAAAATTAGAATACTATAAACAATTATATGCCAATAAATTTGAAAACTTAGAAGAAATGGACAACTTTCTAGAGACTTACCATCTGCCAAAAAAGGAATCAAGAAGAAATAGATCAACTGAACAGACTGATCACTAGAAATGAAAATGAATATTTCATAAAAACACTCCTATGAACAAAAGTTCAGGACCAGATGGCTTCATAGGCAAATTCTTCCAAACATTCAAAGAGGAACTTATTCTCCTTAAACTTTTTCAAAAGTTTGAAGAAGTAGAAACACTCCCAAAGATATTCTATGATGACACCATCACCCTAATTCCAAAACCAGACAAAGATACCACTAAAAATGGAAACTACGGGCCAATATCTTGGATGATTATAGACACAAAAAATTCTCAACAAAATTTTAGCTAACCGAATCCAAAAACATATAAAAAGATCGTACACCGCAACCAAGTGGGATTTATCCCAAGTTCTCAAGGATGGTTCAACATATGCAAATCAATCAATGTCATACACCACATTAACAAAAGAAAAGTCAAAAACCATATGATCATCTCAATACACATAGAAAAAGATTTGACAAAGTCCAACATCCATTCATGATCAAAACTCTCACCAAAGTGGATATAGAGAGAACATTCCTGAACATAATCAAAGCCATTTATGACAAACCCACAGCAAATTTAATCCTCAATGGAGAAAAACTGAAAGCCTTCCCAGGAAAATCTAGAACAAGACAGGGATGCC
This sequence comes from Phacochoerus africanus, assembly GCF_016906955.1. Lineage (NCBI taxonomy): Eukaryota > Metazoa > Chordata > Mammalia > Artiodactyla > Suidae > Phacochoerus > Phacochoerus africanus. Next base: position 42,374,858 of record NC_062556.1, on the reverse strand, counting down.
CACTCTCACCACTGCTATCCAACATAATTTTGGAAGTCCTAGCCACAGCAATCAGACCAACAAAAGAAATTAAAGGCATCCAGATAGGAAGAGAAGAGGTAAAACTGTCACTGCATGCAGATGACATGATACTATATATAGAAAACCCTAAGGATTCTACTCAAAAACTACCTGAACTGATCCACAAATTCAGCAAAGTAGCAGGATATAAGATTAACATTCAGAAATCAATCACATTTCTGTATACCAACAATGAAATACTGGAAAAGGAATACAAAAATACGATACCTTTTAAAATTGCACCTCACAAAATCAAATAACTCAGAATATACCTGACTAAAGAGGTAGAGGACCTATATGCCAAGAACTATAAAACTTTAATCAAAGAAATCAAAGAAGATGTAAAGAAATGGAAAGATATTCCATGTTCCTGGACTGGGAAAATCAATATTGTAAAAATGGCCATACTATCCAAAGCAATCTACTGATTCACTGCAATCCCTATCCAATTACCCATGACATTTTTCACAGCACTAGAACAAACAATCCAAACATTTATATGGAACCACAAAAGACCCAGAATCGCCAAAGCAATCCTGAGAAACAAAAACCAAGCAGGAGGCATAACTCTCCCAGACTTCAAGAAATACTACAAAGCCACAGTCATCAAAACAGTGTGGTACTGGTATCAAAACAGACAGACAGACCAATGGAACAGAATAGAGAACCCGGAAATAAACCCTGACACCTATGGTCAATTAATCTTTGACAAGGGAGGCAAGAGCATAAAATGGGAAAAAGAAAGTCTATTCAGCAAGCATTGATGGGAAACCTGGACAGCTGCATGCAAAGCAATGAAACTAGAACACACCCTCACACCAGGCACAAAAATAAACTCCAAATGGCTGAAAGACTTAAATATACAACAGGACACCATCAAACTCCTAGAAGAGAACATAGGCAAAACACTCTCTGACATCAACCTCATGAATATTTTCTCAGGTCAGTCTCCCAAAACAATCGAAATTAGAGCAAAAATAAACCCATGAGACCTCATCAAACTGACAAGATTTGCACAGCAAAGGAAATCCAAAAGAAAACAAAAAGACAACTTTCAGAATGGGAGAAAACAGTTTCAAATGATGCAACCAACAAGGGCTTAATCTCTAGAATATATAAACAACGTATACAACCCAACAGCAAAAAAGCCAATCAATCAATGGAAAAATGGGCAAAAGACCTGAATAGACATTTCTCCAAAGAAGATAAACAGATGGCCAGCAAACACATGAGAAAATACTGAACATCGCTGATTATAAGAGAAATGCAAATCAAAACTACCATGAGATACCACCTCACACCAGTCAGAATGGCCATCATTAAAAAGTCCACAAATAGCAAGTGCTGGAGGGGGGTGTGGAGAAAAGGGAACCCTCCTGCACTGCTGGTGGGAATGTAAACTGGTACAGCCACTATGGAGAACAGTTTGGAGATACCTTAGAAATCTATACATAGAACTTCCATATGACCCCACAACCCCACTCTTGGGCATCTATCCGGACAAAACTCTACTTAGAAGAGACACGTGCACCCGCATGTTCATTGCAGCACGTTTCACAATAGCCAAGAGATGGAAACAACCCAAATGCCCATCAACAGATGATTGGATTTGGAAGATGTGGTATATATACACAATGGAATACTACTCAGCCATAGAGAAAGAATGATATAATGCCATTTGCAGAAACATGGATGGAACTAGAGAATCTCGTACTGAGTGAAATGAGCCAGAAAGACAAAGACAAATACCATATGATATCACTTATAACTGGAATCTAATATCCAGCACAAATGAACATCTCCTCAGAAAAGAAAATCGTGGACTTGGAGAAGAGACTTGTGGCTGCCTGATGGGAGGGGGAGGGAGTGGGAGGGATTGGGAGCTTGGGCTTATCAGACACAACTTAGAATAGATTTACAAGGAGATCCTGCTGAGTAGCATTGAGAACTTTGTCTAGATACTCATGTTGCAACAGAACAAAGGGTGGGGAAAAAATGTAATTGTAATGTATACATGTAAGATAACTTGATCCCCTTGCTGTACAGTGGGAAAATAAAAATAAATAAATAAATAAATAAATAAATAAATAAATAAATAAATAAAAAGAAAAAAAGAAAAAAAGAAAAAAAGAAAAAAAGAAAAAAAAGAAAAAAAAAGAAAATACCTTGGAATACACCTGACCAAGGAGGTAAAGGACTTATATGCCAAGAACTGTCAAACTTTAATCAAAGAAATTAAAGAAGATGTAAAGAAATGGAAAGATATTCCATGCTCCTGGGTTGGAAAAATTAATATTGCAGAATTAGTTATGCTGCCCAAAGAAATCTACAGATTCGATGCAATCCCTATCAAATTACCCATGACATTTTTCACAGAATTAGAACAAATAATACAAAAATTTATAGGGAAACACAAAAGACCCAGAACTGCCAAAGCAATCCTGAGAAACAAAAACCAAGCAGGAGGCATAACTCTCCCAGACTTCAGGCACTATTACAAAGCCACAGAGTGGTTCTGGTATCAAAATAGACATACAGAAAAATGGAACAGAATAGAGAACCCAGAAATAAACCCAAACACCTATGGTCATTTAATCTTTGACAAAGGAGGCAAGAACATAAAATGGGAAAAAGAAAGTCTTTTCAGAAAGTATTGGTGGGAAACCGGGACAGCTGAATGCAAATCCATGAAACTGGAACACACCCTCACACCATGCACAAAAATAAACTCAAAATGGCTGAAATCCTTAAATATAAGACAAGACACCATCAAACTCCTGGAAGAGAACATGGGCAAACCATTCTGACATCAACTTTACTAATGTTTTATTAGGTCATTTTCCAAGGCAACAGAAATAAAAGCAAAAATAAACCAATGGTACCTAATCAAACTGCCAAGAAATTGCATAGCAAAGGAAAGCAAAAAGAAAACAAAAAGACACCTTACAGAATGGGAGAAAATAGTTTCAAACGATGCAACTGACAAGGGCTTAATCTCTAGATTATACAAGCAATTTATACAATGCAACAGCAAAAAATCCAATAACCCAATTGAAAAATGGGCAAAAGACTTGAACAGATTTTTTTTTTCCAAGGAAGATGTGCAGATGGCCAACAAGCACATGAAAAAATGCTCAACATCGCTGATTATAAGAGAAATCCAAATCAAAACCACAGCAAGTTATCACCTCACACCAGTCAGAATGGCCATCATTAATAAGTCCACAAATAACAAGTGCTGGAGGGGGATGTGGAGAAAAGGTAACCCTCCTGCACTGTTGTTGGGAATTGCAAGCTGGTATAACCACTATGGAGAACAGTATGTCAGTACCTTAGAAATCTATACATAGAAGTAACATATGACCCCGCAATCCCATTCTTGGGCATATACCCAGACAAAACTTTCCTTGAAAAAGGAAAAAGACACATGCACCCGCATGTTCATTGCAGCGCTATTCACAATAGCCAAGACAAGGGAACACCCCAAAGGTCCATCAACAGATGATTGGATTAGGAAGAAGTGGTATATATACACAGCCATAAAAAAGAGTGAAATCATGCCATTTGCAGCAACATGGATGGAACTAGAGACTCTCATACTGAGTGACATGAGTCAGAAAGAGAAAGACAAATACCATATGACATCACATATCTGGAATCTAATATTAGGGCATAAATGAAACTTCCCACAGAAAAGAAAATCAAGTATTCAGAGAATAGACTTGTGGTTGCCAAGAGGGAGGGGGAGGGAGTGGGCTAGATTGGGAGCTTGGGATTAATGGATACAAATTGTTGCCTTTGGAATAGATTAGCAATGAGATCTTGCTGTGTAGCACTGGGAACTATGTCTAGTCACTTATGTCTAGTCACTTATGACGGAGCATGATAGTATGAGAAAATAGAACGTGTACATGTATTTGTAACTGAGTCATCATGCTGTACAGTAGAAAAAAATCATATTGGGGAAATAATTTAAAAAATAAAATAAAATTTAAAAATATTTCAAAACTAACTAAATTACCTTATTGAAGAAAATTATATTTTAATGATAATTTTCTGTTTTGTTTTTGTTATTTTTGTTCATTTATTCTTTATCCTCTTCAAAAAGACAATTACACCAATGCACATCAATTTTTTCTTTCATGTTTATTATTTGCTTTCTAGTTTTTGCTTCTCATTTCTTTTAACCTCATTTTTTACTCATTCTTTCTCTGCTATTACAACATATTCCTAACTAGATTACCTGTGGAGTTCTTTTGCATTTTTTTTCCAACAATATGACCTATATTTCCCAGATGTTTCTCTCTCTTTGCATTTATTTATCAAGCTCAAATTGATATCTTACTTAACATTTCTTCCTTGAGCCATTGTCATCTGCTCTGAGGCTATATTGCATTTAGGTTCTTACATTTTCTTTTTCTTTCTTTCTTTCTTTCTTTCTTTCTTTCTTTCTTTCTCTCTCTCTCTCTCTCTCTCTCTCTCTCTCTCTCTCTCTCTCTCTCTCTCTCTCTCTCCCTTTCTTTCTTTTTATCTTTTTGTCTTTTCTAGGGCTACACCTGTGGCATATGGAAGTTCCCAGGCTAGGGGTCTAATGGGAGCTGTAGCCACCAGCTTATGCCACAGCCATAGCAATGCCAGATCTGAGCTGCATCTGCGACCTATGCCACAATGCAACACCAGATCGTTAACCCACTGAGTGAGGCCAGTGATGGAACTCGCAACTTCATGGTTTGTAGTCGGATTTGTTTCCACTTCGCCACAATGGGAACTCCAGTTCTTAGATTTTATAGGCAATAATTGTTCTTAGTATTTTTCTCCTTTTCAGTATTATCTTATTGGGTTGGAGTTATTTCTATGAAAAAAAGATTACCATGCTATTTTTTTCCTCCTTGGCTGTATAGCACTATTATGTAGTGTCTGTCATAGTTATTTTTTTTTAAATCCCTATGTATAATTGAATGGGAACAGCTCATCCTAGACCAATCATTTCCCATTAAAAGTAGTGATAGTAAAGTCAGAAGACGGGAGAAGAGTTCCAGGCACCTAGAGCAGAGAAAATTGGTGTTCCATTCTACTGTCTACTAGACACTTCTCATGGCAATTGTACCTTTAGGTATTACTTTGTTTGGCTTAAACATAATTTACTCTGGCTCACCAGAAACAGTCCACAGTACATTTATGAGAAAATTTGAAAAATCTGTAGTATTATTATGTTTTGTTCATCCTTCAATGATAAAGATAAGCACCTGCAGATATCTCTCACATCTTACATATTTCCTCCATCCTACTTTATAGTACACTCTTGTGAAAAGATGGCACAGCTGAGATTTTTCTTTGTATCTTCATTTTCCTCATTCCTTCCTCTCTGGGATGTCCAACTAAGACCAGGAGGCAGATTTAATTTTGAGTCCAGACCACACATACTGATTTGATTGTTTCAAGTATGGCATTATTTCTTTTTTGTTTCTTGGATTTCATTTCATGGATTCCCATCTGGTTGATGGAACTCTGTGCTTTTCTTGCCAAAGAAAAAAAAAAGAGAAATCCATCCATATATATATATATATGGATATATATATATACATATATATACACACACATATACACATATACATATATATATATAGAGAGAGAGAGAGAGAGATAGAATAGCAATATCAGAATGACTATCTTCCAGAGGAGAAATTAATCTTGAGACAATTAAAATTCAAATGGAGTTAGAGGGAACATAACAACAGAAATTGAAATAATAGGTAATGGAACAGTGTTTTGGTTACTGTTTAAAACTTATTGTCCTGCTTCCAGATCTGGAAACAGAAATCTTCCAGCTTACAATTTTAGTAAATAAATTGAGTTAAATACTGCAAGCATCCATATTGAGCACATTCTTACTAGATGTATTCAAAGTAAGAGTTAATGGGGGAAATCTGCCATATATTTATTCTAGCAGGCAAAGTTTATTAATTTCTCGGGGCTACTGAAGTGCTTGATAACAAGAATAATGGTGGGCAAAAGAGAAAAAACAGATGTTAAAGAGAGTTTTCAAAATAATTTATTTACAAAGGAAAATATTTTAAAATGAATATGAATTTTAAACTAATACATTTTTCATATATTATACCTGGGTTTGATATCATCAATATTCTTGTAATTACAACTATTAGTAGTAATAAAATTGTACTTTAAGAAGAAAAATATCAAATGAGGGGAAACAATCACAAGGAGTTCAGAAGAATATGTGCCAAGAGTGTATAAAAACCCAATGTAGCCTGTGATCCCCATCAACTTGCTATTATTTAAAACACTAGTCTTAGAACTACAAGGTAGGGAGGTGGGGGAAGCTGACTGCAGTTTCTGGAGGATTAATCAGAGAAACATATAGGATCTGGACAAAAAAAATGAAGTAACATGAAGGCTGCAAATTAAAGAACTATGAATAGGAAACATTATTTGAAACCCAGTTAATCAAAAAGAGAATTAAGTCAGGAAAATTACAAAATGCTAATTCTTAGGGCAAAACATCAGAAGAAACTCAAAGAAAATCCTACTTGAGGTTGTGAGGTCTAACATTTTGCTTAAGGCATCCAAAACTTCTTCCATCGAGTCAGCTATTTGCAAAGAAATTTCCTTGAGTGTGAACTACTTTGTCTTGCCTGGAAATCTTGCTTTCTCCAATATTTACCAGGAGCCTTGATGTTCTGGCTTTTGCTTGAATTCCACAAACATGAACCATCAAAGGAATATTAGAGGGAAAGATGAAATGTGGTCAGGTTTCTTACTTCTTTGATCTCTTTCTGTGGCAATGACCTGGGCTACCAATTCCCTTTGATGAGTTTGCCATTTTCCTTTAGAGGTCCTTGGGTACCAGGCATGGGGACAGAATTCCACTACTACTGGCCCTGGGAATGCATTGTGCCTACTATGCCTCCAAACTTTCCTATACACTTATCCTTTTTAAATTAGTCACATATGGTAACTTCCCTCAGTTTTGATCTCAGTGAGCTATCTTCCTGACAAGACCCTGAGAGATTCAAAGACTTCAAGTGTCAATCTCCATTATACTTATCAAAGATCCTAGTCCCAAGAAAGAAACAAACAAAAAGCTCATTCTTTCCTTTCTCTCTTTCCCCTCTTTCCTTCCTCTTTACTCCTCTCCTTCCTTTTTTTCCTTCCTTCCTTTCTACAACATTTTATTTCTTTCTCCTCCTTTCCCATCTTCTTTTCTCCATTCTCCTCTGTTTTTCATTCTTCTTCTTTTTTTTTTTTCACTCAAAAATATCTGTAGACCAGCTACTGGATGTTAGATTGTTCCAAGGGATGGCAAGAGAATAGTAACGAAAATAAAGCCCTCTAGTCTTTTGGATTTTACGTTACAGTGGAGGAAGACAGAAAATAACCAATTATTTACTACAGAAGGCAATGATATCTACTTTGGGGAAAAAAAAAATAAAGCAAGGAAAGAAGCCACACTGGGGGTACCTGGTGGGTTGTGCTATTTCAGAAGTAATCAGAAAAAAAGCTGCTCTGAAAAAGGCACATTTAAGTACAGAATGAATGGTGTGGAACTAAGTAAGGAGCTTGGACATCATGCAAATATATGGGAGAAGAGCATGCCAGACAATGGGAAAAGCAAATGATAAATACCTAACACTAGGTCAAAGGAATAGGTGATTCTCTCTGCTGTTTTTACAGCCAATATCAATGAACTTTATGCTAATCTGATGAAATGAATAAATCAGGATGTTTCCAGTAAACAAAATAGTAAGATAAAAAATTTAGGGAGTTCCTGTCGTGGTGCAGTGGTTAACGAATCTGACTAGGAACCATGAGGTTGCGGGTTCGGTCCCTGCCCTTGCTCAGTGGCTTAACGATCCGGCGTTGCCGTGAGCTGTGGTGTAGGTTGCAGACATGGCTCGGATCCCGCATTGCTGTGGCTCTGGCGTAGGCCAGTGGCTACAGCTCCGATTCGACCCCTAGCCTGGGAACCTCCATATGCCGCAGAAGCGGCCCAAAGAAATAGCAAAAAAAAATTTAGTAAGATGTTTGCTGTTTTAATTCTAGAATATTTATTCTCTAAAAATATTGATTCACATAAAACTACATGTAAACACCTTATGTGGCAGTGAGGATTTATTTTCTACTTAAACTTCGTTTAGACTTTATTTTCTTCTGTTTAACCTTATTAAAATGTTCAACTTTGAAATATTTAATTTATTTGCTGGGTTACTTTTAATAAATCAATTCTAACATCATTAAAAGTCAAGACAAGTAGGTTTCAAAACACTTTCTAATTAAATTATTTATATCTAGAAATTTCAACTGCATAGTTACCTTTATATATCCTAATCATATTTTAAACAATTCCTTATTGTTCTAAATTATGTCATTCCACTGAAAATTTTATTCAAATAAATGCTATAACTATTCCATGTTTAATTCACTTAGATTGATATGTTTTATACAAAAATATGTGAATATATAAGTCTAAATCAGCTTTCTAAAACTCAGATCAGTTACTAGGGCATCTGTGCCAAAAACATTTTCTATACATTCTTTAACAAAATTCCTTTCATTAGTTTTATTATGAGGCCTGTCAGCTGATGCAAAATTATATTTTATACTGAACTGCAATTATGACAATTTATTAATGTTATAGGCTTCAAGCCCCCTTCAAGAATATTAAACCCAAAAGCCTCTGGACATGTCTCATTGTAATGTTCTTTCCCCCATCTTGAGCAGCCTGCTCACTCCCTACAAGGGCAGGAATGTTGGCCATTCCTCACCTGGCCTCTGTGTAACCTGTTCCTCATGCAAATAAGATCCTGCAGTATGGGGGAATAAAAAGCAATTGTAAAATGAGTCAGGCCCTCTTTTTTAACCACATGTGCATGCATGTGAGCTCTCTCTCTTTAAAAAACTTGTAAAAGTCCAGACCTCCCGCCTCTATCCCTAAGTGGCAAGACCACTGTCTCCATCTCTGTGCCTCTGCAGCACTTCCCAGCTGTGAGAGCACCCCCCTCCCCCAACAGACTGCCCACACCTCCAAATCCTTGCTGCATGTGGGCAAAAATTGAGAGAAATAGCACAGAGACACCTGACATTAATGCTACCTTGTGACTTGGATAAAGGTAGGAATCAGTGGTCCCTAGAGGGATTTGCTCTCCAATTTCCACCTAAGATGCACTATTCATGGGGCTGTGTGAAGGGGAGGTACTGAGATTTTTTTTCTTGCCACCACCACTGCTGCCTTACCTGCCTGGCTTATCCCAGCTGTGGCTGCCCAAGGTGAGCATGACAGGGCAAATGGTTGGGTACTGGGTCTTGGTGGTCATGCTAGGGCCTCTACTGCCATTGGACCTGGCCAAGTAAGCTCCCTCCACCAACTGAGGCCCAGCAGGCCTACTCCTGGGAACTGCTTGCCCTGTGCTGCTGATGATGCGGCATGGGCCAGACCACAGGGCTCCCTGGCCTGCCAGGCAACAGCCCCAGATGACCCCACCATTCATTTTGGTGCATGCTTTGGGCAAGTCGTATCACATCCAGGGCCACAAATGGTACCTACTGCTGGGCCGCTCTGACAGGAGCATCAGCAGACCAAGGTCTGCATGCAAATCTGTAGTGTTCCAACCCAGGAGAGGATTCATTGCACAAAGTGTACAAAGTCTCGTGTGCTGTAGAAGCATGGGCTGGTTTTGCGGGTGGCCTGCAATGTCTAAAAATGAAAACAAGTCCAATGCCTCTTCTTCCCTCTTTCTCATGGCTCATTCCTCTCTCTCTGAACACCTGTTTACCTCTGTTCCCCTCCCCCACAGGCTGTCTCTTGGCAGAAATGCCTGGGCATGTCTGGCATTAGTCCATACCCTTCCGCCACCTATTCCTCCCAGCAGGAGGAAAGCTCAGCAGGAGCTCCACTGGTCTGGAAGCAAATTAAAACACACCTAGCCTGTCTATAAGTGCTGTTTGTGCTTGCTTGCCTGCCTGCCTTCCTTCCTTCCATCTTTCTTTCTTCTATTTTCCTCTTTCTCTACTTCTCTTTCCAGAACCCTCTGTGAATGGGTAAATATCTACAGGAGCAAATAATGAGTTTGGGCCAGGGCTATACCTTGATGTGTTCTGAAGGTCTCATAGCTCACTGCCTTAGTAACTTTTGTCTAAAATTGGTGAGGATTCCTCCTCATTTCACCCCAGCCTTCTCTTTCTTAATAAATTCTCCACTCATAGGCCAATTTATTATTCATTTTATTTTATTTTTTTGTCTGCCAAGTTGTATATCTTAATTTAGTTTTTCATTATTCAATGTACTGTTTTTTAAAGTATAGTTGATTTACAATGTTTCTTCAATTTTTGTCATATACCAAAGTGATCTAATCACATATAGCTCCCTGTGCTGTACAGTAGGGTCCCATTTCTCATCCATTCAAAATTATAACAGTTTGCTTCTAAAACCCCAAATGCCTGTCCATCCTACTCCCTCCCCACTGGGAACCAGAAGTCTGCTCTCCTTGATTGTGATCTCTTTTGGTTTTGTAGATAGGATCATCCGTGCCATATATTATATTCCACAGATAAGTGACATCATATGGTATTTGTCTTTCTTTTTCTGACTTACTTCACTTAGTATGAGAGTCTCCAGTTCCATCCATGTTGCTACAAATGGCATTTTTTTTTTTTATGGCTGAGTAGTGTTCCATTGTGTATATATAACACATCTGCTTAATCCATTCATCTGTTAATGGCCATTTAGGCTTTTTCCGTGTCTTGGCTATTGTGAATAGTGCCACAGTGAACACAGGGATGCATGTATCTTTTTCAAGGAAAGTTTTGTCTGGATATATGTCCAGGAGTGGGATTTCTGGATCTTATGGTAATTCTATATTTAGTTTTCTGAGGTACATCCATACTGTTTTCCATAGTGGTTGCACCAATTTACATTTCTACCAATAATGAAAAAGGGTACCCTTTTTTTCCACACCCTCTTCAGCATTTGTTATTTGTTGACTTGTTAATGATGACCCTTCTGACTGGCAGGAGGTGGTACCTCACCGTTGTTTTGATTTGAACTTCTCTAATAATTAGTGATATGGAGCATTTTTTTATGTACCTGTTGGCCATCCATAAGTCTTCTTTGGAAAATTGTTTATTTAGGTCTTCTGCCCATTTTTCAATTGGGTTGTTTGGATTTTTGTTATTGAATTGTATGTGTTGTTTTTATCCTGGTCCACTTTAAAGGAACCTCAGAGCTTTTCTTCTTTGTCTGCAGAAACTATCTCTGAAGAAAACCTCAGTGCCCTTACCCAAAACTTGGGGCAACCCAGGACAATTTCTCTTCCTCCTATGGAACAAGCCATGCTCCCTCTGTCAAGAGAAGAGACATTGGGCCAGCCACTAATTCCACCACCACTAAGGACCCCTCTCAGGGGGATGATAACACCTGGACTGAATGACCTAATCTGAGATAAAATATACCTAACAATCTTCTGAAGTGTGGCATAGAGAACTCAGACAAGGGTGAAACCTACTTCCATCAGGGGGTTCACTGTGCTAGTTGGCCTGGAGATGACCAACACCAGTCGTGGGTCCTGTGAAGCAGCTGTAAATGGTCATAGAGCATGCAGATTTGACCTGGGATTGCCCAGCTCCGAAGCTGCCAGTACAATCCACAAATCCCTTTTTCACCCTGTGATAAATCTCATTTGTCAAGGCTAGGGATGCCCAGTCCTCTCCAGGATCTGGGAGTGCAAAGTCATGCCACAGAACCAGGCCTCTCTCTGAGCTAGGGATGTCCAGCTCTCAGAGATTATCCATTAACTGCCAGGGAATTTAACCCATCACCCTCTCCTGCCATGACTGTCATTTTAAACGAGAAACAAATAGTCGGCCCTGTTGAGGATGCCTCTAAAATAACTGGGATCTTTCCTGTCCCTGGGTTATAGAAACCAACATGACGTGTTCAGGGTTGGCTCTCCCTGATCATCAAAATTCCCACTGCATTTGCAGAGTCTCTTATCTCAATAAACTCTTTCTCTCCACCTTGGCAATCACTATGCATCTCTCTACTACTGCTTTGAAATGGAAACCTTGAAGCCTCTGTTTTGCATGTTTGTATGTATCTATATGTGTGCTCTACTTGTATAACATTGCCAAAATTAATTCATAAAATAATTCTACTTAATCGACTTAAAGGAAATTAAGCACTTACACAAATTCTTGAAATGCATAAGGTAACTGGCCAGAATTAATTCTAGATTCACATGAAATGGAAATAATCAATATTAATTTAATACCTAGTTTTAAAATTAAATTTAGTTTTTCGATATAATTATGATAGACATGTCCTTAGAGTCATCCACATTAAGTATAACACCTTTATTGTACCTAAGTTTTAATAAAAATTAAGTAAGATCTTGTTATATCTGTTATAAAATTGCCAGCAAGATGGAGTTCCCGTCGTGGCGCAGTGGTTAACGAATCCGACTAGGAACCATGAGGTTGCGGGTTCGGTCCCTGCCCTTGCTCAGTGGGTTAACGATCCAGCATTGCCGTGAGCTGTGGCGTAGGTTGCAGACGCGGCTCGGATCCCACGTTGCTGTGGCTCTGGCATAGGCCGGTGGCTGCGGCTCCGATTCGACCCCTAGCCTGGGAACCTCCATATGCCCTGGGAGCGGCCCAAGAAATAGCAACAACAAACAACAACAAAAAAAAGACAAAAAAAAATTGCCAGCAAGAAAAATAACTTGGCATGAAGAAATGAAATTTTCATAAATAAATTAAATGTAAGTAAAATAAGAGATTTTGGGTAAACTTTTGGGAATTATGGTTCTAGGAATAGCTACTTAAGAATGATATCTATAGCTACTTGGTAATGTAAAAATTTAGAGTTATGCTGAATTAAGATAATGATGGAAACTTACTGAATAGCTGGGTCTTCTCCAAATGAAATGAGACACTGAAACATTAATTAGTGTACATTGGTTTCATTTTACAAAGAAACTTATGTTTGGGGCCACACTGAGGCATTTTCTATTAAAAAAAGCTTGCTTTTTAAAAATTATTGGTATTTCTGTTTAACAATCTATAGAGTCCAGATATAAAAGACAGTTCATGGTTACATAAAAAGGTAGGATGTGTGTTTTCAATAAAACAGTATGAGAATTAAAAGTAAGCTGGTACAGAATTTGGATTTGGTTTCTCTGTTAAAAAAAGGTTTTCTTAGAATGATATCTTCAGTGATGAATTATCAATTTATTTGCCTTTAAGTGACTTCTCTTTACTTGTAAAATCTTTCGTTGCTTTGGTTAAGTAAATAAGTATATTTCACAATGATCTATGAATCTATTTGTCCAAGTGCTTTAAAACTTTTTGATGTTTACATCAAATTTCCAAATGTCAAATTCTAGTTAAAGTTCTGATCTCTACCTAATTCAAGGAGCTTCATATGGCCTCTGAGGCATTGAAGAAAAATATTAAACTAACTGGGATTACTTTATGGGTTAATTCATGGAATATTGTCAAATGAAAGATATGGTGCATGTAGATAAAGTTTATTGAACTTCTATGGACAATTAACTCCTTATTGTCAGACTTTTGTGCCATCTTGATGCTCCTGTAGCAGGACAGTGGTCTGTTCCTAAATCGGAGAAATTAAGATAGGTAAACAATGGCTGTGAATTAAACAGTCAGCACTATGGGAAACCCAAGATGTGAGATTATTTATTCTTCTTGGTTTCTCTTTTTAAATACATGAATGAAATATTTTCTATCATAAGCACCATCATATGTAAAATTTAGAAATCAATCCAGTTGTTGAGTTTTTAGTCAATTACCTACAACTAGTACTGCTGATTTACTTTGGTGTGTTTCTTCCCTCCATGGCCTTATTAGTCAGCCCTTTGGTAATTTGTTCTAGGAAAAATATAATTCTATCCAAGCCACTATTAATATCACTATGGAAAAGCCAGTATATAACTTCCTTTAAAGATAAGGAACAGACAAAGCCAGGTGAACTGGGATATATTGGGCTACATTTGGTAAAAGCTCTTGATTTAAATTCCTGTATTTAACTTTTACTAATACTACCAACTACATTATTTTCCATTAATTTTTTTTTACAAATTATTATTTCTTATATAATTGAGTCTCTGAAATAATATACATTTCCATTTTTTTTCCATTTTTTTTTACAAATTATTATTTCTTACATAATTGAGTCTCTGAAATAATATACATTTCCATATGATATCATAACTCCAGATATGGGAAAATGCAATAAGAGGAATAACTCCCTAAACCATAACAGACTAGTAAAACAGGAGCTCCAGAGATTTTTGGCTACTGTAAATAAGGCCTAGTCAAGTAATAGCATATTGAGTGGCCTATCAACAAAAACTTTGCCAAACCTGGGAATGAATATTCCTAGCACCATGGGACCAAATGGTCATGAAATGCCTCCCAAAATCATGGTCAAACTTTTGACCATGGAGGAACCCTGTGAACTAGAGATTAACACTTGCCATCTGCCTCTTCATGGATTAAATTATAAACTGCTGCACCTGTTGACCCTCTACCTCCCCTGAATGGAGTTCAGGGTGATCAGGAATCAGACCCTCTATGATCTGGAAAAACTGATGGAACATGCCTTCATATAGTTAGATATTTTCAGGTAAAGATCTTTATGAGCCCAAATTATTGCATCTTCTCATATCTAGGAAAACAATAAATAATTAACAGTGATATCTGCTTTTGTCATTTAGGAGAAAATAAAATTAAAAGGCAAAATGGGATAGCTGTGGTTCAATAGCCAAGGTATTGCCAGATAATATTTTGGGAGTAATTTTAGACAAATGCTTTTATTGCGAAGAACTTATGTTTTATACACACTTGATTCTACTAGCCATTCTCAAACAACATCAACTGGCATTTGTGAGCTGCGACCTTGCATTTTCAAGATCTCCTCTTATAACAACAGAAATATAAAAACATATAATGACTAATAGCTCTTGTTATTTATATGTTAATACCACTTTAACAGTGAAAACCTACTTAGATAAAAAGACAACTAACTACCTGGCTACAAATCTCTCCAACGTGCCAGGTCCAGAATTAATTTCAAGCCTATTTCCTTTAAAAAATGATATTTCTTTTGTCTATTATTTTATTCAAACTGTCACATATCCAATTATTTCTGACTGACAGTTAAATATATAACTGCACTAAGTGGCATCATCACTTTAGAATAATTCCCTTACTGATCTTTGTCCTTGGTTTTTAATCAGCTTGTTAAGTTTGTTTCTACTAGAATACAACAAAATCCCCAAATGATAATTTGATGGGGATATTGACTATTCAATAGCCAGACAATATTACAACAAGCTGTCCCATGGAGCTGCACCTTCCTCTTCAGGAATTCCCTGATGGAGAGCAGGCAAAGGGAACCAGAACCCAGAGCCCTACAATGCTCCCATTCAGCAGGAAGCAGGTAGAGGAGTTGCCAGCCTTTTTCCCTTATAATCTGGATTCCCAAATGCCGTAGAATGAAATAGGCAGGTAGTTAGACATGAGCAGGGTATTCAAAGGGGCCAAAGACTTGGCCCTCAAGAAGAAGAGGGGGGAATGTTATAGGCTTCAAGTCCCCATCAAAGAGATTATACCCAAAAGCCTCTGGCCATGTCTCATTGTAATTCCCTTCCCACCTTGAGCAGCCTGGGCTGTGCACTCCTTATTAGGGAAGGAATGTTGGCCATCCTCACCCCACCTTTGTGTAACCTGTTCCCCATGCAAATAGGGTCTGCAGCATGGGGATATAAAAACAATTGTAAAGTGAGTTGAGCCCTCTTTTTAGGCATAGGTGAGTGCTCTCTCTCTGAAAACGTGCCTTCATATTAATAAATTTGTAAAATACCATTCCTACAAGGTGAGATTGCTGGCTTGATCTTGGCATCACTGCAGCACTTCTCAGCCAGAACAGCTCCCCTGCCAGACTGCCCATACCTCCAAATTCTAGCTAGTGTGTGGGCAAGATTCAAGAGAAATAACACACAGAGACCTGATACTAACATTAGAATAACAATTTTCAGCAGTAAGAACTTCTATTCAAGTTCATTACCATAGCAAGAGATGTGCTAAATTAATGCCAAATTAACTTCAAATCTACCTGAAGTCAAATCGATACACAAAATCACACTGTGAATTCCTCTATGAACATCTTTAATAGTGCAGATGCTAGCTGCATATAGTTTGAACATGCTGTACTTAGAAGATAATTTCCTTTAAAGTAGTCAATTATATTCTACAACTTTTAGTACATTTTGCTGAGAAACATTCATTTCTAAAACCTACAAAATGTCTTCAATATTTTTAAGGAAAGCAAATTTTTATTGAGAATAATCACTGTAAATAGTATTATTCTGCTTTAGCTGCAATTCCTCTATGAAGATAAAATGTTATTTTAATATTTTAAGAGAAATGATTCACAACGTAAATATAAAAAGCATATATGAGATTCTTAATCATTCTAATTTTAGAATATTTTTGAAATTCTTAAGATAAAGAATTAACATTTTATATTATAACAAAGGTTATAAAATAAATAATGAAGATTGGATACGCTAAGATATTTTTGATAAGATGCCTAGTATAGTACTGCACAGTTCCAATAAAGAGTAAATTTAAGGAAGTTTCCTTTTGGTGCAGCATGTTAAGTATCTGGCATTGCCACAGCTGTGGTGCAGGTTCAGTCTCTTCCACATGTCTCTTGTGTGGATAAATAAATAAATAAATAAATTTAAATATGGAATGTTAACTAACAAGTGACACATAGGAAAATATTAGCAACTGTTATTTTTGTGTCTTTTCTTTTTCTGGGACAAAGGATGAAATAAGTGAATACAGAGATTTATATCCACGAGAGTGGACCATTCACTGCATCTCTTAGTCTTATATTGCACACACCTCCCAGACCACAACCCCAACCACATCCACCTTGCACTGAGTAATAATTTAAAGGTAACTTTCACAGATAAGTTGAATACATTTCTAAGTTTATAAAGTACAAATTAATCCAAAATTACAAAAATAGGTTCATATTCTTTCAGACTGTTATGAAACCATTCCCTTTTTATTTAAAAACAGTTTATCTTCCAATATTTTTATTATATATTTACTTAAGGGATATGGATTATTAGGATAATATGACCCTTTTAGTCTAAATGATGTTTTCTTAACGTTGCTCTCAGTGTCAACTTCTTTCCCTAGGGAAACGCCAACTACTTTGAAATTGTAAAAGTGATTTTTGGGGGTTGTTTAGTTGCCATTATTTTTACATCTGTATACTCATAATTTTATTTTTATCACATAAGATTTCATGCATTTATATTATATAGTGAAAAACAATCCAATTATTTTAAATGGTTAAAAAAAACTTTTCTTTATGGCTTTATTGAGGTATACTTAGTATGCAAAAATTGCACATATTAATGGATATACTTTAATGAGTTTGGACTTTTTAAACTTTGTACTTTTATTACTCCTTTGCAGAAACAATTCCTTTTAATTTTTTTCTGTCTTACATTTTCTTGAAGTTATCTTCATATTTCTAAATGATCAGCTTACATTATTTCTTGACTTAATTTACTCATTAACCATTGATCTAATATTAATTGTAGAAGAAGAGTTAATTGATTTATCTGAGCCCCGGCCTGGGAACTCTGTATTCTACAGGGTGGCCTAAAAATTAAAATAAATAAATAAATAAAATAGTTAATTGATTTACATCTCATATGCCTTTCATAAATCCGTCTTTTCTAATAATTGCATCATCACTTTTATTATATGTACTAGGTATTTTTTAAGCTTTAAATGATAAGTTAAAATCGGGACACCTTTATTAATATAGAGCTGTGTTTATGATTCTCTTATTCATGACAAAAAAAGGTTATAAGAATTAACAATTCTCCTGACTCCTGACCCCATATATCTTTTCCACTGTTATATTTATTTATATTTGATTGAAATAATTTATTTTTATTTTTAATGATAATTAAATTTTTGTGCTTAGTAGTTACTAATCAAAATTCTGTGTTAATAAAGAGCATTTAATATGGTGTGTTTATGTAAATACTATTTTAGAAATAAGCACTGAGTTAATTTGAGTTGTCCGCAGACATTGGGGGTTGGGACAGATTGTAATAAGCATGCTAGAATATCTTTAAAGTGTTTTAAGCAATATTATGGCAGATAAGCATGGTTTTGATTACTCCCTTCTGACATAGAATTTTCTACTGATACTTGACTTTGTTCTCTTCAGCAAGACAATTTGTAGAAGAAAAATTATGCAAGATAATATAGATGAGAAGATAGTTATCACTTGCCAACAATTAATTAATAATTTTAATTTTTGTTTAAAATTCCCAAGTATATACAAGAGTTGAGCAGAATATTTGTTATGCTGATTTTTTTTTAAATTATAGCTGATTTACTGTGTTCTGTCAAATACTGCTGTACAGTCGATTGACCCAGTTATGTGTGTGTGGGGGGTGGGTGTTTATATACTCTTTTTCTCATATTATCTTCCATCATGTTCTATCACTAGTGATTAAATATATCTCCCTGTGCTATACAGCAGGATCTCATTGCTTATCTACTCCACGTGCTATAGTTTGCATCCACTAACCCCAAACTCCCAGTCCAACCCACTACCTCCTCATTCCCTCTTAGCAACCACAAGTCTGTTCTCTATGTCCATGAGTATTTCTTTTCTGAGGATAGGTTAATTGGGCCATATATTAGATTCCAGAATAAGTGACATAATATGCTATTTGTCTTCCTCTTTCTGACTTACTTCACTTAGTATGAGAGTCTCCAGTTCCATCCATGTTGCTACAAATGGCATTATTTCGTTCTTTTTTATGGCTGAGTAGTATTCCATTGTGTATATATAACACATCTGCTTAATCCATTCATCTGTTAATGGCCATTTAGGTTTTTTCCATGTCTAGGCTATTGTGAATAGTGCCACAATGAACACAGAGGTACATGTATCTTTTTCAATGAAAGTTTTGTCTGAATATATGCCCAGGAATAGGATTGATAAATCATATGATAATTCTATATTTAGTTTTCTGGGGAATATCCATATTTTTTTCCATGTTGGTTGCACCAATTTACATTCTCACCAACAGTGTAGGAGAGTTCCCTTTCCTCCACACCCTTTCCAGCATTTGTTATTGGTAGAGTTATACTTGATGACCACTCTGTCTGGTGTGAAGCGGTACCCCATTTTCCTTTTATTTTAATCACTTGAAAGTCCTTAAAAGTAAAAACTAAGTTTCCAGGAGAAGGTAGAAATTCTACCTGAACAATATCATTCTTTATTGAGTCATAATAAAGTTTTCTTCTTTTTTCTTTTTAGGGCTGCACCCACAGCATATGGAAATTTCCAGGCTAGGGGCCTAATTGGAGCTACAACTGCCAGCCTATGGCACAGCCACAGACACACCAGATCTGAGCTGTGTCTGTGACTGATACCACAGTTCATGGCAATGCTGGATCCTTATCCCAATGAGTTGGGCCAGGCATTGAACCTACATCCTCATGGATACTAGTCAGATTCATTACCACTGAGCCACAGTGGGAATTCCTATAATAAACTTGTTTAAAAACAACTGAGCTGAAGCTAAAAGAATGCTTGTAAGTAAATTTATAATCCTAAATGCATGCACTGTTTTTAAAGTGCTAGAAAAATCAATGATTTATGCATTGATTACATCAAAATGCATTATATTAAAATGGGGAGAAAACAACAAATGCACTCTAACAAAAATAAAGGAAAAAAAATGATGATAGTAGTGAAAAAGTACAAAAAGAAGAGGACAGTTAACCATACTGATAGCTGATATTTTACAAAGATTAGTAACAATGTTAAAACCCTAAAAGTCCTCACAAGGAAAAGTATGAAGAAAGCAGAAACTGACTAACATAAGGTATGAAAACGGTATCCAGATTTTTCATAAATTACAAATTTTTAAGTTATCGTGATCAATTTTATAGCAATAGATTTATCAGTTTAGGTTAAGTAGATACATTTCTTTCCTTTTTTTTTTTCTTTTGGTCTTTTTGTCATTTCTTGGACCTCTCTTGTGGCATATGGAGGTTCCCAGGCTAGGGGTCGAATTGGAGCTGTAGCCACCGGCCTACGCCAGAGCCACAGCAATGCGGAATCCGAGCCGCATCTGCAACTTACACCACAGCTCACGGCAATGCCAGATCCTTAACCCAATGAGCAAGGCCAGAGATCAAACCCACAACCTCATGGTTCCTAGTCGGATTCGTTAACTACTGAGCCATGATGGGAACTCCAGTAGACACATTTCTGACCCAAAAGATAATGGAAAATAGGGAAGCTCTGTCTATATAATAAAGTCATTGAAAGTATTTTCCTTTTGTTTTCCTTAAAGAAAGCTCCATATTTAAATTGGAGAATTTCTTTAGTTTTTAAGAAAAAAATAATGCCAATCTTACACTAATTCTTCCAGAAAATAAAAAAGGTATGTCTACTCTCCAACCTATTAGGACAGCCTAAATTTGATACCAAAACTTGAAAAGAATATTACAAAAAAGGTAAAGTTATGGATCAATCTGTCTTAGGATCATAAATGCAAAAATACAAAGCAAGTATTAACAAATTGAACATAGAAACACATAACCAGGCAATTGAAAATGTAGGGATACATGGATAGTTTAGCATTTAAGAAAATTGCAATATAATTAATGATATTAAGTGAAAGAAGTAGGAAAAATGGAATTTTCTTCATAGATACAAATAATCATTTGATTATATTCAACAAATGACAGAACAAAATTTAAATTTAAAAAGTCTTTTTGATGCTCAGTTCATGAAACACTAGAATACAGCAATTAGAACCACAATGACATAACACTACACATTTATTAGAACAAAATATATAAAAATATGTAAAATTACAAAATGAAGACGTAATAAAACATGTCTATATATGTATATATATGCAATACATTAAAATACAATATATTATTAATATCAGGTGATAGCAAAGAGGTAAATAACTGGAACTTTCATTCATTGATGGCAGAAATGCTAAATAGTGCAGTCACTCTGGCATTTTCATATTAAATTATTCTTAAAATATAATGAACAATTCCACTTCTAGCTTTTGCCCAGGAGAAATGACATGTTGTACATGAATGTTTATGGCGACTCTATTCATAATTGACCAAAATTGGAATCACTGTTCATGAATAGATAAGTAAGCTATACCTATATATTCAGTTTAATAAAGAACTAACAATCTATTACCAATGATACAGATGAATTTCATATGTATTTCATTGAAAGAAAGAATCCAATCTAAAAAGGGTTGTATGCCATATGATTTCACTTGCATGAAATTCTAGGAAAAGCAAAACTATTGGAACCAAGAAAAGATTAGTTGTTGCAAGGGTTTGGGGTAGGAGGAAATTGTTGACTACAAATGAGAGAGCATAGTAAAAGTTGGTGGTGTTATAGAACTCTCTGTATTCTGACTGTGGCAGTGGTTTTACAAATGTACACAAATGCTAAAATTCATGGAATCGTACACTGAAATATATAAATTGCATGTTATGTATATAAAAATAATACTAATCATAAATAACACTGCATATAGAAGGAAATTTCTTTTTTGGTAGAGGACAAAAAAGTAGAACAAATATGAAATTTAATGAGGAATTCATAAAAATTTAGCCTGCTAATTAGACAAGAGGATCTATTGGTAATACTTCTCCAAAGCATTGTCCTAAAAAATCCTAAAAAGTATAAATATTGGAAATGAAATAAAACTTTTATTTTTGCACATGAAATGACCATATACAGACAAAATCCAAAGGGAATATTAAAAAAAAATCTTATCTCTTAAACAGAAATTTAGTTTTTATGTTTAATAGAAAAATTGAAAGAAAAAGAGTGAAAGAGATAAAAGAAACATACCATAAATGGTAACTTTTAGAGAGATCTGAAATAGGCTAAATTATAACATTACCTAATGAGGAGATTCCAATCTTGAGTAAATGAAATAAAGCTGTGAGTATGCACCCAAGATAAAGCATGAAATTAGAAGGAATAGGAATTTTCTTCTTAGGGAAAATGCAATGAAGAAGGATTATATTTTTGTTTATCACATTCATAATTTATTTTCAAGTCTATTTTATTAAAGCTAAAATCCTATGTGAAATGAACAAAGCTTTGAGTGGGCTAGAGGAAAATTTTCACTTAACAATAGTCTCTAGAAAATTGGCTACCATATGAAAATGAGAGCTGAGAGCAAACTACTCCTATTGGTACTGGATAGAATTGAAAGTTTGTTCAAATGAGAGACTGCTTTTATCAAAAGGCTACTTTCAATACTCTATCCAGCAAGAATATCATTTAAAATAGAAGGGGAAATAAATAATTCTCCAAAAAAAACCCCAAAAGCTAAAAGAATACAGCAATACTAAACTTATTCTAAAAGAAATACTGAAAGGGCTTCTCTAAATAAAAATAGAACTAAGGAGAAATAGGTCGGATAAAACCACATTTGGAAAGCAATCACTTAAATAATCCAGCATACAGATCTAAAATGGAAAAAAAAAAAAAAAAACTACTGTAAAAGTGATGATAAACACAAGGAACAGCAAAAGGACAAGCATGAAGATGTTAAAAAAGGATTTAAAAATCATAGAATATGGGGAAGGAAACTAAGAAAATAAAAAAAAATTAAATTATATGTTTTAGCCTATATGACTATAAGGCTTAAGCAAGCAGATAGAGGAAGAGGTTAACATACATATAAACAGGGCAATTACAAATCAAAAACAAGCATTACATTCACAAAACTAAAGAGAAAAGTACACAAGCATAAAATAAACGGAAATCATCCAACAAAAAAGATAGGAAGGAAGGAGAAACATGGAATCAACTGGGAAATAAGGATTGAAATGGCAGTAGATACCTATTTATCAATAATCACCTTAAATGTCAATGGACCGCATGCTCCAATGAAAAGACACAGAGGGGCAGATTGGATAAAAAAGCAAAAACCTTCAATCTACTGCCTACAAGAAACTCACTTTAGGGAAAAGGACATACATAGGCTGAAAGTGAGGGGATGGGAAAAGATATTTCATGCCAATGGACAAGACAGGAAAGCAAGACTTTCAATACCCATATCAGGCAAAATAGGCATTAAAA
This sequence comes from Phacochoerus africanus, assembly GCF_016906955.1. Lineage (NCBI taxonomy): Eukaryota > Metazoa > Chordata > Mammalia > Artiodactyla > Suidae > Phacochoerus > Phacochoerus africanus. The sequence continues at coordinate 42,351,559 of NC_062556.1, read as the reverse complement.
TGAAGCCTCTAAAGAAAGAAAAAGAATGACACTGTGTAATGGTAAAAGGATCCATTCAAGAAGAGGATATTACAATTGTCAATATATATGCCCCTAATATAGGAGCACCCAGATACCTACAACAAATACTAACAGACATGAAAGGAGAAATTGATGGAAACACAATCATAGTAGGAGACTTTAACTCCCCACTCACATCAATGGACAGATCTTCTAGACAGAAAAATTAATATGGCAACAGGGAACCTAAATGAAAAAATAGAAAGGCTAGATTTAATTGATATTTTCTATACATTACATCCAAAAAATCAAAATATACATTCTTTTCAAGTGCACATGGAACATTCTCAAGGATCGATCTCATACTGGGGCACAAAGCTAATCTCAACAAATTTAAGCGTAGAAAAATTATTTCAAGAATTTTCTCTGACCACAATGGCATGAAACTAGAAATCAACCACAGGAAAAGAAATGAGAAAAAACCTACTACACGGAGACTAAACAACATGCTACTAAAAAAACAATGAGGAAATCAAGAAAGAAAACAAAAAATACCTTGAGGAAAATGATAAAGAAGACACAACAATTTAAAATCTCTGGGATGCTGCAAAAGCAGTGCTTAGAGGGAAATTCATAGGGATACAGGCCTTCCACAAAAAAGAAGAAAAATCTCAAATCAACAACTTAATCCACCACTTGAATGAATTAGAAAAGGAAGAACAAAGTCAGCAGAAGGAAATCATAAAGATCAGAGAGGAAATCAATAAAATAGAGACTAAAAAAACAATTAAAAAAATCAATAAAACCAAGAGCTGGTTCTTTGAAAAAGTAAACAAAATTGACAAACGTCTGGTGAGAATCACCAAGAAGAGGAGAGAAAAAAAAAAAACAAATAAATGAGAAATGAAAACAGAGAAATTACAAGAGATAATGCAGAAATACAAAAAAAAATGAGATAATACTATAAACAATTATATGCTAACAAATATGACAACCTAGAAGAAATGGACAACTTTCTAGAGACTTACAGCCTGCCAAAACTGAACCAAGGAGAAATATATCAACTGAACAGACAGATCACTAGATATGAAATTGAATATGTCATAAAAACACTCCCTACAAACAAAAGTCCAGAACCAAAGGCAAATTCTACCAACATACAAAGTTGAACTTAGATCCATCCACCTTAAACTTTTTCAAAAGTTTGAAGAAGTAGAAACACTCCCAAAGACATTCTATGATGACACCATCACCCTAATTCCAAAACCAAAGATACTATCAAAAAAGAAAACTATACTCCAATATCTTTGATGAATATAGATGCAAAATTCTCAACAAAATTTTAGCCAACTGAATCCAGCAACATATAAAAAAAAATCATACACCACAACCAAGTTGGATTTATCCTTGGTTCACAAGGATGGTTCAACATATTCAAATCAATCAACATCATACACCACATTATCAAAATAAAAGTCAAAAACCACATGATCATCTCAAAAGATGATGAAAAATCATTTGACAAATTCCAACATCCATTCATGATCAAAACTCTTACCAAAATAGGGATAGAGGGAACATATCTTAACAATAAAAGCCATTCACAACAAACCCACAGCAAATATAATACTCAATGGAGAAAAACTGAAAGCCTTCCCATGAAAATCTGGAACAAGACAGGGATGCCCACTCTCACCACTGCTCTTCAACATAGTTTTGGAAGTCCTAGCCACAGCAATCAGACCAACAAAAGAAATTAAAAGCATCCAAATAGGAAGAGAAGAGGTAAAACTGTCACTGTATGCAGATGACATGATACTATATATTGAAAACCCTAAAGACTCAACCCAAAAACTACTTGAACTGATCCACAAATTCAGCAAAGTAGCAGGATATAAGATGAACATTCAGAAATCAGTCACATTTCTATATACTAACAATGAAATATTAGAAAAGGAATACCAAAAAAACCTTTTAAAATCGCATCCCCAAAAATCAAATACCTTGGAATACACCTGATCAAGGAAGTAAAGGACTTAAATATCAAGAACTATATAAAACTTTAATCAAAGAAATTAAAGAAGATGTAAATAAATGGAAAAATATTCCATGCTCCTGGGCTGGAAAAATTAATATTGTAAAAATGGCCATACTGCCTAAAGCAATCTATAGATTCAACGCAATCAGTATGAAATTATCCATGGCATTGTTCACACAACTAGAACAAAATATCCAGAAATTTATATGGACCCACAAAAGACCCAGAATTGCCAAAACAATCCTGAGGAACAAAAACCAAGCAGGAGGCATCACTCTCCCAGACTTCAGGCAATACTATAAAACCACAGTCATCAAGACAGTGTGGTACTGGTACCAAAATAGAAATATAGACCAATGGAACAGAATAGAGAACCCAGAAACAAACCAGACACCGATGATCAATTAATCCTCAACAAAGGAGGCAAGAATATAAAATGGGAAAAATAAATTCTTTTTAGAAAGTATTGCTGGGAAAACTGGACAGCCTCATGTAAATCAATGAAACTGGAACACACCCTCACACCATGCACAAAAATAAAGTCAAAATGGCTTAAAGACTTAAACATAAGACAAGACACCATCAAACTCCTAGATGAGAAAATAGGCAAGGCATTCTCTGATATCAACCTTACAAATATTTTCTCAGGTCAGTCTCCCAAGGCAATGGAAATAAAAGCCAAAATAAAACAGTGGAACCTAATGAAACTGACAAGCTTTTTGCACAGCAAAGGAAACCATAAAAAAAAAAAACCTTACAAATGGAAGAAAATAGTTTCAAATTGACTGACAAAGTATTAATCTCTATAATATACAAACACCCTATACAACTCAACAGCAAGAAAACAAACAACCCAATTAAAAATGGGCAAAAGACCTGAATAGACATTTCTCCAAAGAAGGTATGCAGATGGCCAACCAGCACATGAAAAAATGCTCAACATCACTGATTATTAGATAAATGCAAATCAAAACTTCTATGAGATACCACCTCACACCAGTCAGAATCGCCATCATTAAGCCCACAAATAACAAATGCTGGAGAGGGTGTGGAGAAAAGGGAACCCTCCTGTATTCTTGGTCAGAATGTAAATTGTTATAACACTATGGAAAACAGTATAAATGTACCTCAGAAAACTAAATATAGAACTACCATATGACCGAGCAGTCCCACTCTTGGACATATAACCAGAGAAAACTTTCCTTGAAAATGACACTTGCACCTGTATGTTCATTGTAACATTATTCACAATAGCCAAGACATGGAAACAGCCTAAATATCCAGTGACAGATGAGTAGATTAAGAAGATGTGGTATATATACACAATCAAATACTACTCAGACATAAAAAAGACCAAAATAATGCCATTTGCAGCAACATGGATGGAGCTAGAGACTCTCATACTAAGTGAAGTAAGTCAGAAAAAGAAAGACAAATATCATATGATATCACATATCTGGAATCTAATATGGGGCACAAATGAACATTTCCATAGAAAAGAAAATCGTGGACTTGGAGAACAGACTTATGGTTGCCAAGAGGGAGGGAGAGGGATTGGGATGCACTGGGAATCTCGGGTTAATGGAAGTAAACTACTGCCTTTGGAATGGATAAGCAATGAGGTCCTGCTGTATAGCTTTGGGAATTATATCTAGTCACTTATGATGGAGCATGATAATATGAGAAAAAAGTATGTATATATGTCTGTGTGACTGGGTTACTTTTCTGTACAGTAGAAAATTGACAGAACACTGTAAGGCAACTATAATGGAAAAAATTAAAAATCTTAAAAGAATTTAAAAAAAATGAAAAGCCTACTTTCTAAAACTCAGAGCTTAAGAGAATGTAAGAAGTAAGCCCAAAATCTTTAAGGTAAATAAAAGTAGTATAAATGGATTAGCTATGATTACTTGACAGAGTTCAGTAAAATATACTTATGATTTTTAAATTCTATAAGTTTAGCTCTATATTTCACCATTTTTGCTAAGTTATAGCACTATTAAAGATGACATGAATTAACAGATGGAATATGATCTTATTCTTGATATACTTGTAAAAAATATTTTATTCATAACAGTTTTTGAGCCTGACAACATTTGATAAAATAATAATCACTTGGTGTTCCCTTTGGGACATAGCAGAAATAAATCCAACTAATATCCATGTATATGTGTGTTTGATTCCTGGCTTTGCTCAGTGGGTCAGGGATCTAGCATTGCCATGAGCTGGGGTGTAGGTCGCAGATGTGGCTTGGATCCTGCATTGCTGTGGCTGTGGTGTAGGCCAGCATCTACAGCTCCAAATCAGCCCCTAGCCTGGGGACTTCCATATGCCATGGGTGTGGCCTTAAAAAAACAAACAACAACAAAAAAGAATAAAAATCACTTTATGCATTAATATATGAAAACATGCACACATAAAATATTTTTATAATAAAATGCTATAAAAGTAATTCATTTATAAATAGCCAAAGTCAAATGTTTTAAATTATATTTCAACCCATCTCTTTCTTTCATAAGTCAAAGGCTTGAGATCTTGTGAGTCCTTTAACACAGGAGGTGACAAACTATGTCTCATGGACCAAAGCTGACCCTGTACTGGCTGCACACCCCATAACCTAAGAATGGTTTTTATGTTTTTAAATGGTTGGGAAAAAATAGAAGGATAAATATTTTCCTTGAAAAGTATAGGGAATGCAAATTTCAGTGCACATAATTGAAGTTTTCTTGTAGCAAAATGAGGTTTGTTTTTTCCTACGTCACCCATGGCTTTTTCATGCTGCTCAAAAGAGTCAAGTTGAGACAGAGACTATATGGCCTGTAGTACTGAAAATATTTACTATCTTCCCCTTTACAGATAAATTTACTGACCTTGGCTTTTTTTTTTTTTTTTTTTTTTTTGACATAGTGTACAGCAAAGGAGATCCCATTACATAGTTTTCTAGGCATATTTTTTTTTTTCTGAAAAAGATTGAAGCAGAGAGGAACTCAAATATTTCGAGTTCTGTATTACATAGTTTCACTCTTCTACCTTAAAGAAAATTGTAAAAAGCCCATGCTGAGGCTCTTCCTAGTGGCTTTAAACAAAACGTCCTATTTAGAAAAACTGGCAATATCATACAGGATAACTCTTTTATTGCATTTTAAATGCATGCGGGGTTAATGCACATTTTTCATGCTGAATGGAATTCTCACGACTCTAATAATTTTTGCAAGCTTATTTCAGGGCTGTGCTATTTGACAAATTTAAATCAGAGAGAGTTTGAAGCCACAGCCCATTTTGTTTTATGCAAACATATCTCTTGTCTTCCCAGTAGTCTTCATTTAGGGAGGATTCCTTATTCCTATCAGATGGTCATTGTTAGGCCAAATGGAGCTAGTGTGGGGGAAACATATACTAGAATTATTTTCCCCCTTAAGACTTTGAGTTCTGAAAGAGTAGAAGGTGGTCCATATGCCAGTATTCCCTATAGACATGCTTGGCTGTGTCAGTAGGAGAGAACGAGCCTGATGCTAAGAGAGAATCACTCAGATTAGAAAATAAAGAGTGAAAAACTAACAGAATTGTTTAAATGTCCAGTATAAGATGGGCCTATAATAAACAAACATCTGGATGTCAAAGTTGTGTGAGCTCCAAATCAATTCTTTATTTATTTTTCCTATAATTTAATCTTGTTGCAATTTAGATTATTATTATTGCTTTTTTTTTTTTTTTTTTTTTTTTTTTTAGGGCTGCAGGTACAGCATATGGAAGTTCCCAGACTAGGGGTCAAATCTGAACTGCAGCTACTGGCCTACACCATGGCCACAGCAATTCCAGATCTGAACCAAATCTCTAACCTACACCACAATTTTCTGCAATGCCCTACCCTTAACCCACTGAGAGGGGCCCAGGGGTCAAACCTGAATCTTCATTGCTACTAGTTGGGTTCATTTCTACTGAGCAACAATGGGACCTCCCAGATTTATTGATTTTTATAAACAATGTATCTTTGCTAAAACAGTCTATAACCCCTTAAGGGTTTTTCCCCTTTGACAATTATTCTGGATTGAAAGAATATCCTCCTTAAAGTATTTTCAGGGAGTGCTCTTGTGCAGTAGTTTAGGGATCTGGCATTAACCCTGGCCCAGGAACTTCCACATGTCATGGACACTGCCAAAAAAAAAAAAAAAAGTATTTTTTTGAATGAAAAGGGTCTTCCTATCTGTTTCTCAAAACCATTTCCTTAAGATTTAGCTAAATCCTTCTCAGGCTGTAATAAGTGATCAGCTGGAGCAAAAACTAGATTTAGTTAATCATCTGCTAGTTTCCATGCTAAATACTTCAGCACAAGTTTATCATATGGCAAAAATAGCAGTAGATCGGGGGAAAACAAGTAATTAAATCAATATGAGGATTTGAAAATGCATGTAATGGCCTTATAAGATGAATTAATGCTTTCTTTAAATCTATCCCTGCTCCACACTGGGCTCCTTCAAATAACAGACATATTTACACTGATGTTATTGCTATGCCCACAAAGTAAATGTTATGCTAAAGGTAGATGTTCAAACAAATATCATTTTGCTGTGAGAGAACCTTGGCTAAAGGCCACAAAGTGGCCATTAAAGTGAAGAAGTAATCTTGAAGAGAGGTCTTCTTTTTCTTAACTACTGAGAGGAGATCTCTAGGCTCTTGGAATATCATGCCTGGTAGAGGTATCTTTGTCTTGGTCTTTTGGCAGTCAAATAGACAAACAGTATAATTTCTGATGGATGTAATTTATTTGGGCCATGCAGTATCATTTTTAGCTCTGAAAGGAAATGGAAAATAAAGGTATCATTCCCAAATTCAGGAAAAGGCTGGAGACAAAAGATCAGTAATTCAGGCTGTGTGTGAGCTCCTTCCAAAACTCTGGAAGCCAAGTGTTCAGGTGAGTTTCCTTGGTAGGCAGTACTCAATGTGTATTGTCATACACAGAGGATGGGAAAGTAATGCAATCCTAACTCCACAGGGAGAAGAGGATGGTTTTGCATTCGGTACTTCCGAAATCTGCCCTGTATGTTTCTTCTTCTAGCTGATTTTAATCAGTACTCTTTCCATGTAACTGTCACTCTAAAAAGAATAGAAAAAAAGCCGCTCCAAAACAACAATGAAAAAATAAAAACAAAAATCAGAAAACAAAAACTGTTTCCTTATATTCAATAATTTATTTTAATAATGGATATAGTTCACATAAAATATCCCTTTATTTCTGTCATCTCCATTTGTAATAGAGTAAAAATATCTTTGAACTAGTTTCTAAAAGATTTAAAATGTTCTGTGAGACTCTAATCAAAAAATCCACTGGTCCATTAGAAAAATGAACCAATTCAAGAGGTTGCATTTGTTTCTAGAAGTGGCAATTCTTTTCCTCCCATTTTGTTATTTTTACTGTATATTGTTTTCTCATATAAAAAAAAGTATTTAAGGGTTATGATGCATTGATTAGCAATTAAAGAAGATGTAACATAAAAAGGGCCTCATAATGTCCCATTAGCAAACTGATTTTATAACTTCTATGACGTGGTAGAAATTTATTTGTATTTTACCTACATAACTGGAAGTAAAAATGGATAGTTTGTCGGTGAATCCAATTATGAATGTTGAAGACCATATAAACAAAAATTTGGAAATAATTTGATAGTATGGTATATCCTTTTTTCATTAATGATCTACTTATGAAGATAGTTTATGGAAACTCATGCTTTAGAGAAAACATAGGGCTTGAATTTGTCACTTTTTTTAGTGTACTAGTAATCTTTATTTCACTGACTCTAGTTTAAAAAAAGGAAATAACCAATGCTCTGAATGATTAATCAAGATCATTTTTACTATGTATATCTTCTAGGAAGATAAGTAAATATAAAGATAATTGGAAACTTGTTTCCCTTTCATATAGACATTTTCATAAAATACAATAGAACCATATTTCTTTGTAGTTTAAACCTTCAAAAATTTTTAACTATAAAGAACTTGGAGGAGTTCCCATCATGGCTCTGTGGTTAGTGAATCTGACTGGGAACCATGAGGTTGCGGGTTTGATCCCTGGCCTTTCTCAGTGGGTTAAGGATCTGGTTGTGGTGAGCTGTAGTGTAGGTTGCAGATATGGCTCAGATCCCCTGTTGCTGTGGCTGTGGTGTAGGCCGGTGGCTACGGCTCCGATTCGACCCTTAGCCTGGGAATCTCCATATGCCGCGGGAGTGGCCCAAGGAATGGCAAAAAGACAAAAAAAAAAAAAAAAAAAAGACAAAAAAAAAAACTTGGAATAAAAGTCAAATAATTTGAATGTATGAAGTAATTTAGTGGTTAAATCCCCATAAAATTATGTGACCAATTTTCAAATCACTTCTCAGACCAAATGGAATTTGAAACTTACTTAAGTAAATTACTTAAGTTGATTTAGTGAATACACACATACACACACACACACACAGAAACACACTATGATTAAAGATACCAATTTATATGATATGAATAAATTTATTTAACATTTCATGAAGCAGACAGTGTCTGTTTCAAAGAGTCCAGAGAAGTGCAAGATGGGGCAGAAGGCAGCAAGATTTTACAGGATAAAAAATAAAGATTAGGAAAAGAAAAATAGAAAATGTTTGACTGGCTGGGGCCACCTAGTCAACCCTGTTTGGGATGAAAAGGAATAAGGAAATAAATATTGAGCCCAGAGTAGACTCGGCCTTTGTGGATTTGTTGACTGGATAGACTGTGTTTCTGGTCAAGCAAACCATGTACAGGGACAGAAAGTTATCCAAGCATCGGTTTGCTGAAGTGACACCCCAGGCAGGCGCAGCTCCCTCTTGGGCCTAGAAGTTATCTCCACTGTTCCTACTTTGGAACATCCTCTTGACCGTTCAAGAGAGTTGATTGAAAGTATTGATCTTATAGTGACTCGTAAATACATAGAGAGCCGTAAGCGTTCAGACAGATGCAGAGATCTCTTAGCTTTCTTTTTACAATTTTAGTCATGAAATGGGCGTGATAATACAAAACTTGCTTTCTTATAAAAGAACAATAGGATCCAAATTGACTTTATGACAGATGGAGTAAATTAAGGTTACCATCACCTATGGCTTAAATTTATTACTAATATTTGTAGAGAAGAGTCTGAAGACTTTTCTTCTGCTTAATTTTCTCAGTGTCCCCCCTCCACCTTTTTTCCCTTTTGATAGGAATAATCTCCCTGAAGTTTGCATTTCAAAGAGATGAGTAAGGTAAATAGAATGTGTTTCTTGGATTAGAAAAGGTATGGGGGACATGTCACCATTTCGTGGAAGGGATTAGGAAAAAAGAGTAATTTTGTCCTAAAGTTAAATTATTAGTTTTTCGAAAGTGAGAAAGAGGAAAAACCTTGGCCAAAATTTGAATAGATGTAAAAATTTGTAGATGTTTTGTGAAAAAGGAATCTTGGGGAAAGAATTTTATGTGTGGTCTAACTGGCTAAGTTTGAAATGGATTTAGTTAATTTTTTAAACATAAATTTTAATATCAATATCACATTGATACAAAATTAGAATTTGGTTTTCTCTCTGTTAAAATAAAGAAATAATTTATTATATTATCTGTCTGCTCTTAATAAGAAATTATAAACAAAGGATTTTTGTTACTTCTATTTTTTATTTCCTTATTTATTTTTCAGTTTTTAAGGCCACACCTGTGTCATAAGGATGTTCCCAATCTAGGGGTTGAATCAGAGCATCAGCTGCCAACCTGAGACACATCTGTGACCTACACCACAGCTGATGGCAATACCAGATCCTTAACCCACTTAGCAAGGCCAGGGATCAAACCCACATCCTCATGGATATTAGTCAAGTTCATAACCCACTGAGCCACAATGGAAACTCTCTTTATTACCTTTTAAATAATCTCCCTGAAAAGCAAAGATTTCACGTTGTATTTATTTGATTATTTATTTATATACTATCTTATTAATATTGAGATAAATTTTTAATAACTATATAACTTTATGTATTTGCCTTTGACATCTTTAATTTTCACATTGATTAAATGAATATTTTTGACAAACCCCCTCAATTTGGAAGCTGATATTCAGAGCCCAATAAGAACTTTCATCTTTTTTTTTTTTAATACTTCTCTCCTTAGCTAAATGAAACTGTGCAGAGGGAAAGAAAAATATTCCAAAAACAAAGAGCTCTAAATCAAGATTATAGAAATCTTTTGAATTCTATCTTAAATAATGTTCTCCCTGATATTTATAAATAAACTAAAAATTCTGAACTTAAGACACAAAAGTCTTTCTTGGAGGAACTTGCATTCTTTCTTGGTGCCTATGAGAGGTAATTGTTCTACCAAGTCTTCATGGACAAGTTGTCTATGCTGTCCTCTGAATATTAGCTTGCAATTTGACAAGCTTCTGACCATAGTGCTACTTTAAAACAAAACAAAACAAAACAAAAACACAAACACACTCAAAAAACATTTTAAATATCAGGTTCAGTCAGGGCAAACAGTATATATTATTGGCAGTACTGAACAACCCCATGGATATAAGAAACATCCTCAAAAATGGTGCAAAGGATAATCCCTTCCCAAAATTCAGAGCCTCTCCAAAAAATTGTCAAAAAAGGAAAAACTTGGATAAGGTCCCTAAAGAGCTGGCATTAGTTGATAGGGCACTAGCTGAAAATGGAGTACAACCATATTTTTGTCTGATCTTATCTAGCCACAGATGGGGTAAAAAACACATTTCTGTTTGGCCATATTTGGAGCCACCAGTCTGACAGTTGAGTTGTCTGCATGCACAGAAACTGACAACATGTATGTTTTAGGCAGGCAGAAAGCCAAGCTGAGTTCTCAAGGCAGAAAACTGTAGTACAAACAAGAAGACAATAGCTGTCTGAAGTGAGAAAAAGGATCAATGACCAATAGGGGCAACATAAAATTTTACTTCCTCTCTCAACAGGGCAGTACAGATATCCAGGAGAGCTGACTCTGATAAGAATTCTCACGCTTTGCTGGCTTCTGCAAGTTTTCCTAGGATTTCATCTACAGATTTCAGTGAAAGTAGTATATATAAACATAGCTCTTGTATCTAGAAAGATTTGGCCAGATTTTCTTTTTCTTTTTCTTTTTCTTTTTTTTTTTTTGTAGTTTCTCACTAGTTTTAGGGAACTAGTAGCTGTTTACCAGAGAATCCCTCAGTGTCCCTTCAACATTGGGAGGGGACCTCTTTGAGAGTGGATTAGAGGATGTTGCATTTGGTGTGGAAGGATATGACCAGACCTCGAGAACAATCTTTTCTCCAGTGCACTGTTTGATTGCAAATGAGATGCTGATTTCTGGTCTAGTATTTTGATAATTGACTCCCTTGGAGGGTGTAATGGGAGAGGCCCAAGTGTTGTCTTAGCTTTCTGGATTTGGAAGTACTATAGTCAAAAGGCCAATGACTTGATAGATTTTTTTAGTGGTCTATGGTGTCTTCTGAGTGGAAGGGCCATTCAGATAGTCTAAGTAGACTGAGAGTACTCAAGTAAAGGAGGATAGAGGAGAGTAATAGGAGTCATGCCTGTCTTTAGAGTCTTTTGTTTTAAATACCCCTTGTTTCTTTAATTTTTCATTAACCTTTTGCAATGAATCTTGCAATGTAACTATAGTGGAATCTTAAAGTCTTTGGGAGTGGCTGTATAGCAATTAAAACAAGTATCCTGTTCTGTTTGTTTGATTTGGGAACACTTGGTTTCAAGTACATGTCTTAAATGGATGATTTTGCTTAATTATAACTTTCCCAATAATGTCTATTGTAATTCCAGTTTGTCTCAGTAAGATTTTTCTATTTTTATAGATATCCACAGATCCCAGGACCACAGTGCTTAGACGTAAAATAAACAGGCATGTCAAAACATAGTTGATTCAATTCTTTGAAAATTGAGAATTACATTTTTTGGGTAGGCCTGGTGTCTCTCAGAGCCGAATTAATACCTTAGAGGGGTGCATCTCTGGGTTGAGGATTTTGTGGTGTTTTACAGTATATCTCACTACATTAAAACTTTCTTATAAGAATATTTCTTATTCTTTTTTATTTAGCACTTACTTAAACAGACAGACTGTTTTTAAAGGCCTGTAGAACTGCAAAATGGGGCAGAAGGCAGGAAACTTACTAGATAGAGAATAAAGAAAAAGAAAGAGAAAAATAGAAAATAAAATGTATATATATATGTGTGAATGGGTCACTGTGCTGTACAGTAGAAAATTGACAGAACACAGCAAACCAACTATAACAGAAAAATAAAAATCCTAAAAAATGGAAAATATATGATTGACTGAAGCTGCATAGCCAAACTTGTTTACTATAAGAAAGAACAATGAAGTAATTATAGAGTCCAGAGCTGACTCAATGTTTGGTGATTGGCTGACTGAACAGACTACATATCTGGTAAAAAATACCAAAGAATTTATAGGAACAGAAAGTTATCTAGGTTTCCTTTATCTGATGTGGAACTCTGGGCAGGAGCAGGTCTATCTTGGGCCTAGAAAGTAGTTTCAACAAATATGCTCTCACAGGGGTTCACATAGCCTGCTTTTGAAAGAGAAGTAAAAGAGTTAAGTGAAGAGTTGAATGTTAATTATAGATAGTAAGATTATTTTTTTATTTTTTGTATTACATAAACCAGGGCTACATTTCAGGAAAATATAAAAATCAAAGGTTTACTTTCTGTACATAAAATCAATTCAATATTGTTAGTTAAAATATGAAAATCTGATTTGAAATTTTGCAACCTATGTATTGTGTTGACAGGGAAAATCAAAATCATATGACAAATAGATATAGAGCAAGACTCAAATGGAATTTGAAATAGCATATGTAAGTATTTGTGAGAAGTAAGAAATAGAAAAATAGGAAGTGACAAATAGTTGCTGTCTGACTTTTTTATTTCCTGGTGGTGCAATATATGAGAGAAAGTTAAAATCAGATTTATTTTTCAAGCTCAGTATTAGCTAATACCACAAAGGTTAAGAACATTCTTTTTTATAATTTATTTATTTATTTTCCACTGGAGAGCATGGGGACCAAGTTACACTTACATGTATATATAATTTTTCCTACCCTTTGTTCTGTTGCAATATAAGTATCTAGTTTTCAATGCTACTCAGCAGACTCTCCTTGTAAATCCATTCCAAGTTGTATCCGATAACCCCAAGCTCCAGACCCCTCCCAACTCCCTCCCTCTCCCCCCCAGGTGAGCACAAGTCTCTTCTCCAAGTCCATGATTTTCTTTTCTGTGGAGATGTTAATTTGTGCTGGATATTAGATTCCAGTTATAAGTGATATCATATGGTATTTGTCTTTGTCTTTCTGGGTTATTTCACTCAGTATTAAGAGTCTCTAGTTCCATCCATGTTGCTGCAAATGGCATTATGTCATTCTTTTTATGCCTGAGTAGTATTCCATTGTGTATATATACCACTTCTTCCTAATCCAATCATATGTTGATGGATATTTGGGTTGCTTCCATGTCTTGGCTATTATGAACAGTGCTGCACTGAACATGTGGGTGCATGTGTCTTTTTCAAGGAAACTTCTGTCTGGATGTATGACCAAGAGTGGGATTGTGGGGTCATATGGAAGTTCTATGTATAGATTTCTAAGGTATCTCCAAGCTGTTCTCCATAGTGGCTGTACCAGTTTATATTCCCACCAGCAGTGCAGGAGGGTTCCCTTTTCTCCACAGCCCCTCCAGCACTTGTTCTTTGTGGACTTATTAATGACGGCCATTCTGTCTGGTGTGAGGTGGTATCTCATGGTAGTTTTGATTTGCATTTCCCTTATAATCAGCGATGTTGAGCATTTTTTCATGTGTTTGCTGGCCATCTGTATATCTTCCTTGGAGAAATGTCTATTCAGGTCTTTTGCCCATTTTTCCATTGACTGATTGGATTTTTTGCTGTTGAGTTGTATAAGTTGCTTATATATTCTAGGGAATAAGCCCTTGTCTGTTGCATCGTTTGAAGCTCTTTTCTTCCCTTCTGTAAATTGTCTTTTTGTTTTCTTTTTGGTTTTCTTTGCTGCGCAGAAGCTTTTCAGTTTGATTAGGTCCCATGGATTTATTTTTGCTCTTATTTCTGTTCCCTGGGAGACTGACCTGAGAAAATATTCATGATGTGGATGTCAGAGAGTGTTTTGCCTATGTTTTCTTCTAGGAGTTTGATGGTGTCCTGTCGTATATTTAAGTCTTTCAGCCATTTTGAGTTTATTTTTGTGCCTGGTGTGAGGGTGTGTTCTAGTTTCATTGCTTTGCATGCAGCTGTCCAGGTTTCCCAGCAATGCTTGCTGAATAGACTTTCTTTTTCCCATTGTATGTTCTTGCCTCCCTTGTCAAAGATTCATTGACCATAGGTGTCAGGGTTTATTTCCAGGTTCTCTATTCTGCTCCATTGGTCTGTCTGTCTGTTTTGATACCAGTACTGTTTTGATGACTGTGGCTTTGTAATATTGTCTGAAGTCTGGAAAAGTTATGCCTCCTGCTTGGTTTTTGTTTCTCATGATTGCTTTGGTGATTCTGGGTCTTTTGTTGTTCCATATAAATGTTTGGATTGTTTGTTCTAGTTCTGTGAAAAATATCATGGGTAATTTGATAGGGATTGCATTAAATCTGTAGATTACTTTGGGTAGTATGGCCATTTTTACAATATTGATTTTTCCAATCCAGGAACATGGAATATCTTTCCATTTCTTTACATCTTCTTTAATTTCTTTGATTAAAGTTTTATAGTTTTTGGCATATAAGTCCTTGACTTCCTTGGTCAGGTGTATTCCAAGTTATTTGATTTTGTGAGGTGCAATTTTAAAAGGAATTGTATTTTTGTATTCCTTTTCTAATATTTCATTGCTGGTATACAGAAATGCAACTGACTTCTGAATGTTAATCTTATATCCTGCTAATTTGCTGAATTTGTGGATCAGTTCAGGTAGTTTTTGAGTAGAATCCTTAGGGTTTTCTATATATAGTATCATGTCATCTGCATACAGTATCAGTTTCAGCTCTTCTCTTCCTATTTGGATGCTTTTTACTTCTTTTGTTTGTCTGACTGCTGTGGCTAGGACTTCCAAAACTATGTTGAATAGCAGTGGTGAGAGCGGGCATCCCTGTCTTGTTCCAGATTTTCATGGGAAGGCTTTCAGTTTTTCTCCATTGAGGATTAAATTTGCTGTGGGTTTGTCATAAATGGCTTTGATTATTTTCAGGAATGTTCTCTCTATATCCACTTTGGCGAGGTTTTTGATCATGAATGGATGTTGGACTTTGTCAAATCTTTTTCTGCGTCTATTGAGATGATCATATGGTTTTTGACTTTTCTTTTGTTAATGTGGTGTATGACATTGATTGATTTGCATATGTTGAACCATCCTTGTGAACCTGGAATGAACCCCACCTGGTCATGGTGTATGATCTTTTTGATATGTAGTTGGATTCGGTAGGCTAAAATTTTGTTGAGAATATTTGTGTCTATATTCATCAAAGATATTGGCCAATAGTTTTCTTTTTTGGTGCTATCTTTGTCTGGTTTTGGAATTAGGGTATGGTGGCATCATAGAACATCTTTGGGAGTGTTCCTCCTTTTTCAACCTTTTGAAAAAGTTTAAGGAGGATGGGTACCAGATTCTCTTTATACGTTTTGTAGAATTCGCCTGGGAAGCTATCTGGTCCTGGGCTTTTATTTGTAGGAAGTGTTTTTATGACATATTCAATTTCATTTCTAGAAAACAACTTTTTTTTGTTTGATTGAAGTATAGTTGATTTAAAATTTTTGAATATTTCTTCTGTACAACATAGATGCAGTTCTATAAATATACACATTTATCCTCTTTCAGATCCTTTACCCACCTAGATTATCACAGAATATTGGGTAGAGATCTCTGTGCTATACTACAGGTCCCTGTTGGCCAATCATTCCATATAATGCAATGTACATATGCAAATCCCAAACCTCCAGTCTATCACCCTCTACCAGTCCCCTTTGGTAATCAAAAATTTGTTTTCAAAGTATAAGAGTCTGATTCTGTTCTGCAGATAAGTTCATTTGTATCCTTTTTTTAAGATTCCACATATGTGTTATCATATGTTTGTCTCACCATGTAACTTCACTTAGTATGATAATCCCTAAGTCCATCCATGTTGCTGCAAATGGCATTATTTCATTCTTTTTTAATGTTTGAGTGATACTCTTTTTTAAATTTTTTTAATTGTTATTTCCCCAATACAAATTTTTTTCTACTGTACAGCATGGTGACCCAGTTACACATACATGTATACATTCTTTTTTCTCCCATTATCATGATCCATCATAAGTGACTAGACATAGTTCTCAAAATGTATATATGTTCCGCATTTCTTTATCAATTCCTCTGTTGATGGATATTTAGGTTGCTTCCATGTCTTGGCTATTGTAAAGGGTGCTGCAATGCACATTGGAACACATGTATATTTTTTTTCTTTCTTTTTTTCTTTTTAGGGCCGCAGCTATGGCATATGGAAGTTCACAGGCTAGGGGTCAAATCAGAGCTAAAACTGCAGGCCTACACTGCAGCCACAGCACTACCATTAACAACCTGCACCTGTGACTGTAGCTTGAGACATTTGTTCCTTAACCCACTGAGCTAGGCCAAGGATCAAACTCACATCTTCATGGATACTGGTCAGATTCTTAACCTGCTGAGCCACATGGAAAGTCACGTGTATCTTTTTAAATTATGATCTTCTCCAGATAGAGGCCCCGTTGTGGAATCAAACTTAAGTTTTTTTTGTTTTTTTGCACAGCAAAGGAAACCATAAACAAAATGAAAAGACAGACCACAGGATGGTCAAAAATAGTTTCGAATGAAGCAGCTGACAAAGGATTCATCTCCAAAATATAAAAACACCTCCTGCAGCTCAATGTAAAAAAAAAAAATCAAATATTGTGCAGAAGATCTAAACAGACATTTCTTCAAAGAAGACATACAAATGGTGATAAAACACATGAAAAGATTCTCAACATTGCTAATTATTAGAAAAATGCAAATCAAAACTATAATGAGGTGCCACCTGAGAGCAGTCAGAATGGGCATCATCAAAAATTCTACAAACAATAAGAGCTGGAGAAGGTGTGGAGAAAAAGAAAACTCTTCACTCTTGGTATGAATGTAAATTGGTGCAGCCACTATGGAAAACAGTATGCATGTTCTGCAATAAACTAAAAATAGAACTACCACAAGGACAATTTAATAAATGCAAAGTACTGTCATTTCCTAAATTAAAGGTGCTCCACCTACTAAAGGCATATGTAGTTGTAAAATGGGTTCTGCTACCTCTGGACTGCATATGAATTGGACATTGAAAAATCCATCTGTGAGTGAGGATTGCAGATTCCTGCCTATAGTATTCTTTTCAGGAATGGAGAAAAGGGCTTTCCCCTTTCTTTAAAACAAACGTAGGGAAATTTTAAGACATCCACCTGACAGTTCACTGTGTTTCCTGAAGTTCAAGAGACACTGAGATACTATTTGATTCCTGCCAAGAGAAATCTTAATATGGAAGTTGTAGCTGGGGTTACCATTTTCGGCAATGTGGTAAAGAAAACCAGCATGGGGAGGTTCTGTCTGCATTCTACAGGAAGTATATTTCTTATCAAGCATAGAGAATTGAGCAAAGAAACCTATCTAGGATCAATCTAAAAGAAACCTAAAGGACCGCCTCCAAGTTTAAAGAGGAACAGATTTCTTAAAGTCTGAGGGCTGAGGAGATAGTGGAAACTGCTGGTCACAGCATTATAATATCATGGAAACTGCAATTTGATCAGAAATTGAAAAGCATTTGCTAGGAAGGGGGTACTGACATTAAAGCCCTCTCTATCAGTCAGATAACCATTCAGTGTATTATTGTTCCTCTGTCTCCCCACCATCATTTCAACTCAGAGGGGCTCAAAATAGCAGATTCAGAAGTGGATAGGAAGAGATGGAAAGAAGGAAAAAGAAATATCCTTCCCTAAATGTAAGCTTTGTGGTCTTGTTATAGGCTTCATGTCCCCTTCAAGGAAATTAAACCCAAAAGCCTCTGGCCATGTCTCATTGCAATGCCCATTCCCCCACCTTGAGAAGCCTGGACTGCTCACTCCCTACTAGGGAAGGAATGTAGGCCATTCCCCCTCTGTCTCCTGTAACCTGTTCCCTATGCACTGTTCCCTAGTGTGGGGATACAAAAACAATTGTAAAGTGAGCTGGGTCTCCTTCTTATATGCACAAGCCCTCTCTCTCTCTCTCTCCCTCTCTCTGAAAATGTATTTTCGCTTGTAAACCCCAGGCCACCTGCTCCATCCCTACATGGCAAGACCACTGGCTCTCTCAGTGCCACTGCAGCACTTCCTAGGGAGAACAGCCCACCCTCTGGGCCGGACTGCCCACACCTCCAAATTCTTGCTGCGTGTGGGCAAGAATCAAGAGAAATAAAACAGAGAGACCTGACATTAATATAGTCTGAAGTAGAATGAGGTGGAATTGGGAAGACTATTTATTTATTTATTATTTTGGGCCACATCTGTGGAATATGGAAATTCCCAGGCTAGGGATAGAACCTGAGGCATGACAGCTGTGACCTACACCATAGCAACAGCCATGCCAGATCACTAACTCAATGTGCCATAGCAGGAACTCTCGGAAGACCGTTTACATTGAATTTTAAAGTAAAGTTTTAATATCAGTGAAAAAAGGGATTATTTAATTACTAAATTGAAATTCTACTTGTGGCTGGCATGGAGTAGAAAAACAATGAAAGCTGCCTAAAATTTTATTTAAGGGCCCAAAAGAAAATTTAAAAAATACTATTTTAAAAAGGCTTTAAGCAATAAAAATAAAATTATTGACACTTAACTATGTCACATTTATTCAACATGATTACAAATGTAACGACCAAGGAGTCACACGAGGGAGATGAGTGAGACACTATGGACCTTCTGCGCCTGACTCTGAAGAAAGATAGGGGACAATTAGAAGAGCAGTACATGTATATTGACAATACTTTATGCAAATTATGATATTTTGAAGAGAATAGTCTTTGCGATCAAGTTTTATCTGCCTCATGACAAGAAACAAGCTAAAAACTGTGTCTAATACTTGTGTTAGATCAGACATATAGCTAGGTATGATGAGAGAAATGGGGGCATGGGCCAGGTGTAAACAGCCAGGTGTAAAGAGGCTGAAAAAGAAAAGCTGGAATCTTCAGGCTGACAGGAAACCATATATTTTGGGTGATAAGTGTCCTAGAGGCAGACAAAAAAAGTGGGAGAAGGCCAGAATCTTCAGCATTTAAATGTAACATTTTGCTCACTATGCTTTTCATTATAATAAAATAACCTTGCAAATAAGAAGTACCTATCATGCGTTGACATGCCATGACACTTCCTATCAAGGCTAAATAAGGACAAGAATCTCTTGGACCTCTGGTAAGCTGGAGCTGAGATGAAAGTCAGGGAATATGATTCCCAAACCCAACCTTCCCCATTGTATATTTTACCCCTTCATTTGTAAGCCCCTCATAACCAAAGAAACTCAGGGCAGCTGCTTACCTGTCTGTCCACACCCCCCACCCCCCACTCTAAGGGTATATTCACATTTAAATAAATCCTCACCATACCCTCTCAATCTCCCTGTCTCATTTCTGAACTTTTTCTGTGATGAGACAAGAAATTTTCATTGGGAACACATGTTAATTGTTTTGACTATCTAGCTGTTCCTTTCCTCTAATGTCTTCTGCTCACACACGTATAATGAAGCCACTTGAATATCACCATAAGATGAAAGTGAAATAAACAGCAATGCTAAAAAAAAGTCCTACTCTCTTGTCCTCCACTATTACCACCATGTGACTTATTCTCATACTACATATTTTTCTGATTCATTTTCTTTTTTTTTATTTTAATGATTTTTATTTTTTCCATTATTACTGATTTACACTGTTCTGTCAATTTTCTACTGTACAACAAGTTGACCCAGTAACACATACACATATACACTCTTTTTCTCACATTATCCTCCATCACTCTCCTTATTTCTCTCCTTCATGACATTTTCTTAGGATCCCTCATCTTATATATAAATATGGGTATGAGTTTTTTTTTTTTATTTTCTCTCTTTACATGTTATTAATAACCTGGTAATCTCTTCACTTCAATTACATAGACAAGGACCATCATGCTTGGAAAGTTTACAGATAGATAAATAGATGATAGATAGATAGGTAGATAGATAGATAGATGATAGATAGATAGATAGATAGATAGATAGATAGATAGATAGATAGATGGTAGATAGATAATTGATTGGGGTGATAGACTAACTAACCTCTGAATTTTTTGACAAATTCATTATAAATAATATTTTTTGAAGACTAACAAGCATAGGTGAAACAAAAATAATTTCTACTGCTAAATTAAAAGTTTGAGTTTCTCACTCTCATTTATTTATTAAAAAGTAGTATTAATCCTCTTCTCCATGCCACGTATTGCACTAGGCATAGAGCTACATGTATGCTGAATTGAATGGATAAAAAGCCTTCATTAATTGTGATATCAGAGGAAATGGAGGCTCAAGTAGCCTCTATAAAACAATTAAACACACACACACACACACACACACACACACACTGCAACATAGTGATAAAAGCTATAAGGGAAACATAGAAGACCAAGGAAAGTCCCCTCTGAAGAAGGATGGTTTCAGGTGAAACTTGCAATATATGTAACAATGAGCCTAATGAACAGAAATAGGAGCATTTCAAGAGAATTGGGATGTGTGAAATCACTTACAGAGAACTAGGAGTTTTAGAAAAATTATGAGAAAATTGTATGGATGAAACATGTGTAGAAAGGGTAGAAGAAATGACACAAATTGTGGAAGATAAAAAAAAAGTAAAAAAGGGCTAAATCATTAAGGGTTTTGTAGGTCAAGACAAAGATTCTGAAATTTATGCTAAGTGCAGTGGATGACAACCATTGAGGGGTTTTAAATTGCTGAGTGAAGTGATCAATCAAAGTCACATTTACTGATTGTACCTCAATAATATCTCTCAGAGTTGTTCTATATTCTCTGTTCTTGCGGCCACTACTCCCATAGTTCTAATAAATCCACTGATGCCAGAACTTCTTATTTCTCACCTGAACTATTATAGGAGACTGTTAAAAGACCTCTCAAATTTGGATTCTTATTAAAGTACAACTTTGATCATCTCCTTCCTGTTCACTGACTCTTCATTAGCTAAAGTACATATTACCTCATTCCTTGTCTTGACATTCAAAACTCTCTATTTCTGTCTCTTCTCTTATTCTATATTATGACTTAGCTAGAAATCAACTTGAACTCTTCCATATTTCCTATAAATACTTGTAACTATTGTTTCCCATTATTTTCCCCAAGCAGTTTCCTGTGCCCTTCCCTGGAGGGTAAATTCTACTTCTCTATAGTGTAACTTCTCTCTGTGCATAAAAATGTAACTCTAATACCCCTCCCAGTATCCACAAAATCTTTGGCCACCTCAAGCCAAAAATTGTGTCCTTCCCTCTTTTTGTATTATAATTTAATGAATGAATTAATCAGAAAAATATGGATACAGAGATGTCATGTGACAGACCCTTGGCTACACTGTTTTTTGTTTTTTTTTGTTTTTTTTTTTTAAGTAGGATAATTATGACAGGTTTTCTGGCACTGAGAAACATAGCTTTGTACGGAAATGAAAGGTGTATCACAGAGTCTTGTAATTTGATAACTCCTGCCATAGAATTTTATACTATCAATATGAGCTCACAAGTAAACACTAAGTACTTTCTAGAGATGTCAGAGATGGCTTTACAAAGGAGGTATGCCTGGGCATTGAAGAAGACTACTGTTTTTAGACTAAATGAGATCAAGGGCATTCCTGAGAGGAGGAATGTTTGTTCATGTATTAGCACTTCCCTGACTGTGGAAGCTGTCTCTATTTTATATATTCAGTTTTCCACTGTCCTACTGTGCACAGGGTAAACAGTAAGTTAAATGTAAAAAAATCAATTTTAATATATCTTGAAAATTCAAACTCTGTAAAATTAAAGAATGATAAATATATGTCACATGAAGAGTCCAAAATTTTTTTGTGTAATAAAAGTTGATCATTTTACTTTTACCCTTTCTCTCTTCCTTTTTATAAATTTACTACATATGTATAATCAGGTGTAGATCACACATATGTACCTGGTATTATTTACTTGAAGATATTTTCCTGTTAACATTAAACATATAAAGCATATTTATTTTATTAGGCCTATTTTGGGGGGGCTATTTGAAACTATTTTCTCTACCAGCAGGATGAAATATTATATGGGCACTTTAGAAAATCATAATTTCATTTCTTGTGTTTTTTTAAAGTAATAAAAATAGGTAAAGATTCTTGCTGGGGATTGAAAATGCTTATCTATAAAATTCTCCTAAAATGTCAAATTTAACTTACAAAAAAATCTTGACTGTTAAATTTCAAGTTATAAAACAGAAGGAAAAATTTAAAGTAAAAAGAAAGAGGGGAATAATTAGTAATAAATCTTAAATATAATAAATTCCTATATTTAAAATCAGTATCAATGGCATTGCAGTATTTGAAACATAAAGAAGATTAAATGAGTGATTCTAATTTATCCATATCTATGGGCACTCTATATACAACAATTTCTTTTCTCCTGATTGGAAAGTCACTAAGCTCAATTTTGATCATTCTTGAGATGTGAGACACGATTGACAAGAAGAAAACCTTGAGGAAAGTAGCATATGTTCTGTCTATACCATGAACCTCAGCTAAAGCTAACCTAGCAAATGGGGGCAAATTACATTTTCCAACAGATTCAACATCCCTCAGACTTTATCCCATTTTAGAACTAGAAAAAAAAATAAAAAAATTCCAATTAGTCACAGTCATTTCAAATTATATTTGAAATAACACAAGTTTCATTTTAATTTCTTTAACTTGGAAATACTTATTTTCAAATTGACATAAAATGTTTCTTGTGTTATTTATTGAGTGTTTTCAAATTAATATTAGTTCGCTAATTAAACTCCAAGTGACAAGAAATTAAGAAATGCCAAAGTCTTAAAGAAAAGAAATATATATGATTTCCAAAATTAAATTCAGTTCCAGCAGAAAATAACTCATTCTAAACAAGTACTGAAAATTAGACTGACATTTAATACGTGAATATGTTACAAATCACAAACCATAATTTTTCCAAGGTCATTTATCTTTTCTGAGAACAGTTTCATTTTAATTTCTTTAACTTGGAAATACTTATTTTCAAATGTTTCTTGTGTTATTTATACACTATATTGTTTTTTAGGTGGAATATGCAGACATGAGAATGTGATTCTAAACAGGGGGTTAAGAACGAATCTTATAAGTGGTAAGAATATATATTTGGGCATTTCCATTATTTGAATATCTTGAAACATATCAAATTTTAATGTCTGTCTAACCTCTGTTAAAGATGTTGAGGTCACCTAAATTATACTTTCATTCTGTGTAAATGTAAAATCAGACATCTGTGCATTTATTTAGGGTATCTACCTAGGACCTCGAGCCTTCAAGTCCGCCCCAGACCCTCCTTTTTTAGTATTAAAGTCCCATGAAACTTTTCCTTCAGATAAACTAGAATAGCTGGTTATCTTTTTATTTGATAAAATTAAAAAATAGAATTCAGAAAGAAGAATGTAGAACTTCAGTAACTTTCCCGTGGAAATCAAATCAATTACCTCTGTATCAACACTGATTGAATTTTATATGTGCAAAGACTGTAATTTTACACATATTGCAACCATTGGTTTTATTCAATAATTGCTTATTATGAGAACATTACATATCAGAGTCTACATTATGTTGTTGAATATAAAAATAAATAGATACATTGAATCCTCTATTCAGGAAAGAAAAAAGAAAAAAGAATTATTCAACTAGGTTATTATGACACAAAACACAAGCTTTATATGAAATGCCATAAAAGTTCACAAAAAGAAAAGAGTAATGATATTCAGAGTCACGTTGAAGGAGCACAAAAAGAATGGATTCCTAGGTGACCAACACAACATAATTAGAATGTAGCCACTGGAAATATAACCAGATAGAGGAAACTGTACTTATTAAAGGACAGTACACATATAAACCATTCTGCCAATTGAATTGGGAAAAGTGAAAAGGATAATATACCAGAGAAATATTTCTGGGTAATAAAATGTGAATGCTAAATATCAACATTTACCAAGTTTTTATTTTTTTGCCAGGAACTCTATTATGTATTTCATTAGGAAAACAAAAACAAAAACAAAAACAGTTTATCTCCTCAGCTCCATTCTGGACCTATTTTATTTTCTTACAAGTACCAGTGGAGGCATAGAATCAAATGATCTAATCTTTTCATTTTTATCCCAATTGCTATTACAGAAAGATGGAATTGGGAGCAAGACTTATTTTAGTCCTTCAACATATCATTAATTAAAAGGCAACTATTAAGGTTTCATGTCAACACACTCTGTAAAGTAACTAATTTCAGTACTTTTAAATTGAATTAGAAGACTTCTTATGCATAATTTTATTTTTAGAGAGACAGAGCATATAAAAATTGTTTCTGTTGGGAAAAAAAAAATCTCCATAGAATTCCAGGCATGTAGGTATGACATAAACTTGCTGCAATACACACCCCAAAACGTATGTGCCTAGAAGAAAGAAGGCAGATATGAGGCACCACAGGCTCAACCCCAAGTTCTGCATCACCAAGTGTATGTATTCATTGGAACTGAGAGGAGCAGATTGGCCACATTTACCCATAAAGCCAGTTTAACAGTTTAAACATTTGTTTATTTCCTCTGTAAGCATGCAGCATGCACATTAAAAAAAAAAAAATATATATATATATATATATATATATATATATATATATATATATATATATATATTCTTAATTCTTAGCTGGCTTAAACAACACCAACAGAGATAAGAGAAATAGTTTACAATTACTAATTAATTGAAACAAATTCACTGCCCGAAATGTTTCATCTTTATTGTTGCTGCTTGAAATTTGAAAAGCACATCAAGAGCAGCAGGCAAAATCCTCTGGATGATATGCCAGAGCTACAAATATTCTAGATGGGAAGGAAGGAGGGAGGGAAGGAAGGAGAGACAGGACAGATTGCGTGATCATTCTTAATCATAGAAACTTTAGGATAAGTCAAGGGACATTTTAAAAAAGCATGTAGGGAGTTCCTGTCATGGCACAGTGGAAATGAATCCTAATAGGAACCGTGAGGTTGCGGGTTCGATCCCTGGTCTCACTCAGTGAGTTAAGGATCTGGCATTGCTGTGAACTGTGGTGTAGGTTGCAGATGCAGGTTGGATCCTGCATTGCTGTGGCTGTGGCATAGGCCAGCAGCTGCAGATCCGATTTGACCCCTAGCCTGGGAACATCCATATGCTGTGGGCGCAGCCCTAAAAAGTGAAAAATAAAAATTAAAATTAAAAAGTATGTAAATAGGAAAACAGAGTGTAATCTTTCAACTGTAAATTATTTTAAATAATTCCCCCCAAACTGGTAAATTACCTTAGGAGAGTGAATTAGATATAGCAACATGAAAAACCCTCTACATACTCAAAATAACCAAATACATTTATTAATTTATATTATAGTCTACTATCTGTTCACATTTATTCCCTTTAAAATTAATATCAATTTCTCTTAAAAAGCAAAAATTGGTGAGATAATCTGGCCCAGAGTGTGAATGGATCTTTTTCCCCTAATAGCTATGCACTGGCTAATGCCGATTTCTACCAAGCACAGACTTAAAGTCATGAAATCACAAACAGGGCTTCAGTCACGCTTTACAAATTAATTCATATAAAGTAATTAAAACATTTTTCTATAAAATGATGAAAGCATGACTCAATGAAGGCCTCACAGAGGTCCAGATCCTTCCAAATCCTTCTCCCTCAGGGACAGGTTTTAAATCTGCTAAATTCAACAATATAGAAAATTATGACCTTAACTTCCCCTTTAAAGATAAACAATTAGCGCTGTTAAACGTAAATTAAATGATAAGAATTGTGGAAGGGAAGATTTCAGGCCAAGGCCCAGTGCATACACAGCCCCAAGTTCTAAAAACTTTATCACGAGATTTTGTTCAGACTTCTCCCTCATACACACATACATAATATAAACACTATCAAATGCCTGTATTCTGTAAATGCTAAAATACATTTTAATAAATCAGAACTACCAGAGATTTGACTATGCCAACCTTCTGAAATATTAATTTTGTATACAATGTAATTTAATAGACAATATTTCCCACAAAAAGACTCTCTTTTTCATTAGAGTTCTCAACTCCAAGGTCTCTAATCTCAGCGTAGAGTATATCTCCTGACAACAAACTCCTGAAACTGCTCAATACAAATTAAAATTTTTGACACTATTTACCATACATAATACTTTGTGTAATTGTTTTTATGCCTACTACAAAATTAAATTATTTTAAAAATTTTCAAACTTATTTTTTTTTTCCTTCTTCCTCTAGATTACAATCTTCATAGAAGAGGAGGGTTTGCCTGATATTTTTACTACTATATTTCCAACATCTATAGCAATCCTTGGAACATAGTAGGACCTATTTTGGTGAATCAATGAAAACATTATAACCATTTTTGCATTTGGGGTTTAGTGGGGCAGAGCAATATTATAAAGTTAAGGGAGTGATATATACATATATAGTGATATACACATAATGTATACAAATAATATATTGTATATATAAATGCATATAATATGTATGTATATTTTTTTTCCAGAATTGGTTAAGACACCACAATTTTCTTCTTCTCAAGGAACATTGCATCCTCTTGTATTCTGCAAAGAATAAATTACAGTTAAAATAAGAATGTTTCAAAATTTAACTGGAAAAAAATACACTATTTTGCAGTTATAAATATTTTATTATGCCAAATATCATTCAAGTAAAAAATATATGGTAAAAATCTGTAGGGCTGCCACATATAATTGGGAAAGTTGTACATTACACAAAATGTACAAAGGTACCATTCACATCATTTAACAAGGAACTGGGTAAAATGATCTGTAAATGCAAAAATAAAAACTTAGGGTTTAACAGAGGGAATTTTTAGTCATGTAACCTTGTTAACAGTATAATTTTTAAATGGAGATAAATTCAAAGCACCTACTACAGAGTTTTTAATATCAACTCAATGTTTGTTTGTATGTAGCATATGGTGTAGAGTCAGTACGTACTTACCATATATTAATTTTGTCAGTTTCTACCACTTTCAGCACAGAGTAATAATTAGGTATAATGTGATTTTAAAACCAACACTTAAAAATCACTACATATTCAACTCACAATTTATTTTTAAAAATATCACCAGCAGGATTGGAGTTCCTGTCGTGGTGCAGCGGAAACGAATCCAACTAGGAACCATGAGGTTGCGTGTTTGATCCCTGGCTTTACTCAGAGGGTTAAGGATCTGGCATTTCTGTGAGCTGTGGTGTAGGTCACAGACGTGGTTCAGATCTGGTGTTACTGTCGCTCTGGCATAGCCCAGCAGCTGTATCTCTGTTTAGACCCCTAGCCTGGGAACCTCCATATGCCTCAGAGACAAAAAAAAAAAAAAAAAGTCACTATCAGGATTAATCAGTGATTTAATAAATATCTTTGCTTAGGAAGAGGGATAAATAGGTAGAGTGGCAGAGCCCATAAATTACAGTCATGTATTCCCATAAAATTTGCAAAAACTTCAATAACTGAATCTTCCCCTATAACTTTGGTATCAATTTATATAAATTATCAATAAAAATTCAAATTGTTATTTTGATAAAAGATTAAAATGCTAATTCTTCAGATAACAAGTGTTTAGTGTACAAAGGCTCTATAAGTCTACAAAGTGTAAATTGATATTGGAATAAGATCTGGATCACGTCTATTTATCCTCCATCCTCTTCTCCCACTCTTTAACTCATAATGTTGTACAGATTAATTTTTAAATAAATATTGAGTTACTATTATCATTGACTGAGAAAAATCTGCCAATTATTTGTGTCCTTTGTGTTTATTGGTGACTCTCTAGAGCCTAGAACTGTTCCTGGGACACTGAAAAACTAATTTCTGAATGAATAAATATCATGAAATAAGTTTAGAAGAACCAGATTTTTAAGTAACCAGAATTATCTTTTAGAGTTGTAAAATTTCCAGCTTCAAATGAAAAAATAATCATGCAAGTATGATGAAAGCAATTTTAAAAATTTAATTTAGATTTCATGGCTTGATGATAAAAGTTAACTTAGATCTGACCACATATTCTGGATTGGAGCCATCCAATCTGAATCATCAATTTCAAAGTATAGCAAACAATCTGGTTAAATTTAATGAATTATTAGAGCAAAGTGGAATATTTAAATAGTCCTGAAAAATGGTGTGTAGTATAACACAGAAGACATTGCAAAATATGAAATAGTTATATTTTGTAGCATTTAATTGCAATCATCACAACTATTTAACCAATTATCAGAGTTTCCATTAAACCTACCTCAAAACAAACAGTAAATACTAAAATCCTAGAACCAAAACAGCGGTATGATTGACAAGGCACTTCATCTTAGAATTAGATATATGTTCAGGAAATGTGAATCACCCAGAGCAACACAAATTCAAAACTATTTGCTATAAACAAACTGATCACGTCTATTCACATAATATTTTTCACTTTGTTAAATATAATATAAATAAAAATGTCCACTTAATTATGCCAAATTAGAAGTATCCATGTAAATTTAAAAAATTAAAAATGCATCAATGACTTCATAGAAAAAATAACATCAGGTACAAATAATGTTTGGAATAAGTTGAACCAATAAGAGCTGTTTCATATTGACACCCTGGATTTCCATGAAAAAATCTAGTCATGGTTGTAGCACTTGACCCTGGAAACACATAAGAAGTGTTAAGGTAAATATGAAGAATGAAGCTTCTAATTGTTTTAATTACATTGGAGAGATGACACTGAATGCCAATTTTTTAAATTAGATTTTTAAAGAAATCAGCCAGTGACTACTAAGTATTATTATTTTATACTGGTGTTTGTTAGTTCTTATGAGATAGGTGTTCTGGGTATTCTAAATTCATGAGAGCTTCAGATGTTTGTTGAAATCTTCAACCTACAAGGAACTGTGCATGATTGACAGTGCATTTTCAGATTAGCAGATTTCTCTAATATATTACACCTTTTTGGACAATGGTTTCATTTCAAATGGAGTCCTGTTTCTAGCCGGCATCACAACTAAACACTGTGCCACATTTAGTGGAATGGCACAACACCCTTGTCTTAAAGCAAAAAAAAAAAAGTCTTGTCAAATAGTCCCCTGATTCTGATTTTCTAAATAGTTCTATTGTACTTACAAGAAATACACTTTTACATTGCTGTAAATTTAAGTGATTCTATGTTATTATATTTAATTAAATAATATAGTTTGGTTTAATTGAGTGTAGTTTGAAACATTTCAGGGTTAAGTTGAAAGTAAAAGAACCCTCAAAATACCTGTTTTTTGAGAAAAACATAACTTTTATTTCTTTCTGATACTAAGAGTCTACTGGTAGAAGGTCTAGGGCTGTAAGGGAATTTTCTTGCTCATGGTCTTGATGATTTCCTTAATATGAAAGAATCAGAGAAAAGAAAGACTGTAATGATTATAGGGTTACTTTGGGAAAATGAATGGAATGAATAATTTAAGTGAAACAGTAAAGAAATAATGAGTTGACATTTTGATAGGATGTGGTGAAGCTATAGATGTAAAGAATTTAAAATTTGTATCTGGATGTTGGAAGACTTTTTTTATTATTAATTTTTTTTTTCATTTTATGACTGCATCCACAGTATCTGGAAGTTCCTGGGTCAGGGACTGAATCCAAGCCACAGATGAGACCTAAAACAAAGCTGTGACAATCCTTTAATCCACTGTACCAAGCAGAGGACTGAACCCTCATCTCTGCAGGGACCTGAGCCACTGCAGTCAAATTCTTAACCCATTGCATCATGATGAAGACACTGGAAGACTGTTTTTAAATGATGTGCAATATTTGGGAGTAGTCTATTTACCCTTTGTAGTTTTGCTTTATTTTGATTTTCAGATAATTGATTCAATTTGGTCTTTTACTATGTATCCAGGTAATCACTATAAATTATTAAAAAATAAGTAAAATTAGTCTTAACAGTAGGATATCCATGAGAGTAACCAAGATGACTTTGTGCTGGATTACCTATCAGGTACTTTTCCATAATAGCTCATATAAAAATCCTGTTATTATGAATGGGGTATGAAAGGGAAAAATGCTTAATAATGGTAAATTAGAGATGTCTCCAGAACTTCTCAGTAAGAAAACAAAGTATAGGTCTGTAGTCAGGGAAGAAGTTGATACTGGGAATGGAGAAGTAGACAGTATCACAATTCACCTGCAGGTAAGCCATGCAATAGACAATTTTGCACAGAATAGAGTTGTCCAACAAGAAGCTGAAATCACAAATAAAAGCCATTTAAGTAAAAGACACAATAATCACTGAGAAGGACAGTTACTGTAGACAGTGAGATAGGAAGGAGTGTCTGGTGTCACAGAAGTCAAACTAGGAATTTAAAAATGAATCAGGGAGTCTGTACCGACAAACCTGAACCAAAGACCTGATGTGTTATATAGGATCCTGAAAAGGGAGGGGCTTCTGCAATTGCATTGAAATACTGATTTATGGTCAATTTCTAGAGTACTCAAATGATAATAAAGGATAGGTCAGGCAAAGGAAAGTAAAATGAGGAAGAGTGGATTGTGTGGACCTGCAACCTCTGCTTGTCCCTAGTCTTTGTTCCTTTCTCTAAAGACCAGCTGCTGGCCCCCAGGAAACATGTACCCAAATGTACGCCTGCCTGTAAGCACCCAGACCTATGAAGATAACCTTCCCCATGGGGCTGAGACATCAGTGTTCCATTCTTTGATCAACAGGCTAACACCTTTAAACCTATATATATATATATATATGTTATCCAGTTTTATTCCACCTAGGAAAAAGATTGAGGTTGCTTTTCTTTTATGAGGGGTGAAAAAATAACATTTTCTTAACTACACTTTGTTCAGTAATTTCAAATAGAACAAAGACTTAAAAAGTAATAAAATGATTACAAGTTCACTGCTTTCTTAAATGAAAGAGATTTAGCACACGGTTTAGAAAGAACCTAGATTGCGGTGTTTTGGGGAATGAATTTTCATCACTGAAAATTACTTAGTAAATGTGGCATTTTGGAAAAAAATTAGGTACCTATGAAAGGAAAAAAATAGGCCATTCATTTAATCAAGTAAAGTATATTATTTTTGAGTATAATGAATTTAAATGATAAATGGAGTGGAAGAAAAGGCTAGATTAGGTGAGAATGAAACAAGAAAAGGCAGTACTACTAGAGGCAAATCTGTATTTTGTGTGAAGTGAGATACGGAGTTGCTCTAAGATAGTCAGGAGGACAAAGTACATGGCTATAAAGAAATAGTGGGAAGAACTCTTTGCAGCCTTCATTTCTCCTTTGACCCCAACTGTACCTTCTATGCTTTGCAGAATGCATGTAGCTAGATAATATGGACAGTTGACAGCCATGAGTTACTCGTCTAATGAGCTCCATTCTAATATATAAGTTTTTGTCATTAAACTCATATCCCCAAGTGGCCATTAATTCTGGTACTTAGCTTGTTATTATCTATTTTTTTTAAGTCAGACAAAAGGAAAACGTTGTTGCTATTCTGTAAGTATCTAGAACATCAAAGAAATCTGCCTGATTTATCCTGAGTCCAATGAATAAAACATGATCCCATCTTATATCCTGAATTGTTTTACTTTTAAAAGTATATGGTTAACTTTCAACTTTTTTCCTTGCTTCTGTTTAACCAATTTTTTTTTTTTTTTTTTTTTTTTGCTTTTTAGGGCCATACCCACGGCATATGGAAGTTCCCAGGCTAGAGGTCAAATTGGAGCTGTAACTGCCGGTCTACACCACAGCCACAGCAACACCAGATCTAAGCCGCATCTGTGACCTAGGTCATGGCAACACTGGGTACTCAACCCACTGAGCAAGGCCAAGGATCAAACCTGCAACCTCATGGTCCCTAGTTGGATTCATTTCTACTGTGCCACTATGGGAACTCCACAAAAATCTTTAAGACTGACAAGGAGTTCCTGTTGTGGTTCATTGTGTTAAGGACCCAATATTGTCTCTGTGAGGTTGCAGGTTTGATCCCTGGCCTCTCTCAGTGCATTAAGCATCTGGCCTAATATTGGCTGACATAACAAAGTACCATAAACTGGTTGGCTTAAAATGAGCTAAATTTATGACCTTTTAGTTGTGGAGAATAGATGCCCTGAATCAAAGTATGGTTAACAGGACCATGCTTATTCCTCAACTTCTAGGTAAGGAGATTTCCTTGCCTCTTCCAGCTTCTGATTGTTTTAGAGGTCCCTGTATTATGGCAGCATTACATCAAGCTCTGCCTCCATCTTCATAGGGCTATCTCCCCTCTCTGTATGTGTGTTTCTCTCTTTTTCATGGCATTCTCCTTCTTCTGTTTCTGCTTTCTCTTCATACAGGGCCATTAGTCATATTGGACTAAGACCTACCCTGATTCATATCATCTTAATTATATCCAAAGACCCTATTTCCAAATAAGGTCACATTCACAGGTACTAGGGGTTAGGACTTCAAAGTATTTTTTTGGGAGACACGGTTTAACTGTAACAATTATAACAAAACCAAGGCTTACAATTTTGCAATTTATATTCCTTCCTTCTATTTCTAAAACATCCCTAAACTATGTTTGCCAGCTTGGAGTGAGGCTCACCTAGGTCAATGCAATGATAGTCAAGGGCTAAATACCAATCCCAGCTCTGGTTATGGAGATTTTAGAGGCCACCTTCTGAATACATGGCTTCCACACAATGGAATCTCCTTGGGTCACTGAGTCACATTTAAGTGAGAGCTTCCACAAATCTCAACAGGACTTTGCACACTTAAGAAATAAACTTTTATTGCTAAGCCAAGGAGAAGCCAAGAGACTACCTTAATGAAGATGCACATATATATTAAGAGAATTTTTTACTCTCAAATGTGATTATTGAATTCTTTAACAAAATGTCTAAAAATAGATTGCAAAAATATAATATGTGTAAAACTCCCTTAATCCACAATGTACTGTTGGTGTTATATCTATATAACATTTTCTCCCACGATTTAGTATACACTATAGATCTTACTGTGCAACATTTTTTAAGATGAAAAGACATGATTAGTGATCAGTTCCCATTTATTTTCAATGCACTATGAGAGTGAACTGCTTCTCTTTTTTTTTCCATTTTTTAATGTTTTATTGAATTACTGTTAATTTATAAGGCCATGATAATTTCTCCTGTACAACAAAGTGATTCAGTTATTTTATAGATTTCTTAAATAACATTTAAATATCTAAAAAGCAAAAATGTTACATGGCATTGTTCCTAGTAATGGTCAATTATCACTCTCCATCTTATTTGTTAACCACTCTTGTATAAGTATGTGTTGCAGAAACATGTTTAAGCTAGCATATTTGTATTCACATATTCATTCATTTGTGCATTCACACAATGATTTAACAGATACTTGGGTGCCTATTATGTTTAATACTCTTTGCCTGGCTTTAGGTGTAACATAGTGAAACAAATAGGCAGGTTTCAGCTTGCACTGAGTTTACAGAACATGAGAGTGACAAGGAATAAAAAATGATGATACAGGTGTATAATTACACACAACCCAAGGTGTTATGAATGAAAGGCAGAGGCAAAGTAAAAGCATAAAACAAGGTAACGTATTCTAGGTTGCACTGAATAGAGAATGTTTTCACAAGTAAGCGATATCTTTTCACTGAGCATGTAATGCTGAGTAAGAATTAACTGAGCTAAGGGGTGACTGGTGGAAAGTGGTTCATGCAAAGGAAACAGGCAGTCCACAGCCCTGAAAAAAAAAATAGCAAGATTAATTCCAGGAGTGTATAGAGCTTGTGAGAAAAATGTGTGAAATGAGACTGAAGAAAAAATCAGGGCCAGAAATGTCAGGAAGCTGTAGGCCATGTTAGAGACTTTGTTCTATATACTAAAATTGATAAATGATTGTCATGTATGTAATTTGAAGACATAATTCTGCCTATGATTTGGAGAGGAAAAATTGGTCAGGAAAACAATTTGACAGA
This sequence comes from Phacochoerus africanus, assembly GCF_016906955.1. Lineage (NCBI taxonomy): Eukaryota > Metazoa > Chordata > Mammalia > Artiodactyla > Suidae > Phacochoerus > Phacochoerus africanus. Next base: position 42,317,183 of record NC_062556.1, on the reverse strand, counting down.
CAACTATAGTATTTCAGTTTAGAAATATTTGTATTTTAGACTATGGGGATTGGAAATGGAGAGCAGTAAATTAATTTGACAGATATTTAGGATGTGTAGCATGTATACAATATGCAACAGATATGCAAAAACATTTCACTATTTCCTATACTGTGTATTTGCCTTTCCCAAGAGTTATCAATTTTTTTAATGTATTAACAAAATACTGATCTTTCAAGCAAAACTTTGTTGGAAAGCACAAATACATTTTAAGTAAATAATTGTAACAAATAGCTATTATATTGGCATGTGCAATACATTTGACTTTCTAAAACATAATGTCCTGATTGAGGGAAAAAAATAACTTAAACATTGCTAAGAACTGTTCTTTTTCTTTGGGGGAGGGGACTACAATTTTAGAGGAATGTTTCCTGCAGAAATGCCCTAGTAAATCTATTCACACACACATAAGGACATAAAAGCCTTGGAACAGAAAATTACTATTAGAGTGAAGAAATAATATGACAGTGATTTTTGCATCATGGAAAACGATATGCCAATTGCTAGCGCTTGTTATATTGTATAAATGTTAGCCCTTTGAGTTATGAATTACTATCTGAATCAATAGTTCTGAACCTTTGAAATTTATTACTAAGATTCTTTTTTTTTTAATATTCAAGTCAATACAAACTCTATGGGCCCATTAATCTTAATGTTACTTCGAAAGTGAAATTTTTTTCCTCCCTGCAACCACCACCTCATTCTACTCCTCAGTATAAACATAGCTTAAGTCTTCTTATTCCTTCAGTAGAGTCAAGTGAAGGACCCAATGAATTATATTGTAAAAGACAGTTATGGAGCACTAATATTCAGAAAGAACAGTGGGCATGAACATCATGGAGCTTTCCAACTGCTGAAAAGAATCTTGGTAAAGTGGTCCCAAGCTGTTTTATTCCAGATGCCCATTTTCACTTAATGACCATTAGAACAGGCAACAAAGCAATTAGCAGGTCTATCTAATGAAAGAAAACAACTGTCAGGTAAATCAGTTTCTAAATGACTATGTGTGTAAGATGATACGGATAAAAATAGGATGAAAGTCAGTTTCTCAATTGAAATAAAACTTGTGTAAACATTTTTAACATGAGCTTGCCCCTGGCATAATTTATATGTAACTTAATGAAATATAACCAACAAAATCAAAAAATCAATAAATTTAAAATATAAAGCAGGAAGGGCTATTGGTAACAATTACCACACACCTATCTTTTTTTAATATATTTTTTTTTATTTTCCCACTGTACAGCAAGGGGGTCAGGTTATGCTTACATGTATACATTACAATTACATTTTCCCCCCCACCCTTTCTTCTGTTGCAACATGAGTATCTAGACAAAGTTCTCAATGCTATTCAGCAGGATCTCCTTGTAAATCTATTCTAAGTTGTGTATGATAAGCCCAAGCTCCCAATCCCTCCCACTCCCTCCCCCTCCCATCAGGCAGCCACAAGTCTCTTCTCCAAGTCCATGATTTTCTTTTCTGAGGAGATGTTCATTTGTGCTGGATAATAGATTCCAGTTATAAGTGATATCATATGGTATTTGTCTTTGTCTTTCTGGCTCATTTCACTCAGTATGAGATTCTCTAGCTCCATCCATGTTGCTGCAAATGGCATTATGTCATTCTTTTTTATGGCTGAGTAGTATTCCATTGTGTATATATACCACCTCTTCCGAATCCAATCATCTGTCAATGGACATTTAGGTTGTTTCCATGTCCTGGCTATTGACCACACACCTTTCTAAATGAAGAATTCTATTCAAAATTACACAAGCAGATGAACTCTACTTATATGATTCCAAAAATCAAAATTCACTATTTAATAAAAGAATATTTTATTATTAGAGAGCATTGCTTTTTAGATAATTCACAAGAATTCTATTCACAATTACATATTCAGGTGAACTCTGCTTAGATAATTCTAAAAAACGAAATTCACTACTTAATAAAAATATTTCATTATTAGAGGGCATTGCTTTTTACTGAGTTCTCATTATTAATGACTTGAAATGTGCACTCTAACTACTTCCACAAAAATGTGGCTTACTCTCTGAAGCGAGACAAAAATCATATTGATTTTTTACATGTCAGGCCTTTGGATATTTAGTTCAAGCATGTGTTTGTGGGAGATGACATCAGGGCTTTCTCTTTTTCATCTGTTTTCTAATATTTCCAATGCCTTTAAAACATTCCTTTTAGGAAATGAATGATTGTAGAACTCATGCTCAGAAATCTTAATATTCATATTCTTCTGTACATATTTCTAGATCACAAACCTAATTTATTTTGGCTATTTACATGCACTATTCTATGTACTTTTGTCCATGATATTTAATAATTAAGACTAGATTAAAGGATAATATCAACATCTTACCATGACTGGAAAACTTCAAGTGAGTTAGCACCTCATTTACTAAAGGACAGCTAGCAGTTCTTTCACCTAAATAACAAAGTTAATAGGATCTATATCTCCTACCATGAACAATTTTTTGTCTCATTAGATCATATCTATTTCAAGGGTTGATGCATAGCTAATTGATAGAAAGAATTAAATGACGAAAAATAAATAAATTATTAAATTATTATATAATTTGAATTAATTTTTCTTTCTAATTTCCTGTTTGGATCTTAAATTTGCGCCCTCTATAGATGTAGATACATAGATTACAAATATATTGATTTTCATAGATATATAGATTACATATGCATATATATATAATTAGTGTAACAATATAGTTTCATGTTAAATGAGTAATGTATTGCATTAATAGATCAGATTGAGTATTATGTTCATGTTTTCTCCTACCATGAATCAGAGGAATGTATTGTGGACCCTTCCTCTTGTGCCATAAGAGAGTAATAGAAAATTATCTATGTAGATTATATAGATAAAAATTTCTCATGTCATAAGAAAAATGATAGAAAATTAACTGTGTATATATTTCCAAAACATGTTTCTTTGTATTTATGTATGCGTATCTATTACTGTGCTTCCAAAGTATCATGAAGAATAAATAAACTGGAAATTCTCAGAAAAGAAAAAGATCTTTCACTTACAGTGACCAGAGAAATCTTGGTCTTAACACATGTAGTACTGTATAGTCCTTGGAGGGGTGTGTGTCTTGTGGACATGTTCCAAGAACAAAGATAAAATAAAATGAAGGATATCCTTAAAGCAATTATCAAAATGACTGATCATGAACCCACATTAATAGCACCAAATGATTTGACATTTCTTCCCTTTATACCACTTGTCCTTATCTTTAAAAAAGCAGCCATATTTGTACTTCCTCTCCTTCTTTCCACATGCCCTCTCCCAAAAGTGGGGTTTGAGAGCAGGAGATGCAGGGAATGAATCTCAGTTATGAGAAATGTCTAGTAGGAGTGCAGGAACCTGAAATTCACAAGGCAGGTCACCTGTATACCATAAAAAATAGCACACCCTATGTGACCCCACATCAGTGGAGGTATCTCTGATATCTCTGAGGGACAGACAGAAAGACAAATAGGGATTCCTTTATTGAAATTGAGCAGAGAAACAGGCATCACCAAACATATAAGAAAAGTCAAAACCACCTAAGTGGAAAAAAAAGTCAACCAAAAGACAAATTATTAAGGAAACAGGATAAGAAAAAAACAAAAAGATTAGAATATAAAAGTAATTTTTTGTTAAAATAAGTACCTTAGGAATTGAAAATATGAGCATCAATATAGTATGAATCTCTTGCATGCAAACTCAAGCAAACAAACACCTGATTGTTAAAAGCAGAGCAACAAGAACTCAAGAAAACATCATTTTAGTTTTTAATTTTTATTTTATAATTATAAAATTATGGTTGATTTACAATGTTTCTTTTGTCGTAGAGTGGAGTGACCCAATCACACGTAATTCCCTGTGCTCTACAGTAGGAGTCCATTGGCCCTCCATTCCAAATGTTACACTTCGTATCCACCAACCCCAAACTCACTTTCCATCCCTCTCCTTCCCCAACCCCATGGCATCCACAAGTCTGCTTTGCATGTCTGTGATCAGTTTCTCTTTTGTAGATAAGATTATGTGTGCCATATTTTATACTCCAGATATGTTTCACATATCATCATACGGTATTTATCTTTCTCTTTCTAACTTCACTTAGTATGAGAATCTCTATTTCCATCCATTTTTTCATAAATGGCATTATTTTGTTCTTTTTATGGCTGAGTAGTGTTCCACTGTATATACGTACCACATATTCTTAGTCCATTCATCTGCCATTGTGCATTTAGCCTGTTTCCAGGTCTTGGTATTGTGAATAGCACTGCAATGAACATAGGAGTACATGTATATTTTTGAATGAAAGTTTTATCCAAATATAAGCTTAGGAGTGGGATGCTGGATCATATGGTAGTTTTATATTTAGTTTTCTGAGATACCACCATACTGTTTTCCATAGTGCTTGTACCCATTTACATTCCAACCAGCAGTGAAAGTAGGTACCCTTTCCTCCAAACCCTCTCCAGCATTTGCTACTTCTTGACTTGTTAATGATGGCCATTCTGACTGGTGGTACCTCATTGTAGTTTCAATTTCCATTTTTCTAATAATTAGTGATGTTGAATATTTTTTCATGTGCCTATTGGCCATTCATATGTATTCTTCAGAAAAAAATGTCTTTTTAGGTCTTCTGCCCATTTTTCAATTAGGTTGTTTGTTTTTATGTTGTTGGGTTGTATGAGTTGTTCATATGTTTTGGAGATTAGACCTTTGTATCAATCATTGCATTGTTTGCAATGATTTTCTTGCATTATGTGGGTTATCTTTTCTTTTTTTAATGGTCCCTTTTGCTGTGCCAAAGCTTTTGAGTTTAATTAGGTCTCATGGGTTTATTTTTGTTTTTATTGTCATTATTCTAGGGGGTTGATCAAATAAGATTTTGCTGTGATTTAGGTCAAAGAGCATTCTGCTTACATTTTTCTCTAGGATTTTTATAGTATCTGGCCTTATATTTAGCTCTTTAATCCATTTGAGGTTTATTTTTGTGTATAATGTTAGAAAGTGTTCTAGTTTCATTCTTTTACAGGTAGCTTTCCAGTTTTCCCCATATCCTTTTTTGAAGAACCTATCTTTCCTCCACTGTATGTTCTTGCATTTTTTGTCATATATTAGCTGACCACAGGTGATTGGGTTTACTTCTGGGCTTTCTATCCTGTTCCATTGATCTATACTTCTGTGTTTGTTTTGTTTCTTGCCATTATCATATTGTTTGATAACTGTAACTTTGTAATATTGTCTGAAGTCAGGGAGTGTGATTCCTTGATTTCCATTTTTTTTTTCAATATTGCTCTGGCTATTTGGGGTCTTTTGTTTTTCCATACAAATTTTAAAATATTCTGTTCTAGTTCTGTGATGAATGTCTTTGGTAAATAATTTGACAGGGATTGCATTGAATCTGCAGATGTCCTTGGGTGGTATGGTCATTTTGACAATATTGATTCTTCCAATCCAGGATGATGGTATATCTTTCCATCTGTTTGTGTCATCTTTTATTTCTTTCATTAGTGTCTTATAGTTTTCAGAGTATAGGCTTTTTTCCCTTTAGGTAGGTTTATTCCTAAATATTTTATTCTTTTTGATGTGATGGTGAATAGGATCATTTCTCCAATTTTCTTTCTGATCTTTGTTTTGAAATTGAAAATGTGATTTTAAAAATTCCAAAAATCAGAAGACCTGATGGTTTACACAGGAAAATTTTATCAAACATTCAGAGAAGGCTTAAAACCTTTTCTTCTGAAACTCCTCCAAAAAAATAGAAGAGTAAGGAACACTCCCAAGCTCATTTTATGTGGCCACCATCACCCTGATACCAAAATCAGAGAAAGGTACCAAAAAAAAAAAAGAAAGAAAGAAAGAAAGAAAAGAAAATTACAGGCCAATATCACTGATAAACGAAGATGCAAAATCCTCAACAAAATATTAACAAACTGAATACAAATATGTTCTAAAAGGATCATACACCATGAGCAAGTGGAATTTACCCTAGGGACGCAAGGATTTTTCAATATCTGTAAATCAATCAGTGTGATATACCACATTAATAATTTGAAAAAAGAAAAATTATATGATCATCTCAATAGATGTGGAAAAATATTTTGAAAAAATTCAACACCCATTTTTGATAAAAACTCTCCAGAAAGTCAGCATAGAGGGAACATGCCTCAACATAATAAAAGCTGTGTATGACAAACACTCAGCTAACATCATTCTCAAAGGTGAAAAACTGAAAACATTTCCACTAAGATCAGGAATAAAATAAAGCATGTCCACTTTCACCAGTACTATTCAACATAATTTTGGAAGTCCTAGCAATGGCAATCAGAGAAGAAAAATAAATAAAAGGAATCCAAATTTGAAAAGAAGAAGTAAAACTATCACTGTTTACAAACGGCATGATACTACACTTCAAAAATTCTGAAGACACTACCAAAAACTGTTAGAGCCCTTTGATGAATTTGGCAAAGTGGCAGGTTACAAAATTAATACACAGAAATCTATTGTGTTTCTATATACCAAGGAACATTGTTTTAAAGCTAGATCACCATTAAAGTACAGGAATGTAGATGGCAAATATATTTATCTTCAACCCGACAGTGGTAGGAAAGACTGGATGAGATTTTTGAGGCTTGGGGACAGGCAGATTGTAGAGGGAAAACAACAAGAACAAAATCAGGCAAATGATAAACAAGGATACTGAGTATTGTTGAAATTTTCCATTACTTGGGATAAAAGAGTCATCCATGTAATTATTTTTCTACCCAATTTATTGTTGCTCCAACATGACAAATACATGGCTCAGAGCCTTTTCACGTGCTTTTTTCTTCTTTGATGGCTATTACCCTGGTAACTGCCAAGACTCCCTTTTCACCCTCCCACTTCATTATTCAGGCGTCTTCGCAAATGTCACTTCATCAGTGAGAATTTCTTTAACCATATTATCTAAAATAATTTTTGCAGCACCCACAGCATTCTCTAGTCCTTCCCTTTTTTCATTTTTCTACATAATAATTAAATCCCCATGACATTATTTACTTATTTATTTTCTTGTTTGTCTTTTTCCACTAGGATGTAAGCTCCACAAAAGCATCTAGAACAGGTTTTGCCATTAGTGTAAAATAAGAAACATTATTAATTATTTAATGTCTTGGAAAGGGAAGAGCTGAGACTCCCCACCAATGTCCCTTTTGGAAATGATGGTTACTTGCTAGTAGGCAAGAACAGAAAATCATAAAGGAAAAATATGTTATTTATATCTTCTTTAAATGTTAAGGGAAGGATATGAACAAAAATGACATATGAAATTCAATAACAAATGCTTTCCACTGGATTTAATGTTGGGTCTCTAAATATAATTCTTACAAACAAAATTAGCAAAATAAATTCAATTCTGTTTGTATTTTATCAAAGAAAATCTCATTTCAAAAGGCCTACATCTTGTACTTAACATTTCAGATGACAATTTGACTACAAATTATGAATAACCAAAATTATATATCCTTTCTATGTTGTGATCTTAAATAAATGCAAGAAATCAATAAAGGGGGATCTTCAGTGACAACCAGAAGCACAGAGTAAAATATTTATTGTGAGAAGGATTTTCTCAGTGCAAGTAGCTCCTTTCTCTGCAGGCTCCTTTTTTTTTCATATATATGTATGCTCCATTTCTTAGTGGTAAATTCTTATTGGTTTAAAATAATATATTTAAAATTTTTCCACTACCCACTTATTGCCATTTGCTTCCTGATGATAGACTTTAGGGATGTTACCAATCAGTGGCATCTGTAGCACATACCCCTATCCCCCGTGAAGGGAAAATGACATTCAGTGAGACTTCATCACCAGGCCACCGCCCTCCCAGGGTGATTCTACCTGGCCTGGTCATATAAAGGGAATATAGGGCTGCCACATTAGAAATTAGTAAAAAATATTTAAAATAATAAATATTTCTCACACTCTCAAGACTCACTCTGATAGCTGTGATCCATGATTGAAAATTTTAATAACGTAATTCTCATCATCGCCATAAATCAATCAAGGCAAAATCTGAAATTTTGCATTGATTTATGAAATCAAACTTTTGCATAAATTTATTGCAATGAAATTTATTGCAGTTGTTGGAGTACATCATTATTGTTGAAGTACATTATTTTTTTTTAATGTCATGTCAACTTCAGAAAAGTCTAATTTTTTTCTTTATAGTTTTGGGCATCAATGTATTATTTTAATAAACAACAAGAATATTTTCTATCTATAATTCTATTTGTCATAATTTATTTATTAATTGAGTCCCATAATTTACATATTAACTAATAGTGCATTTATTGTAAATCATTTCAATATAGACACAGGTGTACAAATATGGAGATGAAAAATTGCTGAGTAGCTTTTCTATGCTGGCCCCTATGATGAAAAATGTAATTGAATTTACTTTCCTAAAAACTTTTTGAAACATTATAGTTTCTATTTTACAGATTAAGAAAGAAAGGCTCTAGGAAGTTAATTAATACCAGTTAATTAGTAGCAGAGCTGGAATTCAAATCCAAGTCATTTCACCAAGAGTAAGTCGTAGCTATATCATTTTAAGATTTTGGTAGATTTTTACAGTTATTTAGTTCCTTTTATTTAGTCAAGATGGAAGACTCATCAACACAATTTTCCTCTTGGTGCTCCTCTTTACTCTTTTATTGTTGCAGTTTCTTCTTTATGGACTTTCTCCAATTCTATTATTTGTTTTCTATATACAATTTCAAAAGAATTTCAAGTCATAGAAACTACATTTTTATAGAAGAAATACACAAATAACTTATTTTTCATTATGCACATTAAAAATGTAAATTTTTACTTATGGAGAGCTTGTTTTTTCTTTTTTATTTATTTTTTCCACTTTACAGCATAACTTATGGAGAGTTTATATTTCTTTATGAAACTTTTTTTTTCTTTCAGCTAATGTTGATGTAGATCCCTGTCTAAGAAACAGTGTACATAACAGTTGACAGTAAATGTTTTATTCAGTTAATTTTCAAGAATCCATGGATATTTACAATCATGTTTTATTCAGAACTAACACTCTGAATTTAAATCATGGGATAAAATGGACTAATAATACTTCAGTGTTAGAAAAATTGAAACTGTACATTCATAAGTTCAAATTGCAGGCTAAATGCAGAATACTAGACAAGACAAGCAAATTGAGATAATCTTGAGGGTAATTTGAGTTAGAATTGGGAAAGACTAAAATCTTGGAGATTATCAAGATGCAATTTCTGGGCAATATGTCAGCTAACCTACATTAATAATATAGGTCAAAGTCTGCAGATTTACTTGGGACACAGTATTATTGGTTATAAACACTTTACCTCAATATTTGTAAGAAAGGATCAGTGTGGTATGGTACTCTTAGAGGCTCTAGATCTAGATTGTAATTCAGAAAATGCTGAAGACTAGTTAAAAAACAATTGTATAGGTTACATCATTTTTTGATCTTTAGGTTAATAATCTGGAAAAGAATACTAATTATCTCTGTTTCCCAAAAATTACTTCTTCCCACAATATCCATTGCACCAAGTTCTCCCTGATCCAGGGTATTTGCTTATAAAATTTCTTTCTCTTCTCACTTTTCCCATCACTTGTTTCTCCTCATCCATCAGGCCTCAGCTTTGTTATTAGTCCACAGAGTTCTGCTTTCCTCTTGAAAGCCAGGCAATTTATAAAAGTGAGATAACATATGGAAAACTGCTTCAAAAATAGAAACCCAGCACTGTAATTTATATCCATTTACTTAAACAAATTCTGATGCTAAAATCCTAAATTAAATTAAGATATCACCTCTGTATGAAATCGAGTATTAATACTACTCAGCTTATTTCCAACACTTATTAACAAATGATCCTTGGCTAAATTATTAAGTTTTTCTGATGGAGAAGAAAATGTTTCTCAATGATATATTTATTTATTTGGATTCTGGTACTTTTCAAATCTTAAAAAAAAAAAAAAAACTTAAATGAGAAAGTGCTTAACTGCTTAAAACCTTTCCTTAACTTTCCATTGTAGGTACAGTTAAGTAAGAACTCTATACTGTGAATTATACAGTAACACCACGGATCAACAGTCTTCTCCTGACATGGTCACTAAGGATGGCCTTTATGTTCTCCAATGTTCCAGGCTTGCTGCTTTCTAAGTAGCTTTCAGTAGCCATTCTCTCCCTCATTTGCTCTTTATCCTGTGTTTATGTTGATTGTTTTTTTCATTTTTTTGCATTTTGTAATGATTTTTATTTTTTCCATTATACCTCGTTTGTGGTGTTCTGCCAATTTTCTACTATACAGCAAGGTGACCCAGGCACACATACATATATACATTCTTTTTCTCACATTATCCTCCATCATGCTCCATCATAAGTGACTAGACAGTTTCCTTTGCTACACAGCAGGATCTCATTGCTTATCCCCTCCAAAGGCAATAGTTTGCATCTATTAACCCCAGATTCCCAATCTGCTCCACTCCCTTCCCCTCCCCCTTGGCAACCACAAGTCTGTTCTCCAAGTCCATGAATTTCTTTTCTGCATAAAGGTTTATTTGCGCCATATATTACATTCCAGATATGTAATAGCATATGGTATTTGTCTTTCTCTTTCTGACTAACTTCACTCAGTATGAGAGTCTTAGTTCCATCCATGTTGCTGAAAATGGCATTATTTTGGTCTTTTTATGACTGAGTAGTATTCCATTATGTAAATATACCACATCTTAATCCATTCATCTCTTGATGGACATTTAGGTTGTTTCCATGTCTTGGCTATTGTGAATAGTGTTGCGACTGAACATACTGTGCATGTATATTTTTCAAGGAAAGTTTTCTCTGGTTTTATGCCCAAGAGTGGGATTGCTGGATCATATGGTAGATCTATGCATAGTTTTATGCGGTACCTCCATACTGTTTTCCATAGTGGTTTTACCAATTTACACTCCCACCAACAGTGTAGGAAGGCACACTTTTTCCACAACCTTTCCAGCATTATTTATTTGCTGGTTTGTTAATGATGGCCATTCTCACAGCTGTGAGATGGTACCTCATAGTAGTTTTGAGTTGCATTTATCTAATAATTAGTGATGTTGAACATTTTGTCATGTACTGTTGGCCATCTGTACATCTTCTTTGGAGAAATGTCTATTTAGGTCTTCTGCCCATTTTTAAATTGGGTTGTTGGTTTTCCTGCTGTTGAGCAGTATATGCGGTTTGTATATTTTGGAGATTAAGCCCTTGTCAGTTGCATTGTTTGAAACTATTTTATTCCATTCCATAGGTTGTCTTTTTTTTTTTAATGGTTTCCTTTGCTGTGCAAATGTTTGTCAGTTTGATTAGGTCCCATTTGTTTATTTTTGCTTTTATTTCTGTTGACTTGGGAGATAGACCTAAGAAAACATTCATACGGTTGATGTCAGAGACGTATTTATTTATTTATTTATTTGCATTTTATAGCTCTCTTCTTATCTCTTCATCCATCTATTTTATATACATAAACATATTTATATTTCTCTCATTCAGGTGGGTCCTATAGTCAACTTTATAGGGAGTGCTTCTCTAAGGACTCTGTATAAAATAGAAGGCAATCTGCACAATGCCATTTGCTATCTCACTTCTCTCTCTTGATCACTTGATAACACATACAAAATGTCTGGGTTTGTTTTTGTTTTTTTTTTTTTTAGTTGTTTATAGCTTTTCTCCCCCAATAAAGCATAGGTTCTGCATGGACAGTGGGAAGCCCCCTTTATGGTGCATGTTATGAGCACATAGAAAAAGTTCAATAAATATTTTTTCCATGATTGAATAGATTCCAAGAGTTTAATAACACATTCAAGTAATAAATCATTTCTACTGGGCTGTCTAAGAATTATTAGAAATTTAGCTGTTTCAATGCAGGACAGTCTTTGTCTAACTAAATGGCAGATTAGACTAATCACTTATTTTATTGAATATTGTGAGTCTTTCCTTATTGCTAATTTCATTTTTTAAATTGTAATTCTCCTGGACATCACTGAAACCAGTTATCACCATAATCATAAAACTCCCTTCTCCACTGTCTTCTTTTGGAATACCCTATTGAAAGGAGATTGAGTGGGAGTTGTATGCGTCAGTGACGTCTCCCAAAATATCATACTCTCGATAGCAATAATAAAATAACCACTGTGAAAAATTCAGTATCTTCTGTGAATTGACTCCATTTAATGTTTTGAAACTATCTTTAATGTCCAGCAAACATTACTTATGACATAAACTGACCTAATATCTGTGAAAAAGAAATGGAGTTAAAGATATTTGTTTTTACTTTAATGTTGTTGATTGTATTGTTCCTTATGATTGAATCTCTTTCAAACCCTATGTGTATTCGTGCGTGTATAAATGTATATAAGCATACATAAGCATGTATGTGATACGTGTTTGAATAGCAAATAATATATTCACATTGCTTTATTCTATGGCTTCACTCTATGGCTTTATTGGAAAACAATGCTTAAGCAGAGGAAAAGAGACTCAAATGGGTTAGTGAAACACAACCTTATGTAAAGGAAGTAGGCAAAATTAGGAGTCACATTGCTTAAGGAAATTAAAATTTTATAACTCTAGGTAATCTATAAAATTCTTTCTTGTTAACTGAAGAAATAGAGTCAGGCATGGCTGATTAAATCTGCAGTACTTTGTTATTGGTAACTCGGCATTTCCATGCCTCACTTTTGCATGTTTGGGAAACAGGCAGGTGAAATAATTATGAAAAACCAGCTGCAAATCTGTATACACATTATAAAAAATAGAAAAAATATTTAAAACATTGTATATTGTGAGTTAGTCATAACATTAAATCTTTGTGTGTATATTTTCTACCAAAAAGTCCTATTCCTTTCACTGCACAGGCCTGAGTAAGTACACAGCCAACTCTCAATACTAATTGATTGATTTATTGAAATCTCCTGCGGTTTCAATTAGCTCTGCATGGCTAGACATTTTTGTGAGTGTCAGAAATCCATAGTCTAGGTTTTCAATGCTTATTTATAGAAGTATAGATTTGTAGCAGTAGATCAGAAATAATGAATGAATCTTCTAGTGAGCTTGTTCTATTGAATGTAAGTGTCAATCTTAGATTCCCCAGGCAAGACTATACAAAGCCAAAGAAAATCTGTCTATCCTATGGTATAAATTGTTCAAGTAGTCTCTGCATGCACATAAACATTAGCAAGTGAAGAAATATTTAATTGTTGAAAATGTGTTTCTTGAAAACTAATTTTTTATAATTTATTTTATTCGAGTATGGTTGATTTACAGTGTTGTGTTAATTTCTTCTGTACAGCAAAGTGATTTGGTTATATATATGTACACATACTTTTGCCTATTCTCTTCCATTCTGGTTTGTCACAGGATATTGAATATGGTTCCTTGTGCTATATAGTAAGAGAAACAAATTTTAACGATTTTTGATGAAATATAGCTAACATTCCTATGCAAAACCAGCAGTTTGGCTAGAACACATACTTTCTACATTTGACTAAGTTTTACTACAAATAAAAACAACGATGTCAGAGTTCTCATTGTGGCTCCAGCGGTTAAGAACCTGATGAGATCTCCATGAGGATGCAGGTTTGATCGCTGGCCTCACTCAGCAGGTAAAGTGTCTGGCGGTAAGGTTCAGCATAGGTCACAGATGTGGCTCAGTTCTGGTGTTGTTGTGGCTGTTGGGTAGGCCTCAGCTGTAGCTCTGATTTCACACCTAGTCTAGGAACTTGCATATGCCACAGGTACAGCTATTAAAAGGAAAAAAATGATATGTTTTAATAAATATATCATATCAGGTGATTAACATATTTAAATTCTATGTACATAGGTCAATAAATATTGGTGGACAAGTTCCATAACTGGCAAAATTGCCTCTAATTTCCTCAATAAAATTTGTTTTATACACATTATTGGGGATTTACATACTGTACTGGGATTTTGAATTTCTTAAATAATTATTCAGTTCCTCAAATCTAATGTCAGTATTATTTTTATAGTCTCTAAATTTATTTCTTCATTAACTTTTCCCTATCTTTTCCATTCACAAAAGAAAGATTAACTTAAATGATTTGTCATCTAGAGCAAATATTTTTAATATATTTCTCCTACTTGATTTTAGAATATAACTTTTATATAGACATTTGAATACTGGCTAATCCTACAATAAAATTATATTAAAAATATTTTCAATTTTGTCATTCAATTGCAAAACCCTTAAGTCACCAAGAAAAGCAATGTTGTGATTAGTTAGGAAACCATACGTTGTGAATACCCAAGTGTACAAGAAGTTATATTTTTTTACAAATTGTGTGTGAAAATTGTGAGACTAACTACTGAAAGTTTTATTCCAAAATTCTGTCTATTCCAAGATGAAGTTTTATTAAATTCACAAATAACTTCAAAATAAATATAAATATCTACAATTACTTAAGCACCAGAAAAGTCTGAGTTAACACTTTTGTTTTGTTTGTTTGTTTGTATTTTTTTAGGACCACACCTGTGGCAAAAGGAAGCTCCCAGGCTAGGGGTTGATGCAGAGCTGCAGCTGCCAGACTATATCACAGCCACAGCAATGCTGGATTCTGGCCACATCTGCAAACTAAGCCATGGCTTATGGCAATGCGAAATCCTTAACACACTGAGCGAGGCCAGGGATCTAACCTGCATCCTCATGGATTCTAGTCAGGTTCTTTACATACTGAATTCCAGATAGCAGGTTTTATTTTATATGACTCACACAAAAGTCCAATGAAGTTGTCTTCCTGTATTAATGCCCATTTTGCAGATGAGGAATTTGAGACAAATAAATTAAAAGCATTGCCCAAAGCCATATAGCTAATAAGTAGCAGAAAAGGATTTGGATCATGATTTGATTTGAAAACCTGTGAAGTTTCCAATCTGCAATATTGGTTCCTAATCAAAATTCAAATAGGAGGAACAGCACATATAAACTTTTGCAAATGTTGTAATTTAAATATTCTTATGTAAATCACATGCAAATATTTTATAAAATTTCAATAAACTTCTAGGTAGATATTCTATTTTCTCAATTACTAATGTACTTTGCCCATGATTGAATATTATACATGGTGGTATTATACTATTAATATTATTACTATTATGTTATTTTGTTATTAATAATTCTCATATTTAATGTTTCAGAATTGTTTTCTTACAATTACATTTATTAGACTATGTGAATTCATATTTGTATCTTCATTACCTGCCACTGTGCTTGCCATTTGATAGTGCTTAATAAGCATTTATCAGTGAATGAAATACAGGATAACAAAACTGACTTTCAAACACTTTTTTGGCCACACCCATGGCATGCAGAAATTTCAGGGCCAGGGATTAAATCTGAACCCAAGCAGTGAGGAAAGCCATGGCAGTGACAACACTGGATCCTTAAGCCAGTGAGCCACCAGGGAACACCTCAAATTTTTTTCTTTTGTTTTTTTTTTCCTTTTAAGGCAGCATCTGCAGCATATGGAAGTTCCCAGGCTGGGGGTTGAATCAGTGCTACAGCTGCAGCCTACACCACAGCCACAGCAACAGGGGACCCAAGCCTTGTCTGCAGCCTACACCACAGCTCATGGAAACACCAGATACTTAACCCATTGAGCGAGACCAAGGATCGAACCCGCATCCTCATGGATATTAGTCGGATTCATTTCCACTGTGCCATAATGGGAACTCCCCTTTTTTTTTTAATTAAATTTTCTTCTCTTTCAAACCATAACCTCTTGAGACACCCTTCTTCAAAAGGACATAGTATAAAATTTGGCATATGTTAGTACCATGCCCTTGGGAGAAATGAAATCATATACATAATAACATATTAGATAACATGGTGAGAGGGATTCAAAAAATAAGAGAGAAGTGTTCAGGAATAGCACACATTTTGTTTTGCCATCATGCCTGAAATTTTCTAAATTACATTCACCCTCCAATTATGACAGTTGTTTGAAAAAATAATTTTTAACAGTAGATGCTCTTCAGATATGTATACTCAGGCAGAAGCCAAATTTAGAAAAGCAAGGATGTCTTTATTCAAACCCAAGTGTACTCCGTAGGTTATAACTAACTGCTCTGCTCCTAACACTTTCAGTAGTCCCTAAAGAATGATAAAGTACTTTAAGTATCCCTGTGGTAAAATCTGAAAAAACTAAAAATCCAAAAACCTGTGGAAAAGCTTTGTTATTTACTAAATCTTGATGAAATATAAATTATTTTAGCTGGTTAAATAGCCCATTAATACTTAAACTTGACCTAAATTATGTGAGCATCTCAAATCATTGAACAAGACTAGAAAGATATGGAGAAACAGATTATCTTTGGGGAACAAAAATAGGATGAGATTTATAAAACATACATAGCCTAGAGAATAAAAAGAAAAAAAAAAAAAAAGACTGTGAGCTTTGAGAAATCTATTCCCTAGAAATGTTAGACCTTATCAGAACTCCTGCTGCATACTTATATCATCTCTTAACTTGCTTTATCTCCATAGCATCCTAATGTTTTCTTTTCCCTACCTTGCTTTCTTCCGTTTATTCTTAATATGATTGCCAAGCTATTCTTAGAGGGAAAAAAGCCATATGCCATCACACCAATGTTCCATATCCTCCAAAGGCTTCCCAGCTCATTCAGAATAAAAACTAAACTTCCTGCACTGGACTTTAAGAGCCTATAAGTATTCAGGTGCCTGATGCCACCCTGAGTTCACCTCCAGCTTGGCTCTCCTTTCCAATCTCAGCTCCAGGTTGTATGGTCCCATAAATATTCCAAAATGAATCATGCCCCAGGGCCCTTGGTTTTCTATTCCTTCTGCCTGGGCTACTGTCCCATATTCCAGAACAACATAAGCTTTCACTTCCTTCTGGACACTGCCATCTTCCAATGGAGTTTGGCCATTCAGACTACTTAAATTTCAACCCCTTTCCCTTCAAAATTTTATGCACACTATGGTGTATGGAATTATTGACCAACAAGGATCTGCTATATAGCACAGGGAACTCCACCCAATATTCTGTGATGTTCAATGTGGGAAAAGAATCTCAAAAAGAATGGATGTGTGTGCATGTATAACTGTTGAACACCAAAAATTATCACAACATGGTAAATTGACTGTGCTTCATAAAACTTTAAAAATGACAAAAACTCTTCCTACTTTCCTTCTATGATATTGACTCCATAGATGTCTTCATCACTTGATATACTTACTTACCAGTTGAATTTTAATTTCTATCCCTAACTTCAAAAATGTAAGGTCAAGGAGTTCCTGGTGTGGCTCAATGGTAGCAAACCCAGCTAGGATCCATGAAGATGTGGGTTTGATCCCTGGCCTCACTCAGTGGGTTAAGAATCCGGCATTGCCATGAGCTGTGGTGTAGGTCACATATGCGGTTCGTATCTTTCTTTGCTGTGGCTGTGTTATGGGCCAACAGCTGTAGTTCTGAATCAACTCTTAGCCTGGGAACTTCCATATGCTGCAGGTGCAGCCCTAAAATGAGAAAAAAAAATAATAATAAAAGTCAATGAGGGCACGGATCTTGGTTTACCTCTTTTTTTTTTTTTTAATTGCCACATCCTTATCACTTTGAACAGGACTGACACATATATTAGGTGCTCAATTAAAAAATAATATGTGTTTGATGGAGTTCCTTTCATGGCTCAGTAGTTAACGAACCCGACTAGGAACCAAGAGGTTGCAGGTTCAATCCCTGGCTTCGCTCAGTGGGTTAAAGATCCAGCATTGCCATGAGCTGTGGTGTAGGTCGCAGATGTGGCTTGGATCCTGCGTTGCTGTGGTTCTGGCATAGGCCGGTGGCTACAGTTCCAATTCGACCCTAGCCTGGGAACCTCCATATGCCTCAGGTATGGCCCTAGAAAAGACAAAAATAAAAAATAAAAAAATAATATGTCTTTGAATAAATAAATCAATGTGTGGGTGGATGAAATTTTTGTTAAAAACAACAAATTAATTAAAAGTTGTGGATTTAAATGGAGACACTTTTAAAATAAATGTAATAATAACAATGAGATATTCGTCTGAATATTTTGTATATTGGTTTGACTCTTCCTAAAAATGAACATGTGGAATATATGCTGAAATATTTAATTTAGAATCCTTTAGTAATGTGACTGCAATATTCCAGAAACAGCTCACTTATAATTTTATGTATTCTTACACTAATACAAAATAACTCCACACACAAAGTTTTATAGTTTTTGTTTTTGTTTTTGTTTTTGGCTCTGTACGTCACTAGTGCCATTCTTCCCCTAACCTCCAAACTGGTCATTATTATTAATTCAAAAAGTGTATGCTAATTTCCTATGCCATGATAGGCACTTGGTTAGATACTGTGAATTCAACATTAAGTAAGACACCCTCTGTGCTCTGGAACCATTCTATCCTAGTTAAATAATCTGTTTTTCAAGAAATTATTATCTCAATAACAATTACTTTGGTTTTTAAGTCTAAACAGACACACACACAAATTTGGAAAGATCACTTTTGAGAAGCCTTGGAGTCTCTTTCACTTGAGTAAGGCTAGTAGTCTCTCTTTCATTTGAACAGAGTAAATTTATAGATAATTATGAGTCTCTGAACTCTGAACCACACAATTGATGAAAGAATATTGAGAATCCTAACCTATAATGAGTGTATCTTTTTAAAAATGCATTCTTGTATATGATAGGAAAAAATATAGCTACTGGAAACTACCTGAGATAGATAATACAAAAAATACCTGTGGAAAGAAGAGTTTTTAATTAATTAATTATTTCTTTTCTTTTTAGGGCTGCACCTGCTGTATATGGATATTCCCAGGCTATGGGTCAAATCAGAACTGCAGCTGCCAGTTTATACCACAGCCACAGCAATGCCAGATCTGAGCCACATCCATGATCTATGCTGCAGCTTGTGGCAATGCTGGATCTTTAACCCTCTGAGCAAGCACAAGGATCTAACCCTCATCCTCAAGGATACTAGTCAGGTTCTTAACCCACTGAGCCACAATGGGAACTCATTTTTTATATTAAATTTTTTATGGTGACTAATAAAATTTTATAAGGATTATATGGAATAATTTTCTGGCGTTAAGATGTCATGAAATTACAGTTCTTATCTTTATTTTCCTAGATCATTATTTAGGAAGAAAATTAATGAAATCATTTTAAAACTCTATATTTTTACCTAACTCTTAGAGAAAATATTCCTTATTTGATATGAGTCTATGTAGTATTAATATATTTAAAGAATCTAATATACTCTGCAAATTCATCTCTTGTTTTCTCACTGTTATTTCATTTATAATTTTGTCCTAGAAGTATAACCTAAAGTAGACTAAATCTCAAGAGTTTATTTAGTGTTATGATTTTCAAATTTATCTATCGTAATATTTTCAGATCTTACAGTATGCCTGTATTCAACACATGTCGTATTTCAACAACAGGAAAAATAAATCATTTGTGAAAATATAAACTATTAAGCAGTTTTCTCCTTAAAAGATTTCAATGTTATACAAAATGGGTAATATAATGTTTCCAGATTTTTTTATATTAGTACATTCTTAAAAAATAAGTACATGTATTATTTCATATGTATATTAAATACACCTACGTATATATTTTTATTTATTATATTATTATTATTATTTTGATTTTTAGGGCCACACCTGTGGTATACGGAAGTTCCCAAGCTAGGGGTCAAATTGGAGCTGCAGCTGCTGGCCCTATGCCACAGCCACAGCAATGCCAGATACAAGCCCTGTCTGAGACCTACACCACAGCTCACAGCAACGCTGGATCATTAACCCACTGAGCAAGGCCAAGGATCAAACCTGCATCCTTATGGATACTAGTTGGGTGCACTACCACTGAGCCACAATGGAAACACCTGATATATATTTATATATTTGTAGAAATATTTCCATAAAATAGGTAAAATTTCTTTTAATTATATTGCCCAGAGCAGTGTTATTAATCAAACAGAATCTAGTACAAATGTCAAAATAATGAATTTTCACTTTGGACATTCTGCACACAATTTCAGGAAGTAAAAAGATATGCAAATGAAACCTGGGTCATCATTAACATGAATGGATTCTTTTGGTGTCATTTTGAATCCCTATGTTTATTTAATGAATTCAGAAATTTACATATGAGAATTTCTTAAGTGAATGCATTTACTGCCTGATTCAAGTCAAGAGGTCAAATAAACTACAGAGGTAGAGTGATTAAAATGGCCCCTGAGATCAATTAAAAGCCACAAATATTTGGTAAGCAGTCACTTAATTGCTACTTCACTAAACCATACATATACTGTAATGAAGATTAATAGACTTTGACAGGTTGTATTTAATTTGTTTTAAGAAGTAGAAGCCCTTGATGCTATACATGAACTCACTTAGTATTAGCGCTACATGGTATTCTATGGCATTCATTTTGGAACTGCATAACTACCTTCTTTTAATTTCCACATCTACATCCACTCATTTTAAATGATATTGTCTACTAATGTACATAAATATGTTTCATTAAAGTAAAACAAAGATGAACAAAAACCAATAAAAATATAGGAGGCTTTAACGTCTGAACTTTCAAATTGGATAATAATGAGTCATACAAATGCTTTTGTTGAGTGTTATTATATAGAGGCAACTTAGCAGACATTTTAGAAGTGCTGTCAAAAAGATTCAGAAGGAAGAGAATTTGCTTTTCCTGGGGTAAACATATATCTCATTGATGTCTTTAAAAAATAATTAGTAAAAGATAAAATGTTTCACTGAGAAAATGTTTGGATCTGCATCTAATTGTGTTTATTGCTTAAATGTGTGAATTATAGGAACTTTCAGTGAGGTATATTTAAATTTCATGTTAGATGTAATAATTATGTGAAGAGTTTTATGTATGGGTATAGTAGTAAATGCTTGAGTATTCCATGGATTATCAACGCCCTGATTAATCTTTTTGGTAGGATTTTGTCAAAGAACTATGGCAATGATACATATGAACTCTCATTTGAAAGACCCTGATTGATTGAGATGATAGCTCAATTTAATTAACCAATAGGATTGGAAAAATTAAGTTGATTTTGTCTTTAAAGCAAAGTGCAATGCGTTTATTAGAACTCTTAAAAAGTGATCTTTATTATGTATATGTCCTCTTCCCTATTAGTTTGGTTATATTGAATTTTAATTGACTCAGAAGTACATTTTAAATTATAACTGGCTAAATAATCATCCTTCGTTGGCCCTTAGAGATAGTTACAAGGAACTTAATTCTTCCATATTTGCTACTAGTTGGCATCAGACCTAATGTAAATACTCAATTTATATTCCTCAGTTTGAATAGTGGATAAAGAAATAAATGAGTGCAATATTTCACAAGGCATATTTTAATGCAGTTTTCTAATATGTAAAGGTAAGTCATCATATCTTAGTAAATAATTTACTATTTTCCTTCCTCCCTTTCTTCCCCCCTTCCTTCCTTTTCTTTTTTCCTTTCTTCCTCTCTTTCTTTCCCTTTCTTTCTTTCTTCATTTCCTTTTCTCATCTTTATTTTCCTTCCTTTCCTCCTTCCTTCTCTTATTCCTCATTTTGTCCTCCCTTCTATCCTTCTATCCCAATAACAGAAGAGGACACTAAAGTTAAACATACAGGTAATCAATTATCTGCTTCAATGATTTCACTTTTAGTATAATATCAGGTATACTTTATTTTCCAAATTCTATATATTTCATTTGATAGTTTAGATGAATTGAAGCAAGGATGAGTATTGTAAGCAGACTGAAAATACAGAAAAGTAGCTATTTTAAATAATAGGCTGCAACAGTGTTTTTAGCACAATAAATATTGCTATAAGACTAACAAGGCATCAGGCATCCTCTGTCAAATATACCTTAATATGTTTAATTCATGTTCCTTTTTACTAAAACTCAATATTTCATTTTTGGGAGGTAATAGAAATTACTGACTGACCTTTGAACAGATAACATTTAAGCTATATAATAATAATATTGATACTGCAAAGTAGAAGGGGGATACAAAATGGAATTTCAGAATAACAACAAAAATAAATTTTATATTACAGTTTTTAAATGGTTACAGGTAGTAACTAAGAAACTATAGATATAACAGACATATTATTTATATTATGTTTATAAAATAAAATAATTTGCATTATATATATTTATATTAAATTAAATATTATATCAAGATAGAAAATCCATGGAGCATAAATTTCTACAAAAAGTAGTTAATTATATGCACTTCATATTTCTAAACTACCTCTGATGGAAAGTTTTCTCTGTCCTGCTTGTGATGTGAAATTTCATACATTGTTTTCTTCCCTAAGGGAAATACTTACTTGATTCAGTTCTTGGATAAAAATGATCTGTCACCATTGTTTGCTTTAAAGGCCTCTTTGCTTTTTTTTTTTTCCCTTCTTCTTTTAAACACAGAATACTGAAAGAAAAAAATCAAGTCACAGGGGATTGCAGTCCAGCTGTTGTGGCATAAATCAATATTTAAAATGCATAATAGTGATTTTTCTTCCTCTGAAAGTAGGGATTTTATATGCTTAATTTCTTCTTTTATTAAAATGTCCAACTTTGTCTAGGAAGGACTTCAAATTTAGCTTTGTTTCCTGTTTAGATTTATTATTCAACAGTGGGGTAACGGAACAGTAATATAACTGCATTTTTAATCTTTGATGCCTGTGCCCTCTTGGGGGTTGCTGAAGCTGTGAATTTCATGAATTGACAACAATCACATTCCTTACCCAGTTTGGGCAACTGCTAATCCTCTGACCCCAGTTTGCCTTTAGCAAAGGTGACTTTAATGGCTCATTAAAGGAAAAGCTGAAAAATTTCTAAGTAGCCATACCTAGAAAGGGATCCTAATCTTCATCATTCTAAATATAAAGGAAAACACATCTTTCCTTCTAAAAACAAGAGATTTTTGCAGAATACTAGCCTTTGGCTATATTCCTTTATTGTCTAGGTTTTGTCTTGAAATTCTCTTTTATCATTTTAGTTCACTTCTTGATTTATACTGAGAACAGCTTTTATTCTAAGACTACGAACCAAATGCACTGATTTTGCAAAACTCGTCCCCGGAGCTCGGATGCCCATCTTCAAATTTCTACCGTGTGCCTCTGGCCCCCAGGGTGAAGCACTGCCTGAGTGCATTAATGGCAGAATCACAATGTTATTGTCAGAATGGTGGCATCATCACACTTTGACGCTGGCATCCTCCTTTCTTTCTTCTCACTGCAGAGACACTAAGGCTAAAGGTTAAAGGATGAGGTTTATTAAGTAATTCAAGCCATTAACCTGCAACCTGCAAACCCATGGCAGCCTATTAAGTTTACGCAGCCATGATTCATGTTTGGTGTTTACTGATGCTAAAACATATTGCCTGTTTGTTTTACTTTTATTGCTCCATAGTAATGTAGCGAGGAAGAAGAATGAAAAAAAGGTGACAGGACCCACGCAAAGGACAATAAGAGCAGCAGACTCACTTGCATAAAGAAGATTGAAGCCTTCCCTCCCTCCCTCCATCTCTCGGTATAGGCCCCAGTGCACATCTGCGTCACTTACGGGGAGGAGGCGCTGAGGCAAAGAGAAAATTGTACTGTGAGGACCTTGACAGCTTCACCCGCGCGGGCTTTTCCTTTTGCTTTCCTATGTTTTCGGGAATATTTATTTTTTTTTTCCCTTTTACAAACTGACTATACAAAACTACCCCTTTTCTCCTTGCAGAAGGCATCTGACTTTCTCAAAGAAACCCGCAAGCTCTTCTCAGGGCATCCTGGAGAGGCCAGGGAGAGGGGCGCAGGTGCACCGGAAAGGCTGCGGGAGTGCGCTTCTTCGCGACTTGGGGATCTTTCTCTCTCTCTGCGCTCTCCTGGCACTGAACTCTAAGCTGCCAGGATAGGAGAGCCAATAGCTTCTCGACTGAGGTTCTGCGACGGGTGCATCCCAGGGAGGTGTATCCAGCTGCCACCGCCTCCCAAGCTTCTAGCCTCAGGGTGCGCAGACCTCTCTCCCTTCCGCATCTCCAGCTTAAGGGTTGTCCCTCTCCGCGATAACCACCGGATCCCCGGGCCGGGATCTGAGATTCTCAGCCCTCTGCGTCCCGCTCCTGCCTCTGCTCCCCGCGATTGAGCTCCCCACGCGCAGGTTCTGCGGACCTGACCGCAGCTGAGCCCCGCGGCTCTCCTCTCCGCCCTCGGGTTGTCGCCAGGCAGGGCACGTAGCCGCCTGGCCCCATCTGATCCCGGGGTGCAGAGGGCGCCTCCCTCCTCTTCCTCCAACCCGGGCTCTATTTGCCTCCCCCATCCGCTGCCCCGTCTACTTCTGAGCCAACTCAGGTCCTTTCGCCTTCCTTGCATCAAGCATGTCAGGCTCTGGGCGAAAAGACTTCGATGTGAAGCATATCCTTCGACTCCGCTGGAAACTCTTCAGCCACCCGTCGCCGTCTCCAGGCGGCCCTGCTGGGGGCAGCTGCCTGCAACAGGACAGCAGCGGCAGCTTTGAGCACTGGGGACCCAGCCAGAGCCGCCTACTTAAAAGCCAAGAGAAAGGCAGCGTGAGCACTTTCTGGAAGAAGCCTTCGTCTTCTTCCTCCTCTTCTTCGTCTGCCTCCACGTCCTCTTCCTCCTCTTCCTTCAACCCACTGAATGGCACCCTGCTGCCGGTGGCTACAAGGCTGCAGCAAGGGGCTCCTGGACAGGGCACCCACCAACCGGCCAGGACCCTCTTCTACGTGGAGTCCTTAGAGGAGGAGGAGGTGGCAGGCATGGACTTTCCTGGACCACATGAGAAAGGACTTGTCCTGCAAGAGCTCAGAGTGGAGCCGACCACCTCCAACCAGGCAACAGGTGAAGGATGTGGACACAGGTACAGTAAATCCCCATGGGACATCCAAGTATCTCTGTTTCCACTCATTTCCCCCATCCTCTTTTGCTCTGGTAGTTCCTAAATCTAAAATCTTTCTAGATGAACATTTTGCTTAAGAGATGTCAGGCCCATTTCTACTAACCCAAGTTGTAATCTCATTAAAAGTTTCCTAATTAATTTCTATTGTCTCATGTATATTGCTTTTGTTTTTGCGAGTTTACAGATTTGTAATCACAGATGGAACCTGTGTGCATTTTGGTAAATCTCCAGATGGAATGGTTCTCTTATTTCTGAGATTATAGTATTCTTCTGTCATCTTCAGTCGTTAACAGTTGGAGATCCTAGTTATCTGATGTGAGAAGAAACTTCCTTTACACACCATTCAAATGCATCCATATACAGGCCTAGAAACTGACCTGGCAGTTTTTCTGGGATTCCTGTGGCTTGAGGCTATATTCCAGGAGTATGAAGAGAACAGGAGGCCACTGGATAACCACATTATCTTCTCTTTTGCCCCAAAAGACAGAGTTTCTATTCACTATCCCAACTTTCCTTTTTTATCCTACTTTGTGTTCAACTTTGCCTTGTTCAAAGTCTTGTAATTAAACTGTTGCTAAGCCCCTTTGCATTCATCTGTCCTGGTTTATTGCCTCACTATGGAACTGTGTATTCTTAGTAACCAGGTCATCATTTATTTCTTGTTAATTTCTAATATTACATTCCTTTGAGTACAGTTCTACGTTCAAGACTTAAAGAAAACCTCACAGAGGAAAACTTCTGAGTTTTACATTTTTAGAGAATTCACTCATTCTGGACTAGATCATTACTTCTTTTGGCATATAGTGAGGATATGAAAAGATTTCCTCTTAAATTCATTTATCAGAATATATTATTTAGGAAGAAATACAGGAGAACATAGGAAAATCATAAGGAAACAGTTAATAAAATTTACCTTTAATAAAAAGTTAGAAATAGAAGCAATGTTTTAAACTATTGGTTGATTGAATGAGCTTCTTAGAGAGTTAAGTCACACAAAAACACATCAAACAAAATAATATTGTAGATGTTCCTTAAATATGTTGATGGATGCAAAGTTAAAGATTCAAAAATTATCCTAATTAAAAAAAATTATATGTATTTGAATTTGAATTTTAAGAGACTTGAACATAATCTAATATATGAATATCCTTAATATAAAATTAGTATTTTAAAGAAAGAGAAATTTAATTTGCAATTTTCAAGTATGAAAAAGTTTTTCCATATATGGGAAAACTAAATATGATTTTATCTATTATTCAATTAAGATACTTTACAAAATGGCTATAACTTCTTGTACCATTAATTCTATGAAGTTATTTGATTTATGTAGTCACTAGTGACTCATAGATTAACATCTTCTTGTTAAATAAAATATGATGGACTTTACCCTCTCTAAATTAGGGTAAACATATATATATATTTAGTTTTTGGAAATTGTCCATAAACATTTACTAATTTACCTTATATATTTAAAAGAAAACCAGGTACAACTTTATTGAAAGTGATATTTTTGTGACTCAGTCTGGAAAAAAAAAATAGATCATTTTTTCAGTTTTATAAAGTCTTCAAATCAGCCTACAATATCTACCCTTTTGGTAATATTAATGTTGAATTATAAAAAAATTTGCTTCATAAAATATATTTTGATGTCAAGAAGGCATATTTGGCATGAATACTTTCAGAAGACTTTCAAGTAAGTTGGAGAATTTGGAAATACTCATAGAGTATTTACTTAAGTTAAAATAAATTAAAAAATAAAACTAACAACTAAAATCTCTTTTAGGGGTAAAACATCTATTCGATTTGACTTCCAGTCCCTTACTTTTGAATATACTTCAGTGTTTTCACTCACAAGGATATGGAAATAAAAAGAATTCTGAAAATAAACCAAGTCCATCCCAAATCATCTTTACTTTTGGTATGAGATTTTCCTAAGATGTCTTGCATGTATAAAATAGTGAAAATCAGGTCTAATTTTATTTTAAATTTCTTATTAATTATTAAATCCTTTAGATAAATTTGAATTTCTCACTGGACAAATCAGTAACCACTAATAGTATTCTCATGGATTTTATGTATTCCTAAACATTGATAGACCATTGGCCCTCTGTTCATTACTGATTGACACCATGCTACTAAGCCTAGCAATTAGTCATTATCAATATATATTATTCTAATATATTGTAAGAATAATCATTTCTCATAAAGGACAGCATTTCCAAAGTTAGATGCTGAATGGAAAACCATATATAAAATATTATAGTAACACGAATTTACTTTTGTTTCTATCTTAACCCATTTCAGGAAGAAATCTACACAGCCAATGAGCACGTGTATAAACCATATAAACCTGAATGATCATTTTGATTACTTGGATCATTACTCTGTCACTATTCTGTGATGTCACATTTGATATTTAGCATTTGGTTTCATCAATTCTGACCACTCTGCTAAGCTAATCCTCATGTATAAAAAAATAATTGGCCCTTTTTCTCTTTCTTCATTTTCAGAAATTCTCTTTATTGATTTGGTCTCACACATCTTAGGAAAAGTGTTTTAGATGAATATAAGTAGCTCATTTGGTTTAATTTGTTGTTCAAACAGCACCTGGAGTTTGCTCAGTGGAAAGTTGTTCACAATATCAGAATTCTGGAAAGGTCAAATTATCATGGAGTTCAAATATAGAGGTGGCAGGAAGAGAGTAGTAAACTGATTTGCTGCTGAAACCCAGCCTCTATCTTTGTCCCATCCTACCAGACAGACATGAACAAATCTCAGTATCCGACTACCTTAATCATGACACCATTAAGAATCCTAAGTCTTACATCCTGCTCTATGCCACACATAATTTATTTTCTCTACTTTACTGTATGAACTTGCTTGTTGGAGTGTATCATTTTATAGCCATTCAGATCACTATATATTTTTGCTATGCATTATTTTTGGTCCAAAATTCTATGCGTAGTAAACTAAGAAACCAAAGAGAAATATTTATATTCTTGCAGTCTTTAGTGATGTGAGTGAGAGAAAAGATGTCATGTTTAACTATTGCTTTTTTAGTTTTCTAAATTCTCACACCATGCAGGCATCTATTTCAGTGGTTTCAGTCGCCATCCATAAGTGCTATTTTAGAGTCACATCTGAAAACCTAGACCCTACTCCTAACCCCCCAATCCATTGACCTTTGGCCTCATACATTCACCTCTCCACTTGACCTCTCTTATGGATATCACAGAGGCAATATAAACACAACATGTACAAAACTGAGCTTATAATCTTTCTTTCTCTTGCTCAGTTTTCTTCTTCTCCATCTTAGAAAATAGCTCGCTATCCATTAAGTTGTGCAAGCCAGAAATTTAAGATCATATTTGCCAAAATCCTCTTTCCCCGGATATTCAATATTCAACTAAGTCCTGTCACTTTTACTTCAAAAATGTACTCCCCTATGTCTGCCCCACATCCCTCCAACTCCCTTGTCTGCACCTAATTTTAAGATTCTATTGTCTTCCAACTAATCTTCTCTAATCTTCCTTCATTAAGTTTGACACCTGTAATCCTTTCTCCATACTAAAGTCAATAAAAACATGTGAAATAAAAATCTAAGCTATTTTCCCACATTCTGATCCTCCTTTTATTTTTCAAAAACATTTCCACCACACTGTGACCTCAATCCATCCTATGAACAGGCCCTGAAAGTGCTGACCCTTTTATGCCATCCAGGTTCTTCACTCACAATACCCCCTCCCCTTCCCCTGTCTTCAAGTCACAATGTTCTTCTTTATTATTTTTCTCTGCCCTGGGACCTCACAAATATTTCCCTTCCTTGTTGTACGGTGGCTTGTTTTCTCTCAATCCACTCTTTCCTGGATTCATTCTGATTCATTCTTGAGATGTCTTAAACAAAAGTTCTGTACCTTTCTCAGAAAAGCATGTACTGATATCCAAAGAAAATTCATTTCTTCAATTTATTTGTCCCCTTACTTTATGTTCTTAGATTAACTGCTCAATGTCTTCAATTTCTTATTTTAACCATATCTTAATGTCCATATGGCTTTTATTATTTGTCTCTAACTACAGTTGCCCAGTGAACAAGGTGTTTCTGTTTTGCTCATCATTTATCCCCATCACAGAGCATGTAGTTCCTCAATAAATACTACTGAGTGAATAAATATTTGTCATAATCATAATGAGTGACATTGATTAAGAACTTGCTATTTGCAGGATAGCTTGTTGAATATTTATATTGTACAATTTAATATTCAGATCAGCACTATGATTCTGGTACAATTATGGATCCCTTCATTAAAATGATTACATAATCATCCTATGATTATGAGAAGACTGAGATAAAGACAGGTGATTAATTCACCCTGTATCACAAGAAGAGTAGTACAGCTGGATTCTTAACCCTTGCTGTCTTGACTTCTGACTCCATATTCCAGGACGGTTTGGCAACTCTTCCTTCCTCCCACTTAAACAAACAGAATGCAAGAAAAGAGTCTCCAGCTAAGACTATGCTGAAGCAATTCTCTTATTTCCTTGGTGGAAATCATGCTTGTGTATGAATTTTTAGACTTCTTAACGTGAAAATCATGGACGATGCCTGATAAGTTTCAGTCAAAAAGGACTTAGCCCAAGTTAAAAAAAAAAACACTAAATTATTCCCTGCAGTATGGTTCATTTAGGACACTTTACTTTTTAATTAAACAAAAGTATGAGGAAATAACCTAGACAGGGAAAAATAATTTAACTTTGGAGTCCAAAAAAGAGCTTTATGGCAGAAAATCTGCTTCTGAAATTCAGAACAACTGATACAAAAAGTGCCACAGAAAGAGAGTATACACCATGAGACTCTCATGGAAATTGGTGGTATTTGTTTAGAATAAAAAGAAATCAGCTTTGCTTCAGTCAAAAGGAAAAAAAAAAAAAAAAAAAAACTTTAAAAGTAGCGAAGGACTTTTTCTTCAGGAAAGTAATTCTCAAACTTCACTTCTATGGCACACTAAAATAAAATAATGTTCGTAGTTTCCCCATGATCATAATTTCACAGTGAAAAAGTGTATAGTTATTTTACTCAATTTCATGTCTTCCTTTATAATTTATTCCAAGCTTGAGTGTCATACAGTGTTTGACATTAGCATTTAAGCCAGAACTTTCAAAAGAATACCTTGTTTAGAGAACTTTTTTTTTTTTCACTTATCTTAGGATGGATTTGTAAAGGGTAACTTTTTTTTTCCACTTATCTTAGGATGGACTTATGAGAATAACATAAAGGAAAAAGTAATAAGATCACTAGGTTGAATCTGCAGGTACCTTAAACTCCAGAGCTATCTGAAGGAAAGAGGTGGATCCAAATGCAAGATGAAATAAGTAAAATTCCTAATTGTAACAAACAATAAAATCCCCTACATAATTGAATTTCATTGATACATTTCTACTGAATATGTGTAAGCTATGTCATGAACCACTTTAAAGTAGTAGTTTAAATAATTTAAAAATAATAAAGAAATCCTCTCTGTCCAATCAAAATCATGGTTAATATTGAATATACTATTGATCTGACATTTATTTATGCTGACTTATTTTTTCTAAGTCTCAAAAGATAATTTGAATATTTGGAGGTTGATATGCCACTGATAAGGACACTTTAAATTTCACTATTTTTGATCAAGAGCTCTTAAAGAATTTATAAAAAATGAGATTGGCAGGGTATTTTAGAGTTATATCAAGATTCTGAACATGAAAATGTACAACATTTTAAATGGAGTATCATGGTAAGACTCTATTTATTTTATTTTACCATGCAAACTAACTGCAGGTATTTTTTATAGTAGCTGTTAAAAAAAGGATATGGAATTTACATATTCATTTAGACCAGACAGTAATTAATTTATTTTCTGTGATTAAGATAAGGTTATTCAAAACTTTGTAGAAAATATCTGTAGACATAGATAACCTGAGTATAATTAAATACTTGAATTGTAAGCCAATGAGGAAGATGTTTTGGCTGAAGGTCATGACACAGAAATGGTACTTTTTGAAAATAATGAGGGTCTTCAATAATAGTAATGAGTGATATCAGTTGATATTCATTGTAAATTCAGCTTTTCCCATTCTCTAGGAAGCATTTCTCCAACTCTGATAACTGATTCTCATAGGAAATCTTTTAGTTTGATTTCCTAATGTAGTTCTGTTTGTGATACTGTGTCCTGGTAGATCAACAGGACTCCTTTTATCCTTAGTTATGTTGGTGGATATCCAATCATGTATATCAGCATTTTCATTTTGACTGAATCAGGCAGTGATACAGGGGAGGGGAAACCAAGAAGAATATGAAAACCACCCTGGATTCAGAGAGACCTAGGCAGTGAAAACTCAAAGGTCTGTATCATAAAAGAGAGATGCATAAAAAAAAAAAAAACACTCCAGAAATCTGAGGAGGGGCCCCTTTAGTACTCAGATCAGTACTCAGTAGAATAAAGACAGGTAGATGCATTTAAGGAAACTACCCAAGGTTGGAGAAAATAATCACCTCAGAATTACAGGGGATAGTACCTGTTCCTAACAATGAGAATGGGAAACCACATGATTCGTGAGATTAGATAAAGTATTTAGAAGGGTTTTAACTGAATAAGAAGAAATAAGTAGTTCTAGAATAAACATTGCCATGGCTTATTAACAGCAACACCCCAAGGTATTAAACTGTTCCCAAGTAATGTAACTGTGCCCTAGAACAAAGTTGAAGAATAATTCACATATTTAGAAATATTTAATACCAAAAAGGTGGTTTTATCAGTTTGATATCCAATTGAATATAATTAGACCATAAAGAAATGGAAAGTATTAACCATAATAAGGAGACAAATCAGTTAAAACTGATCTCAAACTGTAGCAAAAAAGTCATTAGGTGATTACAACAATATTCCATATGTTCAAATAGTGAACCAAGGTCACAATAGATGACTTTCTGTCCCTTTTCATAGTAATTGTTCCTCAGTAGGACAGTTGTTTTAGTCTTTTAAGATATTCTCTATTTTTAGTCTCACCCATCTTTTCTCTAGTCCATATTACATACTGTAAGAGAAAATTTTTCTAAAGTTTGAATCTTGTCAGCTAGATTCATTGTTTCACAGTTTCCATAGATTAAAGCCGAAGTTTTTAATATAATCTAGAAGCACTCTGTTTGTCTGACCATGGTCTGAAGCCCCAGCCAGATCATCTGACATTGTATCCAAACACAGTTATGCAAATTTACTTGCTGTATTTTCTTCTAATTAACAACTGTACACATTCATGCTGGTCTGAACTTTACTAAGACCCTTTGAAACCTTCCTTTTCTGTACCTTTGAAAGTCCACATATACATATTTAGTACATCACTAGTTAAATTTCTTTAATTACTTAATTGTTAATTTTTATTACTAATCTTTTACTCTGTAGAAAAAGAGAGTTTTCTATCCATCTTTGTATCTCAGGAAGCTGGCATATTGTCTGGAAAAGAATAACTGATTCAAAATAGTCTTCATTGAGTGAAAGACCCATCAGATTTTTCTTAGGCTATGTTCGGCTTAGAGGACACCTTAAGTGTTCAAAATAGAGCTTAATTTAATATCTTAAGTAGCTAAAGTACAGCCTAACTCATGCCATTATGCAAAGGGTCAAGCTGAGACAACTATAGGTTAAGATCCACTGTCTTATGGAAGCAAAGCTAGAAGACTTTATGTCAAATATGTATTACGTCCTCTCTCATCATATTGTAATGAAAAGATGAGGTAAGGAGTGATTTACATGATAATTGTGACATTTTCCTATACAGGCAGAGTTTATTCTAGAACTTAAATTTTCTAAAGCTGAGTCCAGTTTTTTTTCATTGTAATATGAAACTGCATGCTGATATATTAGAGTAAGGTAAACCATATGAACTTAGAGAAATGCATGCTATACAAAATTATCAACATTTATAGATTGTACATATTTTCAGTGTGTGGCATTATAAAGGCCAAAATATTTTTCTGGAGTTCATTGATGATAGAATTCATATATTTACCATACTTAAAGGAAAATTTGGGATGAGGCAAATAAAATAATGTGAAAATATAGGAGTAAGAGCAGATGCAAGTGAGTCTTCAACTTCAGTTAAGGTTTAAAATAGACATATATCAATTTTAAGAAAAAATATTTACATTCAGAAATGATTTAATTTGTAGCCTTCGATAGCCTCTTTAATAATAGAAATTTAATTTTACATTTGAAAAAGTATTCTGATAAGAAATATATTCACTCCTATTCCGTAGGTTGTCTTTTCATCTTGTTTATGATTTCCCTTGCTGTGCAGAAATTTGCAAGTTTGATTAGGTTCCAATAGTATATTTGATTATTATTTTTTTATTTCTGTTGCCTTGGGAGAATATTTGTGTGGTTTACATCAGAGAACATTTTGTCTTACATTTTCTTCTAGGAGTTTTATGGTATCTTGTCTTATGTTTAAGTCTTAAAGCCACTTTGAGTTCATTTTTATTCATGGTGTGAGGGTATGTTCTATTTTCTGGATGTACATGCAGCCGTCTAGTTTTCCTAGCACTACTTGCTAAAGAGATGGACTTTTTCCCATTTTATATTCTTGTTTCTTTTGTCAAAGATTAATTGGCCTTAGGTGTGTGGGGTTATTTCTGGGTTCCTTATTCTGTTCCATTGGTTTGTACGTTTGTTTTTGTACCATAACCACACTGTCTTGATTACTGTGGCTTTGTAATGTTGTCTGAAGTCTGAGATCTGGGAGATTTTTGCCTCCTGCTTTTTTTTTTCCTTTCCCCACCTCAGAATTTCTGTTGAATTAGGAATTCTGGGTCTTTTGTGGTTCCATGTAAATTTTTGGACTATTTTTTCTAGTTCTATGAAAAATGTCATGGGTGATTTGTTAATCTACATTAAATATGTAGATTACTTTGGTTAGTACAGACATTTTAACAATATTAACTCTTTCCATCCAGGAGCTTGGGATAGATTTCCATTTCTTTGAGTCCTCTTTAATTTCCTTGATTAATGTTTTATAGTTCTCAGCATATAAATCTTTCACCTCCTTGGTCAGGTTTATTTCTAGGATTTTTTGAGATCGCAATTCTAAAAGGTATTTTTTATATTCCTTTTATAATATATCATTTTAGTATATAGAAATGCAACCAATTTCTGGATGTTAATCTTGTATCCTGCTAATTTGCCAACTTATTTATCAGTTCAAATAGTTTTGGTATGGCATCATTAGGGTTTTCTATATATAGCATCATGCCATCTGCATAAAGTGACAATTTTACCTCTTCTCTTCCAACTTGGATATGGTCTGTGTCTTTTTTTGGTCTAATTATTGTGTCTAGGATTTCCAATACTATTTTGAGTAAAAGTGGTGAGAGCTGACATTCTTGAAATAGAGTAAAATTGTTACTTATGATGCAGCTGACAAGGGCTTAATCTCCAAAACATACAAAGGAATTACACAACTCATTAACAGCAACAACAAAAACAAACAAGCCAATCAAAAATGGGCAGAAGACCTAAATAGCCATTTCTCTGAAAAAGACATATGGATAGCCAATAGGAACATGAAAAAATGTTTGACATCACTAATTAACAGAGAAATGCAAATCAAAACTATGAAATCAATGAGGTCCACCTCACACTGGTCAGAATGGCCACCACTAATAAGTCCACAAATAACAAATGCTGGAGAGGGTGTGGAGAAAAGGGAACCCCCCTACACTGTTGGTGGGAATGTAAATTGGTACAACCACTATGGAAAGCAATATTGAGGTTCTTACGAAAACTAAACATATACCTACCATATGACCCATCAATCTTGCTCCTGGGCATATATCCAGACAAAATGTTAATTCAAAAATATACACACACCCCTATTTTCATTGCAACACTATTCACAATAGCTACCACATGGAAACAACCTAAACGGCCATCAACAGACGAACAGATTAAGAAGATGTGGTACATATACACAGTGGAATACTTCTCACTTGTAGAAACCTGGATGCAACCAAAGATTCTCGTACTAAGTGGAGTAAGTCAGAAAGAGAAGACAAATACCATATGATATTACTTGTATGCAAAATCTAAAATATGGCACAAAATAACCTATCTCCAAAAAAGAAACAGACTCACAGACATAGAGAATAGACTTGTAGTTGCTAATGGGGAGAAGGAGGGAGTGGGCTGGACTGGGAGTTTGGAGTTAGTAGATGTACATTATTACATTTAGAATAGATAACCAATGAGGTCTTATGCTATAGCTCAGGAAACTACATCAAATCTCTAGAGATAGACCATGATTAAAGATAATATAAGAAAGAGTGTGTGTGTGTGTGTGTGTGTGTGTGTGTGTGTGTGTGTTTGGGTCAC
Source organism: Phacochoerus africanus (assembly GCF_016906955.1). NCBI lineage: Eukaryota > Metazoa > Chordata > Mammalia > Artiodactyla > Suidae > Phacochoerus > Phacochoerus africanus. The sequence goes on along the minus strand of NC_062556.1, from coordinate 42,281,715 downwards.
TTTGCTTTACAGCAGAAATTGGCACAACATTGTAAATCAAATATACTTTAATACAAAAGTAAACTTTAAAAAGAAATCTAAAAAAAAAAAAAAAAAAAGGAGTTCCCGTCGTGGCGCAGCGGTTAACGAATCCGACTAGGAACCATGAGGTTGCGGGTTCGGTCCCTGCCCTTGCTCAGTGGGTTAACGATCCGGCGTTGACGTGAGCTGTGGTGTAGGTTGCAGATGCGGCTCGGATCCCACGTTGCTGTGGCTCTGGCGTAGGCCAGTGGCTACACCTCCGATTCGACCCCTAGCCTGGGAACCTCCATATGCCGCGGGAGCGGCCCAAGAAATGGCAAAAAAAGACAAAAAAAGACAAAAAATAAATAAATAAATAAATAAATAAATAAATAAATAAATAAATAAATAAAAAGAAATATATTTAAAAGTAACATAGGCTATTGCTAAAGATAATGATAAAATGTAAATATTTTATATTTGTTAGGACAAGAGACAGAGTGGGGAATGAACTTGTTTCTGTGTGGAAGAATATGTTTAGTAGTGCTTCCAAGTCATCTGGTAAAATATAAAGAGAAATAAGATATGAGGACAGCATAGTATTTTCTTTCCTGTCATTAAGGTAAAGCTCATGGTATTGCTGTTCCTCTAGTAGTAACAATAGAGAAGATTCCCCCTGCCTCAAGGTAAAAATTCTTGTGGTAATACAGCAAGAACTTCTGAGCTTTCTTTGCAGAAATACTTACTATAAAACTATACAGACTTCACTTTCTCATCTGCTACAAATAAGGCAGCAAAAAAATTAAGGTGAATATTTCATTATCAAGTTCTGCAAGGCAAATATTAATGATGACTCCAAAATCAAGAGATGTTTGACTCCAATCTATGATTCAAAGCAAATTAGAATTAAATTTCTATTCCAAATATGAATAATCAACACAATGGAGGAGTTTATCTGACTTACAGTTAATAAAAGTTAGGAAGAAGTATACCATACAATTGAGTATCTTTGGCTCATTATAACATTTTTTTCAATCAGACGTAAGTATTCAATGATGAATTGTTTATTCTTATTATGGTATAAAGTATTATGTTGTATGGCTATAATAAAAATAATTTATCCATTTTCCATTAATCTCTATGTATATTATGACCCTGACACCACACTATTTTGACTAACATGGCTTCATACTAAGTCTGGGATCACTTAGTGTTAGTCTTCATATTTCCTCATTTTTTCAAAGTTGTCTTTCTAGTTATTTTCCTAGTTCCTTTGAATTTCTTAGTGAATTTTAGATTTCATTCTCATTTTGTTCCATGCACATAAAACATCTTTCTACTACTCAGGGCTTTAATTTCTATTAGCCTGGTTTTATTTATTTTTTCAGCATCTAGGTCTTTCACACCTTTTGTTGTAAGTATTATTATTTCATACTTTATTGATCTACTATGAAATATATTATTTTGAAATTTCATATTCATGTTGTTCCTTAATGGTATCTAGAAATATAATTGATTATTTCATATTGATTCTGTATCCTGTATCTTTTTGTAGATTCCATAAATTTTTTCTAAAAAGAAATTATACCTGAAAATGAAAAAAAGTATTAATTTCAAAATAAATAATTAATTCTTATGCAAATGAAAATGATTTTGATTTTCCTTTCCAATATAGATATTTTTTATTTTATTTTTTGTTTCTTTATTGAAATGACTAGCATCTCCAATAAAATGTTGAGTAAAAGTAGTGAGAGGAGACATCCTCATTTTGTTCCAGATTTCAGAAGAAACACATTTAGTCTTCCGGCATTCTGTTATTGGCTCTAGGTTTTTCACAGATTCTGTTTATCAGATTGATATTCTTATCTCTGAGATATCCTTTGTCTGATATTAATATATCCATTGAGCTTTCTTTTGAGTAGTCTTAGCACACTGTATTTTTCCATCCCTTTTGTAACTAATATTTGTGTTTATATTTAAAGTATGTTTATTGTGAGAAGAATATGCTTGAGCCTGGCTTTTTATATAATTTGATAATAACTGCTTTTAATTATAGACATATAAAGCTGTTACTTTTTTTGTTTGTCTGTTTGCCTTTTGAGGGTCACATGCACGGCATATGGAGGTTCCAAGGCTAGGGGTCAGTCAGAGCTGTAGCTGTGTCTGCAACCTACACCACAGCTGATGAAACACTGGATCCTTAACTCACTGAGCGAGGCCAAGGTCTGAACCTGCATCCACACGGATGCCAAGCCAGTCAGTATCCACTGAGCCATGTTGGGAACTTCTAGAGCTGTTACTTTTAATGTGATTATTGATACAGTAATGTTTTAAATTATAACGGTACAATGGATTTTCTATTTTTCCCATCTTTGTTACCATTTCATTTTTTTCTTTTCTTAGATTAATTGAATAACTTTTATAAGAGCATTTTATCTTTGTTGAATTACTAGCTACTTATCATTGTTTTGTTACTTTACTGGTTGCTTTAGGGTTTATAGTATATTTCTGAAACTACCTTCAAATTATGTACCACTTCACATTTAGTGTAAGTCCTTTACAATACTATGCTTTTATTTCTTCCTTCCCATTCTCAATGCTACTGTAATCATACTTTTATCTTACACATATAGTAAAACCTCATATTATAATGCTTTTATTTATTTGAACATCATTTACTTTTTAAATGTTCCAGATTTAAATAAAAAAGAATAATCTTAACTTTTATCCATGTGGTTATAATTTCTGGCAGTTTTCTTTCATTTATGTCAACTGGTATGAAAGAACTCCCTTTAACATTTCTTATAGAGTATGGCCTCCACTGATGAACTGTTGCAACTATTCTATGTCTGAAAAATTTTTATATTGCTATTATTTTAAAAAATATTTTGAACATATATAGAATTTCAGTTAAACAGATTTTTTTTTTTACTTACAGTATTCAAAAGATGTTGGTCCACCTATCACTTGCATCTTTTCCAATGAAAAATGATCCATCATTCTTATATTTATCCCTCTCAAAATAAAATATTTTCTATAGAAGTTTTAATGCTTTTCTATTCATAACTGGTTTTGAGAATTTGACTAAAATGTGACCTGTAATAGCTCCTTTCATATTTCTTGTGCTTAGAACCCATTAAGGTTGTTGACTCTACGGGTTTATATTTCAAACATTTCTCTTTTATTAATTTTTAAATTTTTTTAATTTTTAATTTTTTAAATTTTTTTTTATATTTTTTGCTTTTTAAGGCTGCATCTGCAGCATATGGAAGTTCCCAGGCTAGTGGTTGAATTGGAGTGCAGCTGCCAATCACAGCCAAAGCCACAGGAACCCCAGAGGGGGTCACAGCAATGCCAGTTCCTTGACCAACTGAGCGAGGCCAGGGATTGAACTCCTATCCTCATGGATACTAGTCGGGTTTGTTTCCACTGCTCCACAATGGGAATTCCTACCATTGTTTTTTTAAATAATTTTTTGTCCCCTTCACTTTTGCTTTCCTTTTAGAATTCTAGGTATATATTCATTAAGCCTCTTAAAAGGCTAAAACAGACCTACTTAGGAAAAATTACTAAGAAAAGGGGAAGAAGGAAAATAATATGGAAAATAAGGAGTTCCCATTGTGGCTCAGCAGAAGCGAATCTGAAAACTAGCATCCAGGAGGATGCAGGTTTGATCCCTGGCTTTGCTCAGTGGGTTAAGGATCTGGTGTTGCCATGAGCTGTGGTGTAGGTTGCAGATGCATCTCAGATCTCACATTGCTATGGCTGTGGCATAGGCCAGGGGCTACAGCTCCAATTTGACCCCTAGCCTGGGAACCTCCATATGCAGTGGGTATGATGCTAAAAAAGACAAAAAAAGAAAGAAAAAGTCACAATTGTCAATTAATTAAAGTTTCAATTATAAATGAGAAAGAGAGCAATAGTTGCAGCATAGTAAAGATATTATAAGAATTAAAATTTAGAAAACTCTGATAGGAGAATATGTTGGGACTTTGGATTTCATATGAAGAATAGTCCTGGACAGTGAAAACATGAAATATGCTACCATGAGAATGAGTTGGTAACTTGGGATGAAGATGTGGATTTCAAAGCACTGGAAATAGGAGCTACATGGCTTGGTGGGTGATCTATAGAAGATTAAATATGTCCATGAATATAGTTGGACTTGAAGGGTTTCAATGTCCTCAGTGATTAAAGGGAATAAAAAAAATCAGTCCAAGGTATATTAATATAAACAACTTACTTGTGTCCATATACAAATTCGATTTGGTGAAACTCACTAAAGGTGTACTTTTAAAATTTATTTATAAATTTATATATTTATATATTACATATACATATTTATACATGAAGTTCTTCAGTTTATATAGAAATTTATCTGCATACATAACATAAAATATATAAACATCCATGTGTAAATGGACAACATATAATCACAACATACTTATTAAAATATGCTTTTTAAAATTTATTTATTTGAGGCGATAAATAACTTCCCCAAAGAGTATAGTGATTCTTAACTAGCCAACACATTATTTTGCTTGAAAGAAAAACTGCTGGAACCAAGGAGATAATACCAAACACTTTGGCCTTAGGAAATTTAAAAGTATGCGTTGTTAGGTCTATTTCAAAATAATTTTTCAACATTCACTCACATGCCTATAATTTTCTATGTTGAATTCAATGAAAAATTCTATTTCTATGTTGAGTTTATATGAATAAAAATTCCTACAATAATTCTTTAGAAAAAAAAATTATGGTTAGCTCTATATTTCACACAGCTTTATCCAATATTCTACTAGTTTGGAGAATTGCACTGGTCCAGAAACTAGCCCAAAGAGAAGCATGCCAGAGTGAGTGGATGCAATATCACCAATCCATAGACAAGAAAGTCAAAGTAATACAATCGCTTCTGAAAAATCGACTGTCACAATCTCAGAAAGCATCATTCTTATTATTTCATTTTGATTACAATTATATTATGATGTTAAATGTAATTTTCTTTTTTAATATTATATTTTATTTAAAAGTAAATAGGCAGTCATTTTGGACTTTGATTTCCTTAGAGGAACTTTGGCAGTTAAATTTTTAGAAAGAAGGAAGGATGCTGCACGTGAAGTTACAAATATACAATTCATTCAAAGTGTAATTATGGAAACTTTATGATAAAAAAGGTTAATCTCTCTCAAATAACACATATATCTGAATTAGAAATTACATTATAATGCTCCAGTCATTATTAATCAGTTAAATGGTTTAAATTTGTATAGTTATGATATCCAGATTAGAAATAATTAGAAATATATTTTTGCTGGTGGGAATGTAATTCACTATAATTTTCAGGGGGAATAATTGGACAATATCCATTGGCATGAAAATAAAAGGCTTTTTTCCCCAGTAATACACATTTCAGAATTAAAAGCGCTAGAAGTTCAGGAACACCCATGTTCCGTGCTTGTTCATCGATAAGAAGAATGATAAGAAATCATTTCATACCCATCATGTAAAATATATCAAATAAAATATATCATGTAAATAAATATATATCCAAATATATCATGCAAAATATATAGAGGTCGAATAAGAATGATTAAGCATAGAATGTCAGGTAAAACTAGTGTTTGGTGAATAAAGTAATTTGTAAAAATTTGTATGAGATATGTGTCAAAATAATGTGTGACACATGATCACATTATATTAAAACTAAAATAAAATATCTCCATGTGCATGTTTTTTAAGAGTAAATACCTATGTAAGATCAGAGAGAATGGTAAAATCAAATACCACATTTTTACATTTGTTACCTAATGATTATAAGATTCTTTTCTATTTCTTTATGTTTTATATTTAGCTTTATTGATATTATATTTTTAATTAATGTGCTATGTAAAAGTTGCAAAAAGTTTAATTTATTAAATATTTACTTTAATAGAAATGCATATAATTAGCATCAAAATTTAGTAAATTCCTCTAGGTATTCAAAACAGGGTAATGTTGCCATCTAATGGTCATTTATAGATATTGCAGCTACATGGCCCCTTGTGGGGGAAAAAAGGTGAGGTAAGATGACCAAGAAGCTAAAATACATAATATGGTAGATAAATAAGGACACTAAAATATTCTAAGATACTGAAAATTTTACCATGGAATTACTTTTTCATATTCATCATATTTTATTTTAACTACACTATCAGGTAATGCTGATCTCAAAATTAATTTGAGAATGTGTTTTTATTTTTTGATGATGTCTTTATCTTTGTTAAATTCTTCATTTTGTTTATGTATTGCTTAACAAAATTAGTTAATTTTCTATCTATGTGCTCTGGTAGTTTACTAAAGTCCTTTTAGAAGAAATATTCTGAATTCTTTGTCAGACCATTAAAGATTTCCATTTCTTTAAGGCCAGTTATTGAAACATGATTTACTTTGCTGGTGTCATGTTTATCTGATTCTTTGGGATCTGTATATCCTTGTATTTGCATCTGCATTTAAGTTAAGCAGTCTCTTCTTCCAGATTTTACATGTTCCCTTTGGCAGGGAAAGACTTTCACCAGTCTGCCAGGTTGGGCCACCGGACCCATCAGCTGTATTACCTGCAGGCAGACAGGGCTTACAATCAAGTACCCTGGGTGGGCAAAGCCACTGCCAGTGCTCTGAAGCTGAAAGTGAGGGATCACAAGGTCAACTCCACAATCGCATTGGCCTGCAGGTTGAGCTCCATATTCAAGTGGAGCTGTTGGGTGGGCTCCCTGATTAGATAGGACTGCTGACTGCTTCGTGGTCAAAAGGGGTCACTAGCTGGACTCTGTAATCACCTCTGGATGGGTGAGGTCACAGGTTATCTTCCCTGGCAGGGTGATAGTACTAGTCAGACTCTGCATGTGTAAAAGTCTGCCAGTTGGGCTCCACAATTGCTCCTGGTGTGATGGGGCCTCAGGCTGTACTTCCTGACTAGAAGGTGCTGTGCCCTAAAATTGAACAGGTCCACAGGCTGAGCTTGACAATTAGGTAGGCCACTGACTATGCTCCTCTCTTGTGTGAGGTCACTGTCTGGGCTCTTTGGCTGAGCAGAACCTCCAGCTATTGGGTGCAGTTGGGTGAGACTTCAGACTGTACTCTATGGTAGGGCAGGGTCACTGTCTATATTATCCTAGGCCTCTGGTTGTGTGGAACTTCACTCTATGGTCTGTGATTTAGTGGGGCTGCTAACTGGGCTCCCTGCTTGGGCAAAGCCACGGTCTTTTTTCAATAATTAAACAGGGCCAGAAGCTAGTCTGTGCTGTTAAATGGGGTTGTGGCCCATGTGGTACTGTCGGCCAGGCTCCAAGGCTGCTCTGTATCACTATTCAGGCTCTCTGGCTCTACTCAACAGTTGGGCAGGGCTTCTGGCTTGGTTGCCTTCCCAAGCATGTCAGTGGGATGTACTCCAGGCCTGTCTAGATTCTGTGGCCAGGACTCCTAGTAGGGTGGAACTGGAGGCTACCTTCAGCAGTTCTTTGGGGTACAGTTTTTTGTTTTTTTTTTTTGTTTTGTTTTGTTTTTTTTTGCTTTTGTTTTGGTTGCCTGTAGAATGTGTTTAGCACTAAGGTGGAGATTTGAGCTTCCTTACCTGTCTGATGGGGCCATAGAATGGCTTCAAGGCCAGTGTAGCCTGTTGGCTGTGGACTCAATTCAGGAAGACCTGCCAACTGAACTCTCTGACCAGATAGGGCCACCAGCTCAGTTCTGAAGATGGGCAGAGCCACTGGCTGGATCATTGCTTGGGTGTTGCTATCAGCAGGACCTCAGTTGTCTAAATCTGAGCGATGCCTATAGAAACACTTTCCCCTTCTATTTCGTCCCCAGTGCCTGAACCCATAGATTGCCCCTTGTGATCCTTGGGAAGTGAGATTGGATATTCCTTCTCCTTCCTTTTCCCGCTGGAAACCATAGTCTTGATGAGCAACTGTGCCAGCCTGGTGGAGAGATGATGCTGTCAAAGTGACACTGCTTTTCTTACCCTTCTAACGAGGTACTTCTCAGTCCTGATGGCTCCGGGGGAGCTTCAGACTTACCCCAGGTTCTGGGAGTTTCACAATAGTGTCTTTTCTATGGATAGTTGATCATTCATCACCTTGTGATGGGTACTAATGGTGGGAAAAATCTATGCCACCTTTCGATGGCCTCACTCTTCCCAACTTTTCAAATATTATCAAAATGGACTTCGTTTTTTTTTTTTTTTAAATAATGGAGAATTAAGAGTGTCTACCTCACAGTAATTTCAACTACTTAATATTCTATTTAACTACAATGTTAAAAAGATGCTCTCTTGCAATAATACTATATTTCTTGTGAAATCTTCTGTTTTAAAAAGACCACCCATTTAAAATATGCAAACCAAATTTATAGAGTCTAAATTATTAGAAGAAAATAATTAGTTACTCTTAAGTCTGTATCTTCCTGAACTATATGGTGTTTCCAAGTTTGCCTTACCCATCTCACATGCATATTTGTTGAGGAAATCAAGACAGAGCATCTGAAAGCACCTAGAGACATTAACACTCTGCACCATAATATATCCAGCAATATCGGTAGTGGGGTCCATAATACCAGAGTTAAAGAAACTAGATTGAAAACGGTTGAAGTGTCACTTTTTCTCATTAGAACTTTATTTAGGTTTCAATATTGTCATGTGTAATTTGCTAGAGAATTTTTATACAGGACTTGGTTAGTAAAACACATAACCATGAAATCAAGATTACACAATAAACTGATGGTGTTCTCCAGAATGAGTCATTGGCTGTTATTTTTTAGAAAGAAGGAAGAGACAAGAAAGAAAGAAAAGAAAAAAAAGAAAGAAAGAAAGAAAGAAAGAAGAAGAAGGAACGCAGGCATAAAACGGAAGGAGAGGAAGAAGGACTGACGAAAGAAAGAAAGAGAATAAGGACGAAGATTGCCAAGAAGGTCATGTCCTTCATCCTGAACCTCCCCTCCCCCTCCCGCACTCCCTCCTCCATCCCGACCGCCTCCTCCTCCACCCTCCCGCCCTCCCTCCTCCTCCTCACTCCCGCCTCCTCCGTTCTCCCCTGCCTTCTTCCCCCCCCTCCCTCCTCTCCCTCCCCTCCCCCTCTCACCTCCTCCACCCTCCTGCCGTCCTTCCTCTTCCTTCTTTTCCTTCGTTGTGCTTCTCTCGTTCCCCCCCTCCTCGCCTTTGTCCCATTCTCTTCCCTCTTCTGCGCTCCCCCTCCCCCTGGTTCCACGGCCCCACCTATCCATCTCCCTTACTGCTTTTTCTCTTATTCTGTGGTGTTCTTCGGGAATCCATCTTTTACTGTTCTTTGGAAAGGTGACTGATAGGACGTAGAGATTGGTGGCGTCTTCTTCTGTTTCTTATTAGCCTCTTTCCTTTTTTCTCTTCTCTTCCTGCCCTTACGGGGAAGGGCGTCTTTTGCTGCTTTGTTCTTTTTTTCTTCGCCGCGCTCTTTCCCCTTACGTTTTTTCTTTTCTTCTTTTTTCTCTCTCTCTTTTTTGGCTGTCTTTTTTTCTCTTGTCTTTCTTTTTCTTCCTTACTCCGCCTCCTTGTCCTTTTTTTTCGCTCCTTCTTCTCTGTTTTGTTACTCTCTCCCCCATCCGTCCCACACCCCGCCCCCCCGAAGACCTATGTCAGGGCACGCCCTCAGGGGGGAGAGTGCATGGGTGGTATCGAATGATTCGTAGAGGATGGTTAAGGTGGAGTGAGGGAGGAGTATGCGAGGGGGGTATGGGGAAGGTGATGTGAAGGGGGGGGAGGGTTGGGAAGCGGAGTGGTGGAGTAGAAGTAGTTGTGAATAGGTGTAGATGGGGTGGGGAAAAGAAGATTGTTGAGTTTGAGGGGGAGTGGGTAGTGAAGTGGGGAGGAGAGGGCGGAGGGGGGGGGAGCGATCTCCGTCGCGGTCGGGGGTTTGAAGCGGGAGAGGGGGTATAAAGAGGAGCGCTCCGCGCGTTCGGAAGGGTGGGGGGGAACTGGCGGCGCGGCTTTGAAACTCATAAAGAGGTGAGGACTATCTGTGGTGGGGATTGCTGGGGCACAGGAGCGGGCCGTGTCTCTGGCTGGTATTGGACTGGTACCGAAGAAGGCGTGATTGTCGTATGGCTCCGCGAGCGTTCTATTTACCTTGCGCGGTCCCAGCGAATTTTTTCAGCGGCATGCCGGCGCGGGCTGGGTTATAGCTGGTAGTGGGGTGGGGCACTTTCTCTGTCTGTCTCGTCTTCTATTCTTTTTCTTGCTTCTTTCTTTCTCCTCTCTTTTTTTCTTTTTTTCTCTTCTTGTTTTCTTTTTTGTTTTTTTTCTGCCTTCTTTTTGTCTCTCTTTTTCTTTGTTTTTCATCGTGCTTTTGTCTCTGTCTTTTCTCTCTCCTTTTCTCTTTGCTTCTCTTCTCTTTTTTGCTCTCTCTATCTTCTCTTTCTTTTTTTTATTTCTGTTTCTTTCTTTTTTTTCGTTCTCTTCTCTTTTTCGTCGTTTTTTTGTCTCCTTTTTCTTCTTTCTTTCTTTTTTTCCTCTTTCTTTTCTCTCTTTCTTTTTTTTGTCTTTCTTTTCTTTTTCGTCTTGTGTCTTTTGATTCTCTTCTTTATTCTTTTGCTTTTTTTATCATTTTCGCTTTTCTAGTTTATCTTTTTCTCTCTTGTTTTTCTTTTCCCTTTTTTTTTTTTTGGTATTCTTTTTCTTCTTTTTCTTTAATCAATTTTTTTTTTTCTTCTTTGTTGTTTTGCTCTTTCTCTTTTCTTCTTTTTCTTTTCTTTTCTCTCTTTGCTTCCTTTTTTTCTTTACTTCTCTGTTCTTTGTTCTATTTTTTTTTTCTTTTTTTTCTCCTTTCTTTGCTTTTCTCTGTCTGTTCTCTTCTGGCTAAGACGGCCAGTAACCGGCACTGGGCCTACAGTAAATGGAAATATTGAAAACCCCCGACAACCAACATAATCCTCTTCATTTCTCTGAATATTCTCAGTTTTTGAAATACAATATCAAGACAGCTCTTCTGAGACTTCCTCTTTCAAAGAAGTAACATATTTGCAGGTTTAACTCTAGCTATGTCTTTCAAAATGCCATCTTGCCCTGAAGCTGGTAATTGTAATTAGAGTTTTCTCATTTAGCTAATTGTTGCTATAATAATTTGAATTAAGTTTCATCTTCACTCTGGTTAGATAATGTGGCAACTGATTCTCTTTATTCCAGTTCCTTGAGAAGAAATTCTATCCTGATAAGTCTGCTAATCACATCTCTCTCCTAGTGGAATGTGAGGCCAAGTCTACAGAGCACAGAACTTTCCACTGATTTGAGGTTTTACTTATGTTGTGCTGTTATTGTTGTTTGTTTTGTTTCTAAGTCTATTCTCACAGCAAATGCTTTTCAGGACTCTTATTTGGAAGTAGAGACACTTTTTTCTACTCAGTAAATAGACACACTTACCAATTCCCAAAATAGAGTTGTTCTGAAAGGTCATTTTGAATCTTCTCCTAAGGACACTGGTCAAAAGTTCTCAAAATTCCCAGAATGCATGTTAATTACACTAGAATTGAATCACCTCTTTGGGAATGGCTTTAAAGTTCTCATTTGGGGGTTACAGAACAGTATCTCCTCCCTGATCCCCAATAATGTTCATGGCCATGTAATCAGGGATCCCATTATACACAGAATTAAGAAAAATAACCATTTACCATATTCATGATAAAGCCAAGTTCATGGCATGCAATCTGCCAAGTCTCACAAGGCCCCATCCTTTCAAGGGTCCTAAATTTGGTTTAAAGCTCTACTATCTCCCTCTTACTTACAACTCCTAATAATTTTGAATGAGAGGCCCTGCACTTCATTTTACATTGAGTCTTACAATTAGGTCATGAGTTCTTGATAATCCTAAAAATGCAAGCAGAACAAGTTTTTCTCTTTCTTGGGTCTAATGTATCTTTAACTTTCCCTTTGAGAGATCTGCCAACCACTGTAAAACAATTTACTTTAAAATTATTGCAATAAGGTTTCTCAAAAAGAGTCCCAAAGTCCTGGGATCTCCTCAAATTTTACTTAGATCCTGTAACTCATATCATTGATTATATTGAATAGATCAGTGACTGAAGCGATACTTATTATTTGCAACAGTAATTACATTTTTAATCACTCTTTGAGCTGCATGTATCAATGCTGTATCAGAGTCAGTGAAACAGAAACTTGAAAAGCAGTATATCAAGGCATAGACATGAGGAAGAAACTATTTTTAGTAGCAGTGTGATTGGGTAGAAGAAATGGTCTTTGAGATTTATTCAACTCACTCCTTTCCCACATCTCTTGTCATTAATTTGCTTAGCTGGCTCAGCATTTAAGGGGGTTGTAACACAGATTTATTTCCTTACTTTGTTAAGTTAGAACAGTATGAGAGGAAAATCATGTTAGCAGGAAGAAAAAAATTTGCCGTTGTGGTTTTTCAATGGAGAAGGCAGAGGAAGGAGTGGGAGGGATCAAAAAGTTGTCCTCTACCCACCAGGTCAGCTAAGGAAGCCAATCAAGTTGCTACAATTGTAAAAATGGCAATTCTACAGTGTTTTCTTAAATAGGTCAAAGTACACTCTGGGTAAAATGGATCATTCTGCTTTAGATAGAGAACTGCAATGTAGTGTCTCACAATTGAATTCTAAACTTTCTAAATACAATCTACCCAGAAGGCTTCAGATGTGAAAGAATGAAGATTTTATGTTTTAGTCTCCATGACTCTAATAATTTTAGCAGGTGAACTTTTGCCTTTTTGAAAGTAGCTTTATTTTCCCAAATTGAATCCAGTCAGCAATAATTGAGTTAATATGTTCTTACATCAAAAAAATTTAGAGGAGTGCTTTATATTTCTTTTATATAAATCTTAGAGAGGATTCTACATACTCTTTGATGACCTTTCTGTCTCCCATAAGAGGGCTCATTTCCACATAATATCTTGCTTAAAGAATCCAATTTTCTCATATTAAAAAAAAACAGTGGTAATTTAAAAATTCATTCTCATGATTGGTAAAATTAAACATCACATTTTTGTAAAATACATAATTTTATAATCAGTTGTGAATGTTATCCTCAAATTATGTCACAAGAGAAATTATGTTTAGTTAATTATTCAAGCCCATTAAATAACTTTATACATGCATATCATCTTGATAAAATGTATATGCCAGTTTATAGTATAAACTGAAAATCCTATTGTCATTTAGCTTTTATAACTTAACCTTCACATTCCACTCTTTGATCCCCCAAGTGAGATCAATCCACTTGTGCCAAAGCTCTTTGTGTATGATATAATTGGTTCAAATTATCATGAGAAAACAAATACTTCGTCAAAATCAGACTGAAGCCAAGTACAAACTTCAATTTGGAAATTCATTTAAAAGTTAGTCAAATTAAACCTTCCCATACATACATTCTGTGTCAAAACATTTATTTTTCTTACAGTGAGTCAGATATTTCAGGAGAAAGAAAAATGGAAAAACTGGGTATTGCTGTTCCATTTTGGGGGTGGGGGATGTAACTGTAATCCAGGGATACCTAGATTTCCCAACCCCCATTTCATTATCTGTCAGAAGTAAGTTATTTGCTTATCAAATTGACTTAGGAACTCAGAACCAGTTCACTTCACTTGGTCTTTGGAAGTATGATTGACAGAGGCTGTGTTCGCTCTTCTAGATGAGCTTCTCTGAACATAACAGAATTTATTTACTCTATCACAATAATGAGATCAGACATGTCCTCTGTTACTCTCTAACCTCTTCTCCTTCCTTCCTCTCTCCCTATCTGCCTGCTCTCTTTCTGTCTTTTTCTCAAATCTTAATTTCAACTCACTAAGGTATTAACTTCTAGAGAAGTATCACACAGTTTACTTTCATTTTTTTCTGCTGGGTAGCTTTCTTGTGGAAGGGGTGCACATGCAACTTGATATCACTTTCTTAAGAAGTTCTTATAAAGAGAAATATTTATAAATGTTATCACGAAAGGGGATTTTCCTATTTTTATCCAATGATACTGAAAATTAAAGTCATATCTCATTATTTCAAAATCTTTAAAATTTATGAACATATTTTTGGATATAAAGCTTCACAAATATCATTCTGCAGTATAGAATTTCTGTGACAATGAAATAGTCTATGGATGAACTGTCCAAAGCTGTAGACACAATATCCACATGTATCTGAGCACTTAAAATGTGGCTAGTCTAACTGAAACTCTTAATTTTAAAATTTATTTAATTTTATTTATTCTAAATAGAAATATAAACACTTGTAACTAGTCTTTGTCATATTGGACTAACATGGTCCTATAATGAAAAAGATGAGCAACTTATTAATATGTTCAGTATGCTATAATATCATAGTGTAATTAAGAGATAATTTAGCACAAAAAATTGTTAAACTTGTGACCATAAAATTTTGTATTTATAATCCAGTGGTCACTTTACATTCCATAAGTCATTTATTGTAATTACTAATACTGTTTTTCATTAATTAAAAGTAAAATTTTATAACATGTATGGTATCTTATAAGCAAAATTCATTGCTACTTTATGAAATATATGATTATAGTTTTGACTATTATGCTTAATATAATATGGTTAGTATTTCATTTTAAATAAGAAGTAAGGTTTTAGGCCAGGATACAGTAGGCAAATAGCGAGTTGAAATAGAATAAATGTTCTGAACAAAGTTATATATGTAGAACTAATCATAGAAGTAATAAGTAATAATAAGATAGCTGATCCAAAATATAAAAGATTTGGACTGAAGTGTATAAAGTTGTATTAGTTTTTATTTGCTTTGTAAACAGTTATCACAAAATTAGTGGCTTTAAACAGCAATTATTTTCTCTATTTCCTTGAGTGAGGAGAAGAATAATGGTGTGGATTAGTTGTTTCCTCTATTAAGCCTCATAAGCCTGAACTCAAAGTGCAGGCTGGGATTCATTCTCATCTAGAGGTTTGACAGGAAAAGCTATTTCCAGGCTCACTTGTATTGTTGTCACAGTTCTTTTTGTTGTGGCTGCATAACTGAGGGTCCTGGCTTATTATTGGCTATCAGCTGGAAGCTGCCCTCAGGTTTTCAAGGCCACCCACCATTTCCCACAGCATTGCCTTCTCCATAGGCAGTTCACACATTGCCTTGGTTCCCATTAGACCAGGAACAAAATTGATCTCTAAGCTCTCCTACAATGGAGTCTTATATAATACAACTTAAGATAGCTATATACCATCACCTGCTCCGCATTCTATTGGCTAAAAATCACAGGTTCCACCTGCCCTCAAGGAAAGGGGAGTATATTAGGATGCATCTCACAAGGGACCACCTTAGGTTGTGTGGAGCACAAAAAGATATTTGAAATTTAGTTATGGAATGTATTACACTTAGCATTTGAACATCACACGTTTTGAAAATAAAATTTAATTAAAAATAAGTGCTTTAAAGACAAAACTTACAGTGTGTGATGCGGAGGGATCAAGTCAATTCACATTTTCATTAAATTGAGGAAAACAAATCAGAAGAAATGTTTGTTTTGTTTTGTTTTAATAGAACTCAAGTCAAAGGATCAATTTTTAAAAACACCTTGAATTATTATAGATAGATATCAGATAATGAAATCTTATATTTGAGCAGCAGCTTCTATAGTTTGAGAAAGCTAATGCAGTAACTAAGGAAACTAAAGAGAGTTGAGGGTGCTGAATGGAATAGGAGATAAAATTGTATTAATCTTGTATGCACAATTTATGAGAGCATCTCTTCAAAACAAATCTAAGACAAAACCAAGAAAATGTTTTAAAACGATATTAGAAACAACAATAATAGTGGAAGCAACTACCCAAAGAAAACATCATGATATCAGCCATACAATTGTTATATGAGTTAATGGGCTGGTGCCAAAACCTGGCCAGGGGTGGTGGGGAAGGAAGGACAGCTATGTGTAGTGGAACATGTGTAAATGTTTTCTCAGTAGTTTTTGAGCTGTATAATTCTGCACAAATATTCATTCTGATCTTGATGTAATTGGAAGAGGAGATAAAATTTCAGATGTCAAAAAATTTTGAAAGATAACAAGTGGGTGGAGGAATAGCAGTAAATGCAAGAAACAAGTGAAACCCCTGCCCTAAAAGCCTGAAGAAGGGGACACTAAACAGACGAGATTGTTTGATTAGCAGAACCCAGGACAGGCTCAGGGTGTAGAGGTGCCAGAAGATGCAGATAGGTTTGTTTCTGTTCTCCTGACAGAAGATAAGAAGATTCTTCTCTATGGAAAATGAACAGTTTCAGAGAAGTAATCTACAGGTCCATTTGAAAAAAAAATGTTGTGAGGAAAAGCTACAAAAAACAATATGAGTTCTCATTTTATGTTGGCTTTGAGAGATTTTTGGCCACACTTACAGCATTCACTTGTTTAAGGGACACATACAAATTGGTAAGGCCATATTTGTTTGTCCTTCTCTCAAAACAAGCAGTTCTTTGAGGCAGCTGGTCCTTATGCAAAATTTTATTTTAATTTAAAAATCCTAAGTTCTAACAAAAAATCACTATACTCCTGTAGCAGATTGAATAATTAAGCTCTGAAAAGAAGATAAAGAAATCTCCAGGAAATTATGAAATTAGTTAAACAGTTAAAAGAAGACAGATTTACAGCCTGATTATTAAAAACATTGCTGCTGAGTTAAAATAAATGGAAGGTGGTGAAGTGGGTGATTTTTGATAGCAGGAGATGCTCACAACAGATGATCATTTTATGAGGAAACAACATGTGGACTCCAATAAAAATTAGAGCTACAGTCAATTTTTTTTAAACTTTTTTTTTGTCTTTTTTTTGTCTTTTTGCCATTTCTTGGGCCATGTGAGGCATATGGAGGTTCCCAGGCTAGGGGTCGAATCGGAGCCGTAGCCAGCAGCCTACGCCAGAGCAACAGCAACGCAGGGTCTGAGCCGCGTCTGCAACCTACACCACAGCTCACGGCAACGCCGGATCGTTAACCCACTGAGCAAGGGCAGGGACCGAACCTGCAACCTCATGGTTCCTAGTCAGATTCGTTAACCACTGCGCCACGACGGGAACTCCCAATTTTTAAATGAAAGAAAAAAGGAACTGAAGTGTCTGATCATAACGAATGGTTGAAAAGGGGGAAGCAAGAGCAAGGTGAAAGAGAAAATGAATGGGTGAGAAAAAAACGAAGAAAGAGAAAGCAAAAGAAGGTAAATGTATAAAGAGAAAAAGAGAGTTTGTGTAGTGAAATACAAAAGATAAGTTGTTCTTGGAATATGCACACAAGCCAAAGCTGCAATTGTGAATGAAGATATGGAAGACTTCAGAATCACAAAAGATTACAAAGTGGAGAATGAAGGTGAAGCAAATAGAGGTAGAAGCAGATGCCAGGATATATGAGGGGAAAAAGAAGTATAGATCTTGTAGTCAAGATCAAAGAAAGACATCAAACCAAGATAGAAGTCATATACGCACAGAAGCAATAATCAGACCAGAGAACAGTAACTATAGAAAGTCCAAGGAGAAGGAAAAGAATACATCTGATGATTTAAAAAAAAGAAAAGAAAAGAAAAATCAGAAAGAAAGAAAAGAAGTAGATAATGTGAAGTTGGGATTCAAAAAGTTGAGAGAAAGTGGTAATAAGAATGAGGTCAAAGGGACCAGTCAAGACATTAAATCTGAAGGTAATGAAAGCTAATATGGTAAGATCTGAGATCAAAAAGAGAACTATTGTTTGAAGATTTTTAGAATGATACTGAAAATGGCATAAATTGAAGAATTGAAGTGACATCAAAATGAGTTGAAAGAAAGCTGTAGTGAAATAGAAAAATCATAAAGCTCAGGTTTCTTTTTTTTTTTTTTTTTTCTTTTTAGGGCCGCATCTGTGGCACATGGAGGTTCCCAGTCTAGGGGTCTAATCGGAGCTACAGCTGCTGGCCTATGCCACAGCCACAGCAATGCCAGATCTGAACTGTCTGCAACCTACACCATAGCTCACAGCAACACCGGACCCTCAACCCAATGAGCGAGGCCAGGGATTGAAACTGCAACCTCATGGTTTCTGGTCGGATTTGTTTCTGCTGGGCCACAATGGGAACTCCAAGCTCAGATTTTTGTTATTTTTTTTTAAATTAAAAAGTAAATCAGGACTGATGTGACCTACCAGATTTCAGAATATATGTTAAAAGCATTTATACATTGATAATGTAGATCCTGTGTCATTTTTTTCTTTAGGTTTTTAAAGAACTATTGCCTAAGTGTATGGCTTGCTCAGTATTGAACTGCAAGTTTTCTTTCTTGAATTTTGAAAAGAGGTTTAAATATTACTGTTTATTTGAATGAGACTAAGCGGGATTCCATTTTTACAACTCTTCTATTGCTAACATTTCACTTTCTGTTATTTAAAAAATAAAATAATTTACATCATTTTTTTCAATTTTTTTACTTCCCCAAAGCATTATGTTTTTTTCCTACTGTATTCTCACATTATCATGCTCCAACATAAGTGACCAGACATAGTTCCCAGTGCTACACAGCAGGATATCATTGCTAACCCATTCCAAAGGCAATAGTCTGCATCTATTAACCCCAAGCTCCCCAACGACCCCAATCCCTCCCCCTCCCCCTTGGCAACCACAAGTCTATTCTCCAATCCATGATTTTCTTTTCTGTGGAAAGGTTCATTTGTACCATATATTTGATTCCAGATATAAGTGATAACATATGGTATTTGTCTTTCTCTTTCTGACTTACTTCACTCAGTATGAGTCTCTAGCTACATCCATGTTGCTGCAAATGGCATTATTTTGTTCTTTTTTATGGCTGAGTAGTATTCCATTGTGTATATATACCACATCTTCCTAATCCAATCATCTGCTGATGGACATTTTATTTGTTTCCATGTCTTTGCTATTGTGAATAGAGCTGCAATGAACATGTGGGTGCATGTGTCTTTTTTAAGGAAAGTTTGTCCAGATATATGCCCAAGAGTGGGATTTCTGAGTCATATGTTAGTTCTATGTATAGTTTTCTAAGGTACCTCTATACTCTTCTCCATAGTGCTCAGAGGGAAATTCATAGCAATACAGGCCTTCCTCAAAAAGGAAGAAAAATCTCAAATCGACAACTTAACCCACCACCTAAATGAATTAGAAAAAGAAGAACAAACAAAACCTAAAGTCAACAGAATGAAGGAAATCATAAAGATCAAACAGGAAATCAATAAAGTAGAGATTTAAAAAACAATAGAATCAGAAAACACTTTGAGATGATTGAAAATAGAAACCTGACTTTATAAAATCTATGGGCTACAGAAAAAAGCAATTCTAAGAGGAAAGTTCAAAATAATACAACCCTCCACAAAAAAATAAAATTTTAACCTAAAGGGATTAGAAAAAAAATGATCAAAGTACAAAATTTATAGAAGGAAAATAACAAGTTTTCAGTGGGAAAAAATGAAACATGGACAAAACATAAACAATAGAAAAGATCAGTGAAACTAAGAGCTGTTGTTTCTTAAAGATTAAAAAAAATGATAAATCATTAGACAGACTCATCAAGGAATAAAAGAGAGAAGGCATACATAAATAAAATTAGGAATGAAAGAGAAGTTACAACAAATATCACAGAAATTTTCAACACTTCTATTCATTGCAGTATTGAATATCCCAGAAAACCAGCAAGACAAGAAAAAGAAGTAAAAGGAATCCAAATTGGAAAGCAGAAAGAAAATTGTTGCTATTTACAGATAATATCATACTACCCATAGAAAGCCTAAAGACTTCATCAAAAAAACTATTAGAACTAATGAAAAAATTCAGGAAAGTTGCAGGGTACAAAATTAATTTACAAAAATCTGTTATCTTTCTAAACAGGAATAATGAATTATCATAGAAATCAAGAAAATAATCCCATTTATAATTACATTAAAAAGAAGAAAATATCCAGCAGTAAGTGATAGACTTGTACTTGAAAACTATATAAGACAGTCATGAAAGAAATTGAAGATGATACAAAGAAATGGAGAGATACACTGTGGTCATGGATAAAGTGAATAATATTGTTAAAATGTCTGTACTACCCCAAACAATCTACAGATTCAGAGCAATTTCTATGAAAATACATATGGCATTGTCCATAGAACTAGAACAAATAATTCTAAAATACATATGGAGCCACAAAAGATCCTGAATAGCCAAAGCAACCTTGAGAAAAAACAGCAAAGCTGGAGGTACCATGCTCCCTGATTTCAAATTATGGTACCAAACTATCTGTACAAAAATAAGCACATAGATCAGTGAAACAGAATAGAGAGCCCAGAGATGAACCCATGCACATATGGTCAGTTAACCTACAATAAAGGAGGAAATAATATAAAAGGAGGGAAAAAAAGTCTCTTCTGCAAGTGGTATTGAGAAACTGGATAGCTACAGGTAAAAATGGAAATGACCACTTTTTCACATCACACAAAAATAAAACCAATATATATTAAAGACTTAAATATGAGACCTGAGACCATAAAGGTCATAAAATAAAAAAATAGTTCACTCTTTGACATAGGTCTTAGTGGAATTTTTTGAATATTTCTTCAGGCAAAGGCAACAAAAGCAAAAATAAATGGAACCAAATCGAACTAAACTTATTAAATATTATAAGTCCATTATACTTCAGTTAAAAGGAATAGAAATTTATGTTTTGGAAAATCATAAACTGAATCTGTAAAAGTTAGATTTATGTGAATAGGTCAGCATAATTGGTAGAGTTATACTCTTAGATTCTATATATCTATGAAATAGATATTTATATATTACATATTACAGAGTAATGCATGTTATGTGTTATTTTATATATTTTATTCACTATATTTTATGAAAAATCGATAAAATTCAAATTGAACTTGAAACTATTTTATCTCAGGATGTCAGGTTATTTTAATGACCAGAAGGTATGTATTTCATGTCTTTGCCAATAAGATCAGACTTAGATTGGACGTGTTGGTCAAGCAGTTAGCTAACATTGTTCAAGCCTTCTGTTTCTCTGTTAGCATTTTCTCAGATATGTCTTCTAATCTTAATATACTGGGGAGAACCTTTGGTGATACACTAAAAACAATAAATAAAAACAAAAATAAAACTACTGATAAAAGTAACAGTAACACCACTCTCATGTAACTAGTGCATCCAGTATTAGCATAACATTATGAGCATAGGTAAGATTCAAGAAGAATTCTGGTCAAAAATTCAGGGTAAACCAGGATGTAATAGCAGCTAGCACTTAAGATTCAGGAGATGGATTACAGCATTATTACAGACAAGTGACCCTTTTGTACTTTTCATTTCCTCCTTTTTGAGCAGGAGTGTGTATAATTTCTCTTCTGTGCTTATCCATCTATTATATGCAATGAGCATTTTTTGTAGACATTTTGTCTGTACTTTCACAGACCCACAGATGAAAAAGAATACTGCAGTAATAGCTGCACTTAATGGACCACACACAGGAGTCTCAACTATGCTTGAACTTAATGTAAATGATGGTATTTCAGAATTTGAGTTGACAGTATAATAGGATGAGCCTCTTGGAAATTTTTGGAGAAGAATATGTGTATTTTGCATCTGGGTGAGACCTGAGTCATGGGCGTCAGAGGTAAACACTAGACTATCTGCCACAGATAGACCTTAGAACATGGCCATGATACTCACACTCTATATAATAACCTTTGCCTGAATGTGAAAGGGACAAGCAACTTTCTTCTAAGGAATACTTCAAAGATGATGGTATTTAACTCACATGATTATGTTACACTGTAAATGAAAAGAAATCAGATGATAGATGTAGATGATATAGATATGTAGATATATAGATACATCTACATTTTGCAGCATACACACAAAAGATCCTGCTTGCTAGCTTAGAGAGAGTGAAAAGCTATGTTGTGAAAGGACCTATAAAGAAATCCACATGGCATGTATTTGTTGAAAGATTTTAGCAGTAAGGATATGAATTCCACTATCCAACAAAGCAAACTTGAAAGCTCATTCTTCTCCAATTTCAGCCTCCACATGGAAAATCAGTCTTAAATTGATTGTAGGCTTGTGAGTTCTCCATCATGACTCAAGAAAATTGAGAGATAATAAATACATAGAGAGTTTGAAGCTGTTAAATTTGTAGTGGTATATTATATAACAATAGAAAATTAATATACCACTGTGGCAGTTACTCAGAAATGAGGTATTTCCCAGAAGGTGGTATTTTCAATTTTAAATCTGAGGCATCCTTGAGCAAATTGGGACAAATTAGTTATTCTTAACCTTCCTAACTTTCTTGTTGGATCTGATGTGCATTTTAAAGTATACTTTGCTTAATTTTTGCAAAATTTCTATACAAAAGTTTTGATGACATGTACTTTGCAGTATTTCTGGAACAGGAAGTCTCTAAATGGAGTGATTGAATTAAAATAAGTCTCCGATATCCCTAAAAATAATATTGAAACCAGACAGTAATCTTTTAGAATAGTTGAATATTTAAAAATTTAATAAAATAAATTGTTGAACAAAATCAATTTAAAAAGCAGTTGTATTTCCACATAATGGTAGCAAACAATTGGAAAGTAAAATTTTAAAATAATGCAACTTAAAAATCGTCAAGTACCAAAGTGTAAACTAATGAAAGATATGCAAACCTTTCACAAAGAAATATCTGAAACATTACTGAGAGGAGTTCAATAAGATCTAAAAAAAAAAAAAAATTGGAGACATACCCTTTCCATAGATTGGATGACTTACTGTTATTAGTTCGTTCAGTCTATTAAAATACATCTACAGATTTAGTAGAATTGGAATCCAAGCTCCAGACAGTTTTGTTGAAAAAATTGACAAGCTGATTTTAAAATCTGCATGGAAATTCAAAGGATCTAGAATAACCTTAACAATTTTGAAAAAGATAAATAGTTTTAGGATCTATATCTATATCTATACCTTCTTATTTCAGGGCTTATCATAAAACTGTTCTAATCAGAACATTATGGTATAAGTGAGTAAAACAGAGAAAACACATAAATAGAATATAATAGGAAATTCAGAAATAGATTGTCACACATTTATGATCAATCACCTTCTTAAGTAATGAATCAAGGTACCAAGTCAATTCAACGAGGAAAGAAAAGTTTCTTTTAACAAACTGCTAGAGTAACCAAAACCTTGGTGAGAGCAAATTCAATTTCAATTTTTACCATACTCCATACACAACAGCTAATTTCACATGGACCACAGACCCAGATGTAGAACCACAAATCTTTTAAAAGAAAATGTACTAAAATAGTTTAATAACATCAATGTAGGGAAATTTTTTAGAGAGAAAGAAAAAACTATGAATTTGAAAGAAGGGTGATATATTGGAGTTCATCAAAACTTAAAATAACTGTTAATCAAAAGACTATTATGAAATGAATGCATATGCCGCAGAATGGAAAAATTATTTATTAAATGACTATTTTGGTTAATAGAAATATTCTCTATTTTACATCAGATTATGAGTTACACTGTAAGTAACTGTCAAAAGAAAATATCTGTAAGTGGGAAACACACTATTAATTATGACTTGAAACTCAGAAGTAAGGAGAGTAAATGAAGTATGCAACGTTTTAATGGCCAAAATATCCCATCAAAATACAACTGAAAATAATTGCCTATAAAAAATAATTTGAGCTGAAAACCATAGGAAATTGAGCATGTAATATACAGGCATATACTAATAATACACAAAATAAATTGGTGTTAAAATATAAGAATATTTTTCAAACTCAGTAATAGTTTATGATGAAAAATATAAAGAAATCTCATTCACGTTCATCATCCTGGTAAAAAACTTAAATAGCTGTCACACAGATTGGGGTTGAAACTTTGAAACAGTTAACAAAAGAGGTACTCTTTAGTATTTTTGGAAGAATTGTGAAATGTTAAAGCATTGAAGGAACGTTATGATGACAGCTATAAATCTTAAAAATACAGATACTATTTAAGTGAGAGTTTCTCGACCTTGGTACCATTGATATTCTGCCCAGATTTTTGTAGCTGGGTCTGTTCTGTGCATTGTAGGATTTTTAGGACATCCATGACCTATACTCACTCTCCCCAGTGTGACAGCCTAAACTGCCTCCTGATTTTTCTCAATATCCTCTGGAGGAAAAAATTGCCCCTGGTTAGAACTTCAGTTTGACGTTAACCCCTCAAAATATGTTTGTTACATTGTTATGGTATCACTTTTCCTAAAGAATATGAAAGACCATCAAAAGTATAAAAAATGCAGAAACACCATAGAGTATTACGAAGTCACTGAAATGAGTTAGCATTATACTGGTTGATTAGATGGACTGCCATAAGGGGCTACTGAGTAGGAAGAAAAGAAGGAAAAAAGAGTTCCTGTTGTAGCTCAGCGTGTTAAGAAACTGACTGGTATCCATGAGGATGCAGGTTCAATCCCTGGCTTCGCTCAGTTGGTTAAGGATCCGGCATCCTATGAGCTGTGATGTGAGTCACAGACTCGTATCAGATCTGGCGTAAATGTAGCATCGGCTGAAAGCTGCAGCTCTGATTCGACCCCTAGCCTGGAAACTTACATATGCCACACCTGTGGCCCTAAAAAAAAAAAGAGAGAGAAAGATAAAGAAAAAAAATACACAAAAGGGAAACAAGGTAGGAAGAAAAATTCTCCTAAAACATAAAGAAGCACTTTTAATTTTCAAAGCATTCTATTCACACATTTGAATCCAATTTGTATCAATATGATGTAATAAAATAAATAAAATGGTTGAACATTAAAGAATTTTAACATGGCTGTGGCTGGCCAATATATGAATCTATCAACATATTTACAAAACAAATATGAGCAGAAGTTCTAGTGAGAAGAGGAGATATGAAAAAGATATAAGATTAATCTCTAAATTTATCTGAAAGATACAGAATTACTTTAAGAATATATTATAAATGATTAAATTTTAAATCTCATCCAGTTATCATATCTCTTTCTGCATTTATGATTTCCTTTTGGGAGGTAAAGATGTTACTGTGGTCACTTAATAGTTGCACTCTCACAGCCCTTGCCAAGTGTTGACGGGTGTTGGCAATAAGAGCCAAGCTATGTTGGCACACTCTTCAGATTCATCCCTTGGTCCAATCAGATAGCACACAGACTAGCAGATACACAAAGGCAGTCTGAGACCCATGCCAACCTGTATCTTTTCAGACTCTGCCAGACTTTGACCTGGCTGCATGTTGACTAATGAACAGCATGCCATGTTAGTGGCAGTAACTGCAACAAGAAGATTCATCTTGGCACCTGTCCACCACTCCCTTTTTTCAACTACTGAGTCAGAGAAAAATGAACTGTTAAGAACTAGAATATACCTTCATGTCCTGGTGTGTACGTGCACAGGATATCTGCTATGGAACCATTCTAAAAGTATTCTAAAAGAGCAAAATAAATTAAACCAATCAGATGAGGTATAAATTGAGAGCTCAATATCCTGAGCTCAAATCCCAGCTCTAACACTTACCTGGAGGTGTGATCAAGGACAAATTACTTAGCCTTTCTCAGCTTTTTTTTTCCTCTCTAATCTGTTTATAAAATGAAGAATCATATTACCTACTTCATTGTGTTGTTATAAAAAGTTAATATTCTTCAAAGACTTCGAACAGCACTTACATAAGCATTGTATTAATGTTTGCTGTTGTTTCTCCTCTTTTGGAAATATTGAGACCATAAGGTATGCTAAGTTGTCATAACATATATTTACTCTGTTCTAATTGTGCTGATGAAACTAAAGGATGTGTTGATCCTTAAGTTGGACATTAATAAAGTGAGGTAATATTTTAGACACGACGAAATGAAAGTGAAATAGCACAGATTACAGAGATGTCATAAAAAGAGTTAGCAAGTTACAAGTCTTGGAAATTTACAAAGTGTCTACTATAGCATATATGAAATGGACCATAAATTTCAGCATACTTGGGAGTCTTTGAGCAATAGACATTGCTATGCTTCACCTACCTTGTGGGACATTTTGATTCAGTGAATGTGGCATGGGTTCTGGGAATAGGAATTGTTAAGCTAAGAAACTTATATGTGATTTTTAGTGTTAACCTGGTATGGATACCTTTGATATGGATCAATTTTACTGAAGTGATTGACTCTGGCTTGCCCTAGGTCTATGTTCTGTGTAGCCTTGGAGAGTCTACGTCAAAGGCAATATGTATGGCATGGTAGATAATTGTCAAGTTTATATATTTCTGCAAATGGAATAACATTCTGTCTTTATTCAGGTTGAGTAGCATAAAACTGTTCCATTCCTCTGTTGGCCATCAAACTATGCAACTTGTCAAGTGGAAGGGCTGACAATTTTAGGTCTATGAGAAAACCAATGTGCGTATTTTGACATAGATAATTTTAGATAATTGATTGTTTTAACTGAGTCATTTCAACATAAATAGGTTTTCATGATTTTGACAAATATGTAATGAAGTATGTTGTTATTTATATTCTTATGTGTTTATTTTCATTTTTTGGTGAATAGCTCCAGTTGAAATGCATTTATAATTTCAAAAAATATTTGTGCCAGTGCACTAAATAGAGTGGTGACATTAACAGAACAGTAGAGCTGGCAGTGATCTTGATGAGCTGGATTGCATTCTCATTTTATAGATGAGAAGGCAAGGAGACTGAGTCTCTCAAATGTTAATTGACCTTTACAAGGCCCCAGATCTCATTAGTGACTTTCCAAGTTCTAGAAAATTATTTGTCTGACTGTGAAGCTAATATCCTTCGCTAAGCTCTCTGGCCTTCAAATAATTCTGAGTCTGCATCTTGTTTTTATTGTTGTTGCATTTTTATTAATATTTGGAGAGAATGTTTGGAAATTATACAAACAAAAGTTTTCTATGATTAAATTTGTCTTTAAAAACTTAATGGGGTATTTAAATAACTTTTTGAACATCATAAATTTTATAATACCAAATACTTTTTTTCTGTGTGACTTTGGAGCCTGCTGAATATGACCTTTTAAATATAAGCAGATGAAAGTGAATCTACCCTCCTCCCTGGGAATGCTGTACTAAGATTATTGGCTTGTGCTTAAAGTGGTCTAAGAACTGTCTGTGATTTTTTTTTTCTCCTTTACCCACATGAGTTAATTCCCTTTGTTAGAGCATTCTAGGCAGACTTACAGAGCTAAGCTATGCCAGCCCTGTAATTCTTCCCTAATTCAGTTTAAACCAGGCAGAACAGATGCAGAGAGAGACTCAGCTGGGTAAAGAATGGCTCTCTAGAAGGACACCTGTAAAGAACAGGTTAATAGAATCTTTTCCAGTAAAGGATTTTTAAAAGAATAATAAATATGGACTGAATTCTACTTGACCTTTTATTTAATGAGAGGAAAGTCTTTGGGAAAAAACACAAAACCTAACAAGGTAAATATCACAGAAAGGGCACAGAACATGTACAGAGGTTTTGCATGGTGGTTGTTTCATTGGGTAGAGTATTATTTTCCTTCTCTTTTTGTACTTATAGTTTCTAATATTTTATTAATATCATTTTAATTAGTAGAATTTATATTAGAACAGTTTAATTTTACTGTTGAAAAGTTGAGCAGAAAGTACAATTTCCTCTATTATTCATATCTCACATAAGTGTAAGAATACATTTGGTACAATTGATGAACAATGCTGATATATTATTTCAAAAAAGGTCCACTGCTTACATTAGGATGCACTTTATTCTGTATTGTTCCACAGATTTTGCCAAATGCCTAAAATAATGCACTAACCAGTCCAATAACATACAAAATATTTTCACTAACCTGAAAATTCCTTGTCCTCCACATATTTATTTCTGCTACCAAAGCTTTAAAAATTATTTTCTTAAGCCTATGTAGGCTTGACTTTTTCAGGATCTCATATAGCTGGAATCATACAATGTATAGCCTTTTCAGATTGGTTTCCTTCAGTTACCAATATATATTTAAAGTTCTTCCATGTCTTCTTGTACCTTGACAGCTCTTTTTTTAAAAAATCATTGAACAGTATTTTATTTTATGAATATATATACCACTGTTTTTTTTTTTTTTTATCCATCATCTATCGAAGGACATCTCAGTTGCTCCCATTTTTTTTGGAAATTATGAATAAAGCTTCTATAAATATTCATGTGCAAGTTTTGTACATACATAAGGTTTTGATACATTTGGTTAAATACCTAGGAGCACAATTGCTATATTATATGGTAAGAATATTTAGATTTGTAAGAACTGTCTTCCAAAGTGGCTGCACCATTTTACAATCCAGTCAACAATGAATGATAGTATTTGCTTACTCCACAACTTCACCAGCATTCTGTGTTGTCAGTATTTTGTATTTTGGGAATTTTAGTTAGTAGGTGCACAGTTGTATATCATTGTATTCTAATATCCAATTTCCTAATGAAATATGAAACATCTTTTTTTATGTTTGACTTCAGTATGTCTTTTTTTGGTGAGGTATCTGTTCAAATCTTTTGCTTACTTTTTTTCTTATTTTTTAAGATTTGAGAGTTCTTGTGTCTTTTGAATAATATTAATTTATTAGCTGTGCATTTTGCAGAAATTTTCTCCCTCTCTTCAACTTATTTTTTTCACTCTCTTTAAGAGAAATTTTGCAGAGCAGAAGTATGTAATTTTAATGAAGTCCAACTTACAATTTTTTTTCTTTAATGTATCAGGTTTTTGGAGTTGTTGTAAAAATTCATTGCCAATCTTGAGGTCACATAGATTTTCTTCTCTGTTAGCTTCTTGAAACTTTACAATTTCATATGTACTACCTACGCCATAGCTTGTGGCAATGCCAGATTCTTAACCTACTTAGCAAAGCCAGGGATTGAACCCACATCCTCATGGATATTGGATATGATGTCAGGTTCTTAACTTCCTGAGCCACAGTGGGAACTCCTATTTTTTATATATTGTCGTATTTTATTTACTAATATTATATTGAGGATTTTTGCATAGTCATGAGAGATACTGATCTGTAGTTTCCTTTTCTTGTAATGTCTTTGTCTGGATTTGTCTATGGGAATATTCCTTCTCCTTCTGTGTTCTTGAAAAGATCGTGAAGAGCTATATATAACCTTTTCTTCCTTAAATGATCAGAAAAAAATTTACCAGTGAAAAACATCTGAGTATTGTGTTTTCTGTTTTGGAATGTTATTTATTTTATTCAATTTTTTTTTTTTTTTGTCTCCACCTGCGAATGTGGAAGCTCCCTGAGGCAGAGATCAAACCCATGCCATACCAGTGAGCTGAGCCACTACAGTGACAATGCTGGATCCTTAACCTGCTGAAACACAGGAAAACTCCTTGATTCAATTTCTTTAAAGTTTATTCAGATGGTCTGTTTCTCCTTATGTGAGTTTTGGTACATTTTGTCTTTTATCAAATTGATGCATTTCATCTTAAGTTACTGAATCTGTGAGCATACAGTTGTTCATAATATCCCTTAATTATTCTGTAAATGTTCATGTGTTCAATAGTGATAGTTACACTTTTATTTTTGATATTAGTAATTTGTTTCTTCTCTCTTCTTGGTTAGCCTGAGTAGGAATCTATCAATCTTATTAATTAAATTAAAGAAACAGATTTTGATTTCTTTGATTTTCTCTATTGTTTTTCTAGTTTCAATTGCATTAATTTTTTTTCTGATTTTTATTTTATTTTCTTTTTCTTACTTTGGATTGAGTTTTCTCTTATTTTCCTAGTTCTAAGAGTAGAAACATAGACAATTGATTTTATTTCTTCTCTACTAATATATGATTTCAAAGCTAATAATTTCACTCTACTGCTTGATGCATATATTGATAGGTTGTGTTTTCATTTTCATTTAGTTCACAGTATGTTTAATATTTTCCTGAAATTTCTTATTGATCTATGTATTATAGAGAAATATCAAAACTCTCCAAATATTTTTTGGATTTTCCAGCCGTCCTTCTGTTATTGATTTCTAGTTTAATTCCACTGTAGTCTGAGAGTATACTTTGTATGATGTCTGCTTTTTAAAAGTTATTAAGGTAAGTTTTATGACCCAGAATGCCATCTATCTTGGTGAATGTTCCATATGAGATTGGAAAGAATGTGTATTCTGCTGTTGTTTGATGAAGTATTCTATAAATGTCAATTAGATCCAGTTGATTGATGGTCCCACTTAGTTCAACTATATTTTTACAGATTTTCTGCCTGCTGTATCTATCCACTACTTACAGAGGTATGTTGAACTCTCCAAATATAATAGTAGATTCATCTATTTCTCTTTGAAGTTCTATCAGTTTTGTCTCACATATTTTGACACTCTCTTATTAGGCACATAGAGATTAAGGATTGTTATGTCTTCTTGAAGAATTGACCCTTTATCACTATGACATGCTGCTTATTACAATTTTTATTGCTCTAAAGTCTGCTCTGCCTGTAAGTAACATAGCTGTTCCAGCTTTCTTTTGAATAGTATTAGCCTGGCATGTCTTTCTCTATCCTTTTACTTTTGATCTATTTGTGTATTTATATTTAAAGTGAGTTTCTTCTATGCAATATAGAGGTGAGTCTTATTCTTTTTTTTTTTCCTAATCTAAAATTCTCTGACTTTTAATTGTTTTATTTATACCATTCACATTTAAAATTAATAACTGAAATTATATCTACTATATCTTAACTGCTTTCTATGTGCTGTTTCTTTCCTCTTTTTTTTTTTTGGATAGGCAAGAAATAGATTTATTAGGATAGGATACTTGTGAGAGATGCAAGTGGGCAGGCATGGAAGCTCTGCCTGGAGGATCCAGTGGGCTAAAGGTTTATCATCCAAAGGGAGTTGGGGTTGGAAATCTTCCACTTTTTCCTGCCTTTTTTTGGTCTTCATTGGGAACTTCGTATGATTCAATATTTGGTCCTCTCAGCATATCAAGTATACTTCTTATTAAATTTTTATTGTTGTCTTCAAGTTTTAAATACACGAGTGATATAAACCCCCTTCCATAAAGCATGTCAGCTTTACAACTACTTTGTAAGTGTATCTTACAACATGTACCTCATAACACAGTGTTCCCAATATCCCCTCCATTGGCTTATCACATCTCTATCATTTATTTCACTTATCCACAAGCTACAACAACCAAATACATCATTGTTACTGCTTTGAACAAATTATTAAATTACAAAAAGAAAAGAAAATTTTGTATATTACCTTTGCTTATTCCTTCTCCAGTACTATTCCTCTCATTTTGCAGATATAATTCCTAACCTAAATCATATTCTTTCTCTTCGTATAACTTCTTTTAACATTTCTAGCAGTCCTACTGGTAACAAAGTCTATTTTTCTTCATCTGAGAATGTCTTTATTTCTCCTTCATGTTTGGATAATAATCTCAGTGTAAATAAAATTTTAGCTTGGTTTCCTTTGCGTTCTTGACTTCAACACTTTATTTATGCCACTCTTTTTGCTTGCATAGATGTGATATTTCAGAAGAAAAATTTGATGTAATTCTTATCTTATTCTTCTGGAGGACTGTTGCTTTCCCCTCTACCTGGTTTCTCTCAAGGTTTTCTCTTTGTCTTTGATTTTTGGAAATGTAAATATGATATGTCTAGATAAAGAATTTTTTAATATTTGCATTGCTTAGCGTTACCCAAGATTTATGGATCTGTGGTTTGGTATCTGTAATTAGTTTTGGAAAATTCTCAGCCATTATTATTATTATCTCAACTATTTTTTCTGTTTCTTTTTCCCAGTCTTCTCCTTCTGGTATGTCTCTTATATACAATGTTACACTTTTTGTAATTGCCCCACAGTTCTTGGATATTTTCATTGTTGTTTTTTTTCTCTTTCCAGCTTTTTAATTCTGGGAGTTTTTATTGACATGTCTTCAACCTCACTGAATATTTCCTTAACTTACATGGTCTATTGACGAGCCCCTCAAAGCCATTTATTTCTGTTACCTTTTCTTTTTTTTTCTTTCTTTTTTTTTTGGTTTGTTTGTGGTTTTTTTGTTTGTTTGTTTGTCTTACAGACACACCTTTGGCACATGGAAGTTTATGGTCTGGGAATCGAATTTGAGCTGCAGCTGCGGCCTATGCCATAGTCACAGCAACACCAGATCCAAGTCACATCTGTGGCCTACACTGCAGCTTTCTGCAATGCTGGATCCTTAACCCACTGAGTGAGGACAGGAATCGAACACACATCCTTACAACACTATATTAGATTCTTAACCCACTGAGCCATAATTCTTTTGTTTCTTTCTCAGAGTTTTACTTCTTTGCTTACATTGCCTATCTGTTTTTGCATGTTGTCCACTCTTCCCATTAAAGCCTTTAGCATGTTGTAAATGTAACATATTATAGCATGGTAGAGTAGCATTTAAAGTCCCTAGCAGAGTTATTGCAAGTTCCCAATTTGCTAATTTCAAAATCTCTTCCATATCTGAGTCTGGTTCTGATGCTTGCTCTGCTTCTTCAGACTATATTTTTCACCCTTTTAGCAAGCCTTGTGTGTTTTTTTTTTTTTTTTTTGAAAGCAATACATGGTGTATCAGGTACAAAGAACCTTAGGTTTTATGGGCATCTGGCTAGAAGATAGGCTTTGTTTACTGTTTGCTCAGGCTCTTATGTCAGATGCCAAAATTTGTTCTGTCCTTCTGTTTGTGCCTCTCCTCTGCCATTTTATTTGTTTAATCCCTAGATACTCTTTCAAAAGCATCTAAGTTTTACAGTTTTTTTAGCTGTAACCCCCTCAGGCATTATTAATGTGGTTGTAGAGGTAGGGTTGTGTAAGCCCTCTATAGTCTTCTAAGTATCAGTCTTTTAGTGAGCCAGAGTTTCTCCCAGGTGGATTAGGTTTTGACAAAATCCCAATAGGTTATGCTGCCGTAAAATGGTGTAATAGTTCCCTTGAGGTTCATTCTTCTTAAAGAGAACAGAGAAGTCTGAAATTATTTCAAAGGAATTTCTCCTTTTTCTCTTTCCCTGGTGGCAGCAAAAGATGATTTATACTCAGATCTTCACATTAATACTCTGCTAGTAGGTCCCTGAAGTTAAAATTAGAAAAAAATGTGGACCTCCACTAAGACCTTGCCCCTACAATATTTAAGTGTCAGGCTAAATTCCTCATGGCTTTATCTGAATTTTTAATGCGGAGGGAAAAAAACTGATAATATAAACAAGTAAATCGGAGTTCCCGTCATGGCGCAGTGGTTAACGAATCCGACTAGGAGCCATGAGGTTGCGGGTTCGATCCGTGGCCTTGCTCAGTGGGTTAAGGACCTGGCATTGCTGTGAGCTCTGGTGTGGGTCGAAGACGCGGCTCAGATCACATGTTGCTGTAGCTCTGGCGTAGGCTGGAGGCTACAGCTCCGATTGGACCCCTAGCCTGGGAACCTCCATATGCTGCGGGAGTGGCTCGAGAAAAGGCAAAAAGACAAAATAAATAAATAAATAAATAAAGTAAATCAATCTATTAAACTATTTAATAAATTTACTCTCAAATTTTTATGTCAGAATATGCATGAAGCCATAAGCTATTTAGTTCTTTAACAGATAAGCACACACATCTTCTTTATTTCAACTTACAAAATAGGCCCATTTTATACATTGCAGCATATGCACTACTGCACATAGTGACCCCAAATACATTGGAAGTTTCCTGTAGATAAGATGACATTTTTGAAATTTAACCTGGAGTCCACAACTCAGATATATGCTGCTACATAAGACAAAGGATTTAAAAAATGACATAGCAACATCCAAAACAATATACCTTTTCCTAGAAGACCTTAAAGATCTCAATAAAATCAACATGATTTTTTGATTCATGTCACTATAAATAAAATGAAAAATAGCGTTTTCACTTATACAATTTGATGGGTCCAATGGTCAGTACTTGAATGAACAACATATGGCTTTCCATGACAAAGAAAACTTTGAAAATGAATAGCATATTCTGCTGAAAGAATAACTCTCTGACAGCTAGTTTGTAAATACAAAGCCTTTCAAAAATTATTTATACTTTGTGTATTGCACCAAGTTTAGAAAGATTGACACATATTCCTGCTACTATAAAAACAAATTCTAATATTAATTAAAATAATATTAAGTAAATGCATACTTAGAAATATTATTCTCATAAATCATAACTAACAGAATATCAGAGACAATATTTAAAATAAATGTGAAATAAGCTAGACAAGGACAAATGCTGCATGGCATCACTTAAATGCAGAAACTAAAAAAAAGTCAAACTCTGAGAAACAGAGTAGAAAAGTGGTTGCCAGAGGCTGGAAGGTGGAGAAAAGAGGGAGAGGTTGGTAAAGTGCAAACTTTCAGCTGTAAGATGAATAAGGCCTAAGGATCTAAGGTAAGATATGGTAACCATAGCTGATAACACTGATGGTGATAACACTACATTACATAACTGACATTTACTAAGAAAGTAGAACTTAAATGTTCTCATAAACAAAAAATATGTGGGCTTTTTATTAACTAGATTTAGGGAGTCATTTCATATTGTGTGTATATATACATCATATTGTATGAGTGTGAATATATATATATATATATATATATATATATATCTCAAATCACCACAATGTACAATTTAAATATATTGTAATTTTATTTCTCAATTATATATTAATAAAGCTGAAGAAAATTTAATGAGAAAAATGAATTAGCATGTAAAAGACATTTGTAATAAAGTTGAATCCATGCTTCAAAAATTTTAAATTAAAATTGATTTAAAATTAGCTTGTTTCTCATATGATAATTAGGTGTCTGTACACACTCTGGACGGATCCTTAGGAAAACAAACTCAAGCTTTTTTTACTTGCTTTTTAGAGCTGCACCCACAGCATAAGGAAGTTCCCAGGTTAGGGGTAAGATTGGAGCTACAGCTGCCATACTAA
Organism: Phacochoerus africanus; assembly: GCF_016906955.1. Classification (NCBI taxonomy): domain Eukaryota; kingdom Metazoa; phylum Chordata; class Mammalia; order Artiodactyla; family Suidae; genus Phacochoerus; species Phacochoerus africanus. The sequence goes on along the minus strand of NC_062556.1, from coordinate 42,246,767 downwards.
GCCACAATCAGAGCAACACAGAATCCACACCACCTCTTCAACCTATACTGCTGCTCAGAGCAATGCTAGATCTTTTACCTACTGAGCAGGGCCAGGGATCAAACTGGCATCCTGAAGGTTGCTGGTTGGATTTGTAACCTCTGAGCCACAAGGGGCAATCCAAGCATTTTTATTTAGAGTAAAAAGCAGCCTTTGGTGTTACCAGGGTAATTAAACCTGTCACTCACTTCTCCATAAAGATGGATGGAGAATATTGATCGCTGTGTCTGAAATGGTCTCAATGTTCAAGATGGTTGGTATATCTGGACTAGTCACAGTGGGCTTGTCAATATTTCTAGAGTCTTCCTTCTTACCAGTCTTCGGGGATTGGGGGGGGGCAATTGTAACTTTCTATTTCCTTTGTACCTCCCTCTAGATCTGGGTAAAATTTTGCTCCACTGGTTAGTCATGTTATCTGAGGACAGCAGTGGCTATGGTGGAGGTAAGGATGGAGGGTGGTGCCTCTCACTGGCTTCAATGGTGATTCTAGAGTCCACAGTTCTTAAAAAGTCCCACTGTTTTTGTATTTCAATATCTAGAGCCTCCTCCAAAAACCTTTTGTGTAGGAATGTGTCATCTCCAGTACCTGCCCTAGTTCTGCCTCCCCTTTTCAATAGTAAGAAGGAATTCCACTTGAATAATATGCCCATGAAGGACCACAGCCTAGGAGGCAGGTGATCTGGATGGCAGCTTTGCCCTGGCTCCTCACAGGCTCCCCTAAGGCAGATAAAATAGAGAGTAAGTTATAATAAATGTAACATAGGAATGGGAAAAAAATTCTGCCTACCTCACAGGGCAAGCAAGATAATGCTATTAGATCAGTGCATTACATAGAATACACATTAAATCAAAGACATTGCTTATATACTACCTTTTTCTTTCTAAAGTACCATGTGAAAATGCTTCGATAGATTTTGCCAAAAAAGCCAAACAAACATTTAGTGCATTTTCTTGTAGCTTTTGAATACTTATTTAGTCACTCTGGAAGATCATGACATGATGGTTTTATCCAGTTGTGCCAAATTATAAAGCTGAATTGTGGAAATCAGAATGTGAAAACCATGAAGATAAAGAGTTGGTTTTCTTCATCTATATCCCTAGTGCTCTGGCGAGTATCCAGAAAGTGCTCAATAAATATTATTTTATATATTAACCTGGAAACTATGCTTTTGGAATCATAAAGAAAACCTGAATCTCTAAACAAGAGGAAATGTTCTTAGCTGGATAGTTAAATTAGTTTAATTTGAGAACTGTTATATACAAAACAATTGTTTTTCATTCTGTTATAATGTAATATTTCCACTTTCTGTGGAAGTGTAACATATACTGTGGTTACAAATAGGAATCTATGGCACAGGCTACAATGTGCCATGCAAATTATCCATTACAATGCCAATGACGACAGGGACAAGGACCATTTTGCTGCTGCTTTGTGAAGCCTGTCTCTAATGACAAGAGAAACAAATAAAAGAAAATGTCTCCAAAATGCAGTCTCTGCAATAAACCTTTCTCACTACCCAGGAAGGATTAGGAATCCAAGACCAAAATGGAAGTACTACATGGAGTTTCTGATACACAAACCTATTTTAAATGTAGCTCTAAAGAGGAATTTTGCTCATTTTCCTTATTTACTAAGTCATTAACCAGGAGTTAAATTATTCATCAAAAATGTTTTGATCTTGTCTCTATTGTTTTGTATTATTTACACTTTGAATGCCATATTTAAATCTCTTCTCTCATGCTTCACACAACTGCCATATATTAAGTGTCCAATAAATGCTTGTTAAACTTGATTCATAAAGATCTTTTTTAAAAAATATCTCATTGGCAGATGATTTAAACTGACTAAATTGGTAATTTTACCCTTACTTAATATGCTTCTAAAATGTGCTTCAATTTTCTACCACCTCTTGAGAACTCAAACCTTGTGTATAAATTCACAGTGCAGACAGTAAAAAGCACAGCTGGTAAACCACAGGGCAAATTTGCAAACCCTTGTGTTGCTTGATTTAGTTCAGTTAATTACTGTTTATTTTGAATAATTATGCTATAGTCTGTAGTTTAAAAAACATTTTTGTCTGAGCAAATTGATAGAAATATTTATCAATGTCTCTAGTTAATGCTTTAATTTCCCCCAGATAATCACTGTGGAATGCAAAATTTAGCA